>NC_062547.1:50201221-50848964 GCF_016906955.1 Phacochoerus africanus
AGAGGAAGATACGCATAGCGATTTCCCATGTACTCCCTGCCCCCTACACGCAAAAGCCTCCCCCAGTATAACAGGTGGACTGGAGTGGAACATTTGTTACAATTGATGGACCTACGCTGACACATTATAATCACCCAGAGTCCGTGGTTTCCCTTAGGGTTCACTCTTGGTATCGTTCGTTCTGTGGGTTTGGACAAATTGTATAATGACGTGTATTCACCATTATACCATACAGAGTAATTTCACTGCCTTAAAAATCCTCCTTGTTCCTCCTATTCATTTTTCCCCCCAACCCCTAACAGATCTTTTTACTGTCTCTATAGTTTTCCCTTTTCCAGAATGACATACGGTTACAGTCAAACACTAGGTAGCCTTTTCAGACTGGCCTCTTTCACTTAGTGATATGCATTTAAGATTTCTCCATGTCTTTTCATGGCTTGAGAGCTCATCTCTTCTTAGCCCTGAATCATATTCCAGTATCAAGATGCACCACAGCTTATTTATCCATTCACCCACTGAAGGACATCTTAGTCTGGTTTTTAATTTTTTTAATTTTTTTTTGACTTTTTAGGGCCTCACCTGTGGCAATATGGAAGTTCACAGGCTAGGGGTTGAATCAGAGCTATAGCTGCTAGCCTACACCACAGCCACAGCAACACCAGATCCAAACCGGATCCTTAGCGCACTGAGCGAGGCCATGGATCAAACCTGTGTCCTCATGGATGCTAGTCAGATTCATTTCCACTGAGCCATGATGGGAACTCCTGGGTTTTTTGTTTTGATATTTTAAAAATTGAAGTGTAGTTGATGTATACTTATAACTCATGTGATATTGTATGATGTAGTGATTCATAATTTGTAAAGGTTATATTCCATTCATAGTTATTATAAACTATTGGCTTTATTCCCCATGTTGTAAATTATATCCTCGTAACTTATTAATTTTACATGTAATAGTCTGTACCTCTTAACCCCCTACCCCTGTACGGCCTCTCTCCGGTTCTCTCTTCCCACTGGTAACCACTAGTTTGTTCTCCATATCTATGAGTCTATTTCTTTTTTTGTTATAGTCACTAGTTTGTTTTATTTTTCAGATTCCACATATACGTGATGTGATATAGTCTTTGATTTATTTCACTTAGCATAACACCCTCCAAGTCCACCCATGTTGTTGTAAGTGGTGAAATTTCATTTTTTTTTTTATGGCTGAGTAGTAGCTTGCTTTTTTAAACTGAATATTCTATCATGATTGTTTTCTCATGCCATTAAAGATACTTTAAAGCTTGGTTTTTCAGCGGTTGTATGCTACCGAATAATTTTAGCTATGCAACGGTTTAATCATCATTCCTCTCGTTGGGCATTTCCAAATGTGGTTTTTCTTGGGGGGGGGGCAATCTCAGGGGCACACACATGACAGTTTTTCCATCTGTTGGTTGGAAGCTCACTGCTCCCAAGTGGGCTTGTGCCGGTGCGCCCTGGGGTGTGGGCTTGGTCTGCGAGAGGACAGTAAGGGGGATACTGACTCAGCCCTGGACACACGAACTCATGTCAGAATTGCCTTTTAAGTTCTTTTCTGTCCATCTGCAGTAGCCGAGGAGGGCGGGTGCTGAGTGACGTTCAGTACTAAAACCAGACATTCCAGACAAATCAGGGAAAGTTATTTTCCCAGGTTTGGACCTAGGGCACTTTCAATATTTTTCAGTTGCTTCCTTGTCTCTCTTCTTGACAAAATCAAAGCAAGTCTTGGGCTTGGAGCCTTGGTCAGGAATAGCTAGAATTTAATAATGGTTTCCACTAAATTTATTTTTGTGACGGACTCCTCTCTGTGGTATAAGTGGAACTGATGTTTCCATGGATGGTAGAGATCTAAAGATTCCTTTTTAAATAAATGTGATGACGGGGGTAGCTAACACTTACTGAGTGCTTATGGTGTGCTAGGCGCTGTTCTAATGCTTTTCCTGCAGTACCCACTTTAGCCCCCTGAAGAAGTTACTATTGTTATCTTTGTTGTACAGATGAAGGAACTGTAGCACAGAGAGGGTCAAGGACTTGCCCAGCAACACAAAGCTGGTAAATGGCCCAGACAGGATGGCAGTCCTGGCTTTCTGGTTCACTGCCGGTCAAATGAAAGAAGACTCAAGGAATGAATGTGCAGGTGGCATGCGTCTGAAAATATGAGGGTGGCGTGCAGATGACTCAGGTTTAGGAAATGTTGGCTTGGAGGGAACAGGTTCTGTGAGCAGGTGTATTAGTGAGTAGAGGATGGTGGGGGCAAGGAGGAAGCTGAGTCTCCTTAGCAAAACCAAGGGAGACTTAGGAACCTGTGGGCCAGCAGGAGGGGCTGAAAGGGATGGGGTCACCCAGTGATCTTAGCAGGGCTGCAAGGCTGCAGGGCTGGCATGCGGTGCAAAGGGCACGGTGGTTGTCTGGGGAAGGGACGCACAGAGGCTGCCGGCAGTCTGCCCCTGACTGGCTAACCCACAGGATGTTTCCAGAGAGCCCGAAGCTCCTGGGTCATCAGAGAAAGGCCTGAAGACACCCTTGACTTTGCTTATACGGGTGTGGCCAAAAGAGCGCTGGCTCTGAGTCAGGAGGCGGGGCTTAGCCTGGACCAGCTCCTCCCTCTGATCATAGAGGGAGCTGGCGTCTGGGGCTTGAGGCAGCCTTTTGCCCTGGTGGGGAGCTCAGGCCCTGATGTAACCATGCAGCTCCACCACTGACCGGCTATACACCTTGAGCCACACCCAACTCCTCTGAGCCTCAGCTTCCTCGCCTGTAAAATAGAGATAATGATGGTGCCCACTTTGTATAATTAAATCCCTCAGCCTGGTGTCTGTCCTTTGCACCCAGCAGATATTAACTATTATTATTTCTAACCTCTTCCCCCCAGCTCAGAGATTCCACCAAGGACATTCCTGCACTGGGTGTGAGGCTCTAAGGGCCCATAATTCTGGGTACCAGTCTTACTTCCATTAATATATCAAGGAGAGTGGCAGACTAAGCTCTAGATGACTGGCCATTGGTCCCTGGTGGGGTCTTTAAGGAGGCTCAGTAAAAACACTTTCTTCCTTCACTTAAGTTCGGGAAATCAGTCTAATATCACCCTTATGACAGATAAAGCTAATAGTGGAGAATGTGGTTACGGTGGGAGGCGAGCAGACTTTCTAATATTGAATTAAGCAGACTTAATCCCCTCCCCAGCCCTATGTCATGTCCTCTGGTAGAGACAGACCCCTTTAAATCTTAGAGCCTGGAGGAGCAGAGCTGAAGGAACATGGAACCCAAGAGGAGGGGAGGAGGAAAGAACTGATAATTATGTTAATGCTTCTTCCTTTTTTTTTTATTTTTTGTCTTTTTAGGGCTGCACCCACAGCATATGGAAGTTCCCAGGCTAGGGGTCAAATCAGAGCTGTAGCCACAAGCCTATGCCAGAGCCATAGCAACGAGGGATCCAAGCCGCATCTGTGAACTACACCACAGTTCACAGCAACACCAGATCCTTATCCCACTGAGTGAGGCCAGGGATCGAACCAGCATCCTCATGGATGCTAGTTGGGTTCATCAACCACCCAGCCACGATGGGAACTGCTATGTTAATGCTTCTTGAGCTCACCATCAGACAGCCATTCCCCTGGGGTGGAGCCAGGAGTCTTACACTCTTGGGGTTCCTTCCATACAGAGGGAAACAATCGCGTATAGAGAAGCAGTGTTGTGCCTCCAAAGGAATTGAAGCAAAGGCCTGGCCCAAGTCCTATTGCCAAGCTGGTCTCGTGGCAGGTGGGGACCTGGGAGACGTTGTGTCCTCGTGAGAGACAGCAAGCACTCAGGCTGAAGGCTGCCAAGTGGTCCCACAAGGCTGGCACCCAGCTCTCTTTTGTGCTTGATGGAACCTCAGCCTTTCTCCTCCTGAGATGCCTAAGGGGCATCTGTTCGAAGTCACATCCTTCCTTGAACAAGTTAAATTTCTAACTAGAAGTAACCGGTGTGATTTTTTTTTTTTAATGGAAGTTGCATTTAGGCAGCTCCAGTCAGGGAGCAAATGACCTTTCAACTCCCCCCTTTCCTGGGATATTTCATACAGAGACAAGAGAAAAGAGGGAAGGGAACCACCTTGGTTTGACCATGATGTACTTGCCAGGAATTTCTCATGTAATATCTCATTAAATCCATGCTGCAGCTATCTAAGGGATATATATTCTTTTTTGGCTGTACTCATGGCAAAATTCCTGGGCCAGGGGTTAAACCCATGCCATAGCAGTGACGGTGCCAGATCCTTAACCCGCTGAGCCACAAGAGAACTCCAAAGGGAGATACTTTTGAACAACTGATTCAGGGAGGTCAGGCCATTTACTCAAGATGACCAACACGTAACTACTTGGTGAAGAATGAGGCATCAAATAAAAAACCATCATACCCCAAACTGCAGTGATTCCCATCACTCTGTGGCTAATGTATCAGGCCACAGGGCAGAGTGAGAATGTCCAGCTCTTGTCCCTGCTCCTGTGGTTGGAGCCCAGGAGGCCCCAGCACTGCAGCACAGAGAAGAAGCCCTGAGATTTGGGGGCCGAGGTCTGGGGCAGCTGTTCTGCTCGGCTAGCTCTACTTTGCATCTATTTTGTCTCCTTTTGGTCTGTGACAATCTTTATTAGGTCTCATAATCTTGTCCATAAACATGTTTCTTTGTTTAGTAGGGAAATAAAGTCTAGAGCCACGAGCTTTCTATTGGCAGGAAATACCATGTCCTACGTTGGGAATCTTGAGTCACTCTCTCTGACTCACCAAGGCTTGTGTCCCAAAAGTTCATCGACATTGCCATGGTCACCCAATCTATCTCAGAGGCTGCATGGAGTAGTGATTGGGACCTCAGGTTCTCAAATCAACATGACCTGAATTCAGGTCCTGGCTCTGCAGCTTACTGTGTGAGTTGGGGGAGATGATTGAACTTTCATCTGACTTTTCTTACCTAGAAAATGAAGCTGATGATGGAAACCATATAACTTGCTCAAAGAGTTGTTATAAAGATGAACTAGATTGCTGTAGTTAAAGTTCTTGTAAGTTCTTATATGTGCTCAATAAATAATAACTATTGTTTAAGCTCAGATTAACATCAAGCAATTGGAACGCCTCTATTTTGTGGTTCCAAATGGTCAGATTTCCCTAAGGGCTGCCTTTGTCATGATATTTACCACTTGTTTGGGGATTGGTTCTCTGGTAGGAAGACTAATGTTCTCCTGGACTTCTTACCTAAGATATCTTTCCTGTTTCCCAGCCAAGGTCCACCTGGTTCCTGATGAAAGGTGATGATGATGAGGCTAAGTATTGTCAGGAGGAATCTAGATGGCTGGATGCCAGGAGGACTCCCTAAAGAGCATTACTGGCAGGGGGGGATATTCCGGGAGCCTGGACCTATCTCTAAGTCTGGTCAGTGGCCTGAAGTTGATTATATACATGGAGACTGACTCATGATAAACAAACTCATAAGAGACTAATGTATATAATTCTGAATGTCTGTGTGCTCCTGTATGGTGAGGGATTACCCTTTCCAGTGACCAAAATGCCAGGGAGATGGGGATTTTTTTTGTTCAAGGTAGAAACTTCTGAGGGGATATTTCACAGAGGCCATAAAGTGGCCTGATGGCCATCTTTGCCTGTAAAAGAGTCCCCCAGAGCCCAGGAGGGGGTCTCTCCCCTGGAAAGTTTAGATAAGCTTTTCCCTTTGGAGTTCCCTTTGTCTTCTGTAGAAATATGGAATTTGTTGGAAGATAGTTCAGAGACTCAAAGGAAGAGGTAGACTGGCCCCAGGATGACAGGCAGTGCTAGGGACCTGGCAGCGGGAACTTGCCATTGCTTTCTTCAGAGCAGAGGTCTTTTCTAGGGCAAAGGGTTGTTATGTTTTTTTTAATGGCTGCATCCATAGTATTTGGAAGTTCCCAGGCCAGGGACTGAATCAGAGCTGCAGGGGTAGCAACACCAGATCATTTAGCCCACTGAGTCAGGGCTAGGGCTTGAACCTGTGCCTCTCCAGGGGCCCAAATAACTGCAGTCAGATCCTTAGCCCACTGTGCCACAGCAGGAACTTGGCAAAGGGTTTTTGATGGTTCATTGCATCAATTAAAAAAATTTCTTTTGAGTTCCCTTCGTGGAGCAGTGGAAATGAATCCAACTAGTATCCATGAAGATGCAGGTTCGATCCCTGGCCTTGTTCATGGGGTCAGGAGTCTGGTGTTGCCATGAGCTCTGGTGTAGGTCACAGATGCAGCTTGGATCCCATGTTGCTGTGGCTATGGTGTAGATCAGCAGCTGTGACTCTGATTCAACCCCTAGCCTGGGAATTTTCATATGCCTCAGGTAGGGCCCTAAGAAGCAAAAAAAAAAAAAAAAAATTATCACGCAACTCTAATTTATGTATATTTCCTTATTTTAAATTATATTCACGTGCTATTGTATTAATATGAGTTATTTTATAAAACACATAAAAATAGCTATGTTTTAAAGGCTGAGAAAGATAAAATGCCATTTGAAAATTGTTTTTAACAGCATTACCAGCTTTTTTTTTTTCTTTCCTTAAAAGAGTATTCTTTAGTGAGAGAAATGAGATTAATTATGCCTCATTATGTTTCAAGATTTCAGCACTTTGGATAATCCTTGGCTTTGACTATTATGGCTAAAGGAGACACTATACCAGTCAGTCTCCCAGCAAGGAACCAAATACAACTCAATCTGCTCAAGAGACTTATTACTATTATTATTTTTTTAAGGGCTGCACCTGTGGCATATGGAGGTTCCCAGGCTAGGGGTCTCATCGGAGCTACAGCTGCCAGGCTACACCACAGCTCAGGGCAATGCCAGATCCTTAACCCACTGAGTGAGGGCCAGGGGTCAAACCCGCAACCTTATGGTTCCTAGTCGGATTTGTTTCCATTGCGCCACAATGGGAACTCCCTGCTCAAGAGACTTTAACAGAAGGATTAGTCATGGAGTTGTGGGAACCACAAGAGATGGTGCCCAGGTAGACAGTCACCAGCTGGCAGCTGTTACCAGTCCTAGGCAGGAGGGGTGAGAGAAGGAAAGAGTGTGATTGGTGGCCAGTGACATCGGGAGCCAGGGAAGAAGCATCCCCCAGGATGAGCTGTATGTAGGGGAGGGATACAGCCACTGCCGGAGATGTAGCACTGAAGCAAGGAGAGGGCAGGGAAGGAAATGCCCAATCTGTCCTCCACCTCCTGCTGGTCCATTGGCCAAACTCAGCCAGCAAGTATGGAAGCCCAAATGATGTGCCCCAAAGGTGTCATCTGGGAGCACAGAGCAGAGAATGTATCCTGGGCCAGGACAGGGAGACAGGGAGAGGGAGGGCAGGCAAAGGATAACCAGCTCAGAGCTCACGTTAAAGAAAGGCATCCTTACTTACAGAATTGTAAGTGAAATTTTCAATTTGACCCAATTTCATTTCTTTTTCTTTCTTTCTCTCTTTTTCTTTCTTTCTCACTCTCTCTCTTTCTATATTTCTTCTTTTTTTGGCAAAACCATTTGAGAAGTGCTTGTGGTATTAGGAGTCATCGTATACTCACTCCCCACTTTTGCAAATGGGCTTTTAAGCCGCTTGCCCATTTTATGATGGTTGGTTTGGTTAAAACTAGATAAATGTATTTCACAAATCCAACTGGGCACATACAAATTGTGTCATACTTCACAGGAAGCAAATAAGTCCTTGAGGGTGTGATGTCCGTCCCTGAGCTTTGGAGAATTTCCCTGTTCCCTCAGGACATCTCACCAACTGGACGTGACAGTGACTTTTCAACATATGACTGAATGAAGGCACCATTGCCAGTCTGCTTCTTTAATACAAGGAAGTGAAAATAAATAACACTTTCCAATTTCCTCCCTTATTCCCCTGGATCATCTCACACATTTCCTGGGCACACATACTCCACCCTGAAGACCAGTGTGCTAGGGCTCAGCTCCTAGCTCGGCCAGGCTCCAGTGTCTCCTAAACTCTGTCCAAGGTCTTGGGAGAGAGACCTCAATGGGCCCAGCTTGCATCAGTATCAATCAGCCATGGTTGGGTGACAGGATTGTGGGGGTATAGATGTGGCCATGGGAACCATCCCTTGTATATAGGGGTTCCTCCTAGAGTTGGGGAAATTGTTGAAAGCATAAGTCTTTCCAAAGGATGTTGTCATCTGCTAACTTATCATGTCTTCCTGTCCTGCCTTCTGGAGATCCTGGTCAAGCTTTCCAACTCTTTAGCTGCATTTACAGACAATTTCTTGAGTTACTTTAATAGTGGACTCTTGGAATCATGTCCCTCGCATGTGGTTTTTCCCATGGTTGTACATCAGGGGGCAGCCATGTTTCCTTGCTCTTGTCCCCATGGCCAGCAAACATTCCCGACAATTCTAAGTTTCACAGGGCCTTATGCTGATAGAGGCGGATTGTTTCTCTGTTCAGCTAGTTCAGCAGAGAAAGATGGATGTGGTGATGACCTCAAGGATATGGTGCATTAGATCCAGAAACACTTGCAAGTTGTCTCTCAATCATGAGCCCTACACTCTATAAACCACAGAAATTGCTTAGGCATGTGAACAAAGAAAGCCTGATTTTTCATGGGTTTCAGAGTTTCCACTTGCTATAATAGCTATTGTTTATTGAGCATCAGCTACATAGTGGTTTGTTTGTTTGTTTTGTTTTTGTCTTTTTAGGGCCATACCTACAGCATGTGGGAGTTCCCAGGCTAGGGGTCCAATCGCAGCTGTAGCGCCTACACCAGGGCCACAGCAACATGGGATCTGAGCTACATCTGCTTCCTACACCACGGCTCATGGCAACGCCAGATCCTTAACCCACTGAGCGAGGCCGGGGATCAAATCCCCATCCTCATGGATGCTAGTTGGGTTCGTTAACCACTGAGCCATGACAGGAACTCCTCGATTGCCCTTGATGTGAAGTACATGCAACCTGTCAACAGACAGAATCTCACACTTGGAGCTCTCAGTCCAGGAGGAGGTAGAGGCTGAGCCAGTAAGATTTTTTTTTTAAGGTTAGATCATTATGGGTTTGTTGAGAGATATTAAGGGAGGCTAGAACCATGGCAAGTTCAAGGTGGTTCTTGGTAGATAGACATTCAGTGACTGAATGAATGAACAAACCATCTCAGGTTTGAAAATGGTGAAGTGTTTTCTATATCCATCCCTGGTGCTGACATGAAGACAGCATCTGAGCAATGGTCACAGGTCCTAGGCTTGGCTTTGCTTCCACCTTATTTTGTGCCCTTGAGTAGATCACGTCTCCCTTTCGAGACCTTGGTTTTCTTATCTGTGAACCGTTCATCCTCCCAGGTCCAATGGTTCACCCCAGTAGTTGCATGATTGAGATGAACCCAGAGCGATAATTGTGTCAGATGCTGCATCTATGACAGAGGAGGGTTGCAGGTGTGTTAGAGGAGTCAGCTATTCTTGTCCATTTTCTAAAAGCCCATGCAGTGATCTTGGAGGCAGTCAGAACTGGCATCAGGTCCAAGGTGAATGGCTGTCTGCATTTTTAAGAAAACATTGATGCTGAAGAGAATGCTTATTCATTCTTTCTTGTTAACAAGGCATTTGACTCATGCTTTGGACATTTGCTGCTGAGATCAGAGACGATGGTCTTGTGTTCATCACTAACAAAAGCAACCTCTGTGTCCTGGTCCCTCTTTCCTTACACTTAAGGGCCAGTTGCTCTCCACTCTCTAGCTTTGGGAGAAGATGGGTGTGTCCTATGGGTGGGGAGCCAGGACAAAAAGCAGGGAAGTCCCTTGGAAGAGATTTGAGGCACCAGAATTTGGGGGCCTCCAAGTAGCATTGGGTACTCCTCAGAGCTCCTAGGTGGCGATCTGGGGAGCTTGAAGAGACTCTGAAAAATGGTTTGAGCAGTCAACTACATCTTGGGGACTGAGTCTAATGCAAGTTGGGATGCCCACATCCAGCTGGTGTAAGACATTCTAGAAGAGACCATCCTATATGGAATATATAGCCAGCATTAAGTGGGTGTATGGATGCCAAGAATTCCTGGTTGACCTTGGCTGCCAAAGCCATTCTCTATTGCCAAGGAGGACATTCTCATACTGTGTCTTATGTGATCCTCTCAGAGGACTGTGGAACCCTGCTGTCTGTGTTCATGAATCTTCCAGATTCACAGTCTCAAGCACGATAGATCACATAGCCCCTCCCACTGCCCCCCTGCCCTACCCCCAGGGCCACATTAGGATTTTTTGTTTTGCTTTGCTTGGCTTTTTTAGGGCCACACCTGCAGCATATGGAGGTTCCCAGGCTAGGGGTCCAGTCAGAGCTATAGCTGCCAGCCTATGCCATAGCCACAACAACACAGGATCTGAGCTGTGTCTGCAATCCACACCACAGCTCACGGCAACACTGGATCCTTAACCCACTGAGCAAGGTCAGGAATTGAACCCATAACCTCATGGTTCCTAGTTGGATTCGTTTCCACTGCAGCACAGCAGGAACTCCAGGATTTTTTTTTTTTTCCCTTCAAGTGCCTTATTGCTTATGAAATTTATAACTCTGTTGGTACAAGGGTAAATATGTTAACTTTATCTCTTAAAATATTTTCTTTGACCTCAAAGTTCATTTTTTTCCTTATGATTTTTAAAAGCAATTAAAACATTTCCATGGGCACTAGGCACTGTTCCTACCATAAAATGGACAAGGTAGCTCTGGCCCATCGCCTTACTGTTCAGGTCATGGTCTAGGGACCAGCCACGTCAACATCACCTGGGAACTTGTTAGAAATGCAGCCCCTCGAGTACCGCCTCAGAACTACTGAGTCAGAATCTTCAGCTTAATGAGACCTCCTCCCCCCCCCCCCGGGGTAATTTGTGTGTGTCCATTAAAGTCTGAGACATGCTGTCTGACACACTGTCCCATACTACCACTGGGTATATTGTTATCACAGTCACACTGTTACCCCAAATTACAGCAAGATGTTTAGTAACAGAAAATCCAAGAGCCTCCTTGCCTGCCCACTTGCATCTCTCACAGGTGTGCTGTCTTAATAAATCTATTTTTTGCCTATCAAAAAAAAAAAAACCCATAGGGAAGACACATCTAGCATTAAATGGCTATGCAAATGCCAAGAATTCCTGGGCCACCCTGGGTGCCAATGCCGTTCTCCTCTCTTACCCAACTGATGTCCACCTTCTTTTCCCATCCCCCGCCCTCACTCCATTCACACACTCAGTGGAGAAGTCAGACCCAGGGGGAGGGGATGCATTTTTTTTTTTTTTTTGCTTTTTAGGGCCACACCTGTGGCAATATGGAAGTTCCCAGGCCAGGGGTCGAGTCAGAGCCACACACCTGCCAGCCACAGCCAGAGCCACAGCCACGCAGGATTGGAGGCACATCTGTGACCTACACCATAGCTCATGGCAACCTCAGATCCTTAACCCACTGAGCAAGGCCAGGGATTGAACCTGCATCCTCATGGATCCTAATTGGGTTCATTAACCACTGAGCCACAAAGGGAATTCCTGGGAGGGGATGCATTTGCTTCTGAGTTGGTTCTTCCAGTTTTTCTATGAAGCCTCTAGAGCCATCTTAACATGGACAGATGCTGGAAGGATGGCCCTTGGTGCCTCAACTCCGAAGTGACACAGAGTCTCTTGGGCAGAGCTGGTTATATGGCCCAGCCAGCTGCAAGGGAGGCTGGTAAATTCAGGGCAACACAGGATATTCAGGGAGGACCAGCCATTCCTGCCCCAGGGGGAGAATCCGTGAGATAAGCAACAGCTCCTGCAGATCCTGAGACCTCCCAGAGGCAAAAGATTAAGGAACTGGAATGTGGACAGCTGGAGGCTCAGAGGTTACAGAGAGGTCCTTAAAAACTGAAAGAATTAACTCAGAGGCAAACACATGCCCTCCTCCAAGGTCTTCTCCAGGAAGGGGAAGGGGAGCGTCAACTGGGCAAGAGAGAAGGGCTTTTGCAGCCATAGGTCATCCAGGAATTCTTGGCATCCATATGCCCACTTAATGATGGTTGCATATTCCATATAAGATGGTCTCTTCTAGAACTTCCCCCCCCCCTTTTTTTTTTCTTTTTGGGGCATGGACTCCAGAGCAAAACATTGCTGGCTCCCTCCCACCTTGTCCCTCTCCCTTATCTGCCGCTCATCTCCCCACTCTTCTGGAACTTCTTGCCAAAAGATTGTGATAGGCATCCCAATGTGCTTTAGACTTAGCCCCTAAGATGTACCTGTAGAGCCATTGAGATTGTAGGTATGTTGCTGCAGCTGCTGTGAATTATCTTAATTTACTCCCCAAACGCCCTCATCATAGGTACCCTCTCCCATTTCCCCAATAGGGAATGGCACCTGTCACCTGTGCTGGCTTCCCCCTGTGGCTTGGCCATCCGGCCTCTGCCTGCTTAGTGGCCTCTGCCTCTATCCCCACCCCCTTTGCGCCTGGATTCATAGCCTGATACATTCTACGTTATAGGGAAGGAAACTCGAGATCCTACTGGAAAATAAGTAGGGTGCAGAATCTTGGCCTTCTGACTAGTATGTGTCTGTGAAGGCAAAAAAAAAAATGAAGTGAAATAGATGAAGGCATTTACAGCCCTCAAGGACAGGAAGGGTTATTCCTAGGGAGTTGTGGCTGTCTTTTCATGGGCTTCCCCCCGTCTTCACTGAGAGGTTTTACCAAAGAAGAGGCTATAGGGAGTTCCCGTTGTGGCTCAGTAGATTACGAACCTGATGTAGTGTCTGTGAGGATGCAGGTTCGATCCCTGGCTTTGCTCAGTGGGTTAGGGATCTGGTATTGCTGCAAGCTGTGGTGTAGGTCACAGATGTGGCTTGGATCTGGTGTTGCTGTGGCTGTGTCATGTGAGCTCCGATTTGACACCTAGCCTGGGAACTTCCATATGCCGTGGGTGTACCTCCCCCCCCCACAAAAAAAAGAAAAAAAAAAGAGGCTGCTGTTGGCCTGGGGGTGGGGAGTGTGATGTATAGACTCCTGCTCCTACTTGCAAGGCTCAGGAAGGGTTGAAAATGCCATTGAACATCTAGTGAGCACTGACTATGTGCTGAACATTGCTCTAAGAAACTTATGGGTAGAATATAACCCACATTGTTATCATCATCCATGTTTTTCAAAGGAGGAAGCTGGGGCACAGATAGATGAAGGAACTTGGCTGAGGTCACACAGCTACTAGTCAGCAGGGAGGGGATGTTATCCCAGCAGCCTGGCTCCAGAGCCCCTGTGCCCAACTGCCATGCTCCCTTAGCTCTGGATACCCACTAATCAGAGGGCATGGGGGCATCTCTGACCAGTGCTTCTTTTTTGCTTTTTAGTGTCAAACCTGCAGCAATATGGAAGTTCCCAGGCTAGAGATTGAATTGAAGCTACAGCTGCTGGCCTTCACCATAGCCACAGCAACATGGGATCTGAGCCAAGTCTGTGACCTACACCACAGCTCATGGCAATGTCGGATCTTTACCCCACTGAGTGAGGCCAGGGATCAAACCCGCATCCTCATGGATCCTAGTTGGGTTCATTAACTGCTGAGCCATGAAGGGAACTCACTGACTAGTGCTTTGAAGAGGACACATTGAGATACTCCTTGAAGAAGGGGTCATTCCCCAATCATTCCACTTGACATTCCATAGTCAAATAAGTTTGGGAAATTATCTCTATTTTTTCTCCCTTTCAGGGATTTATACCTCATTTTTGCTTTCTAAGGGCTGAGAAGATCTGGAGGACAGAATCCTGCCTCACACTGATATGCCCAAGTGTTTCAAAACAAGGACTTTTTTCAGAGCTCCTACCATCACCCAGGAGGAGGGTTGCCAAGGACATACACTGGGGAAAGCTGGCTAAGGACATTTGTGCTCGAGTGGGTGCAATGTAGATCATGTGGCATCTTGGATTCCCTCGCCACTGGCGGGACTGCTCCAGCAGGCTCTCAGTGGGCGGGATCGGCTGAGGAAGCTTCTCCCTAGGAGGCAGGTGGTGGTCAGAGTGGGGACGGCCTGGGATCTGCTGGTTTCCAGTCCTGCCTGGCCACCCTCAGCTCTGTTACTCTGGAGAAGTCACGATCCTGCACAATATATCCTTTTCTGAAAAATAGCATTCTCCTGCTAGCACAGTCAGGGGAATTGAGTGAGAAAGCGTCAGGGCCATGATGAATGGTGAATTCTGTCATTGTCATCCTCTGGCTGTTTTGCTTGCCTTGTTCTTACAGTCTTCCATGTGGTTCCATGTGGAACTAGGGTATAAGGTTGGGAGCTTCCAAGGAGCAGGCTGGGCCTGATTCCACCCTGATAGGCTGGAGGTTGTTGTACCTCTTTTCTGCTCAGAAGAGATCAGGGGACTCCCCAGTGTAAGAGATTGTTTTCTCCTGTGAAGTTAGAAGGGAGATGCTCTTGGGTTGAACTTGGGTTGGGCCAAAGAATAGGGAGGTAAGATTGAGCTTGTAGGACACACTCAGATTTAGTTTCAGCTCAGCATCAAAGGGGAGCATTAACCCAGGATGCCAGAAGGTCCCAGAAGATCCAGAAAAGGAAAAAGTTGAGCTCCTTGCTACAGGCAGAATCTGCCCCAGGAAAAAACTTTTGATTATAAATGAGGTGCCAGCTGGCAGATGTGTGCAGAAGTCTGCGCCAGCACTGACCAGTCACCTAGCAAGGGGCATTTCTAAACAATACTGGATCTGAGAATACATTTCAGAGAGTGATTATTTAAAAAAAAAAAAAACACCTTGGACAGAAAGGGCCACTTGGTTGTGTGGAAAGGGCACCAGACTGGGGATTGATCTCAGTAGGGTCCCTAATGGCTGTGACCTTGTCAAGTCATATCACACCACTGAAGCTCAGTCTCTTCATCTGAAAAACAGAATAGTGTCTATCCTGTAGTATTTCTGTGAGGGACAAATTTGGTAGATGGATCTGAAATATCGTAGACAATGGAAAGTTCTAAACAGCAAGAGGTTACTATTAAAAACTATGAACACCCCCTTAAGAATTGCCATCCAGGAGTTCCCGTTGTGGAGCCCAGAAACAAATCCGACTAGGAGCCATGAAGTTGTGGGTTTGATCCCTGGTTTCGCTCAATGGGTTAAGGATCCAGTGTTGCCCTGAGCTGTGGTGTAGGTCGCAGATGTGGCTCGGATCTGGTGTTGCTGTGGCTCTGGCGTAGGCCAGCAGCTACAGCTCCAATTAGACCCCTAGCCTGGGAACCTCCGTATGCCGTGGGTGTGGCCCTAAAAAGACAAAAATAAATAAATAAATAAAACAAAGAAAAAAGAATTGCCATCTGGAGACAACCATCAGGTTGAAATAGCATCCTTCTGTGGTGCAGTGTGTTAAGGTTGTCACTGCTGTGGCTCAGGTTGCTGCTGTGGTGCAGGCTCGATCCCTGGCTGGGCACTTCTGCATACCATGGGCACAGCCAAAAAGGAAAAAAAGAAAACCTAATGGACTCTCCCAAGATGAAAGTAGACCCAGTAGCCAAGCAGACTGAGGATGTTGGTGAAGATTAAAGACAGCAAGGTAAGAGGCATCCCAGTTGATATAGAATCACCATATGACCCATTTCTCTCTGAGGTACATACCCAAGAGAATTGAATACAAGTGTTCAAACAAAAACTTGTACAATAACATTTATACTGTTTGCAATAGCCTAAAGGTGGAAACAACTTAATAGTCATCAGCTATTGAAGAGATGAACCAAATGTGATATATCCATGAAGTGGAGTATCATCCAGGCATTAAAAGGAACAAAGCACTGACACATACTTCAACAGTGATGACTCTTGAAAACATGATGCTAACTGAAAGAAGCTAGACACAAAGGCCACATATTGTGTGATTCCATTGATGTGAAATATCCAGACCAAGCAAATCCATAGAGACAGCTGATGAGTGGCTGATGGGTCCTGGGAGGAATGGGAAATGACTCACAGGTGTCAGGTTTCCATTTGAGGTGATAAGAAAGTTCTAGAACTGGATCATGATGATCGATGCCCAATACTGTGAAGCCACTTTAGGCCATTGATCTGTACATTTTAACATGGTTCGAATTGGACATTTTATGTTATATGTATTTTGCAACAATTTTTGAAAAAGTTTCCTGGTGAAGAGGAAACCTGACCCCAAGGATAGGATCCCCTCTCCTCTAGAGTGGCTGAGGGGTGGGGCGGATGCTTCAGAGCTTGTCAGCTGGAAGCTGAGGTCTTGTGTCAACGTATTGACCAAGAGCCTATGGCAGTCAGTCCTCGTGCAGTGGCCCCAAGGGGATCCAAGATGGAGTATGACATGCTTTCTGCTCTCAAAATGTGTATCCATTATTCTCACTTAAGGACAGACTGACAAGCACTATACAGAACAAGGGAGCCAGTGCAGGGGGAGCAGACATTCATTCTGCCTTGGCCATCTGTGTAGGCTTCTGGGAAGAGAAGATGGTTGAAGAGGGGTATTTGGGCAGGCTGGTAAGAAGCGGGAGGCTTTCCAGGGAGAGACACGGGGTAGGGGAATGGGGAACGGGTTCTTATGAATTGGGTGCAGTATCTACGGAGCTGGAGAGGAGAGTCCTGAGAGATAGGCTTCAAAGGGTTTGGGAGGAGATTGTGGAGGGCATGGAAGGTGGAGCTGGGGAACAGGGACTTACTTTCCAGGTAGGGGGAGCCAAGGAGTCTTCTGAATGAGTTACATGACTGGGCACATGTTTGAATGGTCAGTGTGGTGGAAGATGAATGGAAGAGATGGAGGCCAAGCACAGGGAGGCGAGCTGTGGCATCGTCTCTGCAGGAGTCAAGGACCCCTCACACCACCCCCCAGCAATGGCAGCAGGAAGGGTAACCAAATCTGGTGAGCTTTGCATTAGCCAAGATTCTCTCTTGCATGGAACAGAAATTCATTCGAATTAGATTAGACAGTAACCAGAATTTTCTGGGTCACGTAATTGAGAAGTCTAGGGCCACTCCAGAAATGGCTGTCTCCATGGGACTCATTTGCTCCATCTCTCAACTTCCTTGGTGTCGGGTCTCTCCTTGGGCAGCCTCTGCCTCACAGTGGCACCCTGGTGCGCTCATAGTTCCCAGCTTACATCCTCCCCTCTCAGAACCCCTGGCAGCAAGAACTCCAATTAAAGTTGCCAAGTTGAATTTATTAGCCAGCCCATTCTGAGTCCTGCTCATCCTTCAATTAATCACCAAGGCCAGGGGAGAGGGGTGTTCTGATGGGCCACCACACCAAGCACTGGGATGATGAAGATGCTGTTATTACCAGAAGAAAGGGGACCGGGTGCCAAAGGGGCACACATTGAAGATGTCTCTGGGTCATTGACACATGCCATTTCATCCTTTCAACCCCCTGAGGTGGAATCAGTTATTTCCCTTTTACTGAGGAGGAAACAGAGGCACAGGCTAACTTTTCCTCCCTCTCTGCCCTCCAGCACGTTCTCTGTTCTATGCTGCATGGGCATCTCCTCAGGAGGCAAAGTGGAGCCGCTAAAGAGGGTCACAGCCAAGAAAAGGAGAATGACAGTGCCTCATCTTTAAGCTGAGAGAGACACACTTCATTCAGTCAGACATTTCCTGCAGCGGCCGGAGATCCTGACCTCATAGTTGCTGAAGGACTGGAGGTCAGTCTCCATGAGGTATGGTCCCATGGGCAAGGCCATTGGGAGTCCCCTGTTGATTGGTGCAGGGAGGGGAGAGCAGAGGGTGTGCCCTCTAGACACCGACTACAACCTGGTGGTGCTTGAAAAGCATTCATTGCAGACAAACTTCGAGACCACCACAGCTTCCCTGCCCCTAGCACCCCATGGCAGAAGAGGGTGATGGGGCATTTGTCAGGCAGGGAAGAGGGAGCAAAGAGCATCCACACAGGGTTCCCATCATGGCTCAGTGGTAACAAACCTGACTAGTATCCATGAGGACACAGGCCAGGGGGCCTCGCTCAGTGGGTTAAAAGTCAGTGTAGGTCACAGACACAGCTCAGATCCTGTGTTGTTGCGGCTGTGGTATAGGCCGGCAGCTGCAGCTCTGATTCTACCCCTACCCTGGGAACTTCCATACACCATGGGTGCCACCCTAAAAAGCAAAAAAAAAAAAAAAAAAAAAAGAAAAGAGCACCCATGTATAGAGCCCAGGATGTGCAAAGGCACTGAGGCAGGCTTGGAGTGGCAAGTCTTTATGATGATAAATTCCCTGGGACTCTAGAATAATTTTATCAGAGAGGCCCAGGCTGCTGTGGAAATGGCTTCCTTTGGCATCAGCACCAGGCTGGAAGCTCAGGCCTCTCAGGTGATTCCACTTCCCCTGTCTTCAGTTTGAGGAATTAATTTATAACCGAGGTCACCCAGGTCATTCTCCGCCCTCCCAAGCCATGTGCCAGGTTAAAGGCCTTTGACATGGTAAAAGCAAGCGGCATAAATCTTGAGCATTTCCTGTTTGGGAAACTGGGTGAGTGGTGCAGTGTCCAGAGGGCCCCAGGCAAGAGCGAACACAGCCAGCGGGACTTAGCTGTTGCCCAGATCCCCACTGGGTCTGACACAAGGCACTCTGGGTGAATGGGGACATTTTAGAAATGTTGACACTCCCAGGGGATGGGCCCAGCCCAGGGTGGAAGGCAATTTTAGATGCTCTGACTACTATTTTTGGAGCCTGGATCACTTTAGTTCACCACTGCTCTAAATGGTTAGCAGCCGATGAAGCCTGCAGGGAGTCCAAACTCTGTTTCCCAGCATGGCTCTGGCTCAGCCTGCCCAGAGTCTGCAGACCAGAGCCCACCCCACCCGCCCCACTCAGGGGTTTGTGCATCTCCTAGTTATATGCTGGTACACAGCGCCCAAAGCACCTGATACCAACTTCTCCAAAGAGAATCCTTCCCACATTAACACAAAGGGGTAAACCACCATCTTAGGATGTGATTCGAGGTGATTTCAGGGCTCTTGTGCAGCTTGGACTCTGGCTGAGTTAGGAGAATAGGGATCAGAGCAAGAGACGTCCAGAAACTTCAATGGCCTTCCCCTCTAGAGTTGGCCGAATCAGGCAGGGAGTCAACACTGCAGGGAACAGAGTCACTTTTCCCGTTGAGTTGAGAGTGCCTCACGTGCTGGTCAGCAGTAGAGGGGCCACAGGACAGGGGAGTGGGCGACACAGGATGGCTTCATCGGGTCTAGATCTGGATGGATAAAAGGAGAGAGGAACAGAATGGGTTCTGGGAACTTCATAGCTGAAAGGCCAGAGGAGCAGCGCCGGTGTGCTTGCGGTAGCTCAAGTTCCTCTCTGTTTCCAAGGCCAGTCCTTACTGAGGAAGGGGAAAGGGCACAGGCTCTCCCCAGGAAGAATCTTGTCCTTGAGCCTCGTTTCGTAGCGACGTTGGGGGACCGTCATTCCCATTTGTGGCTGTACTTGTAAAAATACAAGGTATAATTGAACATCCTTGATAGCAGAATTCTAAATGCCTCAGGTGAGAAATGGTGCACCCCGCAGAGATGATTTGACTTTGGGGAATGGTGCATGCATTGCGTGTGGTCTGGAGGAATATGTGTGTTTGCACGCAGGTATGTCTGTGGGTGGGCATGTGCCCTGTGTACTTCTGGGGCATCAACAGCTGCGGAACCCCAGCCGTCAACTGTCCATGCCTGTGAGGGCTCCATGATGGCTGTTTCTTACCGTGGAGCTCAGGGCTTGCTCTACCAGGCTCACTAGTGCACACAGAGCAAAGTTCTGTAGATGCTCCATAAACATCTGCTAAATGGAAGAATGGATGAGTGATCCGCACATGCAGCTTGCTGAGTTTCTCTTTCTTTGGGGCATAGTCTTGTCTCCCTGCCTTTTTTTTTTTTTTTTGGTCTTTTGTCTTTTTGTTGTTGTTGTTGTTGTTGCTATTTCTTGGGCCGCTCCTGCGGCATATGGAGGTTCCCAGGCTAGGGGTTGAATCGGAGCTGTAGCCACTGGCCCACGCCAGAGCCACAGCAACTCGGGATCCGAGCCACGTCTGCAACCTACACCACAGCTCATGGCAATGCCGGATCGTTAACCCACTGAGCAAGGGCAGGGACCGAACCCGCAACCTCATGGTTCCTAGTCAGATTTGTTAACCACTGCGCCACAACGGGAACTCCTCTGTCTTTATGTGTCTGTCTCCCTGAGCTCATGTCCCTTCATCTCTTCCTCTTTCTTTTCATCTTTTTGTGGTCTCTTCCTCCTACATTTCTCCCCATGTAACCCCATGTGTACATATATTCCACCTCCTTTCTTCAACCTGTTTTCTTAAATTACATACACTCTGGAATTTGAGAGATAAAAAGAAACTCAGAAATCATCTTTTTTTTTCCCGCTTTTTAGGGCCACACTCAGCATGTGGAAGTTCCCAGGCTAGGGGGCAGATCAGAGCTACAGCTGCTGGCCTACACCACAGCCACAGCAACGTGGGATCTGAGCCGCATCTGTAACCTACACCACAGCTCATGGCAATGCCAGATTCTCAACCCACTGAGTGAGGCCAGGGATCGAACCCACAACCTCATGGCTCCTAGTTGGGATTGTTTCTGCTGTGCCACGCTGGAAACTCCAGAAATCATCTAACTTAAATTTATGATCCGCACATGCTTCTTGCTGAGTTTCTCTTTCTTTGGGGCATAGTCTTGTCTCCATGTCTCTAAGTGTCTGTCTCCCTGAACTCGTGTCCCTTGTCCCTTCATCTCTTCCTCTTTCTATTCATCTTTTGTTGTTTCCTCCTCACATAACCCCATATGTACATATATTCCACCTCCTTTCTTCAACCTGTTTTCTTAAGTTACCTACTCTCTGGAATTTGAGATAGAAGGAAACTTAGAAATCATCTAAGAAATCATCTAACTTAATTTCTACCCCTGAAGTTTGAAGAAACTGTGTCCAGAGAGATCACAATGTAGTAAGGACCAAAAGTAATTTCCTTGTTGTTGTTTTTTTCTAGGCAAAATTTTGTTTTTGTTTTTGTCTTTTTGCCATTTCTAGGGCCGCTCCCGTGGCATATGGAGATTCCCAGACTAGAGGTCGAATCAGAGCTGTAGCCACCGGCCTACACCAGAGCCACAGGAACACGGGATTGGAGCCGCGTCTGCAACCTACACCACAGCAACGCCAGATCCTTAACCCACTGAGCAAGGCCAGGGATCGAACCAGCAACCTCATTAACCACTGAGCCACAACAGGAACTCCAAAAGTTTTGTTTTTTAAGACAGAATTCATATATCATAGGGTAGAAGTCATATATCATATATTTCACCCAATTAAAATGTACAGTTCAAAAAATAAATAAGGAGTTCCCCTGTGGCTCTGCGGGTTAAGAACCAGGCTATCCACAAGCATGCAGGTTAAGGATCCGGTGTTGCTACAAGCAGTGGCATAGGTCACAGATGTGACTTGGATCTGACGATGCTGTGGCTGTGGTGTAGGCCAGCAGCTGCAGCCTGGGAACTTCCATATGCTGCAGGTGCAGCTCTAAAACTAAACTAAACTAAATAAAATACACAATGCAGTGTTTTTTTTAAGTACATTCAGAATATTGTGCATCCATCATCACTATTTAATTTCGACATTTTTATCACCCAAAAAGAAAACTGTACCTATTAATAGTTACTCCCATTCCTTAGTATCCCTCCAGCCCTAAGCAACCACTGCTTTCTGTCTCTATAGATTTCTCTATTCTTGACATTTCATATGAATGCAGTCATGCAGTATAGTAATATATGGTATTTTGTGACTGGCTGCTGATTCTTTTTTTTTTTTTTTTAGGGTTGCACCCACAATATACAGTAGTTCCCAGTCTAGGGGTCAATTTGGAGCTGCTGCTGCTGGCTTACACCAAAGCCACAGCAACTCAGGATCCAAGCTATGTCTGTGACCTACACCACAACTCACATCAATGCTGGATCCTCAACCCACTGAGCAAGGCCAGGGATCGAATATATATCCTTGAGAACACTAGTCAGTTTTGTTACTGCTGAGCCACAGTGGGAACTCCTGTGACTGGCTTCTTTCACTTAGCCTAAAATTTTCAAGGTTCATCCATATTTTAGCATGTATCAGTACTTTATTCCTTTTTATGGCTGAATACTATTCCATCGTATGGATAGACCATATTTTATTAATCTGTCTATTAGTTGGACATATGGTTTGTCTCCACATTTTGGCTATTATGAATAGTGCTGCTGTGAACATTGTGTACATGTTTTTGTGTGGATGTATGTTTTCATTTCTTTTGGGTATATCTGTAGGAGGGGAGTTGGCAGATCATATGAGAAATCTATGTTTAACCTTTAGAGGAACTGCTAATGTGTTTTCCAAAGTGGCTGTATCATTTTACATTTCTGTCAGCATGTATAACCATTCCAATTTCTCCACATCTTTGCCAAAACTTGTCCTTATCTGTCTCTTATATTTTAGCCATCTTAATGACTATAGAGTGGTATTTCATTGCTGTTTTGGTTTGTACTCCCTGATGGTTAATGATATTGAGTATCTTTTCACATGTTTTTTGGTCATTTGTCTATCTTCTTTGGAGAAATGTATTTTGTCCATTTAAAAATTGTGTTTTGGAGTTCCCACTGTGGTGCAACAGGATCAGCAGTGTCTCTGCAGCACCAGGACACAAGTTTGATCCCCTTTAACCCACTGGGTTAAAGGACCCAGTGTTGCTGTTGTAGATCACAACTGCAGCTCGGATCCGTTCCCTCACCCGGGAACTCCATAGGTCATAGGGCAGCCAAGAAGGAAGAAAATAAATAAAAAATTAAAAGATGTTGTCTTTTTATTATTGATTTGTTAGAGTTCTTTATATATTCTCAATACAAGTCCCTTATTATCTGCAAATATTTTTCCTATTCTGTTGGTTTTATTTTCACTTTCTAGTCGTATCATTTGCAGTGCAAAAGTTTTTAGTTTTGATGAAGTCCAATTGACTTATTTTTTCTTTTGTTGCCTATGCTTTTAGTGCTGTATCTAAAAAGGTATTGACTAGCCCAAGAACTACATTTTCATCTAAGAGTTTTATAGTTTTAGCTCTTCCATTTAGGAATTTTATCCATTTTGAGTTAACTTTTTTGTATATGGTAGAAGGAAGGGGTCCAACTTTATTCTTTTGGATGTGGATATCCAGTTGTCTCAGAGCTCTTTTTTGAAAAGACCATTCTTTCTCCCATTGAATTATCTTGGCACCCTTGTTGAAATCAATTGACTATATATGTAAAGATTTATTTATGGCCTCTCAATTCCATTCCATTGATCTATATGTCTATCCTTGTACAGTGTCCAGATTCATGCTATCTTACTGTAGTTTTATATATTTAAGTTTTGAAACTGAGAGGTGTGAATCACCCATTTTCCCTCTTTTCAAGATCATTTTGGTTATTCTTGGTCTATTGCATTTCCGTATGAAAGTTAAGATCTGCTTGTCAATTTTTGCCTAAAAAGACAAATAGGATTTTGATAGGGATTGTGTTGAACATGTAGATAAATTTGGGGAATATTCCATCTTAATATTAAGTCTTCTGATCTATGAACATGGGATGGCATTCCATCTACTTAGATCTTCTTTGATTTTTTTCAACAATGTTTCATTGTTTTCAGTGTAAGTTTTTCATTTGTTTTGTTGAGTGTATTCCTAATTATTTTGTGCTTTTTGATGCTATTTTAAGTGGAATTGTTTTCTTAATTTCATTTTTGGTTTGGTAACCGCTAGTGTATAGAAATATAGTTGAATTTTGTATATCAAGCTTGTATCCTGCAACCTTACTGAACTTGTTTATTAGTTCTAGTAGATTTTTAGTGGATTCCTCAGGATTTTCTATACACAAGATTATGTCATCTGTAAATCATGATGGTTTTACTTCTTCAAAACTAGAATTCTTGGGGCCTACTCCAGAGCATTTTGATTTCATTAGAAGGTCCTAAAAGGAGCTTTGTGGATGGCTTAGAAAAACACTAAAACAATTATTCTCCCAAATTCGTTGACTCCAATTCCAAAGATTAGCATTTGAAAAAGAATTGAATTTAAACCTAATATGGCTAAGAAATTCTATCAATAGCCGTATTAGTTTGCTAGGGTTGCCATAACAAAATACCATAGCCTGAGTGGCTTAAACAACAGAAATTTATTTTCTCATAGTTCTGGGAAAGTCCGAGATCAAGGTGTCAGAAGGTCTGGTTTCTTCTGAGGTCTCTCTCCTTGGCACGCAGATGGCCACCTTCTTGCTTTGTCCTTATATGGCCTTTCCTCTGTGCCTGCACATCCCTTGTCTCTCTCCATGTGTCCAAATTTCCTTTTATAAGGACGTGAGGCAGGTTGAATTAAGGCCTAACGGCTTCATTTTAGCAAAATCACCTCTTTTAAGACCCTATCTCTGATTACACTCACATTCTAAGGTTCTGGGTGCTGGGGCTTCAATATAAGAATTTTTGGAGGACATAGTTCAGCCCATAGCAATAGCCTTATTGGTTTTCCTCTGAGAGATCTGATTTCTGGTTGGTTGCAACTAGCAAAGCCAGAATTAATTAATTAATTTTTGTTTTTTTGGGCTGCACCCGTGGCATATGGAGATTCTCAGGCTAGGGGTCCAATCAGAGCTACAGCTCCCAGCCTATACCACAGTTCACGGCAATGCCAGATCCTTAACACATTGAGCAAGGCCAGGGGTCGAACCCACAACCTCATGTTTCCTAGTCAGATTCGTTTCCTCGGCGCCATGATGGGAACTCCCAGAATTTATTTAAATAACCCATTCACTGAGACCAGCAAATGACAGTGACCTGCAGCCACTGTCTCTAGTTCCTGAACTAAGGGGTCCTCACCTGTGGTTTCTATGTTCCTTGAGCTCATTTTAGCCAGTCTATGTTAGAGCCACATGGAGGAGGGTCAGTGACCAGCCATCAGACTCAGGCATGCATATAATACCTGGAACCTCTATTTATACGACCTGCTTAAAAATAAAAGTAATTCCAGACCTTGCTGTGTAAATAGTATGGTGACATACTTGCATGAAGGGACCTTCTATGAAGTAGGATTTGAAGTTCTTAAATAGAAAGATTCCTGTAAAATGAACGTTAAAGTTCTTAAATGCAAAAGCTTACTCTAATTTTGCACTTTTTAAAGCAAAGAGTCAGCTTTGGACACTCAAGATGCTAGCTATTTTTTTTTCTCTTTAATTCTTACAATAGCCAAAAGCAAAATTAGTTAGGTCAATAGAAACCGAAAATCAAGATTCTCTCCAAGTCATCCAGGGCTGAGGACACATCCCACCACGGCTGGTCAAATTATCTCCCTCTTTCCTCTGCATGCTCTCCTGCTCCTTTTTTCAGTCTTTTATTTTTAACTTTCTTATCCTCTGAGTGTTTTTATTGACATCTGGCCACAAACCCTTTTAGAAAGCATGCAGTTCTAAATCACCCACAGGGAAATCAATAGAAGCCAGTTCAATCCACAGTAAGACTGATTTACTCTCAGATAACTGGGATCCTACAGCTCAGAAGTTATGCCCATAGGGCTATCTTCAAGGAGAGTGAAGGGTAAGGAGGCATAGTGTTTGGAAAGACGAGGTGGGCTGCCAGCTCCCAGAAGCTCAGGGAAGAGATGGGCTTTGGCCTCCGTTCATGCTCTTCTCCTCTGGCCTCTGGGGACAGCTCTGTGTTTCCATTTCATCCAGCTCAGATTTTTTCCAACTACATCAGTGGCATTTTCTTATCTTCTAAGGATCTGCTTCAGAGCTAAAGTATCTTCTTTGAGTCTCAAGAAAAGGCTGGAGGGATGAATTGCCGGATTTGCTGGGGTGGGGTCAGGGGGAGATGCTGGCAGAGTGTGTTTCTATAGCACAGAGGCCTGGAAGAGAAAAGTGGCTCTATCAAGCTGTCTACTGTCAGGCCACTGCTTTCACTCTGCTCCAGGGAGTCAAAAGTCTGAACTTTATTGTACAGAAGCTGAAAGCTAGGCCCAGAGAAAGGCAAGACTGGCTCAAGGTCACAGAGTGGTTTCGTAACGAGGTCACAAAGAAATGGCCTCAGCTTTGAAATCCTAGTTTTCTTCCCCAAAGGAGCTTTGCTCAGGAAATGCAAATTCATGGGTAGTCAGAACTGAAAAAAAAAAAAAAAGGTAAAACTACAGGTAAAAAAATACCAATTAGCTAGTCCATTAATTTTTTTATTTAGTTATTTTTTTGTCTTTTTAAGGCCACACCCACAGCATATGGAGGTTCCCCAGGCTAGGGGTTGAATCAGAGCTGTAGCTGGCAGCCTACACCACAGCTGCAGCAATGCCAGATCCGAGCCGTGTCTGTGACCTACACCACAGCTCACAGCAATGCTGGAAAGTTTACCCACTGAGTGAGGCCAGGGATTGAACTTGCATCCTCATGGATGCTAGTCAGATTCGTTTCTGCTGAACCACGACAGGGACTCCGGCTAGTCCATTTATTTAAAAGGAATACATCAAATTGTCTATTGTAAGGAGCATTCAACTGTTCAGATCAACTCTTTATGTCCTCTTGGATAATGGGAGTATACTAACCATTGAAAAGAGAATTTCCTAGAAAGGGCTATCCCTTTCCCTGCCAATATTCTACTGCAAGGCCCAGGGTGTTAGAGTTGGGTGGTAGGAAGCAATGAGACCGTCTGTGGTGCCCTTGAAAGCAGGAGGGAGAATCAGGCTCAGAAGCAGGACTCAGATCCCTTGGAGGACTGATTTTACTTCCCAGGTAGTCCTGGTTTTGTCAAGTTGTGCATCTTTGACCCTCCAAGAAATCTTGTCCATTCTCCCCTTAGTGGCTTTCAGGAGACATTTGCATTGAATTTGAGTTATATAATTATTCGATTGAGTTCAGCATTTACCAAACCCTATTTATATATGTAGCACTAGGGATACAAAGATGAGAAAGACTGGGTTTTGAAGGATGAATAGGAGTCTGCTGTGAAGCCCACTGAGTTGCTATCAGCTGAGTAGGGGAGATCAATCTCAACATAAATAACCTTTCTGTGTTAGAGTAGGGTTGGCTAGCTTTTATATAAAAAAGCTAGCTAGTAAATATTTTAGGCTTTGTGAGTCTAATAGTATCCACTCTTTCAGTGCAAAAATAGCTGTAGGCAATGTATAAATGAATGACTGTGTCTGTGTTTCAATAAAACTTTATTTATAAGTAGAGTCAGTGGGTCCTATTTGGCCCATAGGCCAAATAGTTTGCTGAGCCCTGTGTTTGAGGAATGTCATAATATGGGAATATTGATATTACTAAGGATAATAACGAAAGCTACCATTTGGATAGCTTACTCTATGCCATCCCCTTACATGACACTGTATACACATTTTATGTATATGTGCATCCTTATCTTTCACAACAACTTGTGGAGACTCTGAGATTCAAGAGTCAAAGTCGCAGAGCTAGGAAGTGCAGTTCAAGATAAAATCCAACCCTGTTTGGCTCTACAGTATATGTTGCCAACTAAACAATTAAAAATTCTGATGGGAAATGGGCAGAGGGGTTAATCTGGTGAAGGTTGTGTCGGGGATATTAAAGCATGAGGAATATGGAGACAGATGCCAGATGTGGGCCTTCGAGGCAGAAGGAGTGGCACAGAGATTTGGAAGTTCAGGGAATATTCTGGAAACTGGGGCAATAGGTGTGGATTGGGGGGGTGGGGCAGGGGACATCTTGATGGTAGAGGCTGGGGAAGAAACAGGAGAGGTGGGTAATCTCAGGGCAAAGAGTCTGGCCTGGGTGCCAAGGAACCTGGACTTTATTATGGATCAGGGTTTCTCCAGCTCTGGTTCCTAGATATGCTTCACCAGAATCGCCTGAGGGACTACTAACTGTGTAGATTCAACTGTGTAGATTCCCAGGGCCCCAACCCCAGATATTTTTCATTTGGTAGATCTGGGATGGGTCTGAGAATATGCATCTTATCAAGCACTGCAGATGATTCTGGTAAACATTCTCAAGTCAAGGATTGGTGCATGGAAAGCCATTGAAGTGATTTTAATCAAGGGAGACATTTAACCAAGGCTATGTTTTAGGAAGACCACTTCCACTTGGAAGATGGATTACTTCTTTAGAGAACCAACCCTCCTGGGGGTCCATTTCCTGGGTCATTTATTAGCTTCTCTCACCTGCAAGTGCAGATAAGAAGTTTCCAGAAGCTTCAGAATTTCTTGGGAGTTCCCATCATGGCTTGATGGAAACAAATCTGACTGACCTTGCTCAGTGGGTTAAGGATCCAACATTGCTGTGAGCTCTGGTATAGGCTGAAGATGTGGCTGGGATCTGGCATTGCTGTGGCTGTGGCGTAGGCTGGAAGCTGCAGTTCCAATTTGACCTGGGAACCTCCATATGCTGTGGGTGTGGCCCTAAAAAGACAAAAAAAAAGACAAAAAAAAAAGAATTTCCAGAAGCTTTTTTTTTTTTTTGCCACTTTTTAGGGTCACACTTGTGGACCCAAGCCACATGTAACCCATGGCTTGAGTCAACACCAGATCCTGAACCCACTGAGTGAGGCCAGGGATCAAACCTGCATCCTCATAGATACTAGTCAGGTTCTTAACCTACTGAGCCACAACAGGAACTCCACCAGAAGCTTCTTAAGAACAACTCAACTTAAACCCTAGATTGAACTCTATGCTGTTTACCAAAGAGTTAACTTAAGGAGAAATATTATACATACAACAAACTGCAATTTAGCAGACAGAACATTTGTGAATCTGATGTTATCTTTGGAGTTCCCGTCATGGCGCAGTGGTTAACAAATCCAACTAGGAACCATGAGGTTGCGGGTTCGATCCCTTGCCTTGCTCAGTGGGTTAACGATCCAGCGTTGCCATGAGCTGTGGTGTAGGTCGCAGATGCAGCTCAGATCCCGTGTTGCTGTGGCTCTGGCGTAGGCCAGTGGCTACAGCTCCGATTCAACCCCTAGCCTGGGAAACTCCATATGCCGCGGGAGCAGCCCAAGAATCGGCAAAAAGACAAAATAAATAAATAAATAAATCATTTGTAAAAATGGGGGAAAAAACATAAAAAAAAAAAAAAGATATCTTCTCCAGGGTGAATCAGTGAATACTTAGCCAGAAAAACCTCTCCTGGTCCTGTGTTGGTGTTTCTTTTATGCCACCACAGCTCCTGGGTTCTCTTTGGCCCTAGAAGCCTCGTTATGGTGTGTTGAACAGAATCCTGGGTTTGGAGCCAGACTACCCTGAACTCAACTTCTGTTTACAGTGCTTAGTCATTGTAGTGCCTGGAGCAAATTACTCAGCCTTTCTTAGCTTCTCATCTGTAGAATGGGAATCATAGTACCAGGCAGGGCTGTTGTAAGGACTGAATAAGATAAAAGCATGTAAGGAGCCGGACAGAGTACCTGGTCCAAGAAATATGGGTTCTGTTCTGCTGATGCGTCAGAATTGTTTCCACGCACTTGCCATCTTTCAACTGGGGGAAGATGACAACTGCCCCGGAGAGGGAGTCTCTATGGTTATTTCCAGTCTCAGACCATAAAGCAGCTGTGGTTTCTCATGCCTCTTCAAGTAGCAGCACACTGAAAGTCACATGCCTCAGGCCACCAGAGTTTGCTGTTGGGACAGCCTTTTCTAAGTGCCCGCTTTTTTTTTTTTTTTTTTTTTTGGGTCTTTTGTCTTTTTAGGGCCGCACCCAAGGCATATGGAGGTTCCCAGGCAAGGGGTCTAATTGGAGCTACTGCCGCCGGCCTACGCCACATCCACAGCAAGGCAGGATCTGAACTGCATCTGTGACATACACCACAAGCTCAGGGCAACGCTGGATCCTTCAACCACTGAGCGAGGGCAGGGATGGAACCCATGTCCTCATGGATGCTAGTCCAGTTCGTTAACTGCTGAGCCATGACGGGAACTCCCCAAGCTCCTGCTTTTGCCCTCCCCATCCCCAGCCTCCCAGGCCTTTTTACATCACTGTTTACCTTGTTCCCAAGCGGCGCTTAAACACTCAAGTCCTGGAGCTATTTGCGTAGATCTGAACACCAAGAGAATTGCTCCATTTTACTTTGGCGCATGGCTTCCTGTGGCCACAGCCTCTGCCCAAGGAGCATCTTTTGAGTTGACCAAACTGCAAATGCAGTGCCTTTGCGTGAGGGAGGGGGCACACTTGCTGCATATGGAGATTCCCAAGCTAGGGGTCAAATTGGAGCTGTAGCCACCGGCCTACACTACAGCCGCAGCCATGCAGGATGCAAGCCACATCTGCTGCCTGCACCACAGCTCACAGCAACGACAGATCCCTAACCCACTGAGTGAAGCCAGGGCTCAAACCTGCATCCTCATGGATGCTAGTCAGATTTGTTTCCCCTGAGTCACGACGGGAACTCTGCAAGTGCAGTTCTATTCAGATTCCTGGGTGAAAAAAAGATCCCAGCCAAGATCCACGACTGCTCCTGTCCCTCTCCAGGCCTCGACGGACAAAGTGTGAGCTTCCTCCTGGTCCTGTCAACTGGAGTCCTCACCCAAAACTCTGGGGCTGGGGTCCAGGACAGAGAGCAGCGATCATGTCCATACAGCCTCCTGTTGCCATTGCTGGGGGCTCGGGTCTGCTATCCTGGGGAAGGTGAACAGTCTGACTTTGAGCTGCAGAGTAGGTGGCATGAATGTGCTAGAGGCAACAACATTTGAAAATCATTTGAAGGTTGAAATTTGACTCAACAAACATGTTTCTGTGTTTCACCGTGCTGTCTTTTAGGCAGGAACATGCAGGCTGCTCAAACCTAGTCTTGCTTCTGGAGCCTGAGTTTAAAAGAGTGTGTGGGGGGTAGGTGAAGGGTGGAGGATGGGCATTGCGGGGGTGGGGTTTGGGCTGGGGATTCTGGGAGGATGCTGAGCCCATCAGTGGGGGCAGGAAAAGCAGTATGAGGAGCAGGTCCTGAGGAAACAGACATGGTGATGTTTAATTAGGGAAAAACTTAGGGCAAGTGCATTTGCTTCAGGTCTGTTTTCCAGATCAAGCTTTCATTTAGGCAGCAGACTGGTGAGGGGAGAGGTCTTTGGTGTTGAGAAAGACCCTGGACAGCCTGCTTTACAAAGACTCAGCTGTGTGTCCCAGTTGGAACTCTATACTGCAAGAGGCAAAAAAGCCAACATAAGCCAGTTTAAGCAGAAAGGGGTATCCATTGGTTCTTGAACCATAAAAGGCCAGGGATATCAGGCACAGCTTGATCAGGGCCTTAGATGATAGCCTCAGAACCTAGTTTCTTTCTGGCTCTTTGCTGTATTCTCTTTCACATTGATTCCATTCTTAGACAAATTCTTTATCATCACAATGAGTGTTCTGTTTTCATCCTCTTACATTATTAAAAGGTCAACCCTTAAGCATAAGATTCTTATTCCCAGTATGCCCAGCAAAAGTCTGATTGTATCTCATTGGCTCTGGTCGTTCACATACTCACCCTTGAGCCAATCACTGTAGTGGGGAAAGTGATGCAAAGATGGCCACAGGCTGCCTCCAGCCCTGGGGTTGACAGACTACTGATTGTATGACTGCTCTCAATAGGCTATAGGGACCCCAGACTCATGGAACAGAAAGAAGGGCACAGGCTGGCAACTTAGCCCAACTCTGTACTGTAAAGATGGGGAGACTGAGGGCCGACTGGCGAAGGAACTCATCCCCACTCAGGCTGCTAATGTCACAGTCTTCTCTCCACTCCTCGAAGAGTCCCCTGTCACCAACCCCTTGCAATCCTTCCTTTGGTCTCCTGAAGGACACATTGGGCCTGCCTCTTTCCCGCCGCCCAGCCCAGGTTACTGGACCTATTTCCACAGCTTGAGAACCCAATTCCCAGCACGCGGAGATAAACAGGGGGTGGAGCTTGAGCTGGGTGCTCCCACCCAGTGGGGAAAAGCTATCCCCTCTGTTTGTCTTAAATGCTGCAGCTGCTTCCTATCTGCCCCGGGGGATGCTGTGGGAAGGACTTTCAGTTCTGCACCTCAGCTAGGACAGCCCTGGCTGGACCTGAGGTAGGGCTGTCATCTGGAACAATCCAGATCCCCCATCTGGAAACCTCTCCCAATAACTCTCGTTCTGGGTCCCCTGAGGTGAGAGAAGAACAGGAGTGACTCTGCTCCTGAGAAAGAACCAAGACCCCATTTGGGCACAGGAGACTCAAGTTTTGTTCCTGACTCTGACCTTGCCTGTGTAACCTTGAACAAGTCATTTTTTCCGTGTGAGACTTGCCTTTCTCATTGGTGCAATGGAAAGATAATACCTTCTTCACAGAGCTGAGAGGGTTCACATGCTGATCAATAATATCACATGTAGTGCACTGTGTGTGTAGCCGGCCAGATGAAAAGCAAGATTTGATTCCTAGAATCCTTTCTTTCAAAAGGAGGGGCTCGCAGGTACTAAGCTCTGGACCCGTGCTTTGTTCCCACAGCTGGGGCACTAGACAGAAGCTCTCTGCCTTCAGGCTTGGCAGATGTGGTTAGTGTCCAGGAAACTGCTACTTGGCAGATGGGGGCAGCTACAAGGTGCTATCATGGACCCGAGAGCACATAGCATCCGGAAGAGGTCAGGGAAGGTTTCCTGGGGAGGCAGCCTTGAAGGAGACACTCGGAACCCAGGCGTCCTGCACGCCACTGACACTGAGCAGACACAAGCATTTCTGGGACGAATGGGTGATTGAGTTGGGCACCCTGCAGGCCATCTTTTCTTTCTGACTTTCCCAAACCAGTTCCCACATGTAAACCCTGATGGTCACGCCCCAGGACAAAGCTGGGAAGGGAAGGGGAGAAGGAGGGGTCAAGAGGGAAGGAATGGCAAAGAGAGATACACTGAGAACTGGACTTCATTCATTTTATTTTTTTTCTTTGGGGGTAAGGGTGTCGCTGAGTCAAGGAAGAAATTTTGTTTTTGTTTGGAACAAAGTTCCCAAGGTGATAGGGTGCTGATCCTGGCTTTTCAGACAGGCTGCTCCTGATGGTTCCCTTTAATTTTTCAGGACACCAAGGAGACTTTTTCTCCCCTTTAACAACTCCATTAGTTGTTATGCAAGTAAGTCAGGTGTATTGTTGGAAAAAAGGGAAAATATAGACAAATATTTAAAAGATGCTAGATTGAATTTATTCTTAATTCCATTTGAAGATAACCTTTTTCTTTTTTTTTTTTTTTTTTTGGTCTTTTTTAGAGCCGCACTTGCGGCCTATGGTTAGGGGTTCAATCAGAGCTGTAGCTGCTGGCCTGTGCCACAGCCACAGCCATGCCAGATCCGAGCCATGTCTGCGGCCTATACCACAGCTCACGGCAACACCAGATCCTTAACCCACTGAGCATGGCCAGGGATCGAACCCACGTCCTCATGGATACTAGTCAGATTCATTTCCAATGAGCCACGATAGGAACTCCACTTCTCACTGCTTTTAATCTGCTGTGGGCTGGAAAACCAGGAAACCAAGCCTGAAGGGGAGTACACCTTTGTCGTATGAGGCTGCTTGTGTTATCAATATTCTTTTTCTCAGATGTGAGTAAAATATTTCTTATGTATTTACTGTGTGCTGGATATTTTATAGGCCTGTTTTGTTTTGTTTTGTTTTGTTTTATTTTATTTGTCTTTTTGGGGCCACACCTGCAGCATATGGAGATTCCCAAGTTAGGGGTCAAATCAGAGCTATAGCCACCGGCCAATGCCAGATCCGAGCTGTGTCTGCGATCTACACCACAACTCATGGCAATGCCGGATCCTTAACCCACTGAGCGAGGGCAGGGATTGAACCTGCATCCTCCTGGATGCTAGTCAGATTCGTTTCCACTGAGCTATGATGGGAACTCCTACAGGCCTATTTTATTGGTATCTCACAACAGTGCTCTGAGAGAAGTATCTTAACCCTGGGTGACAAACAGCAGCCTGATCCCAGAGAAGTTCATGACTTTGTCAAGGGCCGCTGAGCTGTAAGTGCCAGCACTGTGATGGAACCTGGTTTGTTTCACTCCCAAATCCCCGCCCCTCTGGCTACCATGGCTCGTGCTGGCTGCCAAGCCTGGGCTGGAATTAGTTTGATGACATGGCCAGAGGCAGGGCCACTGGGCTGGGGAGATGCTTCTGCATGGAGCAGGGCTCAGCCTCCCACGAAGCTGTGAGGCCAGGCAAAGGGCCTGGACTGCAAGGAGAGATTCATAGCATTGCAAATAACCCAGAGAACACATGGGATGGGGCCTTATCAGTCTTGGGCATGGAGGGGTGGGGAGGGGAAGCCTCTGCTTAGCCCACTGGCCTCAAATAGTGCTCGTAGTCGGCGCTGCTTATTGGACTTGATTTGGATTAGCATAATTAGCACAAAAAGCCCAAGGGAACATTTTGTCTTGGTTTAAATTAGAGGTGACAGTTGGTGACTGCAGACTAAATCTTGACCAGCAATGTGTTTGTTTGGGAGCATGCTATTTCTCTAACTTTTTGAATTAGATTTAACATTTATCAGTTGGGGGATTTCATACTTTAGCATTTGGGATTTTGGCTTTTCTTGCAAAAATTGGGAGCTCTAGCCAACAAAGCTTGGTATACTTCTATGACCCCCAAATTGAATATAACCACCCCCGTTAGATGGTGCCTGTGCTCTGGGGTTAGCCGTATTCCATAAAAGCTGTCATTCATCTCACCTGCCTGGACCCTGAAGGATTTGAATTTCCACCTTTGCATGAATCCTGTTTTTATAGAAGCTGGTTGCCAGGTAAACCAAAGGCTTCTTAACTCTGTTTATTAGTGATATGGTTTTAGTCATCATTAATTCAACCAGCATTTACTGAGTGGGTCATTTTGCGTTTCACCCTGTACCGGATATGCGTCATAAAAATATGAGTATTTCTCAGAGTTCCTGTTGTGGCTCAATGGGTTAAGAAGCCGACATAGTATCTGTGAGGATGCAGGTTCAATTCCTGGTCTCTCTCAGCGGGTTAAGCATCCAGTGTTTCCACAAGCTGTGGCATAGGTCACAGATGCAGCTCAGATTTGGTGTTGCTGTGGATGTGGCATAGGCTGGCAGCTGTAGCTCTGATTTGACCCCTAGTCTGGGAACTTCCATATGTTGCAGGTGCATTCATAAAAAGAAAAAAAAAGGATACTTCTTAAAACAGTCATAAAAATATGAATCTTCCCTGCTGTTGAGGTGCTCAAATTCTAGCTGAGTTGAGGTCTGTGCAAATTGCTCCGGGAGAACAGAAACTGAATAATCCTCCCTTGCTCCCCGCCAAGATGCCTGTGTCCTAATCCCTGGACCTGTGAATATGTTACCTTAAATGGAAAAAGGACCTTTGCAAATATGATTAGGTTAAGGCTACTTAGATTTGGAGATCATCTTGCGTTATCTGCGTGGGGCCGGTGAAATCCCACAGGTCCTTATAAGAAGGAGGCAGGACAAAGTCAGACAAGAAGGAAATACAAGGGTGGAAGCAGAGGTGAGAGAAGAGAAAAGACTCTACACTACAGGCTTAGAAGATGGAGAAAGGGCCACTAGCCAAGGAATGTGGGCAACCTCTTAGAGCTGGAAAAGCAGGGAGATGGATTCTCCCTTGGACTCTGCAGAAGGAACACAGCCTGCTGATACTGATCTTAGCTCACCAAGACTGATTTTGGACTTCAGATCCCCAGAACAGTAAGATGATAAATCCGAATTGTTTTCAGAGACCAAGTTTGTGGTAATTTATCACAGCAGCTATATAGAACTAACATGGGAAGGGAGACATTTTTGCTTGGGCTGAAGAGAAGGAATGGGTTTATGAAAGAGGGAATATTTGAATGGGATGAATTGGAGTTCATCAGGTATAGAAAGGGGGTAGAAGGCAGCCCAGGCGTAAGGAAGAGGATTGTGCAAAAGATGTAAGAAAGCAGGGCATATTTGGAGGTTGGCTGTTGATCCATGGTGGTTGGACCATAAGGTGTATGAAGGTTGAAATAAGAGATGGGGCCAGGGAGAAGGGCTGGGATCATGACTTAGAACTGGTCCCATGGGAAAAGGGAGTCCTCAAAGATGATAAGAAAGGCAAGGATGATCCAATATATGTTTTGGGTGCTCTGGCATCTTGTGGAAGGTGGTTGGCAGGGGGCAGACCAGAGATAAGGAGACCCATGAGACCATTGCGGTGACTCAGATCAGAGCCATGGCAAGGATGGTCATGGGAAGGAGGGAAGTGACCAAAGACATCTGAACTAGGATTGACAGGATTCGGAGTCTAACTGAACATGGGGAGGGATGCTGACCACTGGGGTTTTAGCTTGAGTGTGTTCATTAAGGCATAGCAGTGGGCTTGCGGGAGAGCAGAGCTGGGGTTCAGGAAGAAATGGTGGATTCTGTTTGGGACATGGTGAGTGTGAAGGGCTCATGATGCACCTGGGAAGAGTGGTCCAAAGGCAGTTGTCAATCCCATCTCCATAGCCCTGCCATCTGGGGTGACGTGCCAGCCACCTGCATTCCTTTTCTTCCCTGGCAGAGCTGAGGAGCAGGGTGCCTGGCCCTGAGAGGTAGTGGTGCACTAGTCAATGTTTAACAGCAAGCTCTCTGGGGGAAAAAAGATTTTGATATATTGCATTTACTGATTCCTGTGGTATAAATACTCCCATCATGACCAATTTTAAGCAACTGACTCAACATCACTGAACGTGGAATTGGGAAGAGCATCATAGATGGTGTTCCCTCCATATGATACACTAGAAATAAATCACCTCAAGAGCAAGGTAATAATAGAATGTAGTACAAAAAAGGGACATCGTTACTATGGGTATTTATCTCCTTCGTTTCTAATGTAATTTTTAGTACTGTCTGTGTTTAACGACCAGCCCATGAAACAACTTGACAATTTTACATTGGGCTCTCATGAGCCTGTACGAGCAGGTGCCAGCACACCACTGGAGAAGTTCCCACAAAGTACAGATGGAAGGGGCCAGAAAAATCCACCTTGTTCCTAGACAGCTTCGTGACTCCCTGAGGTCACACACCTAGGAGGGCAGAGTCAGCCCTGGCATCTCTAGGAGGCAGTGCCCGGTCCTTCATTCTTTTCTGATGGTCCCTTGGTGCCCTGGCCATCCTCACAGACCCTGGGGGACACTGTGTGATCCTTGACCCCAGGATGATGACTCATGTCACCCTGGAGTGAGTGACTCAGGGAAGAGGCTGCTGGGCGGCCTGGAACAAAGACCCGGGCGAGATTTCTTTCTCCTGGGAACTAAATGGGAGGCTCAGATCCTTTTCTGCTGTTCCCGGTGCCTTTGAACTGCTTCCGATTAAGCAATTGCACATATTTCCAAGAAGAAAAAAAGTTTTTCAAGTGGACTGATTTTTAAAAAAAGACTTGCTGAAGTGAACAAGCTGGCAAGGAAAGCTGGGGAGATGTTGGCATCCTTCCTGTCCTGGCTGGGGCTTGCGCTGGGGTGGGTGGAGGTCTGGCTGGGGCTTGGCTGTTTTTCAGGGGGTATAGACCCTGGATCCCTGGCACTTCAGGGTCTCTCCAGTCCTCCCCTTCTTCCAGAGTGTCATCTAAGCCACGGGGCTTCCCAAAGGCCGGACAGTGGGGTGCGGAGTGTGCCCAGCAGGTGACAAGTCATCTTTCATGTTTCTATCAGTCCTTGCTTGGTAGGTAACCTCTGAATCCACCTTCTCAAGGCGCCTTAGGTCTGGCAACTCTCTGCTCCCAGGCACACAGAAGTCACTCCCAGGCACACAGAAGTCACTGCGCTCTTGCCCTGTGCCCCCACCCGCCCCCAAGGATGTGAGAAACCCTAGATGGGTGTCTTAACAGGCCTCATCCATCAAGTTGTACCAAAGAGAGACATTTCTCCTCTTTGGGGTCTTCTCCTCTGGGTTCTACCTGGGAAACGGGGCCCAAGACCTCTCTGCTCTCAAACTGGGGGATCTTTTCCCACCTTCTCAGGGGACAGGGCACTGGCCCCTTTCTCAGGGACTCAACTAGCATCTCCCTTCACGCTGCTTCCACTCCACCTCTCTCACTTCTCTTTTGCACCATAATCCTGGCTGGTCTTGGAAGGGGGGAGGGGAGACTGACCCACACTTAGGATGTCTTTGCCCAAATCTTTTTTTTTGGTTTTTAGAACCATACCTGTGGCAGATGGAAGTTCTAGGAGGCTAGGAGTCAAAGTGGAGTTGCAGCTGCCAGCCTACAGCAATGCCGTCTGAGACCTACACCACAGCCCATGGCAACGCCAGATCCTTAATCCACTGAGCGAGGCCAGGGATCGAACCCGCATCCTCATGGATCCTAGTTGGGTTCGTTACCTCTGAGCCATGACAGGAACTCCCCACACCTTTTTTTTCTGTGCCAAGAACCCTTCCCATCTCCTTACAGGGCTAGCCCTTTGTGATACATAAGGCAGAGCTGGGCTCATTTTTCTCTACCTCCAGCTGCTACGAGTGTTCCTCTCACCCTCCCAGACAGTGAGATGGCTTTGCTATTTGCCTGTGGGGGAAAGGAGATGTGACAGATAGTGCGGAGTCTCCTGCAGTTCCAGACATGCCGTCTATCTGGCGTAGCCTCCCCGCCCCCAACCCACAGCCAAGCCTCGTGCCCACTCTTGTACTCCTGCCCTGGGTCCTGGCCCTGCCTCCCCTCCTGGATGTTGTCCTGCCACTGGTCTCAGCAGATGCTGCCTCTTTCAGAGCTCAAAGGGGTTCTGAATCTGAGGAGGACACCACCCCCAGCCAACAGAGCCTGTAAGAGAGCCTCAGGGCTGAAGAGCATGGCCAGAGGGTCCAGACCCCAGGGAGTGTCAGGAGTGCTCGGGGCCAGCCCTGCTGACAGCCTCTGTGCTTCCAGGCAGGGGCCCAGAAAGCCTGATGAGGGTGAGAAGTCACTGAGGGTCTCTTCCAGTGCCTCCCCTCTTCATTGCCCCCAAGGCCTTTTCCTTTCATCCTTTTATAACCCCCCCTGGCTACTCACTTCCCCCTTTCAATCCAGATCTGCTTTCAGGATGGAAATGTGGGGCTCCCCCTGATATGCCGAGGGCTGTGCTCCCTTCTTCAGTCATTCATTCTCCCATTTATTGTGCAGCTTTGGGAGTCAGGTTAGGGTTAGATGAAACCTCCCTCGCAGAATGAAAACCTCTGTCCTTTGGGAGTCAGCACACGGATGGCAGAAAGGTCTGGGACTTTGGAACTAGACAGATCTGGGACTGACCACAGCCCAGACCTAGGATGGCCACAGCCCGAACCTGGGGCTGACCGTAGCACTGCACCCTCTCTCTCTAAACCCACTGCTGCAGCCTCTGGCTGCTCAGCAGCAGAATGAATACCAGCATCGCCAGAGCACGTGAGCCCTCATGAGTTTAATTCCAGGCTTGCTGGATGCTCTTTTATCTGTTTGTCAGTACAGAGGAGAAGCCCCGGCCGGGCCAGGACTGTGTCTCCTTAACTTGCAAGAGACAAAGCCCAGAACTCTGCCACCCAGAATGAACACCAAACTCTGAGTTTTGGTGATGCTGTGGCTCCAAGAACTCAGCTGCCTGATTCAGAGGATGGGAAAGGAGCTCGTTGAGTGTATACTCTGTGCAGACACCCTGTGTGTAGTTGCTAATTTAACCCTTATGGCAACTTGAAAAGGTAGGCACTATTCCTTCCATTTTACAGATGAGAAAACTGAGGCCAGGAAGAGACTAATCCCGCAAGAAAGAGGTAAGGAAGAATTAGAACCCAGTCTGCCAAGGTCCACAGCCCTCTCACAGCATCCCAAGGTTGGGAAGTAGGATGGGGCTATCCTGAGGGAGACTCCCATTGGGCTCACTTCTGGGGGTACAGAATCCAGCTCTGCAGCGGGCCAGGCCCAGAGTCCCACGAACATACCACTCAGCACTTGGAGCTGATCTCTGATGCCCAAGGAGATTTTCCACGTGTGTCCCAAGCTGCCTGGGAGTTGGGAGCATTTTCACTTGCCCAAGATCAGGGGCACCGCCAAGGGACACCTGCTTTCACAGCAGGACACACCAGCTTATTATTTCCTAAAAGCAAACTTTTCAAGTAAGATGCCAGAAGGCTGACGTGTGTAGTGGGGCTGGGAGGCAGGGGTTCTGGGACTTTGGCTGCTCCTCACTCACAGATGTGGCCTTGGTGGAGTCCCTGTCCCTGTCCAGGCCTATAGCATGGGAGCTGGGGTCAGGACTGGCTCTGCACTGGCCTCCCTGTCATCCTCTGAGTTTGCAAAGGGGCTGAGAGGCCTATGTGTGCAGTCAGCCTAAACAATTCCCTCCATCAAATTCTTCATCTAGAGATAGAACAGTGGTATTAATAGCAAGCTAATCTCTTTCAAATTCTTTGTGCTGCTAAAATGAAAGCAAAAATTCAAAGCTGGAAGAACAAAAAAAAAAAACCCCAAAAAGACAAAAAAAAACCTCCCTTCTGAGAATTCTGAGTCACTCCAGAAAGGTCAGTGGAGTCTGGGTTAACCCGCTGTTTCCCAGAAGGGCCTCTGGCTCTTCCTACACCCAAAGATTAACAGAGGGAGCAGGAGAGCTGCTGGGTGGCTGTAGGCTGTGCTTCTGGGACTCTGGTTTCAGAGGGCTTTGGTCTTTTCTGAACTGGTTGCAAGGCTCTGGGAGAGGCATCCTTGGGACACTACTAAGGGGCCACTGCTTGCCAAGAACACTACCCATGAGCTAGTGGACTTCACCCTGCAGGGAGCTGGGGAGTCAGACCTGTGGTTGACTTCCAGCCCTGCTGCTCATGGGTGATGTGACTTTGGGCAAGTCTTTGAGCCTCTGTTTTCTCATCTGGAAAATGGGACTAATCATAACATTGTTAGTAATAGTACTTTTGTTACCCACCTCAAGGGTTGCTGAGAGCACCGAAGGGAATGGTTTCTGTAAAGGCCCTTGTGAACTCCTGACTCTTGCATGATGGCTCCCATGCCTAAGGGATGTAGGCAGCCCCACAAGAAGCCACCCCCCTCCCGTGGCTGAGGTGTGCAGGCTGGAGGTGTCCTGCCAGTTGTGGATGGGCATGCCTATGTTTGTATAGCCCTCTGCCAGAGCAGCCCCCTCCTGTACTCTCCCCACAGCCCACAGGGTCCTGCAGCAGCTATTCCCAGGGGCAGAGCCTGTGCTGCTCACCTAACAAGTGTGGGCCTTTCTGGGGTGAAAGGTCAGATGTATATGCTAACAGGCTGTTGTATGAGTGGAAGAATCAGAAGGCACGGGGGCGAACGCATGGACCCACTGACCGATGGATGGATGAATGGGTACATTTGTCCTACACACAGCAGGGGCCATGCAGCCCCAAACAGGTGGCTCACTCTTTTCTTTTGTTCTGCTAAGACTCCTGGCCTGGCAACCTGTTGCTTCCTCTCCCTTGCCCACCAATATCCTTATCACCCTGGGAATGCATGTTCTGACGCTCCCGTGCAGGGCAGGATCCCCATGCTGGGTTCAGCTGCTACACTCCAGCAGAACTCCTGGTGGAGGAGGCCCAGTAGAGGAGGGGAGAGATGAGGGGCCTTGAATCAAACTAGCCTCAGTTATAATCCTTGGCCTGCCACTTATTAGCTGTGTGATCCCGAGCAAGTTGCTATACCTCTCTGATCCTTAGTGCCTTAATGTATAAAATGCAAATAACAAGATATCACCTGAAATGCACCTCGCATAGTGTCCGATACTCAGTAGGCAACCTAGAAATATCTAATGAAAACAACGAATGAGGAGTTCCCATCATGGCTCAGTGGTTAACGAACCCGACTAGTATCCGTGAGGATGTGGGTTCTATCCCTGGCTTCATTCATTGGGTTAAGCATCTGGAGTTGCCATGAGCTGTGGTGTAGGTTGCGTACTTGGCTTGGATCTTGCATTGCTGTGGCTGTGGCGTGCGCCAGCAGCTTCAGCTCTGATTGGACCCCTAGCATGGGAACCTCCACATGCTGCTGGTATGGCCCTAAAAAGACAAAAAAAAAAAAAAAAAAAGAAAGAAAGAAAAAACAGAAAAAAAGAAAGAAAGAATAAAAGCATATGAGTTTGCTTTCCTAAATGCATAGCCAGGGGCAGATAAAAAAATATTTAAATGTGGTTTAGAGACTTTGGGACTTTCTGGTTACACAAATGATTGGACAGCTATTCCAGCAGAGGCTTAGGTAATTTGCACTAGGTACCAAGGTAACTGGACCAGTCAAGCTGCTTCTCATCTTTGCACCTCAGTTTTCCTTTCTGTAAAATGGGCCAAGCTGTATGCTTAAGCACTGGCTGGGGGCAGAGGACAGTTCAAAGTGCTGCTGGCTCTTGGAAGTGACCCACCTAACCCTTTACTGACCAGGTTGGAGCGGCAGCAAGAAGGGCCCTGAAAATGAGTTGAAGAAGGAGCAGCTCAGAGACCAAGCATTACTAAATATTTTTTCCTTTTTTGGATCGGTGCTCTAGATCACCACTTCCTGGAGATTGTGTTCTAAACTTTGCCATGATGGATGCGAGGTCCGCGTGCCCATGAGCTCCAGCGGAACTCAGATGTCACCCTGGGGGAGGGACTCGGCTTTTACCTTGCTATTTTAAGCAGTGAGTTTATAATAATGGATGGGAGAGAAAGCGATGGGGCAAGAGCAGCGTGGGAATGGCCTGGACTGCTGGGGCTCCCCCTGAGGACCTCGGGGTTCTGTCCTGTTGAGAGTGGGTCCTCAGCCAGCCTCCACTCTGCTCTATCTTGCAACAGCTGACACCTCTTCGTGCGTGTCTGACTTAATTCATTTCTGTTTTACTTTGCTTTCTGACCCAGGGACTGACTAAAGGTCTTTTCCTGAGGAGCAGGAGGTGGAGAAAATGAGGTGGAGATATTTCTGATGCCACTTTGGAATACCGTGATCCCAGAATCCTATGGGATGGGGCCCTCACACCTGCAGCTTGTTACAACTAGAAGTTCAGGATCAGGGATGCCCAGGGTTGGCAAAGGCCCCTGAAGTGGGTTAGGAATCTTATGACCCTTGACCCTGCCTTTGGTGAAACTATCCCAGGAATGGGGAACTCCCTACCTCACAGAGCAGCCCATTTCATTATCTGATGGTTCCAATCACTAGATCACTAGAAAGTTTTCCCTTGCCCTGATCTGACCCTTCAGTCATTGGCCATGCATCTGTCCTTAGGGACAATAGATATATATGCATGGCTTTCAAACACCTGCAAAGAGATTGTATTTCTTCCTGCACATTCTCGTTTCCAGCCTAAAGGGCTTTAATTCTTTAAGCACAAATTCTTGTCCTGCTCCCCCTTTTTTGAACATGCCCCAGTTTGTCTGAATCCCTCTTAGCATGCAGAGTACAATATACTTCATATAGATTAAGACACAAAAGAAAAAGTTCCCATGTTTGGAAACCATACTCTTTTTTTTTTTTTTTTTGTCTTTTAGGGCCCCACCCACAGCATATAGAGGTTCCCAGGCTAGGAGTTGAACTGGGGCTACAGCTACCAGTCTATACCATAGCCACAGCAATGCCAGATCTGAGCTGCATCTGCGACCTACACCACAGCCCATGGCAATACCAAATCCTTAACCCACTGAGCAAGGCCAGGGATCAAACCTGCATCCTCATGGATTCTAGTCAGATTTGTTTCTGTTGAGCCACAGCAGCAACTCTGGAAACCTCACTCCATTTAAGACAGCCTGTACCTGCACACACATCCCACATCATTTTAAGATTTTTCTTGGGAGGCGTAGTCAACTTTGCTGGTAGAATTGGGATTTGTGGATGTTCTTTTGCTGCCCTCAAACCCTTCTATGACATAATTTGTCCTGCACCATGGTTGTCACTGCTGCTGAAATCCGAGTAAATGTGATAGAAATTAATCACAGAGCCCACATTTGGGCAAACCTGTTGTTCAGTTTACTCATATAGAAACCATTTGGGGGAGTTCCCGTTGTGGCTCAGTGGTTAATAAACCTGATTAGCATCCATGAGGACGCAGGTTCAATCCCTGGCCTCTCTCAGTGGGTTAAGGATCTGGCGTTGCCATGGGCTGTGGTGTAGATCGCAGACACGGCTTGGATCCCGAGTTACTGTGGCTGTGGTGTAGGCTGGTGGCTACAGCTCCGATTGGACCCCTAGCCTGGGAATGTCCGTATGCCGTGGGTGTAGCCCTAAGAAAGAAAGAAAAAGAAACCATTTGGACTGGGAGTCATAGCTCTCATTCCTAAGAGCCAGGTTAAATCTGTCTTCTTGGCAATGACCCAACTTCCTGTCTCACCTCCTTCATTAAGCCTCCAGCTCTTCTCTTCAAAGAAACTCATTCAGCATTTCAGGGTTCATGGCTCAGTCTAACCACAATTTCTAGTGCGGAATCGTTTCTAAAACCATCTTCCACTTGTTCTAATCTCCAGAGGTAGGGACCCTTTGCTGGGCTCCTGCAGCTTCTCACTTCCAAAGTCTCTATCCCTCATCTTGTTTTCCATCTGCCTCCTCTCACTGGACTTCACACTCCTCAAGGGCCAAGACCACATCTTCATCATTTTCATGGTAGAGTAGGTGTGAGCGTTTATGGTGAGGGAATGCAGGACTCCGTTCGCGATCATCTGCTTGAGATGAGATTTCCTGAGCCGACCAGCAGGGGTCACCCCAGCTGTTTCTGAGCTCGATGGGGCTGCCTTTCCACTGCAGACAATGACAAAAATGGTGGCCCCAGAAACTAACCTTGGGGCTAAGGTTCTCCAGTTCTTTAGATACAAGTCAATAAGCACTTTTGGATGAATAGGCTGGGTATCCGTGAGCAGTTGGACCCCTGGCCTCCTCAGGGAGCTCAGGCAGAGGAGTGTGTCTGGTGGGACGTCTGTCAGAGATGTGGCTGACATCTCATCGAGCCTCCCCAGGGCACTCAGCCTCGGGGGCCCTCCTGAGCCCCTTCTGTGGGACCAACACCTGGTATCATGGGTGGTGGCAGGGATTTCTGGCTCCTCCTTCTGCAGCCTCCAACAGATAGCGCCTCGCCTAGGACCAGGACGTACTCAGTACAGCACAGTGTCCTCTGCTTGCTCTGTATGTGTGTCCCAGTAGTGCCCTGACCTTGGCAAAGCACAGGGTCTTAACATGACATCTGCCTCTGGTGGCTTTCGTCTGCTGCCCCCCAGAGCAGCTTCTTCAGGAAACCTCTGAGGAGTCAGAACCAGACTGGTGGTTGGTTCTTCGGGTCCCTGGAGGTGTCCCCCACCTCCCTAGGGCAGGGGGCCTGAGGGAGGTTAGGGGTGGGAAGAGCCCTCTGGACTCTGGCCAAGCATCTGGGCTGCAGACCAGCCTGTAGTTGTCTCTGGGAGCACCTACTCCATGCTGGGTGCTCCCTCTCTTTTTATCCTTGGGACAGTCCTGCATGATAGACAGTCTTATCTCTGCTCCCTGATGAGGAAATCAAGGCTCAGAGGTGAAGCCAATGTTCAAGGTCCCACAGCCAGTGAATGGCAGAGTAGGGACTCAAATCCAGGTATCTGGTTCCCAAACTTATGGTCTTCCTACCTTGCTATCCTGCCTTTCCAGATGGAGACCTGACATGAATGGCCCCTTTTCTAAGAGGAAGCAGAGGAGCCAGACCCATTGGTTGAGGTTTATTGGAGAGATTTTGGTTCTATGCCTCTTGACTGGCAAGAAACATGAAAGTGTAGTTGGTAGTTATAAGTAGTCAGTAGTTACAAGTTAGTATTAAACCCAATCCAAACTGACTTAAATGCTAAGAGATGTAGTTGTTTGTGTAACTGGCTAGTTCAGAAAGAGTTCTGGCTGCAGGTCAGCTTTGAGTAGGGCTCCAGCTCCATTTGTCTGCAGGTCTTCTGGCTCTGCTCTCCTCTGGGTGTGCTTCTTTCCTCCTCAGTCTCGCCTTCCTCATGGCCACAAAGTGGTGTCCACAGCACCGGGTCTCACATCTGTATGTTCCATCACTCAGAGCAAGAGAGAGCGTCAAGGTCCCAGATACTGCCATGCGCTCATTGGCTTAGGCTGGATCTTCGTGAGATGGATGAGATTGTGCTGACTGGGGTCAACCCCAGCCAGGCCTCAAGGGTGCTATACCACGGGAAGGGGTTAAGTGTGGCTTTAGGGAAAGCAACCCAAGGTTGCTGGGGGCAATCAGTGCACAAGGCACACAAGACCCACATCCAGAATTGTCATAGTAGCAGGCCTGACAGGCCCAATGAGGGCTGTTGCCAAGACAGAGAGCCCCGCCTGAGGGTCAGAAGAGCTGCTGAAAAGCACAAGATGAGCCATGGGGCAGGAAGTCAGGATCCACCATCCCTTTCTCCTCCACCACCTAGCCAAGGCCAAGCAAGGCTATGTTGTCCAGTGGCCTCCAAATCAGAAAGATCTGGATTAAAATGTTTGGTTCTTTGTATGATTTCGGCAAAGCAGCTTCTACACTCTGAAGCAGTTCTCTCCTCTAGAAAATATGAATATCAATGCCTGCTTCAGAGGTCATCGTGGGAATTAAATTAGTCCATGTCGGAAATGCTCCTAGGAGGGTCCCTGGCACCCAGTAGTTGCTCAATAAATGGTTGACAGATACAAGACTGGTTCCCAATGGAGTGTCCTCCATGGGCTATGGTTTTGAGGAGTTTGAAGTACTCATTTCCCTCCTGGGATGGCTGTGTTTACTGTACGGCCCAAATTAGAGGCAAAATCTCTAAGGTCACCTCTGACTTCATAAACAGAGCCAGAGAGCAGGAGGAAATGCAATTCCAAATGCCCTCAGCTCGCCTATTTTAGCCCTTGTTGATGCAAACTCGAGCAGGCTCTCTCTGCAGCTTGTGGCTCCTGGAAACGGGACCCAGCATGAGTCAGGGATGGGAGTGGATTTGACTTGTCCTTTTGGCGTCTCCTCAGCCTGTGGAGCCCAGGCCTTTTGGAGCATCTTTGGGGCTGACGCAGCGGAGGTTCCGGGCACACGCAGCCACTCCCGCCAGGAGGCTGCCATGCCCCACATTCCCGAGGACGAGGAGCCCCCCGGAGAGCCACAGGCAGCCCAGAGCCCTGCCAGCCAAGTAAGTGCCCCCTCCCTGCCTGCAACCAGCCTGGCCTGGGCCACGCCAAGCACCCTGGGCTGAGGCCACGGGATTTGCCAACAGCCTGAATAGGCTACCATGGGCCTGGGGAAGGTGTGTGGCTTCCACACTGAGGAATAAATACCCAAAGGGTGTTTGAATTGACCAAGATCCCCGCATGCCCTGAGAGTGGAACTTCCTAGGCTGTATGTCTGATTGAGGCCTCGTGGGAAGTCACACCGCCCCCCTGGGATGGAGAGAGACTTGGAGGAAAACTATCAGTACAGAGGGCTTCATCATGTCGGGGTCAAGGGCATCAGCACAAGGTCACTTAAAGTGAATCCACTTAGAATGAAGATCAGGGAGTTCCCGTTGTGGTGCAGCAGAAACAAATCTGACTAGGAACCATGAGGTTGCGGGTTCGATCCCTGGCCTCGCTCAGTGGGTTAAGGATCCAGCATTGCTGTGATCTGTGGTGTAGGTTGCAGACTTGGCTCGGATCCCACGTTGCCGTGGCTGTGGTGTAGGCCGGCAGCTATAGCTCTGATTGGATCCCTAGCCTGGGAACCTCCATATGCCACAGGGAGATTTTATTTTTCTAAAAAAGGAGGTGATGAAAGTAAATGAATTTAAAGGGTCTCATTGAGGATGTATTGTACAAATGAAATTGGGTAGACAAGTTATTTTTAGCCATTCATATCACAAAATATAGCTTATGTGCTTATTTTTAGAATGAACAAAGAATTCATCAAGTGGTTGATTTGGGTGTGGGTACTTTTTTTTATGCTAACAAAAAGACCTGTTCACATGATATCATAACCTTCACATTTTGCCATGTAGCACCTTCATTAAGAAATTGTTTAATGTTTAAGGGCTTTGTTCATTTTCCAAAGGACCTCTTTCAGTCTCTCCATATTCAAATCATTCCCTCATGAAGAACCTGTCTTGCCCATCATCCTTGTAATTTTTTTTTTGTCTTTTGTCTTTTTAGGGCCATACCCACGGCATATGGAGGTTCCCAGGCTAGGGGTTGAATTGGAGCTATAGCTGCCAGCCTATACCACAGCCACAGCCACTCAGGATCTGAGCCATGTCTGTGACCTACACCACAGCTCACGGCAACACAGGATCCTTAACCCACTGAGCAAGGCCAGGGATCAAACCCGCATCCTCATGGATACTAGTCAGGCTCGATAACCACTGAGCCATGATGGGAACTCCCTCCTCGTAATTTTGTCTTCATTTATTAACTGATCAGCTCCATCTGCTCCTCTTTGGTTGAAAACCTTGTCCATGAAAGTCTCAGACATGGTTTTCCAAACTTCATGACCTTTGCACTTATATCATCCTGTTGTATCTGATAGTTCTCCCAACTGCTCTGAGCCAGAGGGACAGACGCTTCTTAAGCGAAGGAAGGTTGTTTGAGTGAGCATAAATTTGACAAGTGGGCAGATTCCTAGTGAACAGTTTCAAGTTATGATGACATTTGTTTTCTTACACATCATAACCGTGGGAATGAAGATAATAAATACTTAGAAAAGAATGGCCTCTTGGATCTCCACATCCCAGGCTCGTGGGATTGAGATGTTGCAGAACTTGGCAGCCTTGAGAGCCCTTGAATTTCTAAATGACAGTGAGCCAAGCCCCCAGACACCAGCTCAGGGATTTATTTATTGAGCCCCCCTCCCAGGAACGTCCTGGGCCACAGTGGGTGCTGCTTGCCAGTTGCTTTCAGTGGCTCTGGGTTATTCCTCTGCTCCTCCATGGTGACATCTAGTCTTCCCCAAGCTGTGTGCTCTGCCAATGCCCCTTTCCTGCTGCTACTCCTCGCCACGTATGGACAGTTCCCCAAAGAGTTGCCGACAGTTGACTGCAATGTTTAACCAACAGAAAATTTGCTAATCTACCGGAAGCTTGGAGATTGAAGAAGGGAAGGACTGGAGTTCCCGTCGTGGTGCAGCGGAAACAAATCTGACTAGGAACCATGAGGTTGCGGGTTCCATCCCTGGCCTCACTCATGAGTTAAGGATCTGGCATTGCCATGAACTGTGGTGTAGGTTGCCGACGAAGCTTGGATCTGGCCTTGCTATGGCTGTGGCGTAGGCCGGTGGCTACACCTCCAATTCGACCCCTAGCCTGAGAACCTCCATATGCCATGGATGCAGCCCTAAATAGACAAAAAGACAATGAATAAATAAATAAAATAAAGAAGGGAAGGAGAGCACAGAGCACAGCACTCCCATCTGGATTCCAATGTCACGGCTCCCATCCTCAGGTCACAACTTTCCCAGGTTCTGTCCCTGTAGCATCTATACCCCCGAGCCCTGGACCACCTCTGGCTATGGCCAACCTTGATCCCCTCTGCTTTACTCACAGTGATAGAGCCTGTAAGCAAGATTCTGATGCAAAATCTGGCTCCTGAATCTTGGGCAATGACCCCAAACACCTGCCATGCCCCTGCTCAAGAAGAAGAAGAATACAAGTGTTACTAAGAAATAAATAAGTGAAAGATGGGCAAAGATATAACTCACCCTCCGGAGTTCCCGTCGTGGTACAGAGGAAACGAATCCAACTAGGAACCATGAGGTTGTGGGTTCAATCCCTGGCCTTGCTCAGTGGGTTAAGGATCCGGCATTGATGTGAGCTGTGGTGTAGTTCGCAGACTTGGCTCAGATTTGGCATTGCTGTGGCTGTGGTGGAGGCCGGTGGCTACAGCTCCGATTTGACCCCTAGCCTGGAAACTTCCATATGCCACAGGGAGATTTTATTTCTAAAAAAGAAGATGATGAAAGTAAATTAATTTAGGGAGTGGCCCTTAAAAAAAGGACAAAAAAAAATAAAACCAAAAAGTGTAACTTGCCCTCTGTGAAGAGATCCTTTTACACTGGGTTCAGTTCTTCTTGGTTCCAAACCTCTCCAGTTTCAAGACCCTTCAAACCTTCTCTTCAAGAGGCACAGAGCTAGACAGCACAAAAACCTGCTGGCCCTTTCAACCATCAGGGCTTGAAACTACACCTAGGTGTAACTTCACTGGGTCAGAGGTGAGGGTGAGTTTCCAGGGGCAGCTAAGCAGGGGGAGGACCCTAGAAGCTCACAGCCGAGGGTCAGAGAACCCGAGTTGAACAGCAGAAACACCAGATTCCAGAGCCCTGCAAGCTTACTCTCCCTGTGTCCTTGAGCCAGAACCTGGCTTCTTTAACATGAGGGGATGGACCCCCATGGTCTCTGAAAGTCCTTCAAATGCTCATGAGAAGGCAAGACAATAAAGAGACTGTCTGCGGGCCCTGAGAGCCTTTGCATCACCAGAGTCCAGCAGGAGAAGGACCCAGGAGAAATTCAGGAGAGTGGAAGCCAGGATGCCCAGGTCCTATAAAGGGAAGCCCATTAGCACAGGATTTAAGAACGTGGACTCTAGGGTCAGACCAAGCTGAGCTCAAGGCACAGCTCCTCCACATACTGGCCAAGAGACCTGAGGTTGAATCTCTTAACTTTCCTGTGCTTCTGGTTCCTCCTCTCCTCCCAGAGCAAGTATGAGCCACTGCCTCCTGGACTTTTCTCAACCCAGTCCTTGAGGAGCTCCCTTGGCCTGAGGGACCATGGAACTGGGGCAGGTTAGACCCTAGACGGAAGGCCACAATAGACTCAGCATCCCTTTGTTCTCTGCCCTGACAGACAGGCACTGGGCCTTCCAGAGTTCCCCAGTTCTCCACTGTGCATCCATCAGCATCATCAGGGATAAGCCCCGCCCTCTATTGTACTCATCAGACATCCCACATTGGGCTTCTCAGGCAGCCACGGCCTCAGGGGAGGGTCAGGCCTTGGGAGCTGGGCTGGAGCCTCCAGGGGCTAAAGCTAGAGTCCCTGGGAGCCACAGAGGCCAGGGAAGCAGGGCTGGCCAGGAGGACGGAGCTGGAACTCTGGGTGCCGTGTGAAATCCCACTTTGTGAAGCAGGCAAAGAACAGAGCATCCTTCTGACTTTACAGCTCCCCTGGGCCCAGCTCTACTTCTTATTCCTCAGGCCCCAGCCCCCATTTCCCATCACTGACACGAGCACTCGCGGAGCCTTCTCACACAAAAGCACAAAAGCTGCAGGCCTAGATCCTGTTTTTCTTTCTGCTCATGCATACACACACGCTCATACACACAGACTCTATAAAGAGACTTTCATTTCATGCACACACACAGACCCACACAGACCCACTCACGCAGACAGACACACCCTTTAGGACTCTAATCAGAAAGTGTAATCAAAACCCACCAAGAAATAAGGCTTCCTGGCAATGCGCTCTGAGAGGCTGACTCCTGAGCCATGTTTGCTGGGTTGGCCCTTGAACAAGGAAGGGGCTCAAAGGAATGAGCGTCTCGCTGAGATTCTGGCAGGAAGAGAAGCAGTCAGGACACAAGCCTGGGACCTTAGGGAACCACAGAATGACAGATTGTCCAAGTTAGAAGGGATCTGAGGTCACATAGAAGCCCCTTCCTCCAAAGGGCAGGCAAAATTCTGCATAGTGTGAGCCCCCGGGCACCTGGGAACTTGTTAACCCCAGATTCCTCCAGCCTAAGGCCCTGGAACCAGATCCCCTGGGGTGGGTCTGGGAATGCGTGGGAGGAGTTCCATGCCCAGGACCTCCCCCCTCCCCGCCCCCATCCCTGCCTGTGATTGGCAGCTCTGCTTCCTGGCCAAGCGGGAGCCTGCCTCCCCCTGACTCTCCCTCCATGCTGCCCTCCCAACAGCCTGTCCTGGGGGAAGACCCACCGATGCAGGAAGGCAGTTACTGCATCTTGCCAGAGCCTCTTTGCCTCCAGTTTTTCCAGGCTTTGCTGCCATGACAGTTTTCACAGCTTCCTCCAAACCCTGCCCTGGCCACATAGCAGCCTGTCTCTGCCTTGCTGTGGGGCACCAGACCCAGCCTCGGGGTCCCTGGAGGCAGTGTGACCAGGACATGAGCTCTTTACAGGCCTGTGGCCAGCAGCCATCTCAGAAACTCCACTCCCTGGGACAGTATGACCTCCTCAGAGGGGCCGGATAAACCTGAAGGTGTGAAGACATTCATAGTAGCTCGAAGAGCCCAATTTTCACTGGTGTTCGCTTCTACCTGGACAACCTCCTTCCTCCTCTGAGGGTTTCTGGAAGCCCTCAGAGGCAGGTCAGTGTGAGCTCATAAGTGGACCTCTATCTTTCAGATCATCTGCGCCAGCATCCTTCTGCTCCCTGGTCAGGGGTCTGCTCCCTGACCACCCCCTCACCCCGATCTCCATTATCCACAAAGCCACTAATAACAGCCAACCTCGTGCTGCCAGGTACTATTCTATCAACACTTCCAAGCCACCTTATGAGGTAGGTATCCTCATCCCCATTTCACAGCTGAGCACACTGAGGCACAGAGAAGTTAAGCACCTTCCTCCAAGGCCACACAGCTTGTAAGTGACAGGCCCAGGATTTGAACTCAGGCAGCCCAGCCCCAGAGCCTGTAGTCTTAGTCTCTGCCCTGCACTGAGCACTATAGGCTTTGGCTCTGGGGCCCTCTGTGAGAAGGTGCCCAAACCAAAGGGACAAGAGGTCTCTGCTCCCAAAGCTACTGGTCTGAGAGGGCCGACTGGGACCCTGCAGAAATCACTGCCACGTAAACCCCAAAGCACCACAGCTTGCAGCCCTGGGTCTCACCAGATGCCTTATTCCTGCCGTTCTCTCAGGTGTGCAAGCCCATGGGACCAGGGGATGAAGCTCCATGTCACAGATCCTCCCAAGGACCCAAGCTGTCTGTGCCCCATCCTGTGCAATCCCCTTCCTCATTCTCCTTCAGCTGATGATGAAATAGACTTGGAGGCACATTGACCCCTAGAAACCCAAGCCACCACGCTGTTCCTGCTTGAGGCTACACACACTCGTAACTCTCACTCCAGGCCTCCCAGACCACCTAAGTAGTACCACGCTTTCCGATCCTCTAGACAGAAATTGATGCTTAACCCTCATATTTAGCAGCGTCTGTGTGACAAGATCACATCAGTGCTCATCTCCCCCGTGGGATCTTGGCTCCCATCCCAACCCCTATCCCCAATGGCTAGTTAACTAAAAATGAGGTTAGAGTGTGCTCTGTTGAAGCAGCCCCCTGCAGGTAGCTCCAACAGCAAGTGATCTGCTTATGGAGCCTCTAGAAGCTCTGACCCTGGAGCTGTGGGTGTCCCACCTCTTTAAGCCCAGAACTGGAGAGCACGGTAGCTGCCACTGTAAAACCAATCGGGAGCTCTCTCCCTGCTTGGGTCAGCGTAGGAAGAGACCCATCCAGGCTGTCCTCCTTGGTTGTCCTTTTAGATGAGAATATTTCTGGAGTTCCCATTGTGGCTCAGCAGACTAAGGACCCAAGGTCGTCTTTGTGAGGATATGGGTGTGTGCCTCACTCAGCGGGTTAAGGATCCGGTGTTGCTGCAAGTTGCAGCATAGGTGGCAGATGTGGTTTGGATCCAGCATTGCTGTGGCTGTGGTGTAGGCCAGCAGCTACAGCTCCAATTTGACCCCTAGCCTGGGAACTTCCAAATGTTGCAGGTGCAGGCGGCTCTTAAAGAAAAAGAAAAAGAAAAGAGAAGAGTTCCAAGCGGGGTTTCCCAAACAGCTAGAGAGTTTGGGAAGCTTCTGTTTCAAAGGAACAGGAGATGTAAGCTGTGTGGCAGAGAGGAAGGAGCCTGGGCTTCACACCCCTGAGTGCGACCCCAGGTAAGCTATTCACTGGGCCTTCGTTTCTTCATCTATAAGCCCAGTGTTACAGTAATGGCTGCTAACAAAACAGCTAACTTTTTTTTTTGTCTTGTGTCTTTTTAGGGTCATGCCTGTGGCATATGGAGGTTCCCAGGCTAGGGGTCCAATCGGAGCTGTAGCTGCCAGCCTATGCCACAGCCAGAGCAACACAGGATCCAAGCCGCATCTGTGATCTATACCACAGCTCATGGCAACGCTGGATCCTTAACCCACTGAGCAAGGCCAGGGATCAAACCCACAACCTCGTGGTTCCTAGTCAGATTTGTTTCCTCTGTGCCACAACAGGAACTCCAAAACAGCTGACCTTTAAGGTACCATTACCATGTTCCAGGCACCATGCTAGGTTTGGTGCCTATGTTTTCCCATTTGACCTACCCTGCAAGGCAGGTCCTATTGGTCTTCCATTTACAGGTGGAGAATTTAAGCACAGAAAATAAATGTGCACTAGGTAACACAGTGAAGTGGTTAGATTGAAAGAGCCTGGGTTCAAACCCAGGCAGCTTGGCTTTATTATCAGGATCCTATGTATACACGGTCTAAGCCGCGTCCTCAGCTCACAGTAGAAGCTCAGTCCCCAATACAGCACACAAGGGTTTATAAAAAGCTTTCACAGGGATCATTGCAATTGGTGCCGTAACACCCCCATGAGGACAGGGAACCTGGAGGTTCAGAGCCCAGGAGGTACTGTATCCAGATGCAAGGAAAGAAACATATGGGGCTCCTTCTGTGTTCTAGGCTACATTGTCTCAGATGACCTTCCTAATGCCCTGTAGATTAGCAATGACTATACCCATTTTATAGATTAAGAAACCAAAATTTGGGGAGGTTAAGCCAATTGTCCCAAGTCGCAAGATAGGGAAGTAACAAGGCCTGGATTCCACTGCTTTATGACTCTAAGCTGAAGAAACAGGCCTAGAATTCTTGTTTTTCTTCTTTCTAGTTCAAAAGTACCTCCATTGTACCGCAGTGGAGTTTGAACTCACAGGAAAATGATGACCGTTCCCTTACATGTGGTCAGTAATACATAATAATCATAATATGGGGTTGAATTGAATTTGAATAGAATCAATAAATATGGGGTTGAATCGAGTTTACTCAATAAGCATCTATTGAATTCATTCAACAAGTGTTCATTGAGCACCAACCAAGGCCTCCCTCTCAGGGAGTTTACGTTCTTGTGGGTTTACAGTTGAATGACAGGTTCTTTCTCCTCTGATTGGCTTGCATGACTTTCTCTGATAAGGAACCAGAGTAGCTGTGTTCTGTACTCTCCCCAGGAATATCTAGAGCCTTTTTTGGTTTGTTTATTTTTAAACTTTAACAAATTTTTTTCCATTATAGCTGATTTACAGTGTGCAGCACGGCAAGGTGACCCAGTCACACATACATGTACACATTCTATTTTCCCCCATTATCATGCTCCATCACAAGTGACCAGACAGTTCCCAGGGCTATACAGCAGGATCCCACTGCTTATCCATTCCAAAGGCTATAATTTGCATCTATTAACCCCAAATCCCCAGTCCTTCTCACTCCCTCCCCCTCCCCCTTGGCAACGACAAGTCTGTTCTCGATGTCCCTGATTTTCTTTTCTGTGGAAAGGTTCATTTATGCCCTATATTAGAATATGGATGGAACTAGAGACTCTCATACTAAGTGAAGTAAATCAGAAAGAGAAAGATAAATACCATAAGATTTCACTCATATCCAGAATATCTAGAGCTTAACAACACGCTTTACTGTGTAAACTGGGTCACCAGCTGTACTCTCTAGTTCACTTCCCCTTGGTTGGTCAGGGCTTGTCTTCACTGGCCAGTGAACTGGGGTCAAGTCTACACCTCTGTGGAAGCTGCCTGGAGAAAAGTGTGCCCTTCAGTGGGGGAGGAGGGTTTAGGGCTCAGTCAGTCTTCTGTCAGGAATCAGATGAAGACAAACTAGATAATACATGTAAAATACTTGGAACCTGGTGAGGACTTTGCAAAGAGGGGAGACTCCCTCCCTTCCCAGTGAGAGCCCTCAGACCATGCTTCCTATGTGGCAGGTACCTCTCTAAGCACTTTACACCTTGTAACCCCGCAACAACTCCAGGAAGATGGTATGATTATTATCCCGTTTTACAGATGAGAAAACTGAGGCAAGGAAGTATACTCTAATCACTAGACTCCAGGCAGCACCTGAATACTCCCCTTAAGGATTTTGAATTCATCCTCATCTCACCCCATCCTTTGCAAGAATAGCCCCCATTCAGATATTCAGTGAACTATCTTCCCATAACTTATCAGGAAAGCCTTAGGATCTGAAGTACGAGATGCTGGAGACATCTCTTGGGCACCTGCTATGGGGTCTCATCCCCTCAAGGTAGATATTATCTCTATTTTATCGAAGAAGAAACAGAGTCTCTGGGAGGTTGGGTCATTGCTGAAGGTTACATGGTTGGGTCAGGGTTGAGTGGAGATTCTAAGCCATTTCTGCTGGGGTGTTCCTGCCACTTTTGCCGCCTTCCTATTGTGAGCAATGGAGTAGCTTGTAGCTTGTTTTTTGTTTCTTTTGAGTCCCCTGTCAGACTGCATGCCAGCTACTTAGGGTCAGGGGCTATGTCTTTCATGTGTGTATCTTCCAACCCACAGCATAGGCTCTAGCATGTGGTAGGAGCTTAGGGAGAGATGGATAGATGGATGGATGCATGGATGGTTGTGTGATAGGTTGGGTGGATAATTGGCTGTATGGATGCTTAAATGCCTGTGCTTAAGCGGGGAGGAGAGGATAGAAGATGATGATAGATAAATGGCCAGCTGGCTAAGTGTATCCTCCACCCACCCCAGATTGAGTCCAACAGACACAGTGTGTACTCTCACACTCCTGCAGTTGCTGTGTGATGAAGTGTGATGAAGACGGCAGGATAATCTGGGGGTGGTTGGTCCCCAACTGCTGGCAGTAGAGTGGACAATGGCAGGAAAGAGAGTCCACCAGAGGCAGGGCAGGCCATGTGTGCCTAGGGAGAGCCACACAGCAGCACTGGGGAGCCAGGAACTGGTCCTCAGTGCCTGGCAGGGAGGAACCCCAGGTCCAGCCAAGCTCAGGGGAGTCACTTCCACTCTCTCCCATGCTCTTTGGACTCGCTGCTGGGATAGTCATTTTCTTGCCAGTCCCCAGAGAGTCCTTTAGTCTGTCATGAGAGCGCTAAGTCCTCTTTGCAGCCAGACCGCCCCCCGCCCAACCCCCGCTACAAAGGCAGTCCCTGTTTGCCCTCCAGGCTGTGGGAGAGGGACCTGGGGATACAGCAACAGTGCCAACCCTCCAATACCACCCTCACCATCATCATTATTATTACTGTTATTATTATTATCATGATTGTGTTGTTTCATCTAACCCTTAAAGCAAGCCTGGAAAATGAGCATTATTAGCACTACATGGTGTTTGAGAATATGAAACTCAGAGACATTTAGCAACTCGCCCAAGGTCACCCAGGTGAGATTCTAGTCTAGACCTCCCCGCTTGGCCGCCTGGCATGGCCTTCCTGCACAGCCCTCTCCCAGGCCATCTGCCAAGCCCCAAGGGCAGGAGCTAAACTCCCGTCTCCTGACTCCCGGCTGGACTGGAGCTGCGGCTGGGCTGTTGCTCAGCGCTTCCTGGCCAGACCCGGTCATGTGACATTGGGGAAAGGAAGCCCATATTCCCGTCTGTGACACTGGCCTATATTTATCCCTGCACCCAGGCAGCTAGGAAACTGTTGTGCATTCCTGGGAATTTATGAGCGAAATAAACATTTAAATGTTTCTATAAGGTTTATTTAAGGCGGACAAAATGTGACCCCTGGCTTATTATAGGGACAGTTTGCCGGGAGATGGCCTGCCCTCCCCTCACCACCACCCCCCGCCACTCCCAGTGCTTGGCTGACTCCAGGGAAGGAAAATGGATCCTTGGGGAGGCTGGACCCCTGGCAGGGTCAGAGCAGTGCCCTTGCTGTCTTTCTTGCAGCTGTGTGTTCAGCCTGGAGGGCTTCCTGGAGGAGAGGGCTTGTGAAGGAGGGTGCAGCTTGGAAGAATCAGAGAGGAATGTCAAGAGGCCTGCAGGGCACCAGGAACCAGGGGAGGTGAGACCCAAGACCTCGTGACAACTCTTACGGGCAGCGTGTGCAGTGGGTAGGCCAATGGGTCTGAGTTTTATTTATTTATTTATTTTTGGTCTTTTTAGGGCCACACCCATGGCACATGGAAGTTTCCAGGCTAGGGGTCGAATCAGAGCTGAAGCCTCTGGCCTACACCACAGCCACAGCAACGCCAGATCCGAGCCATGTCTGTGACCTACACCACAGCTCATGGCAACACTGGATTCTCAACCCACTGAGTGAGGCCTGGAATTGAACCTGCGTCCTCATGGATACTGGTCAGGTTCATTACTGCTGAACCATGATGGGAACTCCCAGGCCTGGTGTTTAAGCCCTTTTCCTATTTACCAGTTGTGCAGCCCTGGACAAGTCTGGGGTTTTTTTGTTGGTGGTGGTGGTAAAGTGGAGATTGAATGGGAAAAGACGGGAGAGAGAAGAAATGAGTTAAACTTCTACTCCATACGCAGGGCTTTTGCTCTCACCTTCTCGCTTCCTCTGCAGGGCTCTCTGAGGTCAGGAGGTACCATCTCTCCGTTATACATGGGTGGCCCAAGGTTCATTCGAGGAGTTGCTGGGAGGATTATGAGAAAAGACAGCAGAAACACCTGGGCCAGGCCCCTCACGCAGTAGGTCCGAGCCAATGTCACTCCCCCTTACCCACGTTCGTTTCTGGGCTTCTGTGTGTAAAAACTATCTCTACCTGGTCTGAGAAGCAGATGGGGAGAGAGGGAGTGGATCCAGGGGAAATGAAGGTGGTCCCGCAGGTAGGCTTCCTTGGGGCTCACTGATAAACGTGGGCTTGTGTGGCTGGATGCCCCCATGAAGATCCGCTGTGGCTTCGTGACCAGAAGAGCGAGGCCCTCCCAGTTTAACTCCAAAGGTTGTTCAACTCAAAACTAAAAACAACCCCCTCAAAAGTAATTGCAAAGTCATTAATTTAGCCCCAAAGTTGCCAATAACTGAATATAATATCTGACACTCACTGAGCATTTATTTACAAGCTGCCAAGGGCCCTTCCATGAGCTTTCCATCTAGAGCTGCCAGATTACAAATGAAAACACAGTTATATCTGGAGTTCCCATCATGCCTCGGCAGTAATGAATCTGACTAGTATCCATGAGGATGTGGGTTTGATTCCAGGCCTTGCTCAGTGGGTTGAGGATCAGATGTTGCTGTGAGCTGTGGTGTAGGTCACAGGTGTGGCTTGAATCTGGCGTTGCTGTGGCTGTGGTGTAGGCCAGTGGTTATAGCTCCGATCCGACCCCTAGCCTGGGAATCTCCATGTGCGGTGGGTGCAGCTCTAAAAACAAAGACAAAATACAGTTATATCTGCGCAATGTTTGGGACATACTTATACTAAAAAATTATGTGTGGTTTATTTGAAGCTCAAATATACCTGGGTATCCTGTGTTTATCTGGAAATACTACTTCTATATCAATCTGTTGAATTCTTAGAACTACTCTGTGAGATGGTTATTTCACAGAGGAAGTAAGCAAGGCACAGAGAGGTAAGGTCACTTGCCCAAGGTCACACAGCTATTAAGTGAAAAGCTATATTGTGAATTAATGTGGCTCTAGAGTCTGAGGCCCTTGAAGTCCCAAAGTCAGTCACTTGCCTGGCAGACTCTGTTTGAATGCAGTGGCCGCCGGTGTTCTTAAGGCCCGGCCTTCTGTTTTTGCAGTTCAGAATGGGAGCAGAAGTATTTATACTGCTTTAAAATCTGGCTGAGGGGAGTTCTCATCGTGACTCAGTGGTTAACACATCCAACTAGGAACCATGAGGTTGCGTATTTGATCCCTGGCCTCGTCCAGTAGGTTAAGGATCTGGCACTGCCATGAGCTGTGGTATAGGTCACAGATGTGGCTCAGATCCTGTGTTGCTGTGGCTGTGGTGTAGGCCAGCAGCTACAACTCCGATCCGAGCCCTAGCTGGGAACCTCCATATGCCATGGGTGCAGCCCTAAAAAGCAAAAAATAAATAAATAATAAAATAAAACCTGGCCAAATTCAGCCCACAGGGCCCCTGGAATCTTCCCACACCCCAGTGCCTGTTAAAGCGAAACACAGCCAGTGCAAGACTGAATATTCCCCATGAAGACAGCTTTGCAGAAAATTAGATGTTGCCCAGAGCTTTCTGTGAGCTGATTAGGGAGAGGACAATTTGATTTTATTGCCGTATACTTTGTACACATTGGAAGGCGAGAGTGAGGACATGCCAGGATATTTCAACAGGGGATTAGAAGATTTCTCCCCACTTGCTCCAGGCCTCCTGTTTTTTCAAGCAGTTTTAAACTGTGTGTGTCCATGGTTATATGCTTGGCACTGTGCCATCCCTGGCTTGTTTCTGCCTGTCTGTGTGGGCACCTCTGCTCCAACCTTCCTCTGAGTGAGGGTGCCTGCGGCCCCATGCATGACAGTCATCTCGGGAGAGCTTTGCTGACAGTGGCCTTTTGCCAGGAGGCAGGGAAACGTCTACCAGAAAGCAGCTCCCCCAATGCCTTGCAGAGGGTTTACCCCACAGTGTCAACACTGAGCGTATCAGGCCCAGGAGCTACCTGGGATGGGAGGGGATGGGGAAGAGGGTACTTTCACTCCCTCCCCCATCCCATTGCGCTATATCACACAGAGCATATCCTAATGTGATCTGAAGCATTGCAGAGTCCCACCTAGTTCAATTTTGTCTGCCTGGGCACTAGCATAAACCATAGCGGGCAATAGGTATTCAATAAGAGTTTGCTGGGTGAATGGGTAAAATAAAGCCTAATAATGTGCGCATGTTTGCAGACTGGCCCTTCTCTTAGACTCTAGGACTTTTGAAGAGTTTGCTGTCAATCATAAAAAGAAAGGTTAGGATATTCTGCACAATAAAGAATTGGATGGAGCTGGAGGAGTCAGCTGAGGAGGGAGGGAAGGAGGGAGGGAGGGAGAGAGAGGAGATGAGGGGGATAAGCAAGAGAGGAGTCAAAGGGGAGAGGAGAGGTGAGGGTGGGTGTTAAGGCTGGTTGCCCTTCTGTGTCCTCTGAGGTGAGAGTGAAGCAGGGAGCTCTCTGTATGTTGGTTCTTCTTCTTCTGCCTCTGCTGCCTCTTCTTCCTCTTCCTCTTCTTCTTCTCCTTCTCCTCTTTTTCCTTCTCCTCTTTCTCCTTCTCCTCTTTCTCCTTCTTCTTCTCCTCTTTCTCCTTCTCCTCCTCCTTCTCCCCTCTTCGTTCTTCCTTCTCCTTCTTTCTCCTTCTCCTCCATCTTCTTCTTTTTTGTCTTTTTTGGGCCATACCTGCTGCATATGGATCCCAGACTAGGGGTCAAATGGGAGCTACAGCTGCTGGCCTACACCACAGCCACAGCAACGTGGGATCCAAGCCGTGTCTGTGACCTACACCTCAGCTTGCGGCAATACCAGATCCTTAACCCACTGAACAAGGCCGCGGATTGAACCCACATTCTCATGGATACTGATTGAGTTCATTATCACTGGGCCACAAAGGGAGCTCTGAATACGTTTGTTTTTCTTCTGCCGAGTAATTCTTTAAGGCAGCCTTTCTCAGATCCTGGACCAGAGGGATCACAGCTTTATTAGCTTTCATATCAAAGAATTTAACTTCAGAGTCAAATCATATATGGTTAGAAGGAGCATGTATTTCTCATTATCTGCTAGGGATGTTTAATTGAGCAAACTGTTCCCCCATTTTTACACTATCGTGTTTTTATATCATATATTTTATTGTTGGTAACTTCAGATTGCTTTGGGAAATAAGTAGTGTGTCAACAAAAATCAATCCATAAATGGACTGTAGTCTATGTACTTGGCAGCCAGAATGTAGGGAACTCTTGGAAATGGGCATAGAGTATAACTCTAGCATCATCACCACAGTTGTATTTCTGGAACACATCATGGAGAAATTAATGTTTGGCCCCTCCTGCCTCCTTACATAGACTGAGCTTATTTGCACCAGTGCATGCTGGGAATTTGTAAAGTGGCCCCCACTCAGGGAGGGCAGGAGCCATATGATATAACAAATATGAAAATGATATTGTAGCCAAAGTGCATTTCTTCTCGTTCACCAGAGGATTTACCCAAGAAAGAAATTCTCTAAATATGACAAACTTGGAAAGGGTAATTTTCAGAGCTTAAATTTTCACTGTTGAGGCAAACTCCAGCCAGGGAAGGAACTTCACACATACTGTAAGCACAGTCGGTGTTTTGATCGGCATTTCCATGGTAACAGTCACCCATGAGGCCGTATGGCAAGAAGCCCCATCCAGAGGTCATGGAAGTTATATGTTCACAAATCTCAGAGATTTCTTGTACAGCAGAGGGCCCAGAGGAAACAAGACCGTATTGGGTACCCCAAATTTGCTAAGGGGGTAGATCTTGCAAGTGTTCTTATCATCATCATCATCATCATAACAATGATAACATTAATACTAAGTAAGAAGGCAGGAGGAAACTTTTGGAAGTGACAGATGGGTTTACAGAGTGTGGTGAGAGTTTCCCAGTACATATATATATCTAAACTCATCAAGTTATTTCTGTGAAATATATTTTGGAGTTCCTCAGTGGAAAAGAATCTGACTAGGATCCATGGGGACACAGGTTTGATCCATGGCCTTGCTCAGTGGGTTAAGGATCTGGCATTGCTGTGAGCTGTGGTGTAGGTCACAGACTTGGCTTGGGATCTAGCATTGCTGAGGCTGTGGTGTAGGCTGGCAGCTACAGCTCTGGTTCGACTCCTAGCCTGGGAACCTCCATATGCCATGGGTGCAGCCTTAAAAAAGACAAACAATTTAAAAAAAATTAAAAATTAAATAAATAAAAAAAATATATATATAGCTTTTCACATATCAAACATACCTTAATAAAGTGGTTTGAATAACAAAAATAATATGGGTGGAGGAGACTTTAGGCACAAACCTATGCTCCACAAAACCAAGGCAGGCTAAGAATCATGGGTCACAGGGCAGTAAATCAGATGCCTTTGGGGCCAGAGAGGAAGCTTAAATGAGTGAAGCAGGCCAGCAGAAGCTGACTCCCACCAAACGTTACTCTGCAGAACTATGGACCCAAGATTGCTTGACCTCTTGCTTTTTCAGGAAAAGCAGAAAATTCACGCTTTTATGGGAATTCTTCCACTTAAGAAATATTGGTAATTGGAGTTCCCATCATGGCGCAGTAGAAACAAATCCTGCTAGGAACCATGAGGTTGCGGGTTCGATCCCTGGCCTTCCTCAGTGGGTTAGGGATCTGGCATTGCCATGAGCTGTGGTCTAAGTCTTAGACATGGCTCAGATCTGGCATTGCTGAGGCTGTGGTGTAGCCAGCAGCTACAGCTCCAATTTGACCCCTAGACTGGGAACCTCCATATGCCATGGGTGGGCCCTAAAAAGACAAAAGACAAAAAAAATTGGGAACTAACATGAAAACTTATAAACACAACTCACAGCAAACAAGCCCCACCCCCACCCCAATTTCTAACTCGCTCCTTTTAGCTCAGAGACTAGGCTTCAGAGGATGCTGTTTCTCTGAGATCCAAGAGGCCACATCAGCAAGAAGCCCTTTTGGTGATGTGGAGGGAAGCCTTTGGAAAAACTTCAGCCCTTCCTGCTCCACACAATAGAACATCCCCCCACTCCTTCCTCCTCACTGACTCTCCCATTTAGCTTGACCTGACCCAGCTCCTTCCTTCATTTGCCACTTTGACACACTGCTTCCTTTTCTTGACCTCAGCATCTCCCCTGAGATGCTGTTCCGCTGTGTGTCCTCAGGCCCCACCCCACAACCCAACTGACCCCTGATTCCTTCCTGGCCCCTAGGAAGTCCCCAGCCCCTGTACTGCCTGCTGGCCTCCCACCAGGGGAGCCTGGTGGACAAAAAGGTGGAGAGAATTGCTGTTCATTTGAGTGATAACCATGATGAATGGGTATTTGTAGACCATGTGACACTTATCAAAGGGCATACGTGTTCCTTATTTTATTTGCACAAACTTTTTTTTTAAATGATTTTTTCCCATTATATTTGGCTTACAGTGTTCTGTCAATTTCTACTGTACAGCAAAGTGGCATAGTCACACATACATATATACATCCTTTTCCTCATGTTATCCTCCATCATATTCCATTATAAGTACTAAATGTAGTTCCCTGTGCTATACAGTAGGATCTCATTACTTATCCACTTCAAATGCAATAGTTTGCATCTATTAACCCCAGACTTCCAGTCTGTCCCACTCCCTCCCCCTCCCCCTTGGCAACCACACATCTGTTCTCCAAGTCCATGAGTTTCTTTTCTGTGGAAAGGTTCATTTGTGCCATATATTAGATCCAAGATACAAGTGATACTATATTTGTCTTTCTGTTTCTGACTTACTTTACTTAGTATGAGGGTCTCTAGTTCCACCCATGTTGCTGCAAATGGCATTATTTTGTTCTTTTTTATGGCTGAGTAGTATTCTACTGTGTGTATATACATCTTCTTAATCCATTCATTTGTCAATGGACATTTAGGTTGTTTCCATGTCTTAGCTGTTGTGAATAGTATTTTATTTGAACTAACTTCTTCTGAGACAGCAGGTCTTTGACTATTTATTTTTGGAGTTGTGGGAACTGGGGCACAATGCAATAAGAGGACAGAGCAAGTAACTAGCTCATCACCAGCCCAGCAAAGCAGAACTATCCAGAGAAGGAGTGATTGCATTTTGGGAAAATCCCTGAGCAACTCTTCGGAGAGGAGTCCTTGACAGAAGGATGTATAGACATGTTCTTGGAGGGAATGGAGCTCTGGGGTCATGAGGTCAGGTTGGCCAGTTCTGGTTCCAGCCACAAGCATCATGCTAACTCCCTGTCAATCTACCTTGGCCAACTGTGGGTGTCCAACTGGAGAGTGACACAGATCCAGTTTACTAAGGAGCTCCTCGATACTCCTATGAGGTGGGGGGGGGGTGCTTTAATAATAGGGCTTCTTCTAGCATCTCAACCAGTGGGAATTATGAGGATCCATGGATGGATCTGCTGTCAACATTTCTATGTTTTCGCTTTGGGCAGTCAAGTTATTCCCAAGTCTAATCCTCAATGTCCCCCATCTCCCAAACCACTAAAACCAAAGTCACTGGAGTACCACCTAAGGTCCTTCAAAAGCTGGCTCAATCCCTTATTCTGGTTTCATATTTTGCCCCTAAACTATGTTCCCAGACCCAGTTATAACATGTTTATGTGTGGAAGCTTCCCCACACCAACAAGCAATTCTTGGGTACCAGAAGGTTGTCTGAGAATTCAACTCAATTCTGACACTTTCTACCAGGGATAGAATCAGATCCACAGGTAAAGAGGTCAGTCCCACAAGGCTTTCCTCTATTTCAGATGCCACTTGCAAGCCCAGGTTGTTACCTGTGCTTCTGATCAACTGGCTAAAAGCAGAGTTTCCACATTCCTCTCTTTGAGTTTGTTTAGTTTGCTAGAATGGCTCACAGAACTCAAGGAAAACCCTCTTACTCACTAGATTACTGATTCTTTACAAAGAATATTAAAGGACGGATATGAATCAACAATTGGATGAAGAGATACCTGGGGCAAGATCCCAAATAAAGAAGCATCTGTTCTTGTGGAGCTTGAGACCTGATATGGTGGCACGTAGAAGTGTTCTGGTTCCCCAGTGCTCTCCCAGCCCCTTCCTTTCAGGTTTTTATGGAGTCTTCATTACATAGGCATGATTGATGAACTCACTAGCCATTGGTGATTCAACTCTTTCTCCAGCCCTTCTCCCCTCCTCTCAAGACGTGGGACTAAAAGTTCCAACTCTCTATTCAGGATTTGTTCCCCTGGCAACCAGTGCCCATCCTTAGGTTTTTTCCCAAAAGTCACCTTGTAGACATAAACCCAGTTATGGTGGAAAGGGGCTTGTTATGAACAACAAGACACCCATTTCACCTTGATGTCTCTGAAACATTTTCAGGAACCAAGGACAAATATTACAAAAAGTTGTTAATGCTTTTATCGCTCAGGAAATTCCAAGAGCTTTGGGAGCCAGGAACTATGGATAAAGACCAAATATATATGAGGAATATATTTTGGTCATCTGAATGACCAAATATATACCTTTCTTTCTTTTTTTGCTTTTTAGGGCCGCAGCCATGGCATATGGAGGTTCCCAGGCTAGGGGTCCAATTGGAGCTACAGCTGCTGGCCTAGACCACAGCCCCAGCAACATCAGATCCAAGCTGCATCTGTGACCTACACCACAGCTCATGGAAAAGCCAGATCCTTAACCCACTAGCGAGGCCTGGGATCAAACCCACAATCTCATGGTTTCTAGTCAAATTCGTTTCTGCTGCACCACGACGGGAACTTATAAGTCATAATATCGCAGTCCCCTATCCCTGGGTCCTCCTATCTCACATACTCCATAGTCCATGCTCCAGCTGCACTGATGAATCCCTGATGGCCAGGTATGCCTTTTGTTATTACTCTTAACTCTGCCAAAACCTCTCCCTTAAAGGCTCGAAAACTCCTATTTAAACAGCTCAAATGTCCCTTTCTTTGGAGGGTCTTCTCCAACTCTCCTCATGAAGGAATTTCCTTTCCTTTAACCTTTCACAGGAGGTGGTCCACCCCTTATCACCTTACACTTATTATAAGTTTTAATTACTTCTCTGTATCCCTTGCTTGACTGTGAGCTCTTGAGGGTCTTTGTATCTCAAGCTGTTCCTGGCACATAATGGATAACTAAAATGTGCTTATTGAATGAAAGAGAAAAGTAATCTAATGGTACTTAAACCATTTCTTGAAAAAAGCTAGGTGCTTTCTCCACATTATTTGTAATCCTCACGTCAACCATGTTAAGTTAGATTTTATGATCATAAGACACAGAGGGGTTAAATAACTGGCCCAGGGACACACAACTGGTAGATGACGAGCAGAAATTTGAGTGCAGGTCTGTGATTCTTCGAATAGGCAATGCTGCTTCCTCCTCCTCCTTCCCAGCCAAAGGCCCTGCCCAAACCTCCCTCCCCTGTACACAGGGCTTCTGAGCACCCCCTTTCCTCCCATCACTACAGCTACTTCCAACAGAAAGGCCCAGAATACAGGGAACTGGTGTTCCCTGGCTAGGTTCAGAGACCCTTCCCCAGCTCATCTGGCCTTATGTTTAAGGCCAAGGGAGGAAAGAAATGCAAATAAAAATGGGAAGATCTTGTTTCACTAGAAGGTGTGGGATTTATGAAGTCCAGGCAGAATCATATAGTACTCACTTAACAACAGGGAATGATGTGAAAAGGAGAGAGGACCTCCTCCCTGTCTTGCAAGAAGCTGATACCTGCCTATCAAGGGCTCAAGAACATAGTTCAGCCTGGCTCTGTGAGGGCAACCCCCAGGCCATGGCTTCGGGGGCCCAGGACAGATAAAAGCATCTAATGCCCAGGGGCTCCAGAAGGATGAGACCTCTAGGGAAAGTGGCCATGGGAACCCACTACTCTCAAGCATCAGGAGGCTGCCCCAATAGTGGGAGGTGGTGCAACAAGCTCGGGAACAAGGGGAGACCGACCTTTGTCAGGAAGGGTAGGGTATTCACAGAGGGCCTGAAAAGCACACACCCGTATGGAAGCTTAACTGCATCTATGTTTTTGTGCTAAACCACCAGGGCTCTCCCACCGCAGGAATATCTTGCAGTCCACCTACCATCATCCTGACTGGGGATGCCAGTTCACCAGAAGGAGAGACCGACAAAAACCTGGTCAACAGGTACATCCTACGTCTCTGTGCTGTAAAGAGCAGTATTTCCTAGCATGTGGGGATTCGACAGCTCTTTGATACATCTTTTCTTCTTTCTGGATCATTCTGTTGATGAAATACAATCAAGCAGTTTTTCAAAATGGAAGAGAGAGCGCTTGGAATTTTCCACTATCTTTCCCTCTCCTACATTATTTTTTCGCTCCTGGATTTGGCTCTTTGCACTTTGCTGACCTTTAAAAAAAGCGCAAGTCATGGCAGCGGACTTTCCTATAATAGCTGCCAAGATGTTTGCAAACCAACCTGAAAGATATGAGTCTTTGACTGTAGATTCCTGCCTCTGGCCACCATGGGTCCTGTGTGGAAGATGGTCTGTTGGAAGGACCCAGCTCACACACACGGAGATGTTGCTGCCTTGGTTTTTTGTTTTTTGTGTGTGTGTGTGTGTGTGTGTGTGTGTGTGTGTTTGACATAAAAAGGAAGTAGTTTATGTAGAAAAATATATTTGATCACTAAAACTGCAAATAACAAAATGGAAAATAATTTATGACATTTGTGATAATAGTCAAATTCCCTTAGCATAGTAAGTACTCCTGAAAGTCAACTAGAAATAGATGAAAAAAAAAAAAACAGGTAAACAAGGTAAACAAGAAAAGACAATGAAATAAAAATCCCCAGTAAGTATAGGAAAACCTGCTTAACAGTTAAAGAGATATAAATTAGCCTTTTTTTGGGGGGGGGGGAGTTCCTGTCGTGGCTCAGCAGAAACAAATCTGACTAGGAACAATGAGGTTGCGGGTTCGATCCCTGGCCTTGTTCAGTGGGTAAAGGATCTGGCATTGCTGTGGCTGGGTATAGGCCAGCAGCTACAGCTCTGATTAGACCCCTAGCCTGGGAACCTGCGGGTGTGGCCCTAAAAAGACAAAAAAAATAAATACATGGATAAATTAGCCTTTTCTCACCTACCAGTCTGATAAATGTCAAAAATTTTGAAAACACCCATTTTGGCCAGGTGTCCTTGTAAACTTCCATACATAGTCAGTGGGATCACGCATGATAACAATCTCTCATTTTGAAATGTTACAATATTTGGGGAACTTTTAATTTGTGTACCATTGGTCTCAGCAATTCTCTAGAAGTTTGCCTTACAGACAATGTCTATACTGACATTCATGGTGCCCTTGTTTGGCTGTCTTGGTTTGACACACCACTAGCCTCTGCATTGGTCTAGCTGGAATGAGGTTGCCTGAGTGTAATTTCCAAAAGGTTATGAAGATAATTCTAACATAGATATATAGTGAGCCTGTGTCAAGGCTTATTTCACTCATTAACGAGAGGACCATCAGGATAACAAAACCAGTTCAACGGAGGATTCAAGAAATGGATATAGAATCATTGAGGAGGAAAAGAAAGCTGGAATGAGATTCAGTTAGATATAAAATAGTTTTATGTTTCACAGGGCAATGAAACCTTATATTTTATCTTTGCTCCCTAACAGAAATCATCTGCCTCTCTATCAGGCAATTATTCACATTTTATGAGTTTTCTGCATGTTAGATGGTCCCTCAGAGCCTGAGCCCTAATCCATAGTAAATAGTCAAAGTTACAAAAGGCAGTGGTTGGAAAACTTTAGCAAGCATCAGAATCACCTAGGGCGGGGGGCGGGAGGGGGGGCTTGTTCAGTCACAGCCAGTTGGGCCCCAGCCCCAGGGTTTCTGATCCTGTTGGTGGGTAAAGCCTGAGAATTTGCATTTCTAACAAATTCCCAAGCTTAGACAAGCTTCTAAGACGATGCTCTAGAATGACTTTGAAAGGATATACAGAGTTCCCATCATGGCGCAGCGGAAATGAATCTGACTAGCATCCATGAGGACGCAGGTTCGATCCCTGGCCTTGCTCAGTGGGTTAACGATCTGGCGTTGCCGTGAGCTGTGGTGTAGGTTACAGATGTGGTTCAGATCTGGCATTGCTGTGGCTGAGACATAGGCCTGAGACTACAGCTCCGATTGGACCCCTAGACTGGGAACCTCTGTATGTGGCCCTAAAGAAAAAAAAAAAAGGATATAGAGACATCCTTTGCCTACTTGCAAGCTGTGGATAAGTTTTCTTAACAAGATGACTCTGTTCTGTCTTTCAGAGCCCACAGTCCCCACAGGAGGCTTTCTCACCGACACTTGAAAGTTTCCACTGCTTCACTGACTTCTGTGGGTAAGGGCTAGGCTGATTTATCTTATTTCTCCAACCAGAGGTAGGGGTCCAGCTGAAGGAGTGTTTGAGTAGGAAGACTGGGGTCTGGCAGCTGGGCCAGGCTTGGCCCCTTTCCTTCTCCTGCTTCTCAGATAAGGTCATCCCTGCAAGGCCAACAGGGCAAAGTCGACCAGCCCTCTGTGTTTGAGCACAGAAGAGGTATAATATCTGATTTAATTTGCTTTGGTAAAAAGACAGGTCCAGGGCATGAAGAGGAAATTGAGGCAGTCAAAGAGAGACAGAACAGCTGGATGAGGCTCAATTCCAGGGCTCGGGGGGCAGAACCTTCTGCCTCCTTTAGAGAGGCCCACATCCAGGTAGGCTTGGTGGGCTTGGCTGTAAGGCTGGCTACCCCATTCCCCTACTCTTTTCCCAGGGGTATCTCAGCATCTGCTCTGGACCATTAGAATATGGATGTGGTACAGGCTTGGGCTCTGTCTTCATGTTGCATAGTCTATGAGGAGACTGAGAAGGGAACAGAATCAGGACACTGGATTGTAAGGCCCTTCACAAGAGTGTTAAGGAAACTGAGGCAAGAAGGGGACCAGTTCTGGCTAGAGATGGGGATTGTTGGGTAGGCCTTCCAGACAAGAGAATGTTTTGAGTTGTGCCTTAGAGAGCTATACAGATAGACAAGAGTGAGGAAGGGCCATCTAGGTGGAAGAAGCAATATGCTGGAGATCAGGAACCATAACAAAGCAACCAAATGCTTTGCTGTGTATATCAGTCAGGACTCTTTCAAATGATGGAAACACAATTTAAACTAGCTTATGCCAAAATACATACATACATACTTGCATGCATGCCAAAGAGTTCCCATCATGGCTCAGTGGAAACAAATCTGACTAGTATCCATGAGGACACGAGTTTGATCCCTGGCCTTGCTCAGTGGGTTAAAGATCCGGCAGTGCCATGAGCTGTGGTGTATGTCATAGATGTGGCTCAGATCCTGTGTTGCTGTGGCTGTGGCATAGCCTGGCAGCTGCAGCTCCAATTCAACCCCTAGCCTGGGAATTTCCATATGCTGTGGGTGCAGCCCTAAAAACAAACAAACAAACAAAAAAACGCAAAAAACCCCCACAAAAGCCAGGGTCTGTGTTTTCAGGGAGTGCTAAATCCAGGTACTCAGTTCGGGTCGTTACAATTATCCCACCCCATCTCCTGAATCTCTGCTTCTGTGCCTGGCTTTCTTCCTGGCAAATGGCTACCGGCACCTTATATCCCTTCAGTGGGAAGAGAATTTCTCCTCCCCATCGACCCAGCATAATTCTCAGAACTGCCTCTCACTGGCCTCGCATGGCCATTGCTGAGCCAATTACCCAGAGGTATTGAACTCACTGACTGGCCAAGGATGGTACATGGTTCCGTACTGGCACCAGAGAGGAGGTGGTGGTAGGGATAACCCTGTCCTCACTAACGTGATTGAGACTCAGATGAGTTTCACCCAGTGCAACTTGGGGAGCTAAGACCAGAAGCAGCAGGAAAGGAGGCTGCATAGTGGGGGCCATTCATCACCGGAGCTGTAAGGAGAAGAGCCTGTGGGATCAGCAAAAGTGGCTGAGCCTAGTTTGGCATCCGGACCTCACATTGGGGACCATGAGGCATCTTGGGGAGGTGAGGCAGGAGAACTGCATGGTCAGATATGGCTCCTAGGAGGGTCAATCTGATAGGCCATGGAGGATGGGATGAAGCTGATAGCCTGGAGGTGGAGGACCTACGAGGTGGTTGATGTAATTGTGCAGATGCGTTATAGCTGATGAGCAAGAATGGAGATGAGGCACAAGTGCCAGAGATATTTACAAGGTAAGTGATGATCAGGACTTGATGAGGCGTTGGTTGGATGTGGGGGGCGGGGGTGAGGAAGAGGGAGAAGGGGGGAGTGCTCCCAGTTTTCTGAGCAGCTGGGTGAGAGGTGGTATCACTCACCCAGGTAAAGCTCCCTGGAGAAGGGGCAGTCTGGGGGGGGGGGGGCGGGTGTGAAGGCACACTGTGAGTAGAGGGGACCAGGAGGTAAAGTGGCCATGGGATTGTGCCTTTGGCCCATGGTCTCTGGGCTACTCCCTTTATCCACACCTGTTAAGCTCACTAGCTCATTGAGGAAGTAGAGACTTGAGAGAAGAACACTAGGGGAGCAGATAGCAGGGGTGGGGGGGTGCAGGTTGGAGGGGGAAGGTGGTGAGGGGGGCAGGAGTGGGGGAGCTCCTGATGGCCCTCCCTAACAGCAGCATTTAGGACAGTACTGGGAACCTCGGTGGCTTCATGACCATTTGTGACAGAGGACCTGCCATAGGCACCAGCTACAAGCTGGAGGTGCCAGCCCTGCTGAGGAAGCCCTGTCTGTCCCCAGGAAGCCCTCTCCAGGGACAAGGTTTGACTGGCTGAGTCCACTCTGGGCAGCATCCCTGGGTTGAGCTGTGGGGGTTGGGGACAGGGCTGAGGCGGGGGACCCTGAGCTCACCCTCCCTCTGCAGACCCTGCAGGGCACATCATTGACCTGGTAAATGACCAGCTGCCAGACATCAGCATCTCAGAGGAGGACAAGAAGAAAAACCTGGCGCTGCTGGAGGAAGCCAAGTCGGTGAGTGAGCGGTTCCTGACCCGCCGTGGAAGGAAGTCCAGGAGCAGCCCTGGAGACTCCCCATCAGGTAGGATACAGGGGGGCCGCCCTGAGCCTCTCCAAGGGGGTGGGGGGTGGGGAGAGTCCGGCCCCAGCTGCAGTGGGAACCCTGCTTCCAAGGGGTGACCCTCGATGCACCTGTCCCCAGGCCTCCAGGCCCCGGGAGGACAAAGCCTCTTGGAAAAGGATCCTGTGACAAGAGTGCATCTCGCCCCATTTCAGAAGTTCTGAATTATGGACCCAAGTCTAGCCCAGAAAACTCTGCTTTTCATGTTTTGGGCCTGTGTATGTGACCATTGTGTCTTCCTGATTTGCCAAGAAGTGCCAGCCCATAAGAATACTCATGAACTTGACCTGGGCTCCCCTGGCCCTGAACCCTGCATGGAGAGGAACCCTGTGTGATGCTGTTGTGCACAGACTCCCAGATCACCCTGCATGGTTGGGATGTGTGTGGCCTCCCACTGTCCCCAGGAGGCCCTGCTCAATGGGCAGCTCCTCTGCAAAGGTCAGGAGAGGCCGGCCCTGGACTCCCCATCCCTGAGCTCCAGCTTTGGGCCCCGGGAAGGATCTAGGTATTGTAGGGAAGGGAAGGTGGGTTTTGGTGTCTTTATGGAATTTCTGGATTGGCTAGGCATATGGAGGTTCCCAGGATAGGGGTCTAATCAGAGCTATAGCTGCCGGCCTACACCCCGGTCACAGCAATGCAGGATCTGAGTCATCTGGGACCTACACCATAGCTCACAGCAATGCTGGATCCTTAACCCACTGAGCAAGGCAAGGGATCAAACCCACAACCTCATGGTTCCTAGTTGGATTTGTTTCTGCCATGCCACAACGGGAACTCCACTTTATTTTTTTGGCCATGCCTGTGGCATATAGAAGTTCTCAGTTCTCAGGCCAGGGACTAAACCCGCACCACAGTAGCAACTGGAGCCACAGCAGTGCAACACCTGATCCTTAACCCACCGAGTCACCTGGGAACTCTCAAAGTTACTCTTTTTCCTGAGCAAAAAATTGGGGGTAGTTAGACACTAAGTCTGAATGTACTTAGGAGGCAAGGGGCACATTTGAAATCAGGGCCATCCTGGCAAGTACAGGAGGTACAGCCTTGGAGCTGCACCTGCCAAACAATACCAGGTCCTCTGTTTCTAGAAGATGCTTTGGGGTCAAGCCAGGCAGATCTTTCCCAAATAACCCTGGTGCTCCTTCTGTTGCGCTGGCAGCAGGGAGGGGTTGGCTTGTGGTAGGAACCTTATGTGGTGTCCAGAATCCACCCTTGACCCCAAGAAGGCAAACCCAAGGAGGCAGTATTCAGGGCTCAGAGATACCTGAAAGGATGTCTGTTAGGCTGAAGTTCCGAACCTTCCTGAAGGCTGGCCAATTTGTCTGTCTCCACAGCTGTTTCCTCCAACCTTGGCCCTGGAGCGTCTTCTGCCTCCTCTCAGAGCAACTCACTGACTGTCCCCACAACGCCCGGTGAGGTCCAACCCCTTGGCATTTTCTCCCCTTGGGTGGTGGCTCAGCCCCTTCCCTGGCCCTGAGGACTCCCATCCGGCTATCTTCCCCTTCAGGAACCCTGTTTGGTCCCCTCCCTGGGGGCCTGGCTGGGGTGCCTCAGAGCTGGAGGATGTGCTTTCTTTGGGGGTTTTGGGGTGTCCATGGTGAGGACAGGGGGCACGGTTGTGAGAAGCAGGCTATGCCTGGGGCCCTCTGCCCAGAGAGGACCTGGAAAGAGGACCCCTGGGAGCTTAGTTACAAAGGCCTTTATTTGGCCACTCCTTGTGTTTTGATTGCTTCCCTTTCTTAGGCTGTATTGAGGGCTGTACCCTCAGCTCAGTCGGGGAAGGGGCAGAGAGAGCCACCTGCTCTAGTCAGAGCTACAGGGCAAGCTCAGGCTCGGACCAAGCAGGCTGGGTTCAAATCTCACCATGGACACTCCTAGCTGCCTGGCCTCCTTATGTGGTTTCCTTTTTCGTTCATTTGTGTTTTTTTTAGGGCCGCTCCTGCAGCATATGGAAATTCCCAGGCTAGGGGTCAATTGGAGCTGCAGCTGCCGGCCTGTGCCACAGCCACAGCAATGCCAGATCTGAGCCACATCTGTGACCTACACCACAGCCCATGGCAACCCCGGATCCTTAACCCACTGAGTGAGGCCAGGGATTGAACCCGTGTCCTCATGGATACTAGTCAGATTTGTTACCACTGAGCCATGACGGAAACTCCCTCGTATGGTTTCTGTGATGGTTAAGTAACAGCTCACTCCAGAACCTGGCATGTGAGAGGTATTCAACAAACTCTGCCTTTATTGGCCCCCAGGCCCAAGAGAGCGGAGGAGAACATTCTGGGGAGGTAGATGTGTTTTTACTAAAGGGGCAGCTGTGCGTCTGGGGTCTGGGCATCGCTCACCAGTGTCCGGGCCATTTTAGGTTTGGATGCATGCGGTGGCCCACAGTCCCCTCTGCCCGGAGCATCACCACAGGTAACGGGGCCCTGTGTAGGGTTTCTATGCCAACCAGTCTCTCTTACCCCTCCACACCTAGAGACCCCTCCATGATCCACAGGAGGTGAGGGGGTTGGGTGGGGGAGGCATTGACACCACTATAGGGGTATTTCAGTAGGAGATGGGGGCTCGTCATGTTACTGACTGACTCATATTTACTTTTTCCAGCAGAAGGGGGATGAGGCCGAAGTCTCTTCACCTCACCTTGGCGAGCCTGTGAGTTTGAGCTCTTCCCAGGTTGAATGATTTGAGTGAAGGAGACACAGTGTCCCAGAAGCCTAGGCTGCCCTGCGCAGCCTGTGAGTGGGTGCACGTGAGTGGAGGATAGAGGCTGAGGAAGCTGGAAGCTTCCTCTGCCCTAAGGTGACTGGACATCTGAGGTGGGGGGGGGGATGAGGAGGTGGGGTTCAGTGAGGATGACCGCCAGGGTGGACCTGTCCATAGCCCTACACCCATAGTCAGGCTACTGCCAGGGACCAGGGGGACATCTGGGCCCAGCAAAAACCAGGCAAGACTGCTGCTCTTGTGATAACTGCAGGAAAGCTCCAGCCCCTAGGTAAGACTCTTCTTAGGGTCAGCCTGGAAAAGCCACATCTTTGCTGAAAAGCAAAAGAAGGGCCCCATATCTGCTCAGAGCTAACAGCTCAAGGTGGTATCAAGGGCTGCATAGAAAACAGTCTCCTCTAGAACTGGGTCTAGAGTCCTCTGGGAGAGTTTCAGCTCATGCACAAGACAGCCACACAAACACCCAGAGAAGTCCACCTGTCCCTCACAAAGCAGATTTTCTCTGGAAAATGAAAGAAGAGTGCAGAATCTTAGCATTTCTGGATTGGTAAGATATTAGCTTTGCAAGAATCACCTTGTTCAGTGATCTGTTGTTATTATTATTATTATTTTGGCTTTTTAGGGCCGCTCCTGCAGCATATGGAAGTTTCCAGGCTAGGGGCCGAATCGGAGCTACAGATGCTGGCTTATACCACAGCCATAGCAACCCGGATCTGAGCTGCATCTGTGACCTACACCATAGTTCACGGCACTGCCAGATCCTTAACCCATTGAGCGAGGCCAGGGATCAAACCCTCAACCTCATGGTTCCTAGTTGGATTCGTTTCCACTGCGCCATGACCAGAACTCCCATAGCCTCTTATGGATCAAGGAACTCTCTGAGAAATTGTTGAAAGGTATAAATTCTCTTCTCAGAAAAGTATATACAACATGTAAACACACATGCACATTTGCATATCATTTCAGAGAGTTCACAAACCTGATGGGAGATCTGAGTCCCTAAGAGTTAAGGGCTGTGCCCGGAAGAGCCAGGATTAGACTCTGGGGCAACTGAGTCAAAGCCAAAACTTGTGACAGCCCCCAAAGCTGCCCTCTATTCCTCTGTCCTCTGCAGCTCCAAGCCCATGGGAAGTTCTTGGCAGGTTTTTTTGTTTGTTTGTTTGTTTGTTTTCTTTTTGGTCTTTTTAGGGCCATATCCGAGGCATATGGAGGTTCCCAGGCTAGGGGTTGCACTGGAGCTGTAGCCTCGGGCTTACGCCACAGCCACAACAACACCAGATCCGAGCCACATCTGCAACAGTACAGCTCACGGCAACGCCGGATCCTTAACCCATGGAGCGAGGCCAGGGGGTGAACCTGTATCCTCATGGATGCTAGTCAGATTCATTTCCACTGAGCCATGACAGGAACTCCTTTTAGCAGGTTTTGAATGGGAGGTCCCCTTGGCCTGTTTCATGATGCTCGGGCTTGTTTGTGGGCCCCCTTTCCTGGCTCAGACTTAACTGAGAATAACCCCCCTTCCATCTAGTCCACACCCCTCCAAGCCTTCACACCCCTACACACACACACACACACACACACACACACACACACACACACACACACACACACAGTGTCCGTGGGGGCAGAGGCTTCCCACAGTGGAAGCAGCATCTCCTATCTCCTCCCTAGCCTGCTTCTGGGGTCCCAGTTCTACCTTATCTCTTTCAGAATGTCCTCAAAGGGCTAGCTGACCGGAAGCAGAATGACCAGAGGAAAGTGTCTCAAGGCAGGCTGACCCCTTGCTCTCCCACAGTTGAGAAGTCCAAAGAGCTTGCAATAGAACAAAAGGAAAACTTCGATCCCCTCCAGCGCCCTGAGGCCATACCCAAGGGCCCGGCTTCTGGCACAGGCAGTGGTGGGAAAATGGCCCTGAACAGTCCCCAGCCTGGCCCTGCTGAGAGCGAGCTGGGGAAGCCGCTTCTGAAGACAGCCAAGGAAGGCAGCCCTCTGCCCAGAAGTCCAGCCCAGGGCACTGGAGGGCCAGCTCCCCAGGCCCCCCAGGGAAAAAGTACAGTTGGAGAGCCCACAGGGTCCAAGGTTGGCTCCAAAGCTGAGCTGTGGCCCCCAGTGTCCCGGCCACCCCTGCTTCGGGGGGTCTCCTGGGACAGCGGCCCCGAAGAACCCGGCCCCAGGCTGCAGAAAGTGCTTGCCAAGCTGCCACTGGCAGAGGAAGAGAAGCGTTTTTCAGGCAAAGCTGGCAGCAAGCTGGCCAAGGCGCCTGGACTCAAAGACTTTCAGATACAAGTGCAGCCTGTGAGGATGCAGAAGCTTACCAAACTCCGTGAGGTGGGTTCCTGGGGGCCTGCTGGGTGGGGCGTGCAATTGGGTCCCCAACCCGGGCTGAGGATCTCTGGGTGAGGGCATCTCTGGCCCGAATGTGGGCCTTGAGGCACCCTGAAATTCCCCACCCTGATAAACCAGGCCCACTGGGCTGCATGTCCTTCGTAAACATCATCTTTGGATCCTTTTACTCTGCTTACTTGAGTGGGGCCACCTGGGATATAGCTGCCGTGCACAGTCACATTTCGAGGGGAAGGTGGGTATGTGGAGGGCATGTGGGCCTTCAGTCCTGGCTGTTTCCCCTCAACCCCCAGCCAGTGCTGGTGGCTTATGAACAAGAAGCCTTTTTTTTTTTGCTTTTTTTCTTTTTTAGGGCCATACCCGCAGCATACGGAAGTTCCCAGGCTAGGGGTTGAATCAGAGCTGCAACTGCTGGCCTACACCACAATGCCAGATTCAAGCCACATCTGTGACCTACCACAGCTCACAGCAACCCAAGATTCTTAACCCACTGAGCAAGGCCAGGGATCAAACCCTCGTCCTCAGGGATACTAGTCGGGTTAGGTGTCGAATTGGAGCTATAGCTGCCAGTGTACACCACAGCCACAGCAACGCTGGATCCTTAACCCACTGGGAAAGGCCAGGGATTGAACCCTCATCCTCATGGATACTAGTTGGGTTCGTTACTGCTGAGCCACCACGGGAACTCCCTAACAAAAAGCCTTTGATGGAGCACCTTGTTGTGTCAAGGACGGGGCAAGAATGGAATGGCTTTTCCTTCTGTCATGCCCTGAGCTTTCCTTCCTAATGCCTGTTAACAAAGGGCCTCAAGTCCATCCAAGGTTAAACATCCAAGTTTTAACCAGTCCATCCAAGCAGCCATGAGAGGCTGCTCCCCTTGGGGTGAATTTCTTCCAGCATTCATGATATTCCCAGCTTTCACTGGCCATCAAACCCAGCCCCGTGTTGACTTATAGGGCTGCTCCCCTGCACAGGAAATGACTGGGGAGGGTTCAGGGATGTTGGAGAGAGAGCCCAGGGGGTGAGGAAACAAAGAGGTTAACAGGACAAAGAAATCTTTATCTTTCCCCAGAGGGTGAACCCAGGCCGTGGGTCAAGGCAGCCGGGACACCGCAGGGTGCAGCCTGGTGCCCCCACAGCTGGAGCTGGACAAGGCTCTCCTCCAGAGGGGCGTGGGACAGGGAAGGAAAAGAGGCACTTGAGAGTGAAGAGCAAGTGCAGGGGGGTCTACACCAGCCGGAGATTCCAATGCTGGCCATTGTCCTGTTCAGAAACTTTCTGAGTTAGAGGCTCTGGGGGAGCTGGGGCCTGGTGGCTGCTGAGCTTAACATCATTTTACATAAAAAGCCCACCCAGCCAGGAAGACCTCACTAACTAGGGAGCCAGCACAGCCTGGAAGGGCCACCCCTGCTGGGCCTCAGCCCCAGACCCCTGGAGGAAGTGATGCCAAGGGGATCAGACATTTGCCTTCACGGGCCTCTGGTGTAGGAGGTCCGGCCCGGGTGACAGGTCACACCCACACCCCTGCAAGTTTCTTTCTGCAACAACAAAAAAAATGTCACAGAGAACCTAGAGGCCTGGAGGCTCCATCCCACTAGCCACTGCCCCACATCTGACCGTAACCCTCCCTACCTCTCTCCCAAGTCAGGGTGCTGAGAGTTGCCTGGCTGTGGGCCTCTGGCTTGCTAAGGAAACAGGTAAAGGACTCTGGCTGTGACTTCCATGTGAGCCAGAGCTCCCTCTGCTGGCCCCTTTCCACCTTTACCCAGGTGGTAAAACACCCAAGTGGCCTCTGCTTACAGGGATGCTGAAAATCCCCTTAGAAACGCAAGTCACAGGGACAGGGAGGTCTGTCAGGCATTTCCACTTGGGGGAGCTGGTCTGGTGCTGATGGGAGGCTTGGAGCAGGTGTGAGCCTCCCTGTGCCACAAGCCTGCAGTCAGTGTCCCCATCTCCCCGCAGCTCTGCCAGCTGAGGCCCCAGGCATGAGTGGCCGCTGGCTGGCTGCCTTGGGGTAGCAATCTTCGGGTCTCATTTGTCTGGAGACTTTAACTACTCAAGAGGTTGCCATCACGGGTCACTGAGCAACTGGGGACAGGGGAGGTCACACGTCCCGAAAGTGGGTGCTCACTGCCCAGAACTCCAAGGCAGGACGCTCCAGCCAGCTCGGAGCACAGCCATGAGATCCCAAAGATTGTTTCCATCTTTGGCTGCTCCGTACACACCCAGGGGACCCTCCTGTCCTCAGAGCCCTGGGCTCTGCTTCTGTTTGTCCTCCAGTCCTCAGCCCTGAGGCCCGTTTAAAAAGCCAGTCATGCCCAGGGCCATTCCTGACCTGAGGAATGGGGCACGGTTCAATCGTGGGGTTTATGCACCTTTACAGGCTGGGAGAGGAGTGGTCCTCCTCCTATGTCAGTGACTGTCCACGCCCCCCAGTGCCTCCCCCTGGGACTGAGTGTTCACAGAGCCATAGACAGAAGCGAGAGAAGAGTCCAGCCGGAGGTCACCATCTAAAATTCTGTCTTTCTCTTGCAAAAAGGAACACATCCTGTTAAGAAACCAGAACTTAGTGGGGCTCAAGCTTCCAGACCTCAGTGAAGCGGCTGAGCAGGAAAAAGGTAGGTGGGAGCCAGGAGATGCTCTCCTCAGGCTCTGGCTGGATTCATTTTCTCCAGATCAAAGAAGATGAATGTGTAAACACTGGACTTCCTGGCAGGACTTTTGTCCGTCCAGTGGCGAGCGTGGGCCAGACGCAGAGCAGGCCCTAGGTAAATATTTGCAGATGGATGAATGAATGAATCAGATCGTGTTTCCTGCCCACTCAAAGAACCTCTAAATGTGTCTCCTTCCAACCAGCCCCTCTTCTGGACCCGGCCATCCCTCCCTCAGCCTTGTTAGCACCTAGAGGATCTGGAAGGGTAACCCGGGCCTGAACTTCTGCTGCTTCCTTTTCCTCTCACACCCAGGAAGTCACCCAAATAGAGCAGTTCCTCTTTCTGAGACATCCGAGTCATCTCTTGCTTTCTAATCTGCTGTCACCACAAAGTCCAGACCCCAGCCCTTCCCCTCTGGTGACCACAAGGCCCTACCCACCCACTTGCCAGATTCATCTTGAGAAAGTAGGATTTGGGATAAGCAACGATGTCCTGCTGTAAGCACAGGGATCTATATCCCATCACTTGTGATAGAACATGAAAAAGAATGTATGTATATGTATAACTGGGTCCCTGTGCTGTACAGCAGAAATTGACAGAACCTTGTTAATCAACTATAATAAAATTTTTCTTTTCTTTTTTTTGGTCTTTTTGCCATTTCTAGGGCCACTCCTGCAGCATATGGAGGTTCCCAGGCTAGGGGTCTAATCGGAGTTGTAGCCGCCGGCCTACTCCAGAGCCACAGCCATGCCAGATCCGAGCTGCATCTGCAACCTACACCACAGCTCATGGCAACGCCGGATCCTTAACCCACTGAGCAAGGCCAAGGATTGAACCCGCAACCTCATGGTTCCTAGTCGGATGCATTAACCACTGCACCACAACAGGAACTCCAAACATTTTTTAAAAATAAGAACAAAAACCATTCCTCTAAAAAAAAAAACAGGATTTGAGGTCTCTCCCCTCCCTTCCATCCTAACCCCCATCTCCTGACTCCCCTCTCCTGATGGCTTACACTATTTGTGGTCAGTCTTAAGCACAGAAGCCTTCTGCTTAAGGATTATTGGGTGGCTGTGTCTAGGGTACCACCAACCACATTCAAAGCCCCTGGTCTGAAATGAGGTAACTAACACCTACCTGTTCAACACTGACAAGAAGAGTCCCAGAAGTAAAATTTCTAATAATTTTTAAAAGCCCTAATTAAAAAAAGTCATCTTTATATGAAATCTTTGGAAAAATATGATATACTTCTCTAATTTCTAATTTGTTTATTAAAGCCGATTTCGAACACTAGGAAAATATTTATCTCAAAATTTCACCCACAGCCTCATAAATTCTGAAAAAGCAACAATTTTTATTCTCTCCGGTATTTAGCCTTATTTACAATTTTTCCACAATGGATTTGCTGGTATAGATATAACTTCCTGTTTCCACTTTTAAAATACTTATTTCATGACTAATTCCATATACTTTGACTTGGCCTCAAATTCATCATTTGATGGGGGCATGGTTTCCTTTTGTATTTCAGGTGTTTACATTTCTTTTCACTATGATTAACAACCCTACTGTAAACAACTTTGTAGGCTTCTTTTTTTTTTCTTTCTTCCTTTAAGTTATTGCCTTGGGATAAATTTTCAGGCTTTTGAGGGTCACTGGGTCAAAGTGTAGGAGTATTTGCATTTACCAAGTGGCCTCCAATGGGTTTTAACCCCCTGAAGACTGAGTGAGAGGTCTCCCCCCAAGCACTACTGCACTAGATATTGTGTTTTGTTTTGTTTTGTTTTCGTCTTTCTAGGGCTGCACCCACGGCATATGGAGTTTCCCAGGCTAGGAGACGAATTGGAGCTGCAGCTATCGGCCTACACCACAGCCACAGCAATGCCAGATCCAAGCCATTTCTAAGACCTACACCACAGTTCATGGCAATGCTGGATGCTTAACCCACTGAGCGAGGCCAGGGGTCGAACCTGCATCCTCATGGATCCTAGTCGCATTTGTTTCTGCTGCTCAGGCTCTTTGTATAAGCCTCCCATATCTCTTACTGGGGAAAATTCTACATGATTTATATCTTTAATTATTTATGAAGAAGATTCTTTTTTTTATTAGCTTTTCCTAACTGATAATAAGTGGCATAGATGCATGCTGTTTGTATGATACATGTTTCTTGTATAAATAAATATTACTATTAACAAATGGTAGAGTGATGACTATAGCAATTAGCATGATTATTGTAACTGCACTGATTACTATGTACCAGGTACTATTCTAAGCATTTGACAATATTTCACTGAATGTTTATAACAACCCTGGGAGGTAGGCCTTATTATACCCATTTTGTGGATGAGGAAATTGAGGCTTGGGGGGGTTAATATGATTATTAATTGTTGAAGCCAAGATTGGAACCCAGATGTGTCTAAATCCAAGCGTTCTTGACTGCTTTGCAGAATGCCTCTTGTTTTTCCAATTCACAATCTGCTATTTTATCAAACTCACTATTTGTCTTAGTATACCTATGCATATGTATGTGTATTTCTCATATATCTGAGCATGTTTTATTACTTTGGCAATGTTCTCTAGTAGGATGACAGCAGTAAGAACTCTTGGCTTTTTTTCTGTTTTTAATTGAATTGCTTTCTGTGTTTTTCTTTCAAGGACCATGTTGTACCTGATTATCAAATAGAAGCACTATTTTAAATTTTTATTATTATTTCATATGTATATTATTATTAAATATAAATACATAATATGCAAAAAGGTAAAAATATATAAAATATAAAAATGTATTATTTCATATAATATTTTATATTTTTATTTTTTATTATTTTAAGGAAATATTCTTCTCATCCAAGTTTCAAGATTGTGTTGAATTTTATCAATTTGTTTTGGATAGCTACTGAAAGAATCATATAAATTATATGACTTCATATATTAATTAATACTTTTCCATATATAGAAATAAACCCTTGTGGTCCTGCAATAAAACACATTTGGTCATGATGAACTTTCTTTTACATATGGTACCAAATTTTCTATGTAATTATCTTTTAAAGTATTCCACAACCTTCCTGCTTTAATTAAGATAAAATCTAAGTTGCTGTGACATGAGGCCCCAATTATGATAGCCTATAGGAGAGAGATTTTTCATACTCAAGTAACAATCCTAAGGTGAGCTTTCAGGTTAGCAGGTGGCTCCTTTCAGAGACCTGGTTTCTTCTATGTTGTCATTTTGCCATCTCCTGAGGTATTTTACTTGTCTACATGCTTGAAGCTGAATCGTGATCTGTGTTCCAATTTGTAGGAAGAGGAAAGAATGAAAGTCCAGAGCAGATTTTTTTAAAAATAAATACAGTGGGAGTTGCACACATCTTTTTAGGTCCAAATTCATTGGTGATGATGTGGTTGTGGCCATACCTAGCAGCAAGTGATGTTTGTACTCGCTGGGTTGCTGGCCATAAACCCAGATTAAACCCCATTCACATGAAATCAGAGGAGGGGCAGATTTGGGTGGATGACCAGGGGCCTCTATCATATTGTCTTTTTTATATAACAATATACTTTGGACAGTTTCTCATTTAATACATATGGATCTTTTAGTTTTTAAATAAAATTTAATATTGCTTTGTAGTATTCTGTGGTAAGAGGAGCTATATTATTTGTTTGACTCATCTCTTATTGATTACCATTTAGGTTGTTTATACTCTTTCTCTACTATAAGCAGTGTTGTAGTGAATATTCTCTATGACATATCTTTAGAAATGCATAAGTTTTTCTATAGGATAGTATCTTAGAAGTGGAATTGCTTGTTTAAAAGGGGTATGTGTGTGTTTGTGTGTGTGTGTATCACCAAATTAACTTACAAAAAATTATATCAACGTAGACATTCACTACACAGAGTGAACCCTACTATCTAATACGAACAGGGAACAAAATGGATCCTAGAAATAAAATTACCAGGTAAATGAATTTGACTCCTGAAAATACCAAATCGAAAAATGAAAAATTAAACATAGTCTACTCTTTTTCTGTCATTCATTTCTAGAATCTGAGTGGAAAAGATCTCAAGCTTCCCCACTTACCAGCTGCATAGCCTTGCGGAAGTTTCTTATTCTCTAGATGCCTCAATTTGCTCATCTCTAAGATGGGGTAGTAACAGTTCCTACTTCACTGAGCTGATAGGATATTTTTACGTGATCCTGGTCTTTATTCTAGCAGGAACCTGGCATATGTTTAATTCTTGTCATTGAGGTTGGGGAACTATTCCTTGCCAGCTAAATGGGGACGTTGTACTCTTGCTCCACAGTATATAGTGCAGGGCTGAGGATATGGTGGGCAACCGCATATGTTTGATGGCAGAGTTATGTCTGCCTTTTCCTACATTCTGAAAGCACCATCAAAGAGCTTAATCTTCATGGATTAAAGGTGTTTTGAGCCCTCAAAGGTGTTTTGAGCCCTCCCTGGGAGCTGGAGAGGCTGATCCCCTTAACAGTACATATGAGCTCACTGGGGAAAACTCAGCTCTCCTAATGATTTCTGGCTGTTCCTTTGGGAGATGGGGAAAATCTAGAACATTCTGAAATCTTAAGAACTTAGGCTGTTTTTCAGTTTCTGAGGACTGGGAGGCTCTCTTCCATATTGCATCTGATCTTTCCAACAAGCCAATGAGTTCTCTTCACATCACTTGTAGGATGTTTGCGTCTTGATCATTTGCAAATTATTTACAGCCAAAGATATGAGGCTGACTGTGGATCAGTTCCTGGGCTGCATGTTGGGGATGTAGAGGTGAAAGAATCTCAGGTCCTTCTGTCATTATCAGTCCCTTGTCTCCCTCAACAACCTCCTATCCTGTCCCTCTGCCTGCACTCCTGACCTTCTCCCCAGTTCAATCCACTGTTCACACAGAGCCAGAGGAATCTCTGAAATGCAAATCTGGCTCAGCATCCCCAGAGGCTTCATTTTGCTTTCAGGATGAGTCCTTGAAATCCTTGGTAGAACTTACAAAGCCCTGAGAGGTTAACTATGCTCACTTCCCCAGGATCGTCTAAGACCACTGTCCTCTTCCCTCTCAACACCTTGGCATTCCTTCAACTTAGTCCTCCTCCTTCTTAGGCTTGGCACATACTGTGTCCTCTACCTAGAATGTCCCTCCTCTCTTCCTCTTTGCCTAATGAACTCCCATTCAATCTCTAGATATCTGTCTCAGTGTGACTTTCCTAGGAAAGATTTTTCCAGCATCTCCACATTCTCCCTTATAAAATCTATCACAGGAGTTCCCGACATGGCGCAGTGGAAATAAATCTGACTAAGATCTATGAGGATGCAGGTTCAATCCCTGGCATTGTTCAGTGGGTTAAGGATCTGGTGCTGCCTTGAGCTGTGGTGTAGGTCGCAGACGTGGCTTGGATCTGGCATTGCTGTGACTGTGGTATAGGCTGGTGGCTACAGCTCCAATTCAGCCCTTAGCCTAGGAACCTCCATATGTTGCAGGTGGGGTCCTAAAAAAGCAAAATATATAAAAAAAATAAAATCTATCACCCAGCATGAAAAGTCATGTTTGGGTATTTCTCTAATTATTCTCTGTCCTGCTAGATAAACTCCCAGAGGACAGTGACACATTCATTTATTCAATACTTACTGAGTGCTTACTATGCTCCAGGCAATGAGCACCTTTTTGTCTCTAAAAAAAGACAAAAAAACCCCCACCTATTTACACCAAATATCCCCTTCCCCACAAATTCAGAAGGAGGGAGATTGTAGATTGTTCAATATACTTTTTCTAAAAATAAAAAGTATTAAAATTTAATTTAACTTGAACTAAAGTGAGATGAAACCACAGGATTTGTTGAATTTTGGTAATTGCTTCCTCCAAAAAAGAGATCAGTCTTTTTAAAGTTTTTAAATATACATTATGAAATGTAGTAAGGGTTTGGAGTCATAGAGGTACTTTTTTATAATACGTGTTTGAGGTTTGGATTAACTTCCTGCAGGGAAAGATGAGAATGGCATTTCCACTGAGCCACGATGGGAACTCCTGTTCTTATTCTTGAAGGACATGTTGAATGGTTATAAGTTCTGTATCACTCTTTTCCTTAAAACTTGTAGATGCTACACTATACATTGTTGTGGAGAAGTCAGACACTGGCCAAATTTCAGCACCCCTCAACCCTCCCCTTTCCCTGTAGGTTACTTACTCTTCCTATCAGGTGGTTGGAAGCATTTCTATAACCATATATAGATCTCTATAAGATATATATACATACATAGAGTAAGATATATATATATCTTCTTATACATATTACATATCCATAATATATATCATAGATATATATCTCCTTTTATATATATGATATATACATATATGTATACTTACATATCATTTATCATATATATGTGTGTATATATAGATCATATATATATGTATTCTTAACATGGTATTCTTTTCCATTCTACAAGTTCAGTTCTTCCTTCAGTAGAGAAAAATTTTTCTTCTCATATCTTCAAATTGGTTCTTTGTTCCTTTGTTTTTTCACTACTTCAGAGACACCGTGATTGTAAATTTTTCATCAATCTCTCAACTACAGGTCCATTATTCTACCTCTAAATACTTCAATCTTTCTGTCCCTCTCTTAAAAAAAATGTATTGGGGAGTTCCTGTTGTGACTTAGAAGATAACAAAACCAACTAGTATCCATGAGGATGCAGATTCAATCCCTGGCCTTGCTCATTGGATTAAGGATCCAGGTTGCTGTGAGCTGTGATGTAGGTCACAGACATGGCCTGGATCCTTCATTGCTATGGCTGTGGCATAGGCCAACTTGTATAGCTCCCATTCAACCCCTAGCCTGGGAACTTCCATATGTCACAAGTGTGGACCTAAAAAGAACAAAAAAAACAAAAACAAAAACAACCCCAAAAAACAAACAAACAAACAAACAAACAAACAAAAAATTCATTGAAGTATGTACAGTTGACTTACTTGAGTGTTTGATTAATTAATGTGTTTAATTAGAAACATTAATGTGTTTAATGTTGTGTTAGTTTCAGATGCACAGCAAAGTGAATCAGTTATACATATACATATATCCATTCTTTTTCAGATTCTTTTGCCATATAGCTTATTATGGAATATTGAGTAAATTTTCCTGTGCTATCTGCTAAGTCCTTGCTACTTACTGATTTTGTATATAGCAGTGTGTATATACCAGTCCCAACCTCCCAATTTATTGCTCCCTGCTATGTTTCCCCTTTGCTAACCCTAAGTTTGGTTTTGAATTCTTTGAGTCTGTTTCTGTTTTGTAAATAAGTTTTTTTTGTATAATTTTTATGAGTCCATGTATTAGTGATCTAATAAGATATTTGTCTTTCTCTGACTTATTTCACTTAGTATGAGAATCTCTAGGTCCATCCATGTTGCTGCAAATGGAATGGTCTCATTCTCTTTTTTTACCGTTGAGTAAGAGTCCATTGTATATATGTATCACATCTTCTTTAATCCTTTTTGATGGACATTTAGGTTGCTTCCATGTCTTGGCTATTGTAAATAGTGCTGCAGTGAACATTGGGATGCATGTATCTTTTTGAATTATGGTTTTCTCCGGATATATGCCTAAGAGTGAGATTGCTGGATCATAAGGTAGTTCTACTATTTAGGTTTTTAAAGAACCTCCATACTGTTCTTCATAGTGGTTGCACCAGCTTACATTGCCACAACAGTGCGACCCATGACCAACATTCTCCACACTTCTCCAGCATTTATTGTTTGTAGACTTTTTGATGATGGCCATTCTGACTGCGGTAATGTGATAACTCATTGTAGTTTTGATTTACATCTCTAATAATTAGTGAGGTTGAACATCTTTTCCTGGGTGTTTTGGTCATCTGTCTTCTTTGGAGAAATGTCTGTTCTGATCATTTTAAAATTGGGTTGTTTGTTTTTTTGATATAAAGCTGTATGAGATGTTTGTATATTTTGGAGATTAATCCTTTGTCAGTTGCTTTGTTTGCAAAGATTTTCTCCCATTCTGTGAGTTGTCTTTTCGTTTTGTTTAGGATTTCCTTTGCTATGCAAAAGTTTTTAGTTTAATTAGGTCCCATTTGTTTATTTTTGTTTTTATTTTCGTTACTCTAGGTGGATCCAACATGATATTGCTGTGATCTATGTCAAGAGTGTTTTGCCTGTTTTCCTCTAAGGGTTTTGTAGTATGCAGTCTTATGTTTAGGGCTTTAATCCATTTTGAGTTTATTTTTATAGTGTTAGAGTGTTCTAATTTCATTCTTTTGCATGTAGCTGTCTGGTTTTCTTTCCTTCTTTTTACCTTCTTGTTCGCATCTCAGTCTATCCCCACTAAATCAATTTGAGGCTTTTTCTGTTTTTTCCTTCATATTTCCAACATATTTGTTCGTTCTATATTTTTTATAATTTTGTGCTTAATTCTATTATTTTGGTCTTCAATTTATTTCCTTAGATTGTAATCTTCTTTCATTTTGTGCAATCCTCTCATCTCACCTCTGATTCCTATTTTCTTTTTTTTTTTTTTTTGGATTCTAATTTTTCCTTGAGTCAAAGCATTTGTGGTATACATTTTGCACAAAAATGCATTTTTGATGTGTTTCTTGCATCTATATTTCCATGCTAACATCTGTCTCCTGCATATTTCCTTTCTTCTTTCCTTTGTACCTTCCCTCCCCTCTTTCCTTCCTCTTTTGACTACACTATTTTTGTGTAGTTGCCATGCCGTTTGTTTTCATTTAGCTTCTTTTTGATACAGAAATTTCTACCAGGATTTTCTCTACCTAAATACATTGTGTAGGTCAGTGTTCATTGTTTTTCCTATCTTGTCCCAAGATCTCTGTCTTCTCTTCTGTGCTTAGTTGAGAACTGGATACTTTGTGTCTGCTTTGTTACTGCTTAGGTGGTAGGGAAAAGGGGAAGTTCAGCTGGAGCTGTGGGTAGTGGTGCTTGTGGGATTGGTTTCTGCTTTTTTTCTATAACTTTGCTCATAGTCCAACACTTGAGTTTATTATACCCAAGTAGGGGCATATTTTTATTCCCTTGGGCAGGTAGATGTAGGGCATAGAATCTTTCACCAGTTCTAGGTAGAATCACAGGGACAATCTGCCCAGGTGTTTATTTTCCGGCCTGACCCAACTATTCCCAGCACCTACTATCACTCCCCTGCCGAAAAGAGGAAGAAAATATGGACAAAATCCAAGGAGTTGGGCCACTCTGCTGTTTCTCAGAAGTGCAGGGTAGAGGGAGTGACAGCTTGAGTTGGGGCTTTCCATATGTCTCCTGCCACTTAATCCATGAAAGGGGCTTGTTTTATTTGTTTTCTCTTTTATCTTCCTTCCTGGTAAATCCCTTTATATTACTGGAGATAATCAGTCCTGGTAGGACACTGTGCTATCATTCTGCCTTTCCTCTTCCTTCCTCTTCAGTATGAAAAGCAAATAGCAGCATAGGCAGTTTTTTGGTCTTGCTGGAGTATGGTTCTGGTGGGCTGGAGAGCCTTCTACTCTAGAGAAACTTTCTGAACCACCTCCACAGGCAGCTTTCTCACCCCTCTATCCAGTTTTCATCTGGTTCTGTAGCCACAAAAATGGCTACAAATATTTGCCACAACTTTCCTCTCACCTCTTCCTCTCAGTACTGATTCTCTGAAGGAAGAAGAGAAAGTTATGAAGGGTGGGAGCTCTACACTTATTCCTAGTAAGTTCTGTCTTTCTCTGGCCATTATTTTAACTGATTATTGCCTTTTCCTGTGTTTGGGAGTTGTCAACATATTTTCGGATGGTTTAAAATGTTGTCATTGTTATTGTTGTTAATTTGGTTGCATTCAGGGGGAGGATGGCTGATTCTGGGATCTATTTGTTCTGGGATCACTCTTAAGACAGACATTTTAGCAGGACTAGAAGCCCTAACTAGTTCCCTTTTGGAGGGTAGGGGGTCAACCTAGGAGATTTTTCTAGGCAAAAGCCCCTCATATGACTTTCCCATGATTATTAGACCTTGTATGTTTCAGTCAATCATATAGATTTCTCAGAAGCCCCCTGCTTCACAATCTCTCTTCTGGGTGCAGTGGGGTTATCTAAAGGTAGAGTGAGGCCAGAGGCACCTTGGGGTTTGCCATCCATCACATGGAAGTGTCAGAGGGCAGTCAGTGCCAGGATAGAACCTGAGAGGTGACAGGTAGCTAAGAGAACATCCAATCCAAACTCATTTCCAAAGAAGGATTGCTGACTGCACCATCTCTGACAGATGGCCCTCAGGACTTTTCTGGATGCCTTGAGTACCAGGAAACTCATGAACACCGTTTGGTTATTGGAAAGCTCAAAGTATTTAAACATTCTTTACCTTAGCCTGACTATACCTCCTCTTCTTTCTGCATGGTCTCCCTTGGGAGGCTTCTAATTCACATGACTTCCAATCTTAGCTCCATTTAGATGACCACCACAACTTGCCCATAGTTCTGATCTGTGGCTTGGACTACAGTTTTGGAAATCTGCTGGGTCAAAACCCATGAAAGATGGTAAGCCAGGGATAACGATAAAGTCCTGTGTGCAAATGGAAAGTAACCATTGTTTGGGATGAAGATGCCCAATTTGGCTCAAGTAAAAGAGATTTGAGACTTTTAATCCTAAATATGCTATGGGCCCATGGTAAGGCACAGCAAGTCTATGCCAAATGAATAAGGTCAATGCCAAGAACATTTGCTAATGTTCTCCTGAGCTAGGAGTTTGATAGAACACATCTGGGCCTCTGGGACAGCAACGACCAAAATGTGTGCAGGCAGGGGATGGTATCTAGAAGCCACATGAACAGGTGGGAAAATGGGGCTACAGCCTGAAGAAAGGAAGCTTTGGAGAGATACACAAATGGTCTTCAAACAGGAGAAAGATGGGTGGGAAAGAGAACCCTTAGTTTGTTCTTTCTGCCTTCAGAGCACAGACCCAGGGTAGTTTTAGGAGATTTTTTTTTTAAGGCTGCTCATTGGTTCTGTTGACTAGGAGGCATCTACTTCTGAAATCTGTAGAAACTATAGTGGCCTTAGCTTTACTCTGGAAAAACCCTGCTTGCACTCCTATCTATAGGGATCTGGAGCCAGATACTGATTTCCACACAGGACAGATGATGAAATTGTTGAATTCATTTAAGGAAGCATAGTTGGGCAGCAGGCCTCCCAAGAAGCCTACCAAAGAGAAGGGACTTTTCCAAACGTTATAGCCAAAGAGCCAAGCACCTTTCAGTTGGTAAAAAACCAATGTCAGATTCCAGACACAAGAGCTTGCTCGGTACTGTGGAGAGCAATGGGAAGAACATAGAATATGGAGCAGAAAGAATTTTTTTAAGTCTATACCATTTACTAGTTTTGTGACCTTAAGTGAGTTATTAGCCTTGCTTGGTTTACCCACCTGTAAAATGGGATGATTAAGATCTAGCCTTTGGGTCATTGCCAGGGTAAAAGTATAATTATAAAGCCCCTGCATGTAACTAGGTTCTAATCAATGTTAAAGCCCTTCCTTACCTCCCTGACGCAAGTTGCCAAGATTACTGCTGTGATTTCAAAGAGACATCTTATAAGCCAAACACTTTTTTCCAGGGCCCTCTTCTGTACTCTCCCCAGCTATTGAGGAAGAAGAGTCCAAGTGCGGCTTGGATGTCATGCCCAATATTTCTGATGTGCTGCTTCGCAAACTTCGGGTCCACAAGTCTCTCCCTGGAAGGTAAAATTGGGGCATGGGTTGCACAAGACCCCACCTTGGGGAGGGGGTGTGGCCCTGTGTTTGATTCTTGGTAGGACACAGGAGCACCAGGCTCGATTTTTGACCCCAGAAGAATCAAAAATCTAATAGTGCAGCCAGGGCTAATGCACTGAAAACAAAAAGAATAATAAAGGGCCAGGTGAGGTGGTTTCCACTCAAAGAGCAGGTGGGGTTCATAGGTGGGTGTGAGGGTCCCAGAGGCTCATAGCAGTGGGGAGGGGGCGTTGGGCCAGGGGAAATGGTTTCAATCTCAGATCTGCCATTTACCTCTAACTGGGAGGCTGTAGGTGAGATATCTATATGGATAGAGATGTAGAACACTGGGAAGCAGATGAGGCAGGACTGCTTGGAAAACCTGCCAGGCTCTTTCACACATGGGGAGAAGGTGCTTTTGCTTCCTGAGCCTCAGCCTCCTTACCTGTGTAAGAGGGGCCTAAGTGCTCTGTCAGTGATAGGGAGCTGCTCTAGCTAGCGGAGATCACAAGTGAGCAGTAACTCAGGACCCTGTCAGCACATGGCGGCCCTTGATCATTGGATTGAACAGTGTTTGGTGTACAAAGGAAAGAAGAGAGGGTATCGCCAAGCAATAGGAATAGGCTGAGTGCCCACAAGTGACAGGGGTCCTCCCAGGCTCTGCAACTAGAGACTGAACCACTGGGGGAGGTAGGGGGAAGGGCCTTGAGGAGGAACAATCAGACATAACAGAGCTCCCTAACTTGGTGGTAAATATGAAAGGAAGATAAGTTTTGCCAGTGGGTGTGATGTATTCAAATTCCACTGTAATCAGCTAAAACAGAGAGAGCCACACTCAGGGACCTAGCAACTAAACCAACATCAGGAAAAGTGCTGGAGACAAGTCAGAAGCCATCTGCATCCACTGCTGGAGGAGGACATGGGTAAATCGCTTCACCTTCTGGAAGGCAGAGCAGGGTGTCCAGAGGCAGGAAACCAAAGGAGAAGCACCCCAAGTACACTGCAGGTTCCAGAGCAAATTGACATGCTGTGTGTCTTTTAGTGTTTGTAACAAGCCAGTGAGGCAGAAAAGGGAGATTTTATTTTGTTTATCTTTAGTGAGGGACCAGAGAAGCAAAGCAACGTGATTCCAGACCTAATGCCTCTCCATCTATACCAAAGGCCTATCATAAATACCCCAACAATCATGGGGCTGCTTCAGCCTGCAAGGAACAGGGCTGGTCAGGAATGTGATTGGCTTCTTTTTCCTCAAAGTGGAAGATAATTAGTGTGATTAGAGCTCCAGCTAATTAAATTCCCCCAGCTTCCCCAAGAGGGTGACTAGGCAGTTATAGCTTCCTTGAGTAAGTTGAAAACTCCTAATTACCAACCATGAGGCTATATTGGACCTGCATGGTCAATGAATAGGATTCATGTCTGGAGCATGTGGTCTAGGCTCTCGGATTGAGGTCCATGCTGCCATGCACTGTGTCCGTAGCTACATTGCCTGTTCCCAACCTCCCTGCTCCTGGCCTTAATAGAGGCTACTTCCAGCCTGGACCCTCCATTGGGCCCAGAACTTTCTAGCCCTAGTTTGGGGCTTGGGGTAGATGTATCCTAAGATGCTCTCCAACAAGAGTAGGTCAGAGCTTCAGGATTCCTTCCCCCAGCAGAAATATGGGAAGACAATACTTGAATTTTAATATAAAGGAGGAGTTGGTTTCATGTTCTCTGGTGGTTTTTGTTTTTTGTTTTTTGTGGATTTTGTTTTGTTTTTTGGGTTTTTGTTTTTTGCTTTTTAGGGCCACACCCATGGTATATGGAGGTTCCCAGGCTAGGGGTCAAATCAGAGCTACAGCTGCCAGCCTCAGCCACAGCCACAGCAACAGGATCTGAGCCACTCCTGCCACCTACACCACAGCTCATAGCAATGCCAGATTCTTAACCCACTGAGCGAGGCCAGGAATCAAACCCACAACCTCATGGTTTCTAGTTGGATTTGTTACCACTGTGCCACAATGGGAACTCCTCGTGTTCTCTGTTGAATATGTGAATCAGGATTAGACCATAACAAGATAGAGTTCATAGGGTCTGCAAGTTGAATGGGTTCAGTAGAAAAACCAGGTCTGGAATCAAAATAGGGACACGGTCAGTGGTTGGTTAACAAGAGTGCAAAGAGTAGATGACCCTGAATGAGGTAGCCCAGGGTCAAACACCAATGGAAGCAACACATACGCATTTAATCAACAAATATTCATTGAGTATTATGTGCCAACATTAGGATGAAAAAGAAGACACACTATCTGTTCTCATGACAGATAGGGAGATAAATGACATTCAGGTAACAAATGAATGATTTCAGATGGCCAAGATTCCAGGAAAACCACAAAATGGGCACATGTAGAGAATGACATGGGAATAGAACATTGGGTAGGGGTCAAGGAAGGCCTCCATGATAAAGTAGTAATTAATTTGAGACAAGCCAATGACCAAAAGAAGACATCCATGCAAAGATTTTGGTGCAGAGATTTCTAGACTAAAAGTGCAGTTATTGGGAGTTCTCTTCGTGGTGCAGTGGAAATAAATCCAACTAGAATCTGTGAGGATGTGATTTCTATCCCTGACCTCACTCCGTGGGTCGGAGATCCGGTGTTGCCATGAGCTGGGGTGTAGGTCGTAGACACAGCTCAGATCCTGTGTGGCTGTGGCTGTGGCATAGGGCAGCAGCTACAGCTCTGATTCGACCCCTGGCCCAGGAACCTCCATATGCCGCAAGTACAGCCCTAAAAAGCAAAAATAAATAAATAAATAAATAAATAAATAAATAAAATAAAGCAGTTATTTCAATAGGTAGTGCTTGGATGATTGGATACATGCAAAATCACATGCAAAAGAGTAAAATTGGACTGCTACCTCCCACAACACACAAACATAAACTCAAAATGTATCATAGGTCTAAATGTAAAAGCTAATGCTATAAAATTGTCAGAGGAAAACATAGGAGCAAGTCCTGGTGACTTCCAGCTAGTCCATGGTTTCTTAAATATGACACCGAAAAGCACAAGCAATGAGAGAAAAATAGATAAATAGCATGTCATCAAAATTAAAACCTTTCATGATATAAACCGTTCTATCAAGAAAGTAAAAAAGACAGCCCACAGAATGGAAGGAAATATTTGCAAATCATATATATAATAAGGGACGTGTTTCTAGAATATAATATATAATATATAAAGAACTCATAATTTGATAAAAAGACAACTAATTTTTAAATATTTTTATTGTAGTTGATGTACAATATTATATGTTACAGGTGTATAGTGAGCCACAATTTTTAAAGGTTATACTCCCTCCATTTTTAGTTGTTATAAAATATTGGCTATATTCCCTGTGTCGTCCTATATATCCTTGTAGCTTATTTTTCATATAATTTTTTTGGTCATGTTCACTAGTTTGCTGTATTTTTTTAGATTCCACACATAAATGACATCAATACAGTATTTGTCTTTCTCTCTTTTTTTTTGTCGTCTATTTTTTTGTCTTTTTCGCCATTTCTTGGGCCGCTCCCACGGCATATGGAGGTTCCTAGGCTAGGGGTTGAATCGGAGCTGTAGCCTCCAGCCTACGCCAGAGCCACAGCAACGCTGGATCAGAGCTGCGTCTGCAACCTACACCACAGCTCACGTCAACGCCGGATCGTTAACCCACTGAGCAAGGGCAGGGACCGAACCTGAAACCTCATGGTTCCTAGTTGGATTCGTTAACCACTGCGCCATGACGGGAACTCCTTCTTTCTCTTTCTGACTTACTTCACTTAGCATAATATCCTCCAGCTCCAGCTATATTCTTAAAAATGGCAAAATTTCATTCATTTTTATGGCTGAGTAATATTAACTAATTTTTTTATTTTGTTTTCTTTTCTTTTTTTTCCCTTCTTTCTTTCTTTTCTTTTCTTTTTTTTTTTAGGGCCACATTCTCAGCATATGGAGGCCAAGTTAGAGCTATAGCCGCTGGCCTATGCCACAGCCACAGCAATGCTGGATCCGAGCCACATCTGCGACCTACACCGCAGCTCACGGCAATGCTGGATCCTTAACCCACTGAGTTAGGCCAGGGATCAAACCTGCGTCCGCATGGATGCTAGTCAGATTCATTTCTGCTGAGCCATGACAGGAACTCCAACTAATTTTTTTTAAATATGCAAAGGATTTAAAAGACATTTCTTCAAAGAATGTACATGAGGGGTCAATAAGCACATGAAAGGATGCCCGCCATCATTGGTCACTAAGGAAATGCAAATTTAAATGATTTATCATGAATAATAAGTGATAAACTTATTAAATGAATGACTTCTCATTTATCATAAGTGACTAAAATGAGATATCATTTTATATCCCTAAAGTGGTTAAAATGAAAAAGAGGGACAGTAATTAATGTTGGTGAGGATGTGGAAGAATTGAAATTCTCAGTAAAATGGTGCACCCACTTTAGAACAACAGTTTGGCAGTTCATCAAAAATTCAAACATACAGGAGTTCCTGTTGTGGTGCAATGAGATCAGCAGCATCTTGGGAGCACTGAGATGTAAGTTGGACCCCCAGCCCAGCACAATGAGTTAACAATCCTGTGTTGCCACAGCTGTGGCTTAGTTTGCAGCTGTGGCTTGGATCTGTTCCCTGGCCTGGGAGCTCCATGTGCCATGGGGCTGTGAAAAATGGAAACAAACAATATAAACATACAGTTACCATATGGCCCAACTAGTCCACTCCTAGCTATGTAACAAAGAGAAATAAAAATATATGTCCACACACAGACTTATACATAAATGTTCAATAATAGCATTTTTCATAATAGCTAAAAAGTGGAAGCAAGCCAAATGTCTGTCAACTGATAAATAGAGAAATAAAATGAGATATCCATAAATGGATTACTATTCAGCCATGAAAATTAAACACTTGTATACACTACTACATGGATGAACCTTGGAAACATTATGCTAAGTGAAAAAGGCAGTCACAAAAGATCACATGTCATACGATGTCATTTATATGAAATATCCAGAATTGGGAAATCCATAGAGGTGACTTGGTGGCTGCCTAAGGCTGGGGCTGCTGATTGAACAAGTTACTACTAATTGGTACAGGGTTCCTTTTGGAGATGATTAAAAAGTTCTAAGGTTGACTGTAATGATGGTTGTACAGTTCTATGAATATACTAAAAACTACTGATTTGCAAATGTAAAAGGGTAAATTTTATGGTATGTGAATTATATTTCAATAAAATTATTACAGAAGAGAAAGAGAAAAAGAACCTTTGTATATGCAAAGGTCCTGGGGCCACAGTGAGTTAAGAATGTTCGAAGAGCAAAATGGCCAAGTGGCTAAAGATTGGGAAGAGAGTCTGGTAGGAGCCACACAGAGGGCCTTGATTTTATTCTAAGGCCAATTAAGGCAGTTTGTATTCTGAGGCATGCAGTGACAGAGTGGTCCCTTTGTCAGTCACCTGCTAGGCCTCTGTCTTTCTGGAGGGCACTGGCTCTGCCCCCAAGCTGCCTGTGCCAGTTCAGGAGGCATAGCTCTCTGCTTTGGGAGCTGGTCCTGTCATGTGGCTTCTTTATCTAAACCACACCTCCTTGAGTCGTTGGGCCCTTGTGCATTTATAACACGTGTTCTATAGCAAAAAACAAACAAACAAACAAAACAAAAAAAGGAAGAAAGAGTAATCAAAATAGAAAACTGTAGTTAATAATTGATGAAAATAGGCAGTTTTCACATAATAGCCAAACAAAGCCAGGAGTTAAAGGCAAGCTCAGCAAGTTTTGCTAAGTCGCCTAAGCAAGATGTACGTGTTCTTTATGATGTTTGAGATTGTGCTGGCTGAACCACAGAGGAAAGGGCCTGATGGGTGGGGTTATGGCAAGAATTCTAAGCATCAAACATCTTTGCACTTGTTTATCCCGTGCTCTGTCCTCTGCTGACTTGATGGCCGTGGGGTCTTTTTGCCTCATCCTGACAGGAAGCTTCTCATAGTCCCTTGTCAGGGGTGAGAACCAGCCCCTTGCAGAGAGAACTGACCCCTACCTTTGCTCTCAGGGTCCCTCCACACCCGTCAAAGGGAGGAAGCTGTGTTTCCTGAGAATCTTATTGATGGCACGCTCTGTTGCCAAGTCTTGTGATGCAGGTAGAACCTCTCCCCGTTCTCCCACCCCAGCACAGGAAAGGGCCTGTGCATTATTTACGTTGTCGAGGTTTCAGAGCGTGTCTCGCTTTAGTCACCAACCAGAGAGGCAGGAGCAGCCGAGCAAGCATGGGGTGCAGAGGATGCTGGCTGCCGGAACCACACCCTCTGCACCAGCTGGCACTCTCTTGCCGGATCTCTGATTCCAGCTATGAGAGGAGGTCCTTGCGGCGGAGAGGAATGCTGGCCACTCTTTCCTACCATTTATCCTCTGGCTCACATGCCCTCTTGTCATAACCCTCAGAGGCAGGAGAAGGGACAGGCTTTGCAGACCTGGGCAACCTTGGAAAAATTAGAACAGTTGTTCAGATGTACACAGTTTATAAAGCCCACAGTTTATGTATTCTCTTAAGTCCTCACAACAAGCCTGTGTGTTGGTCCTAATAATAGCTAACATCTCCCGAGTGTGGATATCATATGTATATACACATCTATACTACATGTATATACATGTATACATATGCACACATAAATACATAGGTGGGTGCCATATATATGAATATAGACACACATATAGACATACATACATCTATTCCTTATAAGACTCCTTCAAGGTAGAGATACCACTCACATGTTACAGATGAACACACTTAGAAAGAAGTCATAGGTAGTAGAGGTTCTCATGGAGCGCTGACCCTAGGATCTAATACTTTTTATCACATTTCCTCTGTCAGAGTCACTGGGCGAACATCTCATGGGTTACAGACTCACCAACCCCGCTGACTCCATGCCTGAAAACACTTGGTTGCTGGTTGTTCAAAGGCACCTTTCAGTTTAGCTTGTAGGTTGGATAAAGTTCATTTGCGTGTCTTTTCTCTTTTCACAGCGCCCCTCCACTCACTGAAAAGGAAGTTGAGGTAAGTACTTCCACTGCTTTATGAAGTTGAACGTCTGGGTTTGAGTGGGTTTATTCACAGCATTCCCTTCTCCAGCCTCTGCTCCTGATGTTTTTACACAAGAAGGAGAATGAGTGACCATGGGGAGAATATGGGCCTTGCAATCAGCCCTATTGGACTGCTGAGGCCACCCCACCCCAATGAATGAAAGATTTTGACACATTTGGTCAGAGAGGAGAAGGTAGGTGGAAATTCCACATTTTTTTTTAAGGATTGTTTGTGTTCTTTAAAAGTATGATTTAGGTGAAGTTCTCATCATGGCTCAGCAGAAATGAATCTGACTAGCATCCATGAGGACACAGGTTCGATCCCTGCCCTCACTCAGTGGGTTAAGGATTCTATGTTGCTGTGACTATGGTGTAGGCCAGTGGCTGCAGCTCCGATTGGACCCCTAGCCTGGGAACCTCCGTCTGCTGTAGGTGCAGCCCTAAAAAGACAAAAAAAAAAATGTATATATGACTTAGGTGATATGCAAAGTCAGTTGAGAGGCTATAGAACTGAATCAAGTTTTTTTCAAAGTGACTGATAGGTGGTCACATTTCAAACTTTGGCCTGGAGGAAGAAGGTGCCTGCCTTCTGAGGGTTTCAGACATAAGAAAGTCAGCTCAGCCAAGGCAGGAGGTGATGCTGTCCGTTCTCCCACCTTCCTCAATCCCCCACATTCGTCCCCTTATGGGGCCTCCTTGTCTCTGTAGAGATGTTGTCCTGATCAGGGTGGCGAGTGAGCTGAGAGGGATTTGTTGGCACTTCATTCTGGTGAACGAGGAGATGGACAGAGAGAATGCTTCCAAAGTGAGACAGAAAGGACCTCCACCACCAGCAGCAGTTTGTTTCCATGATAGTCACGTTGGTATTGATGGAAGGAAGCAAGAACATGGACAATTCCAGAATCTTTTCACTCCAGGTTGGCACAATGGAAGGATGGATGGGGAGTTCCCATCGTGGCTCAGTGGAAATGGATCTGACTAGGACGCAGGTTCGATCCCTAGCCTTGCTCAGTGGGTTAAGGATCCAGCATTGCCGTGAGCTGTGGTGTAGGTCACAGATGTGGCTCGGATCCCACCAGCAGCTGCAGCTCTGATTTGACCCCTAGCCTGGGAACCTCCATATGCTGCAGGTGCAGCCCTTAAAAAAAAAAAAAAAAAAAAAAAGGCTGCAAAGCTGAAGTCTTAATAGCATGGGTTTGCCATGGACATGGCACTTACTAGCTATTAAGGCACACGTATCCATCCTTTCATCTGACTCTTGCATCAGCTCTGAGAAACAGGTAGAGCAGGAAGCAGAACAAAGGAAGAAACTGAGAGATGGAAATAACTTACCTGAGATCCTAGACCCAGCGCTTTGCAGAACCAACATTTGGATCCACGTGTTCTGACTGAATCCAGGGCTCTGCATTCAGCCTTTAAAGGGATAGCTCAGGTATAGAGAAATAAGCAGTGGGAATTATTAATAAACTGGACTGAGACTTGGGCAGGACAGAACATCCTCACCCATCAACACTGCTGAAGATGCCATGGGCGGTGTGGATAACGGAGCACTCCCGTCCTCAGGTGTGTGCCCTGCAGTCCATGCTCACATGGTGAAAGGAATGCAGGCTTTGGAATGCGATAGTGTGAGACTGGATCCTGGCTCTCCTGCTCCCAGGGGTCAGCTTGAACCAGTCAGCGACCTCTCTGGTCTCTATCTCTTTCCCCATAATGTGGATATAATGGTTCCTAACACACAGGGTTGTTGAGGCATTAAATGAACTACGGTGCATGAAACTCCTGCCAGTGCTGGCATATAATAGATGCTCCATAAGGGGTTGCTTTTCACTTTGCCGTCATCATTGTTATTGAGCAGTTCAGGGTCTTCGGTTCTCCATCTGGATATGTTGGCCCATTGTGGGCCATGTTACATGAACTTCAGGAGCTTGGCCAGAATCAGTTCTCACCAAAAGTGTAAATCTGCTACCGCTTGATGCAGGCAAGGTGAATGAGGGCTGTACAAATGAAGGCCATTGCTTCCTTCCTGTGTAAGAGCCCATCTATTTCTCCTCTCCAGGAGTTTCCTATTAGGCCAGGAATTCCGTGTCTGATCAACACCACCTTTCAAAGTTCATTCATGCAGGCTGCATTTTTGGCATTGAATATTTGTTCCAGAAAGCTTCTCCTAACAGAATCATACCTGGCCTTATTTAATCTCCTGGCAGCTCCTTTATGGGATTTTTTTGAGCGTGTGTGTGTTGTTGTTGCTTGGGTTGTTGTTTGTCTTTTTTTTTTTTTTTTGGTGGTGGTAGGGGTATTTTGTGGCCATGCCCTTGACATGTGGACGTTTCCAGACCAGGGATCAAACCCATGCCACAGCAGTGACCTGAGCTGCTATAGTGACAATGCTGGGTCCTTAACCTTCTCTGCCACAAGGGAAACCTCCCGGGAGCTTCTAAAAGCTGCTTTTTTTAATTGAATAAATTTATTTAATTTTTTAATTACATTCAATTTGTTTCAGAAAGCAATGCAATTGGATTGAACACATAATTTTACTTTTTTTTAGAATTATCTTTATCTTGAAATTGTGAATTGCTGGTGAGGACTTTTTTTTCGCAATTTCTTCAGTTGTACAGTAGGAAAAAAATCCATATATAAATAAACAATAAAAAAAATTTAGGTACATAAAAGCTGCTTTTAATGTAGGATTTGGAATACTCAGGTAAGCTGCTAGTTGAAATTTGCTTTGAGTCAACAGGCTTACATCTCAAGCGGGCTTTCTTTAAATACAGTGGTTTCATGTGAAACCTCCAAAACCCACATGCTGTAAATCCTAGCATGAATCCAAACTGCTTACATAATCAACTGTGTTGGCCTAAAGGTTATCTAAACCCAAATACAGGATGTTATTTTCTTGACATTCAGGAGTAAGCAAAGTGTTAGTCCCTCATTATTTTTTGGTAAAATGCATTTAGTCTTCTGGTCCTGAGAAGGACCTAACACAAGACCTCAGGTTACTATTTCACCATCTTTTGTGCAGTTTTCTTCACAAAGAGAGAGTTTCATCTATACTTGGCTGCTTTGGGGACTGGTTCCAGGAGTTGATGTGAAATGCTCGTGCAAAAAACCCACCTGCAGCCTTGCTCCCTGCAGTGACTCCTCTTAGCAGCTCTCCCACACTCTTGTTCCCAACAGAACGTGTTTGTACAACTGTCCTTGGCCTTTAGAAATGACAGCTACACCCTGGAATCTAGAATTCACCAGGCAGAAAGGGAACGCAACCTGACAGAGGAGAACACAGAGAAGGAACTGGAAAACTTCAAAGCTTCCATTACGGTAATTGTGGAGCCTGCAGGATGGACTGTCCCCAAGGCCCGTGCTAGGTGTCCCACATTTCTTAGTCACCACGTTGAGTCTGCTGAAATGAGATATGGGGCCAAGGCCATGAGCCAGGCTGTCTTCCACAGAGCTGGGAAGAGCTGAGGCAGAGATCGGAAGGCCTGGTTACATCAGGGCTATGTGGAGGCTTCTTGGGGTGGGGGTTGGGGGTTTCCCTGGAATGGCTAAGGAGCACCTTGGGGACCAGAGGCCCAGACATGATTCCCTTCCTTTGGGCCAGCCAGGTATAGAGCATCCTCATTGGGCTTATTTAATCCCAGAAGCATCAGAAGCCCGGGCCCTGCAGAGGCCCCTTCTCTCAGCCAGGATGGGACCAGTGCCCACCCTGTGACAGCCTGAGTCAAGTCCTGGTCCGAGAGGACCCCAGGTGATGCTCCCTCTCCCTCCTCAGTCCTCAGCTTCACTCTGGCACCACTGTGAGCACCGGGAGACCTACCAGAAGCTGCTGGAGGACATCGCAGTCCTGCACCGTCTGGCTGCCCGCCTCTCGAGCCGAGCTGAGATGGTAGGGGCTGTCCGCCAGGTGAGCTGTGCTCTGCCCGCAGTAACTAGAGCAGCAACGTAAACAGTGACAGCTAAGATACCGCTTATTGATGGCTCCTCTGTGCCAGGCAGTCTACATTCCTAATTGTTCTTCAGAGTAGTTTTGGTGGACCATGAAACTCTTGAGTTGCTCCCTGGGAAAAACTTTTTGTGGACATTTCTATTTGGGAATCTTTCTGCTTTGGGAACCTCTCTTTCTTGGAAATTTCCAATGCATGTTGGCACAAACAAGGTTTTAAGAAATCCTATAATGAAAAAGCCTATTTAATGTTACCCACCCATGTATTTCTCAAATGTCTTTGAATAAAGACCCACCCCCTCTTTTATTTTTTCACAAAATACTTGTTCAACTCCCATGGAGCTGGTCTGTGGCAAAACATGCTTTAGGAAAAACCATTTTGTTTAATTAATCCTCCCAGCAGCACTATAAAGTAAATATCCTGATCTCCAAATGAAGACATGAAGTCTCAGAAAGGTAATAGCACTAGTGAGGGACAAAACTGGGATGCAGGTCCAAGTTTGGCTCCCTTGCAGCCACTTTGAAATCCTGAGGCACACAGGATGCTTCTCTGATCCAGCATGGTGTTGCTGGATCAGACTGCCCGAGTTCTCATCCTGGCTCTATCAAGATTCACTGTCTGACCTTGGGCCAATTACCAAGCTGTCTGTGCTCCAGCTTTTCCAACCATAAAATGGGGACAGTGTCTGCTGTACACGGCTGCTGTAATACTTGTAAAGCACCTAAATGTCATTATCACTGTTGCTGTTACCACGGGCCAGTGTTCTCCTGCACTGAGATCAGGGGTTGCATGACAGGGGTGTTCCTGGGGTCCAGCCTTGGGCATTTCTTATAGAATAAAAGAAGACAAGTGGTGGTCTGTCTCACCTGTGCTTCTGGGAAAAGGGCACCTAACTCAGCAGCAGCACCTAGGAAGCCACTCCAGCTGGGAGCGGAACAAAGGGAGAGCTTTAGGGAAGTGTCTGGTCTCTGCTTATGGCTGTGAGAACTTTGTCCAGGGGACGGTCACTGAGTGTGTCCCTCTGTGAACAGACGGACCCTGGGTAAGTCTCCCTGAGGGGTCCTGGGGATGTCAGCAGAGAAGACTCCTCCTCGCACAGTTCTCTGAAATGTGTTTCTCAGACCATGTGCGGCTCAGCCCAGCCTTCACCCTTCTCCCAAGGGCTTCTGTGTCTCGGTCCTCATCATTCTCTCTGGTTCCACGGGGCTGGTTCAGGCACTCACCCTCTCTTTCCTTGTCTTTCTGGCTACCACCAGTCTCACTCCCTCAGTCCAGTCTCCACTGGCCACCTGATTATGTCATTCCCTTACTTTAAAACATTCAACAGCTCCTCTTTTTCTTTAGAATGAGTCCACATGCCTTAGTCTAGCATTGAAGGCTCTTCACACTCCAGCCCCGGCTCCCCTTTTCTTCCTGTAAACAAACCCAACCACATGCTGATTCCCACATATATAAGAGGACCTGTACTGTCCTGATTTTGCAGACAGTCCCGGTATATGCCTCTTGTCTCAGCTTAATTCTTGGTGGCACCCCATTTCTCTCTCCAAAGTATCCTGTCTGGAAGGAAATCCTCTCCTAGATACAAGTCTTGTGCTCTCCTGCCTGTGGACCTTGGCTCTTGGAGTTCCCTGGCCTGGATGCTCTTAGTCCCTCCTGCCCATATCCACATGCCCAGATGCTGCCCACACCCTACAGCACTTTGCTCCATCTCATGAAGCCTCGCCCGACCCATTCTCTGCACGCAGAGAGGACTCCGCCCTCTTTCATCTCCTGAGGCTTTGTGACTGGGCTTGTTCTTATTCTCCTTGAGGACAGGTGCCTGAGACCCTGTGTTGGCTCATGTCCCAGACAGCAGACTCTTAGAGGGCAGAGCTATGTCTGATGGGTCTCTATATCCTTTGGAGTCCTCCAACCCAGAGCCTGGCTCGGAGTAAACAGCGCCAATAAGCCTCTCCTCCGAAGGCCCTGTGTGCTTACGCTCTTCATCCCTGCAGGAAAAGCGCATGTCCAAAGCAACGGAAGTGATGATGCAGTATGTGGAGAACCTGAAGAGGACATATGAAAAGGACCACGCAGAGCTCATGGAGTTTAAAAAACTTGCCAATCAGAATTCAAGCCGCAGCTGTGGCCCCTCTGGTGAGAAACTGGGCTCCTGCCCCCTCCTTGGCCCCGGGATCTGGGTCCCTGATGGATCCAGGCTAGGATCTCACCTATGGGGCAGCCCCAGGTCCTGTATCAGGGCAACCAAGCTCACAGCCCCCTTTCCTCTGCTAACAATGCTGCCTACAGGGACACTGCAGCCAGGGGACCTGGAACCAGAAAACATGAATGGCTCTCAAGTGACCCCTGATACAGTTACCCAGAGTGGCTGATTACTGATGCAAAGTCCTTAGGCTGCAAGAATTCAACCTCCTTTGTGAGAGCGACAGACCCCAGACCTTATGGTCTTTGTGCTTTGGGTTCTCCCTTTTGCACAGCACATGCTAAGAAATTTGCACTTTTTCTTGGAAAGCATTAGGAACCCAACTAATGATTCTAATCAGGGAAATGGCATGATCATATATAGTTTAGAAGGTTCCCTCTGACAGTGATGTGGCAGTTACATTACTGGGGCAAAGCCAGGGACAGGAAAACCCACAAAGCTGCTACTACAATAGTCCAGGTGAGAGATGGAGTCTGGGCAGTGGGAGTAGGGTGGGGTGGAGTGAAAGCCTGGCAAAGCAGAGACTGCTGAGATAGCTAACAGACTTGTGAGCAAGACAAATGTTTTAAAGAAATATTCTTTTTTAAACAAGTTCTATACAAATTGCTATGGAGACAGAGAAAGAGTCCCCTGATTCTGCCTGATAATGAGTTGTGGGGTTTTAAAGTAAAAAAATATGCATTCTTGGAGTTTCCCAGTGCCACAGTGGATTGGGGATCCAGTGTTGTCACTGTTGTGGTGTGGGTTCTATCCCTGGCCCAGGAACTTCCTCATACCGGGGCTGTGGCCAACATTTTTTTTTTAAATAGGAATTCTCAGGAGTTCCTGTTGTGGCTCAGTGGTAATGATTCTGACTAGTATCCATGAGGATGTGGGTTCGATCCCTGGCCTTTCTCAGTGGATTAAGGATCTGGCATTGCTGTGAGCTGTGATGTAGGTCACACACATGGCTCAGATCCAGCACTGCTGTGGCTGTGGCGTTGGCCAGCAGCTGTAGCCTGGGAACTTCCATATGCCTCTGGTGTGTCCCTAAAAAGACCAAAAAAAAAAGAAAAAAAATTAGCAGTTTTCTGGGCTAGAGGCAGAAATACATCCCACGTAGAAGAAACAGCATATGCAAAGGTGTGGAGCTTGGGCAGAGAAGACTAGGAAACAAACAGTCTCATGTGGCTACAGCATTGGAGCGTGACCATGACAGGTTGAAGGTGAGGCTTGTTAAACCAGGGCCACATGCCAGGCCATGCAAACAAACTGGGCTTTTGTTCTGCAGACAATGAAAAGGCACTGGTGAGTTTACAACGGCTGCCATGGTCTGATTTTATTTTTAGAAGAACTGCTCTGACTTCAGCGTGCATGATGCATTAGGAGAGTGTAGACACTGACGGATGGAGACGGGAGTTAGGAGGCTGGCCACACACCAGAGAAGGAGGACAGTGCTTTGGACCAGGAATGCTCCTTGGCAGCTGCCAGGGTCTGGGCTCTGGCTAATGAGGGAGGTGTTAGCAGGAGAAACCAGGCCTTTTAGCGACAGGAATCCCTGTGGAATGCAAACATCCGTGTTACCAAGAGCAGGAGGAGGGAAAGTACAGAAAGTATAACAGATGGAGAAACCTTTATAAACAGGAGGTTTCACAAGTTTCCTGGGGAATATCAGTGACACGTCCCAGAGTCTGAAGGCAGCATACACACGCTCCAGACGGTCTGCTTTGGATTTTGGCAGCAAGGCTTCTGACCCACATGCATCTGGGCTGCGAACAAACCTCTCTCTGTCAGTGCTGGAAGCTGGAGAAGCTGCCATCAAAGTAATCCTAACACACTGGCTCTTGCATCATTGTCCTACAAGGCGCAGGGTCTTCTGCAAACCACCTTACCCACAATTTATGGAGTCAGCACAGGTGCCCACGAGTCTCCTTCATTCATTCCACAGACATGTATTGAGCACCTCTGGTGTGCCCCATGTGATAATAGAATAGAGGGGGGAGGGGTACCCAGCCCCTGACCCAAGGGAGCACCCAACCTGTGGTGAGGACAAGGCGGTGTAACTGGCAGGACAGAAGTAAGCACACTTTTTAGGGTGCACACTGAAGGAGCCCATATTCAGTCTTGGGGCATGAGAAAGTGCTCACGGGAAGCCAGGAAATGGTAACTGCATGTTGGATGGTGAATGAGTGGTTTTTACATACTGGTTCCCAATCTGCTTTCTTCTAAGCAACACCTCAGCTTGGGCTGGTGCAGTGGAACCCAACGTAGCCCTCGTATACCCTGTGACCACTCCCTGCTGGTGCTGCTTCTTTAAGGTTGTATGTGACTTCTCTGTCACATATGCAGTCTTTGTCTATGCCTGAGACTCTGAAGACCACAGTGCAAGAAAAATGCTTCTAATTTCAAGAAAGGTGATACACATTTAAAAGCAAAAAAAGAAAAAAAAAACCACCTATTTTTTTTTTAATATGAAACATGCCGATTGCCTGCATTTTGGATTATTTCCTTCAGGTAGATTTCTAGGAGGGTACATACTAGCTCAAGGGAAAGGAATATTTATAAGGCTCTTAAAGCACATTATTTCCAAATAACCCATTGATATGTCCATTTAATGGGTAACAATAATGCTCAATTCAGTGTGCAATGGACTTGTCTTTTCTTTTTAAAAATATTTTTGCCTTTGAGGAATGAAAATTGTATCTCTTCTCATAGTTTTAATTTATATTTCTTGACCTTTTCAAATGCTTCTTGGGCATTTGTATTTCCACTTGTATAAATTCTCTAATGATATCCTTTGCCAGCTTAGGAGATTGGTATTTTATGAATTGTCTGAACTCTTCCTATATGAAGAATATTTTCTGGTTCTCCTATTTTGGCTGACTGGAACACTTGAAAGTCCTTTGACTACAAATACTTAGAAATTTCTGCTGGATAAAGTGAAGCAAACATTAGTCTAAAAGAATAGCTGATTCCACAAGAAAAGAAATGGAAATACTCAGATCCAAGAAAAGAAAAGAGAACTGAAACCAAGCTGACCCTGCAGCTTCCTTAGGGATAAGAGTCAGCCTCAGCGATCTGGGCTCAGGGCTTTTGCACTCACATGCAATCTGAGATGAGGCCTCAAGTACCCAAGGCGGAGAGCTGACTCTGAGCCTCCTGTATAGAGTTAAGACTTTCCAAGAACTGCACCTTTGGAAGAATCACCAACCCCCTATGGAACAAATCAAGGAAGTTTGTCTGTTTCACCCTGGGCTCTAGTAGGAAAAAAAACGCTTTCTCCTTCCTCATTGGAAAAGTGCATGCCCACAAAGCACATGCCACAACAGAAGGGCTGATGCAGTATGCAGACTCTGAAAAGAACATAACAGAGATGCTCCTAAGAATACTGTAGGAAACAAATACAAACCACTCCAGAGAGACACACCCTGTGCCCAGGATACACAGGATTCCTCTAAGTAATGCTTTACAGAAGATGAGTTTACAATATAGAATTTTAAAATAAACAAGAAAACAATCTATCATGAGCAAGAATCATTAGACACCCAAACAACAGGATTGTATCGTAAGGATAGCAAATAATAAACAATCTGATAATTTTTTGAAAAGATATATGTAAAATTATTAGAGGCATAGAAGAAGAAATTGGAAATATGAGACTAAAAGAATACAATAATTATAAAAAAAATAAAAGAGTCTTAAAAATGAAGAATAGAGGCATGGAAATTCAAAAAGGTGTTTGGGAATGGTTGTTACCATAGTTGAAGCTGTTCCTCAATATTCCATATCTCTTTCTTCTAGGCACACTTCTCCATCTCCTCAAAGTTAGGTGAGGCCATGTGATTTGGCATTAAATCTGAACCAAAGGATAGGTGTCAAATTTGAGCTATGGTCCATAGAACCACTGTGCAATTTGCCTATGTTTCTTCCTCTGAACATGACAACAACTGCTCCAGAATAGTAGAAGCTCCATCAGCCTTAGTCCTGAATGAGGAAATGCAGAGTAGAGCCTACTGCCAACTCATAAGCAAATGGACCTGTAGCAAAAGCAGGAAATATATTTTAGTTGTTATAAGCCACTACAACTTTGGGATTGTTTATTATTGTAGCATAACTAGCTTATCCTGATTTGTATAACATTTACTCATATTAGGAACAGTTGAGGAAAAATTTGTTAACCCATAGATAGATTTGAGGAAGTTCCCTCTGCAGTTCAGAGGGGTACATTAATTTTAAATATGAAAGAAGTAAGATAAGTGATATGGAATACAGAATGAGAAACTTTGATATATCTTTTTTAGAGCCATAAAGAGAGAATGAGGGAGTGAAAATATTCAAAGGGATTTCCCAGGATCTGAGAATTTGCCAGCATTAAAGACATAAATCATTGCATTAAGAAAATGCAGTGAATCCCAAGCAGGAAAAATAAAAACACATCAAAGAGAAACTTTAGAACACCAAGGACAAGGTGAAGATCTTAAAAATAACTAGAGAGAATGGATTAGCAATGAGATCCTGCCGTGTAGAACTGAAAACTATGTCTTGTCACTTATGATGGAACATGATAATGTGAGAAAAAAGAATGTATAGATGTATGTGTAACTGGGTCACCATGCTGTACAGTAGAAAATTGACAGAACACTGTAAACCAGCTATAATGGAAAAAATCATTAAAAAATAAATAAAAGTAACTAGAGAGAGAAGACAGATTCTTCAGAGAGGAATGGCAATTCTCAATACCAGTACCAGGAAGCAATGAAATATAGTGTTCAAAATACTGAGAGAAAAATAACTGTCAACCTAGAGATAATACTACCAGCTAAACTATCATGTGAGCTTGAGACCTAGGTAAAGGCATTTTATGACAACTGAGAAGGTTGGCCTCTCACAGACCCTTGCCAAAAGAGCAACTAAAGGATGTGCTTAGGGAAAAATAAAATTGAGATCAAAAGGAATTAGGATGCAAGAGGGATGATGATCAAAGACATTTATACATGCAAGTGAATCTAAACAAACATTACCTTTGTAAAACAACAATTGTAATAATTTGGAATTATAAAAACAAGGTGAAATAAAAGTACTGAAAGCAATATAATTTAAGATTCAATGGGATGATCATTATTTTAAAATTGATTCTGAAAAAGAACAGAGAGCTCGATTCACTTAAAATTTAAAATCATGTAACATGTTAAAAATTTAATGGAGAACATTGAAGATTAAAATTAAAATACATAAATTCCAAACCAATTTTGGGAGGGGGTTAAAAAAATCAATTGATGAAGCAAGATAAATAGAAAATACAAAATAAGATGGTAGAAATATATGTCACAAGGAATATAAACAACTTAGACTTATTAATAAAAAACTTCAAATTAAATTAAGAAAAAATATTATGTGCTTTTCAAGAGACACACCTAAAATACATGAATATGAAGCATAGACAGCTATGTAGACTAGATGGTATTGGTCAAACTTAATCAATCTTAATTGAGGTTTCAAAAGCCTTTCTCTGTACATATTGGTGTTTTCTGGTGGCAGTATTATCCAGGTGTAGCGCTAAATATTTTCCATGAATTTTATCACTTAATATGTATCCTAAGGAGAAGAAAGTCTAGGGCTGCTAGTTTCCTTTGTTCCAAATTATTTTGTAGATGACATATTGATATTACTGTTGTTAACAAGTTTCCTTTTTTTTTTTTAGGGCCTCACCTTCAGCATATGGAGGTTCCCAGGTTAGGGATTTAATTGGAGCTGTTGCTGCCAGCCTATGCCAGAGCCATAGCAATGCCAGATCTGAGCCGCATCTGCAACCTACACCACAGCTCATGGCAACACCTGATTGTTAACCCACTGAGCAAGGCCAGGGATCAAACCCGCAAACTCATGGTTCCTAACCAGATTCATTTCCACTGCACCATGATGGGAACTCCAGTTTCCATTTTTCAATCGACACTACACTTCCTGGCTCATGATTTCCGTGACTGTAAATTCCTTGAATGAGCAGGAAATGACCCCATAAGCCTTGATGTTGATATGAGGAATCTTTTTTTTTTTTTTTGGCTTTTTAGGGCCACACCTGCGGCATATGGAAATTCCCAGGCTAGGGGTTCAATTGGAGTTATAGCTGCTGGCCTACACCACAGCGACTGCAACACCAGATCCAAGTCACATCTGTGACCTACACCACAGCTCATGGCAACGCTGGATACTTAACCCACTGAGCAAGGCCAGGAGTTGAACCCACATCCTCATGGATACTAGTTGGGTTCATTTCCATTGCACCACAACGAGAACTCCACTATGAGGAATCGTCACACACTCTCCAGGGCCTCACCCAGAGATTGTGTAGCAGCATCCTGTGGAGACCAGAGGTGCAAGACTGGGGCTTCTCAAAGTGCCCAGAGGAGTTAGGGTGAAGGTTCTGTCCAAGAAAGCCCCCACTCTGTGGATGATTGTCTCAAAAGGTGAAATGTCAAAATCAGTAACCTCAGCGCCTAGGCCCTTGGGGCACCATGGCTTAGTTTCTGCTGTCTGCTTCCTGCCAGAGCCTACTATGAAACTTACTTGAGTTTTATTCTTTGTTCTCTCCTTCTACAGAAGACGGGGTCCCTCGCACATCAAGATCCATGTCCCTCACTCTGGGAAAGGTATGTGTGTTCAACGATTACCGGGCAAGCAAGACAGAAGTTTCCACAGTCACCCAGGAAATCATTCATTCTTGGATCCACAGATTCCAGAAAACCTCTGGACAGTGTCTCATTTAGCTTCCCACCCATGCTATTTCATCCTCCAACCTTCCCTTGCTCACACCTTCTCAGACTGTACCATCTCTTTAATGAACATGAAAGGAAGCACAAACGTTGGTATCACCATAGGTAGTTTTCATACACTATCCAATGACTGGGGTCCATTTCTGTTCCATCTCTTCAGGATCTGATCAATTAAAATCAGAACAGGTTGAGAAATCACTCATCACTAATAAAAAAAAAAAATTGATGTAGGAGTTCCCGTCGTGGCGCAGTGGTTAACGAATCCGACTAGGAACCATGAGGTTGCGGGTTCGGTCCCTGCCCTTGCTCAGTGGGTTAAGGAGCCGGTGTTGCCGTGAGCTGTGGTGTAGGTTGCAGACGTGGCTCAGATCCCGTGTTGCTGTGGCTCTGGCGTAGGCTGGAGGCTACAGCTCCGATTCAACCCCTAGCCTGGGAACCTCCATATGCCACAGGAGCGGCTCAAGAAATAGCAACAACAACAACGACGACAACAACAACAAATTGATGTTAATTTTGGCCACTCTCTCTGTACCAACTCCACTACCATCACTACCCTACAGCCAGAATATCCAGTGAATACAGCATTAGGAATTAGTAGGCATTTTCCAAGTCTTTCTGAACTGGAGTCCTGCTCCCTCCACGACAGTAAGCCTGGTTCCTTCTCTTCCCACAGAATATGCCTCGCCGAAGGGTCAGCGTTGCTGTGGTTCCCAAGTTTAATATCTTGAACCTGCCTGGCCAATCACCCAGCTCATCCCCCACCCCCTCCTTACCAGCCCTGGTGAGTATAAGGGTGCCTGACTTTCCTCAGGCTCACAACTGGGGGGGTGACCTGGATGGTGCCGGGTCACTGAGGAGAGGAAGTTCCCAGCACAGATGTTGGGCTGCGGGCTCAGAAATCTCAGTATAGACAAGGCCCCATGTCTTGCCCTGCTCTGAAAGGAAGACTCAGCATCCTTGAGCAAAAGGCTGGCAGCTCAGAGAGTGTTCCTTGCAAAGCATATCTCTTTTCATGCTTAAATAGAACCTTCCAAGAGGGGGTGATTTTTTTTCACTCTGCAGCAGATTTAAGCATCTGAAGATTGTATTGTAGGGTAAGTGGTAACCTGAGCTTTGAACCCTAGGCATTCTGATTCCTGGGCCTGAATTCGTAAACTAAATGTTAAACTGCCTTGATCCATTACAGCCCTGTTTGCAACACTAAAAATTGGAAATAGCCAAAATTTCCATTAATAAGATATTGCTTTAATAAATAATGAATATCTCTATAAGGGGTTTCTATGCAGCTGCTAAATATAATTATTACAATATGAATCTTTATATATTGAGATGAAAAAATCTGTAATTTATTATTAACAAAAAGCAAAACCCTAGTATATACAATGTAACTCTGCTTTATATATTTTTTAAAAAGAGTATTTTTCTATGTGCAGACAAAAAATTCTAAAAGAATATGTGCAAAACTATTAATGACAGTGATCTCTGGGCAATGTAAAATTTTAATTTCCTTGATGCCTTTTTGTATTTCTATAGTAAGAATGTATTATAATCAAGAATAAAACTCTATTTCAATTTTTTAAACAAAGACTGTTCCTATAAACCAAGTATGTTCTAGTTCCCAGAACTTTCTGAATCTGGTTAATTCTATCTAAAACTCTTTTAATTATTTCTCTAGTTACTTCTCTATGCCCCGTCTGTGACCAGCACTATTCTATAAGGATCTAATCTGTAAGCCATAGATAAAATGGCTTCGAATTCTATTGTAGTACCAATAGGTAGCAATAACTTTTAAACTTCTTTCGCCTCTTCCTGCCCTGAGCATTTCAATTATCTATGAAGTCCACAAAAACCAAATTACTCACTAAAATAAAGCAACTTGAAAAAAAATTTTTTTGAAAAGGAGCTAGGAGAGAGCTAACTATTATGTTTTACCAGGCCTATCTCCCACACTATTCTAAATATATAAAAGTGGTTTCAAAAATATATATTTCTTTACACTAGGGTTTCGCGATCAGGGCTATCCATTAAAGTCACACGGGGCACTTCTTAAACATTCAATGCCTAGGACTCACCCCAAGATTCTGGATTGGATCAGTACTTTAAAAACAATCTCCCTCAGGCAATTCTAACATGCAGCCAGAGTTGAGACCCATGGTTTAAACCAAATCTATTGCACGAAACCACGTGGTAGTCCTGGGGAATTTATTATACAGAAATTTCTGAAGTTCCCATTGTGACTCAGTGGTGGCAAACCTGACTGGGATCCATAAGGACATTGGTTTGATCCCTGGCCTCTATAAGTGGGTTAAGGATCTGGCATTGCTGTAAGCTGCAGTGTAGGTTTCACACTGAGCCTGGATCCTGCATTGCTGTGGTTGTGGCGGAGGTTGGCTGCTACAGCTCTGATTCTACTCCTAGCCTGGGAACTTCCATATGCTGTGGGAGTAGCTCTGAGAAAAAAAGGAAGAAAAGAAAGAAGAGAAGAGAAGAAGGAAGGAAGGAAGGCAGAAAAAGAAAGAGAGAGAGAGAGAGAGAGAGAGAGAGAGAGAGAGAGAGAGAAAGAGAGAAAGAGAGAAAGAGAGAAAGAGAGAAAGAGAGAAAGAGAGAAAGAAAGAAAGAAAGAAAGAAAGAAAGAAAGAAAGAAAGAAAGAAAGAAAGAAAGAAAGAAAGAAAGAAAGAAAGAAAGAGAAAGAAAGAGGCAGGGGAGAGAAAGGAAGGAAGGAAGAAAGAAAAATTTCTGATGCCCTGAGGTTTCAGTAATAGCAGGCATCTCCTGAGAGTTGTGCCTAGAACTGCATCTCTAAGATGGCCACGTGGCCTAATGGATAAGGCATCAGATTCTGGAACTGCATCTCTAGGGCATTGATGGGTTTGCATAGATCTATCCCAGGGGCCTCGGGGCCTGCATTTGGTAGGAGGCCCCCTGGAATTGAGTCCAAACCAGTGAATGGGGGACAGAGAGAAACCAATGACTCCACTCCGGAATGGAGCCTCAAGATGTACACTCTTCACTCAAGGAAACGTGCAGGATGAGAAAGAAAATGTGCACACTGCCTGTGCCCCAGAAGGAAAAACACCTTGGAAAGGAGGACAGAGAAGGCCTGAGGAAGGGCCAGTGCCTGGGCTCAGAGGCAGATTAGAAAGCCTGGGGAGGGAGAAGGGGAAAGAGAAGCAGCAGCACCTCCTCAGCATCATCAGAGACCTGTTAGTCCTGGCTTCATCCTTCCTAGCTGACCCTCAATTCTCTGTCTCCTGTTCTCCATTCAGGCAGAATCGCCCAATGGGAAAGGCAACCTACCTGTCACCTCAGCACTGCCTGCACTTTTGGAAAAGTAAGTCTGTCCGTTTTCCTTTTAACTTTGAGGATCTCTGAGGAAGATTTCCCCAACTCACCTTTCCTCCCATCCTCACTCTCAAATGCCATGGAAAGCAAATTCAGTTCTGAGGGGAATGAATGGGACCCTATGATCCACAGAGATTTCAGACCCAGTTTGCAAAATTCTTGGACCACAGGAAATTCCTGGGGCTGAGTCCAAGCGTGCCTCAATCTCAGAAGAGCTCAGAAGAGCCCAGAAGAGATAAAAGCCTTCTTTGTTCATTGAGATTCTTTAGCCTACAGGTACAAGAAAGCCCCAACTCAAAGGGGTTTAAATAGTAAGACCACAGGTAAGGCTCTTGCAGGTGTGGTACAGCAGGGCCCCAGCTCGGCCTCTGCAATTTCCTGGTCTCTTCCCACTTTGTATATTGACTGCATCAGCTCATTTGTGGCACTTGGTACTAGTTCCATGTATCTCATCCGGACAAGACAGTATCTAGAGGAAGAAAGGGACCATCTCTTCCCATATTTCTTTCTTAGGAATAAACCTCAAAGCCTTTCTTCCATTTTCCTTCTTACTTAAGCAAATTTGGAGGCTTAAGGCTTTGGGAATAATGGGTTTAACCTATGCCCTGGTGATGGGAAGAGTTGGCTTCCCATGAGGCAAAATGGCTCCACGAGGAAGTGTAAATTCCCAAACAAATTCATGCCTATTGGGAAGTAAGAAGGAGAGTGAGGATTGGATTGGCAACAGTGTCTCTTGCGCCTAACATTTCTAGGCATCTGTGCAATTTGCAGGTCTTTTCATCCTCAGCCAGAGCAAGACAGACTGTTTTTGTGCACTCATAGGAGCTTATTATTTGCTTTTCCAGTTCCTTCATTTGCTTGCTGAGAAACATCTGGATCACAGCTGCCACCTCTCAGGACTTTCCCCTTGTGTCTTTCCTCAATTGGTAGAACATACACCCTCTATTCTTTCTTCTTCTTTTTCTTGAGACAGCTTTGGTCCTTCATTTTTCATTGCTGTTAGAATAGTTTTGCTTGACCTGGCAAGGAATGTCTATGTTGGGCCCCCTTTTCAGTACAGACAAGCTCCAAGCTCCCCACCCCCAGACTCATCCTGTTTTCCTCGCCTCTCAGTATATATAGCAACCAACATACTGCTCTGTGAATCTCTGCTCATTAATCTTTTTAAAAATTCATTTATTTATTTATTTAATTTTTATTATGGTTGATTTACAATGTTCTGTTAATTTCTGCTCTACAGCAGGTGACCCAGATATGCATATATACATATTCTTGTTCATGTTTTCCATCATGTTCCATCACAAGTTATTAGATATAGTCCCTTGTGCTATGCATCAGGACCTCATTTTTTATCCATTCCAAATGCAACAGTTTTCATCTACTAACCCCAAACTTCCAGTCCATCCCACTCCCTTCCCCTCCCCATTGGCAACCACAAGTCTGTTCTTCAAGTCCATGAGTTTCTTTCTGTTCTGTAGATAGGTTTATTTGTGCCATATTTTGGATTCCACGTACGAATTATATCACATGATATTTGTCTTTCTCTTTCTGACTTACTTAGTATGGGAATCTCTAGTTCTATCCATGTTGCTGCAAATTGCATTATTTTATTCTTTTTTATGGCCGAGTAGTATTCCATTGTGAATATGCACATCTTCTTAATCCAATCATCTGTCAATTGACATTTAGGTTGTTTCCATGTCTTGGCTATTGTGAATAGTGTTGGAACGTACACAGGGGTGCATGTATCTTTTTCAATGAAAGTTTTGTCTGAATGTTTTCCAAGGAGTGACATTGCTGGATCATATGGTAGTTCTATATTGAGTTTTCTGAGGAACCCATCATACTATTTTCCATCGTGGTTGTACCAATTTACATTCCCATCAGCAGTGTAGAAGGGTTTCCTTTTCTCCACACCCTCTCTAGCATTTGTTATTTGTAGACTTATTAATGATAGCCATTCTGATCGGAGTGTAATTTTGATTTGCATTTTTCTATTAGTGATGTTGAACATTTTTTCATGTGCCTGTTAGCCATCCGTATGTCTTTGTTGGAGAAATGTCTATTTAGGTCTTTAGCCCATTTTTCAATTGGATTGTTTGTTTTTTTGCTGTTGAGTTGTATGAGTTGTTTGTATATTTTAGAGATTAATCCCTTGTCGGTTGCATAGTTTGCAACCATTTTCTCCCATTCCATAGGTTGTCTTTTTGGATTTTTTTATTGTTTCCTTTACTGTGCAAAGCTTGTAAGTTTGAGTAGGTCCCATTGGTTTATTTCTGTTTTTATTTCTACTGCCTTGAGAGATTGACCTAAGGAAACATTTGTAAGGTTGATGTCGGAGAATGTTTTGCCTATGTTCTCTTCTAGGAGTTTTATGGTGTCTTGTCTTATGTTTAAGTCTTTAAGCCATTTTGAGTTTATTTTTGTGCATGGTGTGAGGGTGTGTTCCAGTTTCACTGATTTACATCAGCTGTCCATTTTTGTTAACACCACTTGCTGAAAAGGCTGTCTTCTTCCCATTTTATATTCTTGCCTCCTTTGTCAAAGATTAAATGACCATAGGTGTCTGAGTTTATTTCTGCATTCCCTATTCCATTCCATTGGGCCATATGTCTGTTTTTTTTTTTTTTTTTAACCAGTACCACACTGGCTTGATGACTGTAGCTTTGTAGTATTGTCTTAAGTCTGGTAGAGTTGTACTTCCTACTTGGTTTTTTTTCCTCAGGATTGCCTTGGCAATTCCGGGTCTTTTATGGTTCCATATATACTTCTGGATTATTCTAGTTCTGTGGAAAATGTCATGGGTAATTTGATAAGGATTGCATTGAATCTGTGGATTGCTTTGGGTAATATGGCCATTTTAATGATATTCATTATTCTAATTCAGGAGCATGGAATATGTTTCCATTTATTTGAATCCTCTTTAATTTCCTTGATTAATGCTTCATAGTTCTCAGCATATAAGTCTTTCATTTCCTTGGTCGGGTTTATTCCTAGGTATTTTATGTTTGAGGATGTGATTTTAAAAGGCATTTTAAAAAATATTCCTTTTGTAATATTTCACTGTTAGTATACAGAAGTGCAGCCAATTTCTGAATGTTAATCTTGTATCCTGCTACTTTGCTGAATTTGCTGATCAGTTCAAGTAGATTTTGTGTGGTGTCCTTAAGGTTTTCTTTATACAGGATCATGTCATCTGCATATAGTGACAATTTTACCTCTTTTCTTCCAGTTTGGATAAATTTTATTTCTTTTGTTTGTCTGATTGCTGTGGCTATAATTTCCAATACTATGTTGAATAAAAGTGGTGAGAGTGGGCATCCTTGTCTTGTTCCAGTTTTAGCAGGAAGACTGTCAGCTTTTCTCCATTGAATATTATGTTGGCTATAGGTTTGTCATAAGTGGACTTTGTTATGTTGAAATATGTTCCCTCTTTACCCACTTTGGTAAGAGTTTTTATCATGAATAGATGTTGAATTTTGTCAAATGCTTTTTATACATCTATTGAGATGATCATGTGGTTTTTGAGTTTTCTTTTGTTAATGTGGTGCATTACATTGATTGATTTATACGTGTTGAACCATTCTTGTGAACTTGGGATGAATCCCACTTGGTTGTGGTGTATGATCTTTTTAAAGTATTGTTGGATTTGGTTGGTAAAGTTTTGTTTAGAATTTTTGCATCTATACTCATTAAATATATTGGCCTACAGTTTTCTCTTTTGGTAGTATCTTTGTATGATTTTGGTACTAGGGTGATGGCGGCTTCATAGAATGTCTTTGGCAGTGTTCCTTCCTCTTCAGTCTTTTGGAAGAGTTTAAGATGGATAAGTATTAAGTTCTTTGTATGTTTGATAGAATTTACCTGTGAAACCACCTGGCTCTGAACTTTTGTTTGTAGGAAGTTTTTTTTAATGACATATTCAATTTCATTTCTAGTGATTAATCTGTTCAAATTATCTATTTTTTCTTGATTCAGTGTTGATGGGATGTATGTTTCTAGAAAGTTGTCCATTTCTTCTAGGTTGCCAAATTTATTGACATATGATTGTTCATAGTAGCCTCTTAGTTTTTTGTATCTGCCCATTAATGTTGTAGTTTTCCCTGCAATTACTCACTTTGCCACTTATCCCCAGAAGGCTTACAGGTCCTTCATGTTGTGTTTGGTGTTTTTGCTTGTTTCCTTGTTTTCTTTCTTTCTTTTGCTTTTTTTTTTTTTCTAGGGCCACACCTGTGGCATATGGAAGTTCCCAGGCTAGAGGCTGAATCGGAGCTACAGTTGCTGGCCTATGCCACAGTGACATCAATGCAAGATCCAAGGTTTGTCTATGACCTACAACACAGCTCACTGCAATACAAGATCCTTGACCCACTGAGGGAGGTCACAGATTGAACCCACATCTTGATGGATACTATTTGGGTTAATTTCCACTGTACCACAATGGGAACTCCTGTTTCCTTGTTTTCTTGATCACTACAGGGAAATTATAAAGTGGTGATAAACTAACAACTATGTGGATGTAACTGAGGCTACAGGATCTTACCAAGTCCCTAGAATCACAATATCTAGCCCCTGGTCTCTGAATCTCTCCAGAAATGGTGATGCCCTGAGTGAGAAGCTCACTAAAATGCTCCCTTCCAATCCTGCCTCTGGACACACTAACCCATTTTCCAGGAGGGCCCCATTCCAACTCTCTACCTGCAGAGCCAGCCAAGGCAGAAGAGATACATACCTTTGTCCACAATAGACTCTCATGAAGGGGTGGGGCCTGGACTCTGTAGGACAAATGCTTAGGCCAACTGAGAGCTTCCATCTAAGGCAGTGGAAATCATCAAGAACCTGAACTATCCATCCTTGGTAGGATAAAGTGAGGTGCAAAATTTGGGATAGCAGGCAGCAACCCCAAATCTGGGTGACAATGAGTGAGGGTCAGTGGGGGTGTCACCATTCTGAGGGTTTAGAACAAGGAGAGATAGGGCGAGAGTGAGGATTTAGGCGAGTCAAGTAAGAAGCTCCCAAGAAGATGTCTGCTACTCATTCTCATGAGCTATTCCAAGAGACATCCATGATACATTATCCATGCTGTGGCTGACTTGCCTGTTGGGAATACACCCAATCTATAAAGGTAGTTGCAAAGGGAAGGGGATGTTCAAAGGACAAGGGATTCTGACTAACAACAGCTTCTCCTTCTGCATTTCTAAAATGTGCTGAGTAATTTTTATCTAAATTTGTGAAACTGGGAACATGTAATAGATTGCCACAAGGCTTACAATAAGACAATATGTGAGTGAAAATGAACTCATATCTTCCATTTTAACAGAAATACAGCTAGAAGCTACCTTTTCCCATACTATCAAAGAGAAACAATGCATTACGGGTTAATATGGATGGCTTTCAAGGTTGTTGTGTTTAGTTTGATGTTAAAATGAAACATTTCCATAAGCATGCAGTGACTAAGCAGGAAGAGAATTGGATAAGCATGTGAAAGATGAGAAGGTTATATTGCCTGTGGATAGTCCACAAGCAAATACCTGACCACAGACAGCACTCCCAGTATGACTTAAGAGAATTATGAGCTTTGTTCATGTAGGTCACTTCATAGTAACCTGCTCTTCACTCAATGAGGGTCTAGGAACCTATAGATTTAGAGAAAAAATAGAGTGTTATTAAAGTTAGTCTTAAAATAGAACAAAGTCCAATAAGAGTGCCACATGTAGGTAGAGCTGTTTATTCACAGTCTTTCATTCGATGATTAATTGCCACGGCCCGGGCACATAGAATGCACTCAAGGAGCTGACAGTATAATGGGAAAGACAGATGGAAAACAGCCTATTCTAACACAATGTGGTGAGTGATATCAGAAGGAAGGACAGATTGCTAAGGGAACAACACACAAGAAAATGGGAGAGGGTGAGGCTTAGAAAATGTTTCTTCTAGGAATTTACTTTGAAAGTGAAACCCAAAGGTTATATAGTTAACCAAGTGAATAGGAAGTTAAAACACTCCAGTCAAAGAATGATAATGATGACACTGAGAATTACTCATTATTTATTGCATACTTTATGCCAAGTGCTATTCTAATTGCACTTGGAATTTATTACATTAACACTCTCATTTAATCCTTACAACAATCCCAGGAAGAAAAAATTACAGAGGAAGAAACACTCTCAAACTCATTCTATGAGGCCACCACCCTGATACCAAAACCAGACAAAGATACCACAAAAAAAGAAAATTATAGGCCAATTTCACTGATGAACATAGATGCAAAAATCCTTAACAAAATACTAGCAAACCGAATCCAACAATCCATTAAAAGGATTGTACATCATAATCAAGGGGGATTTACCCCAGGGATGCAAGGATTCGTCAACATCCGCAAATCAATCAGTGTGATACACCACATTAACAAACTGAAGACTAAAAACCATATAATCCTCTCAATAGATGCATAAAAAGCCTTTGGCAAAATCCAACACCCCTTTCCAATAAAAACCCTTCAGAAAGTGGGCATAGAGAGAACCTACCTCAACATAATAAGGGCCATATATGACAAACCCACAGCTAACATTATTCTAAATGATGAAAAGCTGAGCGAATTCCTGCTGAGATCAGGAACAAGACAAGGGATTAATATCTTATAGAGGAGGAAACTGAAACTCAGAGAAATCATCAATTGCCTGAGGTTACACAGCTAGTAGATATCAGAACTCATGCTCTTAACCTATTAATAGACATTCCAACTGGAAGAACAGAAAGAAGTTCAGTATGACTGATAAGAAGAGTATGTATTTAAGACCTAGTTAAAAAAAAAAATCTCCTGTAAGCCATTATGAAATTACGTGGTAACTGCCTGGGCCTGGAGTGGAGGGTGGAATGGGGTGGGAGCAGAGGGTTGCACACAGAGCCATTCACTAAGGGATTAGCACAGCCATTCTGTGCTGTGGATGATACACAGGGCAGGTTTCATAAAAGGACCCATTATACTGGTCAACCACAGAGCACATTTACTTTTTCTTTTTCTTTTTTTTTCCTTTGTCTTTTTAGGCCACACCTGCAGCATGTGGAGGTTCCCAGGCTAGGGGTCAAATCAGAGCCATAGCTGCTAGCCTATACCACAGTCACAGGAACGTGGGACCTGGGGCGCATCTGTGACCTACACCACAGCTCACCGCAACACAGGATCCTTAACCCACTGAGCAAGGCCAGGGATCAAACCTGGGTCCTCATGGATGCTAGTCAGATTCCTTTCTGCTGAGCCATGATGGAAACTCTGCACATTTTCACTATAATCTGTAAAATAACCATTGTCTACACTTTTGAAACAGGATACATTGTATAGAGGTTTTATATGACATTAAATATTTATAGTAGGGAGTTCCCGTCGTGGTGCACTGGTTAACGAATCCGACTAGGAACCATGAGGTTGCGGGTTCGGTCCCTGCCCTTGCTCAGTGGGTTAACGATCCGGCGTTGCCATGAGCTGTGGTGTAGGTTGCAGATGCGGCTCGGATCACGCGTTGCTGTGGCTCTGGCGTAGGCCGGTGGCTACAGCTCCGATTCGACCCCTAGCCTGGGAACCTCCATATGCCACAGAAGCGGCCCAAAGAAATAGCAAAAAAAAAAAAAAAAAAAAAAAATTATAGTAAACCACTCCCCTTTGCAGATGGCATTCTGGGATGCATTAGTCCTCCATCAACTACTAGTGGATCCCAGGAATCTGGGACCGAGTAACAGAGAGTAAGGAAGCTCTTGCAGCATGGGTCCCCTGGGCCAGGCTTGTCTGAGGGAGCCTTTGCAGTGGGGGTGGCTTAGGGACATAGCTAAGCCTGAGAAGGTAAGATCTGTCCATTGCAAAGAACTGGAATCACCTTCAAATATTGTTGACCATGTGGAAAAATAGACTTGAATAGATCTGCAAGTCAAAGAACACATTTTGACTAAATAGGCCCTCATGTTACTGAGAACTGAGCCTAATGACAAACATTTTGACCCAGTGGACATCAGAGAACAATGAGCCTCATTCTAATCAATCATCCCAGGAAGAAAGCATGTGAGGTTTGGGACCCGGAATAGATGCCAAGCCCCAGGAGCATCTGGCTCAGAAATCCCTAGTATGGGCACAGGCTGTGCTCAACCCCAATTTCACAGCCATGCATAGTGATTCCTTCAATTCAATCCAAACACTGAGTTCTCAGGCGATAGTTTTTTACATAGAGGACCTGCTCAGTTTGTAGGATTGACAGGCAGGGACTAGATGAGCCACAGGGAAGTCAGTACAATTCAGCAAATATTTAGAGCCCTTACTATGTGCCAAGCACCATTCGAGCTGAAACCCAGTCTCTCTCCCGGCAATCACAGTCGTCATGGAGGGATGGATGTGTGTATAAAACATAAAAGTGCCCTAGCTCTGAGTTATGCTATAAAAGAGGGGTGATGAGGGTGTTTAGGGAGGGAGAGATCAATTTTAATCCGAGGGTGTGAAAGAGAGGAAAATATTGGCAGTGATTCCACAGAGGAAATGGTATTTGAACTGAGTCTTTAAAGTGCACAGGGAGGAACATCCAGATAGTTGGAGAAGATTTTTAAGGAACTATAAGCTCTGTCTAGGGGTCAGGAAATAACAGTAAACATTTTACACCCTACTCTATTTCATAAAAGAATGGCTTTCCCTGCTCTTGGCTGTAGCTCTGTTTTTCTGCTCTTGTTCCAGTTGTTCAGACAAATAGGAAACTGCACATTAGGCGAAGGTCACATGGATGGGAGTATATAATGTAATTTTAAAAAGAAATGTTATGAATAGCTGATATTTTTAGAATGTTATCGTCCTTGTTCACAATAGGTCTTGGTTTCCAACCCAATGAATTATAAATTTTACAAGGTCTGAGGAAAACCAAGAGATGGGAAACTGATGTCAAGATTGAAGAGAAGGAGTTCCTGGTGTGGCTCAGCAGTAACAAACCCTACTAGCATCCATGAGGACACAGGTTCGCTCCCTGGCCTCGCTCAGTGGGTTAAGGATCCGGCATTGCCGTGAGCTGTGATGCAGGTCGCAGATGTGGCTCGGATCCTGAGTTGCTGTGGCCTGAGAGGACGGGGAGGGTGGAAGCTGTGATCCTGCAGAGTCCTGGCTGAAAGCTCTGCTTGCTGTTCTGCCTTGTTCAAAGACTCCTCCATGACAAGGTTCCCATTGGGATTCTGGACACCTAGGTGGGCTGTAGGATTTATAAAGAAGGCATGGCCATTAGGATACTTCCTTTTTAAAAATTGTTTTATTATAGTTGATTTACAATGTTGTCAATTTCTGCTGTACAGCAAAATGATCTAGTTATACATATACATATATTTCTTTTTTCACATTATCCTCCATCATATTCCATCACAAGTGATCAGATATAGTTCTTTGTGCTATGTAGCAGAAGTGCATTGCTTATCCAGGTTACTTCCTTTAAACTTGTGATTTCATCCCTCAAACAGGCTCCCAGCACTGTCAGCCATCATACTGTGATCTAGCAGGTTTGTTCCTTCACCCGCCCCCTCCCCCCATGATTCTTCTGCCTTCTTTTCCTTTCTCAAGAATGCCTAGGCTTCCCTACCTCTCACTCTGAACAGATGATCTTGTCTTCCATTTTATGGAGGAAAACTTAAGCTGTCACACAGGAGGATCCATCTCATCATCTTCCTTTGCCAGATTCCCAACCCACCATCTCCATCTCCTTCCTCCCTTTGTTATAACCATGGAGAAGTTTCTCCGCCTTTCTAAGGTCTGTCTCTACTTTCCTTTTCAAAGAATTGATTCCTTTGGTCACCCCTTTCTCTCATTCCCTCTACTGGACCATTTCTATCTACATTCAAATGTGCTTTCATTCCTTGACCTACTTTTTCAGCCACCCATTCCCCCAACACAGTCTTCTCCTCCTGTCCTTGTCACATTCCCATGTCTATGTCTTCCTCTTTCTCTCTTCCCATTTTTGACTCAGCCCGTTTCAGTCTATCTTTGCTTCCTACCATGTCACCAAAGCTCCTCTTGACCTCCATGTTGTCAAATCTAATAGTGGCTTTTCTGTACTCATCTGACCCAGCGCTCAGAATTGTATGTGCGACACATGTAACGTTCCCTCTGAGACATTCTCTCCTCTCCAGGCTCCCAGGACTCCATGCTCTCCTGGTTCTCCTCTTATCTCTGGCTGCTACTTCTCAGCCTCCTCTTCAGGCTCCTCCTTTTCTACCTGAGCTAAGGGTGGTGATGCCCATGGTTTGGTCCTGGGTCCTCTTCACATCTTTCCTCATACCATGTCTCTAGACAGTCTTATCCATTACCCTGGCTTTAAATACCATCTCTATTCTGAATGTCTCCAGCCTAGAGCTCTTTCCTAACTCAGTTTAGTATGTCCAGCTACCGAGTTGATATCTCCACCTGGACACTTCACAGCAGCAAAAGTTTATCTTGTCTAGACGTTATCTCTTAGCTCGTTGCCTTTCTTCTGTTCCTCAAACATCTTCACATCTTTTGTGCCCCGGGGTCTTCACACATCCTGCATCCTCTACTTGGGATGATCTTCCCTTTGCTATTGATGAGGCTGACCTCATCTTTCAGGTCTCCGCTTCAGTTACTCCATCTCAGAGAGAGGTCTTTTCTGACTACTCAATCTAAGCAGATCCCCCCCTTTTTCTATGGCTGTACCTGCAGCATATGGAAGTTCCCAGGCAAGGGATCAAATAAGAACCGCAGCTGCTGGCCACAGCCACAGCCACAGCCACAGCAACACTGGATCTGCGCCACATCCGAACCTATGCTGCAGCTTGCAGCAACACTGGATCCTTAACCCATTGAGCGAGGCTAGGGATTGAGCCCACATCCTCTCAGAGACTATGTTGGGTTTTAGCCTACTGAGCTACAGTGGGAACTCCATCCTCTTGTTTTCTGTCATTGCACAGAATTTGTTTCTCTCACAAAAGTTGTCACAATTTGTAATTAACCTTATTGTTTGTTTTGTTTGTTGGTTTGTCTTTTTTTTTGGGCTGCACCCATGGAATATGAAGTTCCCAGGCTAGGGTCGAATTGGAGCTGCAGCTGCCAGCCTACACCATGGCCACAGCAACACCAGATCTGAGCCGCATCTATGATCTACATCACAGCTCACGGCAATGCCCAATCATTAACCCACTGAGTCAGGTCAGGGATTGAACCTGTGTCCTCATGGGTACTAGTTGGGTTCATCAGCACTGAGCCATGACAGAAACTCCCTTGTTGGTTTTTTTTTGTGGGGGGTTGCTGGGCAATAAATAGATTAGGATAGGATGCTTGTGAAAGATGTGAGCAGGCAGGCAAGGAAGCTCTGCCCCTCATTGTTTTTTTGGGGTTTTTTTTTTCTTTCCTTTTGGGAGCATTCTTTCCTGCTGAGCTCCATGTTGGCAAAGACCATTTCTTTTGTTTATTAATGTACCCCCAGCCCAATAAAAGAGGCTTGTGATGACTTAGCATTTGGTAGATATTTAAATGAATGAAGCAGAAGTTGGACTGAAGGAATGGAATGACTCTGAATGTTTGGTTCGTCTCCATCTTCCTCTTCTTAATGCTCTGAATCTCCCAGTAGCTGTCTGTCCACTTACAGCATCTCCTGGAATAAGAATAAAAATGGATATGAGAGAATGATAGAAAGGAGAGCTGGTGCAGTACGTGATGTTAAGGGGGTGATCGCAGAAGGATTCATGGACTAGGGCTTTATAATATCTCATCTCAAGGTAGAATGATTGAAATAAGTTCAATTTAGAATGAGTGTCCCCATTTCCAGCCAGGAACAGGCCAAAGGCATGGTTTGGTTTTCAGATGCCCCATCTGTCCCTGAAAGGACGTCCTGTACTTCCCCCTTCTCATAGTGGAAAGACGAACGGGGACCCAGATGGTGAAGTCTCTGCTCCCCTGCCGCCTCCAAGCTGCCTGGAGGGGATTAGCCAGGAGACCAAGGCCAGGATGGAGGAAGAAGCCTACAACAAGGGGTGAGTCAGACTTGAGGTGCCCTAAGGTCACCTGGCATGACTGAAAAGATACCTTCCCACAGGCCTTTCCTGTCTCTTAGAGGATTTAGGGAAGCACCTCGTGGCCCCGGGACCTCCTTGCCTCAGTAAGGAACTACATAGGAAAGAGCAGTACTGTTCCACAGGAAGGGCAGGGGGACACGGGACAAGAGGGTGTGGTTAGATAGTAACTAGACTGCCCTCTTTTTGGGCAAAAAGCCACGAGGACGCCACTGCCCAGAATGGTCTGGAAATCACCAGGCCCTGCATAGGTTCCTCTTGGTGGTGCCTGAGGCTTCCTGACACATGCCCAGAGCAGTCCTCTTGCTGCCAACAGTGCTCAGGGGCAGCTGCAACCCCAATTCCTGGAACTGCCTGGGCCATCCCTTCTTCCTGTAAAGGAGTTCCCTCAGCTTCCAGTATCCCCTTCTCTAATGGAGCTTCCATAGTACCTGTGGCCATGATTAGTCAGTCACTGATGAGACAGAATGCTGAGCAGGGCCCTAGCACAGCCAGGTAGGGAATTACCTTTGACCGGACACCACATCCTGAGCTTCCTCCCCTGCAGCTCCTGAGGGAGACACCGAGCCTGTGGACTGGGCTTTGGTGTGGTGGCCACCTGCACTGCAGTGGGCTTGCCCTAGCTGAACCGTGCTAGCCTTAAACATTCAGCTGTGGGATAAACAAAAATGTGTTCAGCATAATATTCATCCTGGGAGAAGGAAGTCAGAGGGTTTCTCTTGGAAAGCCTGCCTTTTCATCCACATCTGTCCTCAGTTCTTAGAATACAGGGGAGCGAATGCTTCCACTGGTTTTGTGAATATTTGTGAAGTACCTTACTGCGTCAAGTCGTGTGGCTTTCACTTCCGCAAAGCTTCCCCAAGTCTGTGTGATGAGTGTCACCTTCCCCAGGTCAAGTCATATGCCTAGCACTTCCAACACCCATACAATGGGTGCCAGCCTCTCCGTTTTACAGGGGAGGAGCTGCCATTCCAAGGACACACAGAGAGCAGGTGTAGTCCTTTGCCCTCCTGAATGGTTGGGAGAAGAATCCAGCCAGGAGACTGCACCCACATTTTCCCCCTGCCTGTTCTGTCCCACTTTCACATAAACAGGAAGAACGGCTGAGGGGTGAGGGGAAATTGTCCTGACATGAGCCACCGTGGGATGCGGTGGAGCTTCCCAGCTTTTTCCTCTTGTGTGGAAGCACAGGAAGTGAGTGTGTGATCATCAGAGGTGCTCAGTGTCCTCCTCTAGCAGCTCAGGAAAGGATGCTCCATGCCTGCCCTTTCCAGCCTCACTTGCTTGTTTTTGCCTTCTAGGTACCAGGAAGTTCTAAAGAAGACCAAGGAGCTTCAAGACTTGACAGAGGAGGAAGAAGAACAGAAGAGTGAGAATCCTGAGGAACCTGAAGAGGCAGAAGAGACTGAGGAAGAGGAAAAGGAGCAGAGAAGCAGGTTGGAACCCTCACCATTGCTGAATTTACTTCACTGCACGACATCCCTGGAGGTGTCAGTCCCGGGTGGTGGTGGGTCTGGGGCCCAAGTGAGCAGCCAACAGAAACCAAGAGGGCACTTGTATAGGAGGAGGCAGAAGGAGACATCTCAAAGAGCCAAAAGAGTTAACAGAGGGATGTTTGCAAGAGCTGAGGGGTCAGGGGTGGTCAAGGGTGGGGCTAGCACCAACCAGAAGTTCTCAGGAGCTGAGAGAAAGCAAGGGACCCTGACTGGGGTCCCTCCCAGCCGAGACGCAGTTAGCTCATTTCCCAGCCATCCACATGAAAGAGCCCAAGGTCATGGGAGCTGGCCTGAAGCCCTAGACGGGGGTGGCGGCAAAAAGAACACAGGGAGGTAAGGGACAAACTCAACTTGTGGCAAAGGTGAGTCAGAAACAATTTCCTTCCACAGTGACCAAACAAACTTGGTTGACTAGACATTGTTTTCACTTTGGATTGGAAGCACTTGGATTTTTCTTTTTTAATATACATTGTATTTCAAGTGACTTTCCCACTAAATCATGAAAAATTATATGTATTTAAATAACATGTAGATAAAGGTGATGTAGATCCTGCCTCTTGTCCTACTTGTGTACTATGGATATGATGATGCATTTTTTATTCACTTTATTTATTGACCTAATTGAAGTATGGTTGATTTTTTTTCTTTCAAATTCTTTTTTTTTTATTACTCAATGAGTTTTATTACATTTATAGTTGTACAATGATCATCACAACCAATTTTTATAGCATTTCCACCCTAAAGCCTCAGTGCATCCCCCACCACCCCAACCTGTCTCCTTTGGAAACCATAAGTTTTTCAAAGTCTGTGAGTCAGCATCTGTTCTGCAAAGAAGTTCATTGTGTCCTTTTTTTAGATTTCCCAAGTAAGGGATAGCACGATGATACATTGATGTCCTAGCGTTTTACAAAGGGCCCCAATTTCATGTATTCAGCTCTACTGTCTCTATTAGCACATTCAAACAGGAAGACTTGAATTTTGATTTTTTTTAAAATGTGATGACGTCAAACTTGGATCAATTCACTGAAATCATTGGTTTTAGACTCCCAGGCTATCTTGGAGTACAGGTGGCTTCAGCCAAAAATGACCAGTTAATCAGCTGCTACCCTTGGGACAGGGTATGTGCCTGTGCCTTGTTGCTAGCAGACTCTGAAAATCACAGGCATGGAGGGAATAAGGTAATAAAATGCAGCTTCAAAATGAGATGGCTATTTCAAAGTACATAGGAATGACCGGGAGAGCCTAGCTGGCAGAAGATTCAACCAGAGGGAGAGGTCTCAGCCTGCATGCGTCAACCCCAGCGCTCAAGGGAAGAGAACGTGCTTCACTGTTGGAAACAAACTTGTGCAAAGAGGCAGCACCTCCCCTGGGAACACACAGTCCCTACTCTAAATGACCCGGTCTGACCTCCTTGGAGTTCTGTCCCTCCCGGGCGTCCTTTGCCCTTGTTGTGCGGGCTGCCACACGGCCTCCTCCCCTTTAAGGCCGTCAAGCTCAGGCCTGGACAGCAGCCCTTCCTTTGTCTCCCTTCAAAACACAAAGACAGGCTGGGACCTCGTACCCTTCCAAACACAGAGAAAGAACAAAAGAGAGCTAAACAGCTTGTACATGGAATATAAACAATCTGGTTCACAAAGCACAGGACTGGAATCCATATCTAACTAATTTGATCTCGGGCTGTTGGCAGCTCCCTCTCAATCTGTGCAACCCCAGAGGACATAAGTGTGCCTGGCCCCCTCTCTGAACAGCTCCCGGTCAGCAGTGCATGGCAGTGGCCGCCCTTCCCATCCACTGTCCGAGAGGGTCCTCTTGGCCTGCTGATTCTGAGACACCTTGTTCTCTCTCTCTTGTGACCTCTGCTTCCTCTAGATTCACCTTTTGGTCTGGAGAACATGCCTGTACCTCAGGTAATAAATACCAGGCATCAGCTCAGCACTCAGAAGTATCCTTGGCCTTCAGCACAGGGTACAGCTTTACCTCTTCAGGCCCAGCAGTGTGGCCTCTTCTCTGTGATGACTGATACTGATCACCTAGAAACTGCTTACTCAGTCACAGGGTCCCTGCCTCACTGTCACCCAAGCCAGACTAGCACTGAGAGCCATTATCTTCAGTGCCAGGCAACCTTCATGGACACAGGTCCCTCATGGACACAGTTGCCTGCAGGCAGCTGCACTCAAGCAGGATCCCAGCCCCTGTGACCCCATGAAATTTTGGCATCTCACTAACAAGCAAGGTCTGAAGTTATTAAAAGTTCCATGTTGGAGTTCCCATCATGGTGCAGCAGAAACAAATCCGACTAGGAACCATGAGGTTGTGGGTTCCACCCCTGGCCATCAGTTCCATCAGTGGGTTAAGGATCCAGCATTGCCATGAGCTGTGGTATAGGTTGAAGATGCAGCTCAGATCTGGCATTGCTGTGGCTCTGGCATAGGCTGATGGCAACAGCTCCGATTAGACCCCTAGCCTGCAAACCTCCATATGCCGCAGGTACGGCCCTAAAAAGACAAAAAGACAAAAAACAAACAACAAACAAACAAACAAACAAACAAAAAACCAGTTCCATGTCCTGCAGAGTTCCCATCATGGCTCAGTGGTTAACAAACCTGCTAGTATCCATGAGGATGTGGATTCAATCCCCGGCCTTGATCAGTGGGTTAAGGATCTGGCGTTGCCATGAGCTGTGGTGTAGGTCGAAGACATGGCTTAGATCCTGCATTGCTGTGGCTGTAGTATAGGCCAGTAGCTACAGCTCTGATTCGACCCCTAGCCTGGGAACCTCCACACTCAGTGAGTGCAGCCCTAAAAAGACAAAAGACCAAAAAAAAAAAAAAAAAGACAAACAGTTCCATGTCTTGCTTAGTACATTTTAAAAACACTAGGCTAAGCCCAGCGGCTGACCCCTTATTTAAGAGATTCAACTTCAGGAGTTCCCGTCGTGGTGCAGTGGTTAACGAATCCAACTAGGAACCATGAGGTTGAGGGTTCAATCCCTGCCCTTGCTCAGTGGGTTAAGGACCCGGCGTTGCCGTGAGCTGTGGTGTAGGTCACAGACATGACTTGGATCCTGCATTGCTGTGGCCCTGGTGTAGGCTGGCGGCTATAGCTCCGATTCGACCCCTAGCCTGGGAACCTCCATATGCTGCGGGAGTGGCCGTAGAAAAGACAAAAAAAAAAAAAAAAAAAAAAGAGAGATTCAACTTCAAACACTAGAGTCCTTCTGTCTGAATCTCTCCTCTGTTATAATATATGTAAAAATGTTATAAATATTACCTTCTGGAGGATCAGCTTAAATGAACTTTGGGTAAATCAACCTAAATTAATTTAATCAACCCAATTTTATTTTTATTTCATATTTGAGTTTAGTTGATTTATAATGCTGTGTTAGTTTCAGGTATACAGCAAAGTGATTCAGTTATACATATACATATATCCATTCTTTTTCAGATTATTTTTCCATATAGGTGTTACAGAATATTGAGTAGAGTTCTCTGTGTTATACAGTAGGTCCCTCTTGTTTATCTATTTTATATGTATCAGTATGTCTACCTTAATCTCAAACTCCTCTTTTATCCCTCCCACTCCCTTTCCCCTTTGGTAACCATAAGTTTGTTTTCAAAGTCCGTGAGTCTGTTTCTGTTCTATAAATAAGTTCATTTTTGTCATTTTTTATATTCCACACATAAGTGATATCATATGACATTTGTCTTTGACTTACTTCACTAGGTCCACCCATGTTGCTGCAAATGGCTTTATTTCATTCTTTTTTATGGCTGAGTAATATTCCATTGTATATGTGTACCACATCCTCTTTATCCATTCCTGTGTCAATGGGCATTTAGGTTGTTTTCAGGTCTTGGCTATTGTAAATAGTGCTTCAGTGAACCCTGGTGGGGGGGGGATGCATATATTTTTTCAAATTATGGTTTTCTCTGGGTATATACCCAGGAATGGGATTGCTGGATCATATGGTAGTTCTATATATTTTTAAGAAACCTCCATACCGTTCTCCATAATAGTTGCACCAACTTGCCTTCCCACCAACAGTGCAGGAGGGTGCCTCTTTGTCCACACCCTCTCCAGCATTAATTATTTGTAGACTTTTTGATGGTGGCCATTCTGACTTGTGTGAGGTGGTACCTCATTGTAGTTCTGATTGGCATTTCCCTAATAATTAGCAATATTGAACATCTTTTCATGTACTTTTTAGCAATCTTTATGTCTTCAGAGAAATATTTATTTAGATCTTCTGGCCATTTTTTTTTAAATATTGAGCTTCATGTGTTGTTTGTATGTTTTGAAGATTAATCCCTTTCTGGTCACTTCACTTGCAAATGTTTTCTCCCATTCTGTGTCAACCCAGTATCTTAACCATGTTAAACAGAGGACACGGTCTTCTGACATTTATTTGATAGGTTGAACAAGTGAGATGCCTAAGATGTGACAAAAAACTGTTGTCTTTTCTCCGACTACCTGTTCAAACCTGCTCTTTGGGGTTAAACTGTTATTAGGCGGAGTTCCTGTCGCGGCGCAGTGGTTAACAAGTGGTTAACGGATCCAACTAGGAACCATGAGGTTGCGGGTTCGATCCCTGGCCTTGCTTAGTGGGTTAAGGACCCGGCGTTGCCATGAGCTGTGGTGTAGGTTGCAGACGCGGCTTGAATCCTGAGTTGCTGTGGCTGTGGTGTAGGCTGGCTCCTAAGCTCTGATTCGACCCCTAGCCTGGGAACCTCCATATGCCATGGGAGCGGCCCCAGGAAAGGCAAAATGACCCCCCAAAAAATGGTATTAGGCAGATTCCTTAACTTTTCTAATAACTCTCAGAAAATAGAAATACTCTGGTCAAGTTTAAGTCCCAAGAATAACCTCATTTCAGTAACTAAAATGGCCAGTTCCCTGAAAGACTCAAGAGCCTGAACTTCAGCCTTCTCCCCATTCCCACCCCTCTCCCCCAAGCTCTGCTCTGCTTCAGGGAGGAAGCCTATAGCGGGGATGGAGCTGGCTTCTCACTCTCCATTATTCTTGCCCTGCACCCCAGGTTTTATTATTTATTTATTTATTTGTTTAGTCTTTTTGTCTTTTAGGGCCACATCTGGGGCATATGGAGTTTCCCAGGCTAGGGGTGGAATCGGAGCTGTAGCTGCTGGCCTACATCACAGCCACTGCAACACCAGATCTGGAGCCACATCTGCGACCTACACCATAGCTCACAGCAATGCCTGATCCTTAACCCACTGAACGAGGCCGAGGATCGAACCTGCCTCCCCATGGATGCTAGTCAGGTTTGCTAACTGCTGAGCCATGACAGGAACTCCCACACCAGCTTTTCTAATGCACTGCCTGAGCTTTCCAGGGTTGACTCCTGGGAAAGGAGTGGAGATTAAGGGTAGGAAAGGTATTGCTTGACAGGCCTTGTTGTGAGTGGTCTCCAGGCCTTGGCAGGGATTTAAGGCTGACTTTTGGATTTTGTTTGGTGTGGCACTTTACGGGACCTTCAGAGAAAACCACCCCTCCCATCCCCCCAGTGTGCACACATTCACACCATTACTGAGAATCTCACAACCGCAGGTCCCTCTATGAGGTTGAATGCATGTCTCTCTCTCTCTTTTTTTTTTTTTCTTTTTAGGGCGACACTTGCAGCCTATTGAAGTTCCCAGGTTAGGGGTCGAATCGAAGCTACAGTGGCTGGCCTATGCCACAGCCACACCAATGCCACATCCGAGCCATGTCTGCAACCTACATCGAGACTCATGGCCATGCTGGATCCTTCATCCACTGAGCAAGGCCAGGGATCGAACTTGCATCCTCATGGATACTAGTCAGGTTTGTTACCACTGAGCCACAAAGGGAACTCCTTGAATGCATCTCTTCTGACTGGCTACTTAAAGCCCCCCTCCCAGTCCTTGGGCAGCTGGAAGTATACCTTCCTTGCTCAGCCTCTAGGTAGCTTTTCTGGGCAGGGCCTATGACATCCCATGCCAGCTCACCTCCTGATTATATCTCATTAAGGTGAATATGTACTTTTGGGCCAGTGGTTGTGGGATATGGTTTTCCCTAACATGGCCCCCTGCACTGATGCCACCAGGCAGTTCAATAAGAGTCTTACGGTTCAGACCTCTCAATTGGGAGTCATGTACCAATCTACTCACTGAGCCCCCAAACTGCCACATATCAAGCTCCAGAGCAGCATCCCTGAGCCCCTCTTTTCAGCCCAGCAACCCCACCCCTTGTGATTGGGGAAGTAGGCGATGGGAGAGAACGCAGAACAATCAAAAATCAACTCCCAACGGAATTCTATTTTTTTTGTCTTTTTTTGCCTTTCTCTGGGGCCACTTCCCACAGCATATGGAGGTTCCCAGGCTAGGGGTCGAATCGGAGCTATAGCCGCTGGCCTACACCAGAGCCACAACAATGCGGGATCCGAGCCGCATCTGCAGCCTACACAGCAGCTCATGGCAACGCTGGATCCTTAACCCACTGAGCAAGGGCAGGGATCGAACCTGCAACCTCATGGTTCCTAGTCGGATTTGTTAACCAGTGCACCACGACGGGAACTCCCGGAATTCTATTTCTCATCTAATCCCATTTCTAACCTCTTCTACAGACTGGAAATGGGTGACCAGCTAAGGGTCGTGAAGTCAGATTTGCCTTCTTATTTTGCAGACCCGTTTAAGGGTCCTCCTCACTCTGGCAGCTTGTTTTGGAGCACAGAAATATAGTCCAAAAGAAAGTCTGTATTGGACTTCCTTTGGTGACTCAGTGGTTAACAAACACAACTAGCATCCGTGAGGATGTGGGTTCAATCCCTGGCCTCGCTCGGTGAGTTAAGGATCTGGCGTTGCTGTGAGCTGTGTTGTAAGTCACCACAGATGTGGCTCAGATCCCGCATTGCTGTGGCTGTTGCGTAGGCCGGCAGCTGTAGCTCCAATTTGACTCCTAGCCTGGGAACCTCCATGAGCTATGAGTGTGGCCCTTAAAAAAAAAGGAGGGAAGGAAGGAAGGAAGGAGGAAAGAAAGAAAAAGAAAGAAAGAAAGAAAGAAAGAAAGAAAGAAAGAAAGAAAGAAAGAAAGAAGAAAAAGAAGAAGAAGGAAGAAGGAGGAAGAAGAAGGAAGGAAGGAAGGAAGGAAGGAAGGAAGGAAGGAAGGAAGGAAGGAAGAAGAAAGGAAGAAGGAAGAAAGAAAAAGAAAAGGAAGGAAGGAAGGAAGGAAGGACAGACAGACTATATCTTAGCATCTAATTGTATCTAAAGAGAATCTAAATAAGGCTGAAAGAAAATAAGCTTCAATTTCCAAATTCTCCCTTCCCAACCTTTATTTGTGAAAAGAGCCAGTGATTTTCCACTCAGCTCATGTGCTCATGGTTTGGTTTTGCTTAATTGTTCCTGAAACAATCACCAGTGGGTTCCCACATGGAAAAGAAGGCAACCAGTGCTCTAGCATCCAAGGCAGGAGCTCCAAGCATCTGATGCCTTTCTATGGATGGTATTTGTTGAATCGTTCTACCCATCATAAGGCATCTAGCTCTGAATTCGAGTTCTCTACTTCTCAGCAAGTGGCTTGCATGTCTCAGTGTCTGTGGAGCCTCAAGATCTGCTGAAAGCCTTCCCCTCACTTTTCTTCCCACCTCCCTTTGGTGATCCCTGGTATTCTCATTTATTATTATTATTATTATTATTATTATTATTATTATTATTATTATTATTATTATTTTGTCTTTCTAGGGCTGCACTGTGGCTATGGAGTTTCCCAGGCTAGAGGCCAAATTGGAGCTGCAGCCTCTGGCCTCTGCCACAGCGACAGCAATGCCAGATTAGAGCTGCATCCATGACCTACACCATAGCTCACAGCAACGCCAGATCCTTAGCCCACCAAGCAAGGCTGGGGATTGAACCTGTGTCCTCATGGGTACTAGTCAAGTTCATTACTACTGAGCCACAACGGGAACTCCTCATTTTTATGTTATTTAAAAAAAAATAGATCTGGCATTAGAAAGAGGAAGAAATTCTAGATTAATGAATGTGTCCAGGGCTTCCCCTAGAGAGTGCTAAGAATGAACTCTTCAAAGCAGGCCATCTGACCAAATGTCTTTTCAATCGACCACAAAAAAGAGTGGAAAAGTTGAAAGGCAGTTAGGAAGAAAGGAAGAGGGAAAACAGGAGTACAGCAGGCAAAAAACATAGGAAGAGGGATGAAAGGGAAGGAGGGAGGAAAGAAGAGAGAGAGTTAAGGGAGAGAAGACTGTGGACAGAGCAGAGAAGGAGGTGGAGGGGAAATTAGGGAATGAAGACGAATATGAAGATAAATATCTGGCATAAGCCACCCAGAGGTTTCTGGAGGCTGCTGGTCCTCTGGAGGCCCCTGGGATGGTTTGAAGTGAAGGTCTTGTTCCTTGTCACTTATTACTTGACATCAAGAATCTTCTAGGAGTTTATCACAGCCCTTCCACTCTGGACACAGCCAGATGTGCAATTGAAGACAGCATATTGTGCATCTGGGCATGGAGGCAGGGATAAGTTGGAACTTGGAACTGATCACTAATATTGCCAAGTACAGAAAAGGCGCTGGTCCTGTCTGGATGCATGGCAGTGTGGGTCAAGCCAACCTGGACTTTGGGGCTTGGGAGGATTCAGGTATCAATGATCATCTCATGAATAGATGGAGGCATGTGTGAATAGATAAATTATCACCCACATGGAGTGTTCTAGCCCAGTAGCTCCCAGTGTAAGGGCTGGGGACTGGTGACATCAAAATCACCTGGGGAAAATTTTAAACTGTAGATTCTTAGACCATTCCTTTGGAGATGCTTTTTTTTTTTTTTTTTTTTTTTTGCTTTTTAGGGCAGCAGGTGCAGCCTAAGCAAGTTTCCAGTCCAGGGGTCAAATCAGAGCTGCAGCTGCCGGCCACAGCCACAGCCACAGCAGTACCAGATCCAAGCTGCATCTGCAACCTATACCACAGCTCACAGCAACACCGGATCCTTAACCCACTGAGCGAGGCCAGAGATCAAACCTGCATCCTCATGGATACTAGTCCGGTTTCCACTGAGCCACAACAGGAACTCCTTGGAGATTGTTCTTCAGTAGGCCTGAAGTATTTTGAATAACTGCTGCCAACTAACTGTAGGCACAGCTGGGTTTGAGAACCATGGCTCACAACAGCATAAAAAGTATTCCAGACAGAAGTAGGAGTCTGGGCATCCTATATGTGTCCAATTTACTAAACCCTTCACCCGTATTTTTCACTTGACAGCAAACTTGAAGACTTGGTTCACTTCTTACAAGTCTTGTATCCCAAGCTGTGTCAGCACTGGCAAGTCTTCTGGATGATGGCCGCAGCCATGCTGGTCCTGACTGTTGTGCTGGGGCTCTATGGTTCCTATAGCTCTTGTGTGGAGCAGGCCGATGGGCCCCTTGGAAAATCCACTTGCTCAGCAGACCAACGGGACTCCTGGTGGAGCTCAGGACTCCAGCATGAGCAGCCTATGGAGCAGTAGGAAATTGGACACCCAGCCAGCGCCCTGCTCCAGCCCACAGCCTACCGCCCTTTCCCCAAGCATGACATGTCAGGCCCCAGGGTGGGCGCGCCACTGCTGCCGTCAGGGAACAAGCAGGGGTTCTTTAACCCCTGGCACCCCTGTGAGCTCTTCACACACAGCAACTGATGTTCTTGGAGGATCAGCAAAAAGCATCAGTGGACGAAGAAGTGGCCTTCAGCAGTGAACTCCAGCAGAAGGAGAGGTTGCCTGCACCTGCCTAGTCCAGACAGCTGAGGAGAAACAAAACCCCTTCCTTACTGGGGACGGTGCAAAGCCCACTCTCCCCCTTTCCACTCTCCCTGATTGGAAATGAGGAAGGATTGTGCCTAAAGGCTAACTCTGACCCCGAGGATCACACCTGGAATTTGGAGTCGCAGCATGAATATCTTCCCATTTCCCATCTCATTCTTCCTGACTCTCCTTCAGCCATCCCCTTCTCCCCTTTGGAATCAGAGCTTCTCTTCACAGAAGTTGAAAAGCTTTCTCGGAAAAACATTCCCTAGGCCAATTTTTGCTCAGTGCTTGAAGTGAAATGGGAAGGTGTAAATTACCGTATATATGCCTCTAGTTGCACACTACACACACAGCACCCACGTGCATGAAGCTGACTACCCTCCAAATGTGTGCTCTGGGTGTGTGTTCAAGATAAAGCCAACCCATAGATTGTCACTAGGCGTGGGTCACCAGACACCTCAATGAACTCTCACATGGTCTTAAGATATTTGAGAAACACTGAAAATTCATGGCTTCCACAGTGAACTTTTGCTGGTCTTCATTTCCAGTGCTAATTCTCAGCTGCTATCTAGCCCCTCTTTGTGCTCTCCAGGGAAGGAGGAGACACAGTGTGCTTTCAGCTTTGCCATGCCTACACGCAGGTGTGTAGCTGCTGTGCAATGCTCCAGTTCCAATGGGACTCCTAGCATCCCATTGTTTAACAGAGAACTGAGAGCACATCCCACCTCTGATCAGACCCCTTGCTCCACCTTTACAGCTGCTGCCTTCCTTCTTGTCTCATCAGTTCTTGGGGGCTGGGGAGGGGGTGTTGGTTTCTGCGTGGGTGTTATGGTGGTGGCTTTGCCTCTGTTTTTGTTTGGCTATTGGCATTTTGTCTCTGTTGCTGACACTCACAGGACTTAAACTATGAGCCCAACACAGTTCTGGGTCTTATATAGGAATTCATTCATTGAGTCCTCAAGAAACAAGAAAAAAAGATGCCTCCTCCCATTTGCAGATAAGGAAAACGAAGTGCCAAAAATGCAAGTGATTTGCCAAGGAACCCAGTTAGTAAATCATGGGACTGGATGTCCAGCCCAGCTAGGCTGACCAGGAGCTGGACTCTCAACCCCTGCCCTAAACTGCCACTTCAAAAAGCCTCCTAACTGGGACGTGTCATATTCCAGTCCCACTCCTCTGAGTGGCCCTTCAGCCACTCCGAGTCATTTCTGGTTCCTGGACTCAGTTGTTTTCTCTCACTAGTTTTTCTTCTGCCACTCTCTTTTCTTCTGATCACTCTTCAGGACCAAGTGCAAAAATCATCCCCTCCATGCAGCTTTAGGGGCCTTCCTCAAACTCCCCCCATACCCTACACCCTGCTCTGTGCTTTCTGGCACTTTTTAGACATTTTTAAAGTGTTTTCATTACTACTCTCAATGACAGTTACTACAGTGTATCATAATAACTTATTGATGTATCTGTCCTTCTCCCCTAGCATTTTTCCTCAAAGACAAGAACCATATCTTACCCATTCTCTGGGTAAGTGCCTAGCATGATGGCTGATGCTTGGGAGGGCGTCATTAAATGTTGATCAAAAGAGCAAATGAGGAGTTCCTGTCGTGGCTTAGTGGTTAAAAAACCCCACTAGTATCCATGAGGACACAGGTTTGATCCCTGGCCTCGCTCAGTGGGTTAAGGGTCCATCATTGCCGTGAGCTGTGGTGTAGGTCACAGACAAGGCTCAGATCCTGCATTGCGGTGGCTGTGGTGTAGGCTGGTGGCTACAGCTCTAATTAGACTCCTAGCCTGGTAACATCCATGTGCCACAGGTGTGGCCCTAAAAAGCCACAAAAAAAAAAAAGAAGAAGAAAGAGCAAGTGAATATTCAAGGTGGTGGAAAGCAGTCTGGAAACAGCTGACGAATTTGCATACTTCCCCACATCAGTACCACCACCACCACCATCTCAATGAGAAAAATAACATCTTTTTCAGCTTCAGCTTACTCTTAATATTTTTCAGTGTACTCTGTGACCCAACACTGCATCCAAGCTCAAGGGATGGGCTTGATGCAATCACTCCTTTCAGAAAGCCCCACCTAGATCAAGCTCCACTGTAAAAGAGCACGTTGTTTTAAGGGGAGCATCCTTTCCAGTGGCTAGAAAACCACTGTTGAGAGAAGTCCCAGTTAGGGTTGACCAAGGATGTGCCACTAAGGTAAAGAGGAGCAGATCAAGGCAGATGGACATTGGCTGCATGCATGGATGGTTTGCTCTGCCTCTTCCAGGAGGACCAGACACACTGAAGGAGCTTTAGGCTCTTGCAGCCAAAGACAGGATGCACCTGGAGGTCCAGAGAGGGAGGCTGTAGGAGACGACTCTAGGTTGGCAGTCTCCAACCTCAGCCTCCCTCGAAGAAGGGCCAGGCTGAGCTGACCCATTGCCCACTTGGCCATAGGGGTCCCATCTTTGTTTCCAGTTGAGACAAAGGCCAGGAGAGGGGCTGCAGTGAGCTCTTGAAGCTCCAGTTTCTCCAGTGAGAAAGTCCCGCATGAAAGCTTCTAAGACCAGGCCCTTAGCCAAACTACTCTGTGAGTAAGGGAGGTTGAAGACCAGAAGGTGCCAAAGACCAACCACATTTCCAAGGGCATTCCTGATAAAAGGGGCTTTTTTTTTTTTTTTTTTTTGTATTTATTTGCTGGAAGCAAAGATGGACCTGAAGTGATTGGTACTATTGCCAAAGTGTCAGCGAAATGGAGAGAAACAGGCCCTGTATTCCCAACAGTGATATCGATCAGAAATAAAAGTTCCCTTCAAAAACGCCTCTGAAGTCTGACATTTCTCCTTGGCCCTAGGCCTCTGTTGTTGGTGTCATTGTTGATGTCACCTCCTAAAAGGACCTTCACTTTCTGGCTGCCACAGATGTGTTGAATGCCATAGATGTGTCGCTCCCTACGTACAGCCTGGCCGAGTCAATGGAGAGGGAGATGCTGGATTTGTGTATCACTGGCTGTCAGTTCCTAATGCTATTAAACCTCACACAGGTGTGCTAGCCTTGAACTATAGCGTGTCACATACCTGAGTTTGAAAATAAAAGCACGTTTCCAAACCTCTGGTGGTAGCCTAATGCCTCCTCATTTTCTGGAGCTCTGCCCCAACCTTGACCAACCCTGAATTTAGAATCCACCTTTGGATAACAGTGCCCCCCCCATCCCCACCAAAGTTCCCAGCCCCTGGGACCCTGGCCTATGGGCTCCCTCCCGGAGCTGGATCAGTTCTTCTCCTCTTCATCCTCATTCCTCAATCCTAGTTTCTTGTATCTTCCTTGCCTATGATTTTTAAAAACATAATAATGAATACATTTTGCTAGAGACTGCTATGTTTTCACCAATCTGATTTCCACAGCTAGACTATATTTTTCAGTCTTTTCTTGTGGCAGGTGAATGTGGATCCTCCAGATTCAGTTTCCTAAACACAGATTCTCCTGCCCAGACTTTACATCCTCTTTAGTCCCCTCTCTGCCAATCAGATTCAGAGGATTCAGTTGAGGACCTAAGGCCCAAGAAAACAGCAGGACCACTAGGTGGAAGCTATGTCTTTGAATGGGCCCTCACAGGATTCAAAGTGACATGAGCAAGAAATAAAATCTTTGTGTATTAAGCCACTGAAATTTGGGAATGTTTGTTATAGCAGTTAGCCTACCCTGACTAGTGCATACGTTTGCACCAGAAATGGGGTACACCAATTACAAATTTTCAAATTATGAGACACGGGCTTAGAAGCCAAATGGGAGGAAATCAGAAAACGGATCTCAAGGGCTGGAAATACAGTGACCTGGGTTATGAAGAAAAGAAAAACATTTGGTAAAGTCTTATACATAGATAATGTGAAAGACGGTGCATGGTCAGCCTAGAGCTCTAGGAGAAGTGGCTGGAAAGAATCAGCATGTTGAAGTATGTGAGCCTTTGTTGACTGTCTTTTGAAAGGTATTGCAAGAAAAGGAAATGCTCAGGAAAGAATTGGCTACTTGGAGTCAGAAAGGGAAAAGGGTACAGAATGCTTAGATTTAAGGATTAGAAAACCTGACTGCTTCTAAACCCCAGACTAAAAAGAGCTTTGAGTGAAAACCAATAAGACGTTTCAGTTGAATTCAGCTTCACTTCAGCTCTATGGTAAATGCCAGATTAAGGATACAGCCCTTTCATCTTCAGTTTCTAATGAACTCAGTGTGGCCACCATTAAATTGGGGGCATGGGGTGCATGGGGCTGAGAAAAAGAAATATATCTTGAGAATTGTGACTGGGAAAGGATGATTTAGGGTCTGATTATTGGCACATGGATTTCGATGGAAGCAAATAATTCAGAAACCTAAGTCTGCAAGGGAATTGTATTTACAAAGAAATACCAGCCAGGACTAAAACCTCCTTCAATTTTTAAGTTAGAAAATGATTTCTGGGGTTTTCCTGTTGTGGCGCTGTGGAAACGGATCTGACTAGGATCCATGAGTTTGCAGATTCGATCCATGGCCTTACTTAGTGGGTGAAGGATCTGGCATTGTCATGAGCTGTGGTGTAGTTTGCAGACATGCTCAGATCCTGCGTTGCTATGGCTGTGGTGTTGGCCAGGGGCTGTAGCTCTGATTGGACCCCTAACCTGGGAACCTCCATGTGCCATGGGTGCAGCCCTAAATAGACAAAAGACCAAAAAAGAAAAAAGAAAATAACTTTTGGGGTCCTAAGCTTACCTCAGCAGAAAGCGGAGTGCACAAGATGTGCTACCCCCAAGGAGGCAACTCCCTCATTCCTACTATAAATGTGGCCAAGAAAGATCATGTGCAATAACAGGCTACAGAGGACATGGGACAAGGGAGTTTCTCCTAGAAAGCAGGATCAGGATGTAATCAAAGGTAGGTAACTGTGGTCGGCAGAATGCCTCTGCAAACATCTCCCCTCAAGATGCACCTCCATCCCTGGAACAGGTGCATATGCTGTTCATTCCTATTGTGTTACGTGCCTTAGGTGGCCTTGAATAGGGGTATCATCTGGTTGGACTCAACGCAATCACATGAGCCCTTAAAAGCAGAGAGATTTCTCTGGCTGATGGAGGAAGTGGAAGTCAGAGAGATGAGAGAGGTTTGAAGGGCTCCAAAATCACGGCTGCTTTGAAAATGGAGTGAACCCTGTGAGAAGATATGCAGACAGCCATATAGGTACAGAGAATGGGCCCTGGTTGAAAGGAAATGGGGACCTCCTTCATGCAACCTTAAGGAAATGAATTCTGCCACCGACCTGAACAAGCACAGAAATGAGGCCTCCAGAGCCTCCAGGTGAGTACCCCACCCACACAGCCCCTCTGACCCACACAACTATGAGATAAAAATAGTGTTGGTGGAAGTTAAAAAATCTGCAGTAATTTTTTTTAATGCAATGATAGGAAATTGATGGTGGATTTTGAGCTGGATGGACCTTGCATTCCTTCCACTGAGAACAGAGTGACTGTATTCTATGTTTGGAAACAGTGAACCCTATTCTGGGTGATCAGAGGGTAAACTCTGGCAGAGACTGCTATGTGTTCACCAAATTATTATACCCTTTGCTCTTGGGCACATGGCTAAACTACATTTCCCAGACTCCTTTGCAGTTATATGGGGCCATGTGACAATATTCTGGCCAATGAGATATGGTAGAAGTGAATGGCCACTTTTGGCCCCTAAAGCCACCTCCTCCACCACAAGCTTCCATGCTCGCCTCCCTTGGTTGCTGGCTCAATGGGGAGGACTCTGAGGTACTAGGTGATGGTTAAGCTACACCATCTCTGAATCATTGTGTATGGCAAATCCCCCACCCTTTGCCACCACCATTGTCAGCCATTGGATGGTAACATGAGAGAAACAAACAGCAATTTTGTTAAGGCATTGGAATTTGGGATTGTTATAGCAGCTAGACTACATTGGCAAATACAACTGCCATTCTACACATTTTATTTTTGATTGCAAATTTTTTAAATTAAGTTATAGTTGAGTTACAGTGTTGGCACAACACTCTACACATTTTAGAAAACAACTAATTCCTGTAATATCAGGACCATAGAATTATACTGCTGCGTTACTTTTAAATTCACATAATTCAGTTCCTTTATTTGATAGATGGTAAAACTGAGGCCCAGAGAAGGTACATGACTTGCTCAAGGTCACACAGATAATTAATGTTTAAACTTAAAATTTAGCTATTCCCCTCAGTCCAGGACTCTGGGTTGGGCCACATTTCCTTCTTTCATGTCACATTTCAAATTTTCTATTTAAATTTTCATTTGCGGAGTTCCCATTGTGGTGCAGTGGAAATGAATTCGACTAGGAACCATAAGGTTGTGGATTTGATCCCTGGCCATGCTCAGTGGGTTAAGGATCCGGCGTTGCTGTGAGCTGTGGTGTAGGTCGCAGATGCAGCTTGGATCCTGAGTTACAGCTGGTGCTATTATTTTAAAAATGGGCAGTGCTGCAGGTTCTCTTTCCACACCCTGAACACAGACTACCTGGCAATATTTTGTTCATATCTCCCCACTTTAGCTTTTAGCTCTTGTCAATGAACTCTTTAGGCACTTATCTTGGTGGAAAGGCCTAGAAGCTGGGACTGAGCATATTTGCACTTAACAAGAGAGGCAGAAAGTTCCCAGCAAGATTTTCAGGAACATTCCAGGGGTAGCTTGACTTCTCTCTATGGGGAGAGCCATTAAAATAAAATTGTGTCCTCTTCCAGAAATTCTTTATTAAACACCATTTCAGTCACGCAGACTCCTTTTATCTAATAATTTCTCTTCCAGGAATTTGTTTCCAAAATTTAGGTCAGTCTTCTCATTTCTCCTAAGCTATTTCTGCCATCCAAGTGCTTGCATGGTTCATTTTTTTCCTTTCCTGTCTTCCTTCCTTCTTCCTTTTCAAACACACTTTAGCAAATGCTTGAAGGCTAACTCGCGTTCCAATGTGATGCTAGCTTTAAGGTTAATGATGAAGAGGACATGGTTCCTGCTTTCTTGTCCACCTGGCTCCCTGGTGATAGGTTCTCTATGCTACTGAGGTGCCTGTAGTCTAGGTCTTGTGCTCACCCAAGGAATGAGTTCTAAAGGGGTACTTAAGGGATATTCCCCTGGTTTCTTTTCTTTTCTTTTCTTTTTTCTTTTTGTCTCTTTAGGGCCACACCCATGGCATATGGAGGGGTCGAATTGGAGCCATAGTCACCTGCCTATGCCACAGCTACAGCAATGCATGATCCGAACCGCGTCTGCGACCTACACCACAGCTCACGGCAATGCCGGATCCTTAACCAAACCCCCATCTTCATGGATGCTAGTCGGGTTTGTTAATGGCTGAACCATGATGGGACTCCTCCCCTGGTTTCTTAGATGCTCTCCAAGTGCAGAGCAGATTCTCCTTTCATTATTGGTATTTTCCACCCCAATGTCTAAGTTTATGACCAATACCATTTGTATTGGAAAGAACTAGTTATCCATACACTGTACTTACAAATGATATTCCTTTCGGAAAAAAACTAACACGCCTTTGTGAAACATATTACTCTCAAACCAGAATACCGTAATTACCATGGAACACAAACCACTGAAACTCCAGCAGGGAAAACAGAGAATGCAAACTGCTCATACACAGCGCAGATAAATCTCACTGTCATCAAACAAGAAAGGGGAAGTCTAGATGGAGTTTTGATCTATCAGAATACAAAAGAAGTTATTAAAGAGGGTGCTATTATATAAAGGACCCTTGCAATTACTATTATAAAGTATAAATTGACTGATTTTATAAATTTTCCCCTAGTTGTGTTTTGTAAGTATAAATTTTTTAATTTTCATTTATTGGAATACAATTGTTTACAATGTTGTGTTGGCTTCAGATGTACAGCAAAGTGATTCAGTTATGCATATACATATAACCATTCCTTTTCAAACTGTTTTCCCATATAGGTTGTTACAGAATATTTTGTAGTTCCCTGTGCTATACAGTAGATCCTTGTTGATTATTTATTTTATATATAGTAGGTGTGTATATGTTAATCCCAAACTCCTAATTTATCCCTCCCCACCATATTTCCCCTTTGGTAACCATAAGTTTGTTTTTGAAGACTGTGACTCTGTTTCTGTTTTGTAAATAAGTTCATTTCTTTCATTCTTTTTTTTTTTTTACTAGATTCCACATGTAAGTAATATATTTGTCTTTATCTGACTTTGTAAGCATGAATTTTTTTTTTCTTTTTAGGGCTGCGACTGCGGCATATGGAAGTTTCCAGGCTAGGGGTCAAATCGGAGCTACAGCTGCCGGCCTATGCCACAGCCACAGCAACGCCAGATCTGAGCCACATCTGCAACCTACACCACAGCTCACGCCAATGCCGGATCCTTAACCCACTGAACAAAGCTAGGGATCAACCCCGCATCCTCATGGATCCTAGTAGGGTCCATTAACCACTGAGCCATGAAGGGAATTCCTTAAGTATGAATTAAGTATGATTTTTTAATGTGCCTGGTTTAAGAAGGAATCACCTGTAGTGGGATATAAATTTTAAATGTATTAAGAAATCTCAAAGAGAAGAGTGAAGACTCTGTCCTTGGTATTTAAAAAAATCATTTGTTCCATATTTTAGGTTCCACAAATAAGTGACATCATATAGTATTTGTCTTTTTCTTTCTGGCTTACTATAAGCTTATACTAAGTCTTATGCTAAGACTCTATATACTAAGTATAAGAGCATATTTAGTGTAAGAATCTCTAGTTCCATCCATGTTGCTGCAAATGGCATTAGCTTCTCTTTTTTTATGGATGAGTAATATTTGGGGGTTCTTTGGATGCAAACTGTTATATTTGGAATAGATGGGCAATGGGATCCTACTGTACAGCACAGGGAAATGTGTGTGATTGGGTCACTTCTTTGTACAACAAAACTCAATGAAACATTGTACATCAACAACAACAACAATAATAGTAATAGTATCATTTGTTTTCATAAGTCTCAGCCTCATTCCCCACAGATCACAAGGATATGCATTTGGAGGGAGTAAAAACCATCCTGATTGTAAGAAGAAAAAAATCACAGCCTATGCTCAGTCTCCTTCAGACAGAGCCATTCCTAGGAGTATATTAATGAATGGGCTCCACAGTCAATAGCAATGAACTGGGTCAGGAGTGAGCTTGTGGTGGGAGGAGGTGGTGACAGGGAAGATGGGAATTGTGGAAACCTTCAGCAGTTCACCCTGTGCTATCTGCCTTCCTCATTTGTGTGTTTTCTGAGTCAGCATTAGCTAAATTTTCCAGAAAGCCATCCACAAAGCACAGCCTGGGCATTCAAGGGACGTCACTCATTTCCCCTAGTGACCTTGACAAGTCAGAAGTTTGAAAGCAGGGAAATCCGCCTGTCTCCGTTATGAAGTGGAGCAGTGGGGGGGGGTGCCCAACATATTTTCAGAATTCTCCATCCAGACGGGTGACTGTCTGCTTCTGTTACGACCGGTGCCCCACTGAGGTGCTTCTCTGGCTCTAAAGGCATGATGGCCAAATACTTCAACTTGCTGTTACTTCTTGCTTCCCTCTGGACCACTCAGCTTCTGGTCCAAGGTGCTCTCCGCACAGAAGGTAGGTTTCTTACGAGATTGCCAACCTGAAGCAAGGCAAGATCTTGCAAGCTGTCCTAAGCCTGCTAAATCTGTGACTGAATTTCTGGGGTGGGGGTGGCCCTCAATATCAACAGAAGATCTCATTGGCAGTACTGCTCTGCCAGAAATGTTTTCACCAAATTGTCAACTTCACAAAAGTGATTCTCCTTTACCTTTACATCATCTTGCTTTTTATCGTTTGGTTATGTGATATTTTTAATGGGAATATTTTGAAACAAAACATTGAGGAGAGAGCACTTGTCTAAAAAAATGTTTCATTGAATAAACAAAAATGTTTCAACATGATGAAAAATGTTGAACAATCACTAAGCCTGGAGGTAATGGCTAACTTTCACAGAATATTGGCCTGTTTTATATTTCCGAAAGTATCAGTATAATTATTTTAATTTCAGTTTTACTACCATGGAATGCATGTTTTTAATATGCAATAAATAGCAAATTAACTGAAAAAAATCTGTGAAAATTTAGGTTTAAAAATTAGCCTTCAGCTCCCTACCAAAAAAAAAAAAATGACTTGAAATGACTTTTGGGCTTTTGAAATGCCTAAATGGTAACCTCATTCTGCATTGTAGGCAGAAAAATTTGTAACCACCAAGTACTCATTACAGCTCTGAGCAAATGAAAATATGAGCACTTTAAAAGGAAAATTATGTATTCCCATGCTGGACGATGCCCATACTGAGGTATAAAATATGTTGGGAACAGACATCCAGAGTTGATTGAGATATTGTTGTATTCAGTTTTATAAGGGAAGTTAGAGTTATATGACTGATTTTTTTCAAATACCAGAACTGTTACTTTCAAATAAGATTAGCCCTCTTTGAATCCCCCTGGGAGTCTGTTCACTTTTCCCCAAAATACTGCCATCACTCAAACTATTGTGACCCTCGATTTTGATATTGACTCCTCACACTCTTTGGACCATCCTCAATAATGGCCAACTTTTTCTGAGGGAAATAAAATTTGGGGAACAACTGATAGTTTTACAGAGCCATGATTGTGGAAAAGGTAGTTGATGAGGATGAGTTAAATGAGGATGGATATTAGTATTTTTGAGGATGTATGTGTGTGTGTTGCAGATATATATATATTATATACATATACACACACATATATATATATTATATAACATCTTATGATCAGAAAGACAGGGAGTTCTCATCGTGGCTCAGTGGTTGATGAACCCGACTAGCATCCATGAGGATGTGGGTTCGATCCCTGGCCTCGCCCAGTGGGTTAAGGATCCAGTGTTGCCATGAACTGTGGTGTAGGTTGCAGACGTGCCTCGGATCTGGCATTGCTGTGGCTGTGGCCTAGGCCAGCAGCTTCAGCTCTGATTCAACCCCTACCCTGGAAACCTCCATATGCTGCGGGCGCAGCCCTAAAAAGATAAAAGACCAAAAAAAAAATTTAGAAAGATAGATAGATGATAGATAGATATCATATGTAGATGCATAGATGAAGGAATAGGCTCAGTGAGGCCAAGTACCTTGCTGGATGTCATAAAGGTGGTAAATAATAAAGCTTGGGCTTGATTTCAGCACTGTCTGAATTCTAGGTATATACTCTTTCTATTATGCTGGCTGTTTCCCAAGGAAACTTTAGGAAGGGGTTACTGGAATAGCCCTTGGATTCTAGCTCTCCGTTTTTGTCCCTAAACAGGAAAGCATAATATCTACTATTTTTTGACTGCCTACTGTGGACCCAGCCTCCTCTAGGTACAAGTTATGTAGTTTTAAAACGCTGATAAAAATTCTGTAAAGGAGTTCCTGTCGTGGCTCAGTGGTTAACGAATCTGACTAGAAACCATGCGGTTGCGGGTTCAGTCCCTGGTCTCCCTCAGAGGGTTAAGGATCCGGCGTTGCCCTGAGCTGTGGTGTACGTCACAGACATGGCTCAGATCCCGCGTTGCTCTGTCTGTGGCACAGGCCGGCAGCTACAGCTCTGATTTGACCCCTAGCCTAGGAACCGCCATATGCTTCGGGAGCAGCCCAAGAAAAACGCAATAAGACCAAAAAAAAAAAAAATTCTGTAAAGAAGATGGAGCCATCCCTCCTTTACAGGTGAGAACACTAACTTGCCCAAAGTCCCAGAGCCAGTTAAGAAAAGAAATATTTAAAGCTAGATCTGTTGCCCCGGATAGGACTGTCATTACTCATAACAATAATATTTACATTATTTACATGTAAATATATCAAAATGATATATGATGTATGATGAGAGAGTACCAAGACCGCATTACAGTGTAAGTAATATACCTTCTCTATAGGTTTTCCCAAAGAAGCAGCCATAGAGGTTTGAGCAATAGCAAGCTTCTGAGTTAAAGGAGCCAAATTTCAGGACAAAGGGTGTGTTCCAAGAGTCAGTTCTAGTTATGTGTGTCTGTGTGTTCCTCTTCTCCCCATTGCACAGCGGGCAGCAGAACAGTATCCTAGATAAGAATGGGGTTTTAGCATCAATCATAACTGGGTTCGTGCCCTCAAACTGCCACCTTGTTGCTCTATATCCTTGGGCTCAGGAAAGTTACTTAATCTCCCCGAGCCTCAATTTTCCATTAAAAGAGACCGGCTTTGGCAAAGAGTAGCATCCACAGGTGATAGAAGTTTCAATTAACATTGGCATTGATATTAACATCAGTGTTGGTGTAGGTATAGTATTAGTGCACACAGTCATAAGAGGCTGGTCTGTCACAAACACCCATTTGGGGTGTTGGCTCTCTGCCACTGTGATCAGGGTCTGGAAGCAAACAAAGCTATTCACAAATACCATACATCATATTCATTTCGCTTCTCTTACTCCCTGCTCCAGAGCACAGAGGACTTAGAAATGTTCCTTCCGTGTTTGTAAAAAGAAACTTCCTTTTTTTTCACTATAAATATTTTATTTATAGCAAAGCTTACCACTTATGTAAGTACATTTTACTTAATATTAGCTTTTTTTTTTTAACGGCCCCACCTGCAGCATATGGAAGTTTCTGGGCTAGGGGTCAAACTGGAGCTGCAGCTGCAGGCTTATGCCACAGCCACACCAACACCAGATCCAGGTCACATCTGCTTGTGGCTATGCTGGATCCCTAACCCACTGAGCAAAGCCAGGGATTGAGCCCACATCCTCATGGACTCTAGGTTGGGTTCTTGACCTGCTGAGCCATAACAGGAACTCCAATATTAGATCCTTTTTAATGATTTTAATTTTTTTTCCATTATAGCTGGTTTACAGCGTTTTGTCAATTTTCTGCTGTACAGCGTGGCGACCCAGTTACACACACGTAAACATTCTTTTTTCTCACATTATCAGGCTCCATCCCAAGTGACCAGACATGGTTTCCAGTGCTACATAAAAGGATCTCATTGCTAAACCATTCCAAAGGCAATAATCTGCATCTATTAACCCCAAGTAGATCTTAATGCTGTAATCTACTTCAGTTATTTGAAAGTCATTTTAATCAGAGCAATTGTATTATGCCATATTAATGAGGTATAAGTTACTAGTTGAAAAATAATTGTGAAAAAGATGGACCATTATTCTAAATATATTAGATGTACATTAATACAGATACCTAGTATTGGTATTTCTCCTTTAAATGATAAGTATTTTATTATTTATTTATTTATTTTTGTCTTTTGTCTTTTTAGGGCCACACCCACAGCATATGGAGGCTCGCAGGCTAGGGGTCTAATCAGGGCTGTTGCTGCTGGCCTATGCCAGAGCCATGTCTGTGACCTACACCATAGCTCATGGCAACGCTGGATCCTTAACCCACTGAGCAAGGCCAGGGATTGAACCCGCAAACTCATGGTTCCTAGTCGAATTCGTTTCCGCTGCGCCAAGATGGGAACTCCAAGGATAGGTATATTTTAGTACTGAATTGGTAAATAGTTTTTTAAAAAGTATCATTATAAGAAACGTCCTTCAAATACCAACTTGGACAATAATCAAAACATTTTACTGGGCATCCAGTGCACAGATTTATGTTCAAGCAATTACTTGGGAGATTGAAATTCTCTTTTATGGGCTTTTGTGGATGAAGTCCAACAGAAATAAAGCAGCAGAATGCAAATGCAACTTTGCAACTTCATACAGATCTATGAATCCCGGAACCCAAAGGGAAGGAATCAAAAGAATGCTCAGATTCATTAGTTTTTGAGTAAGATATTATTCATATCTTAATTGTTCAACAGCCTCAGGTTCTCCAGAGAGATCCATCATTAGCAGACTAAAACCAAAATGCTTTGAAGATAACGTAATGCCACTATGTTGTGATTTATTGAGCACCTACTATGTGTCAGGCACTTTGATGAGCATTTTTATTCAAATTAACTCATTCAGCTTTCACTACCCTATACAATAGCTGTTGCTATCTTTCATTTTCTAAATTTGGAAACTGAGGCTCAAAGAGATGAAGTAACTAGCATCCCCTAGACTCCGCCCCAGGAAGCTTCTGTGTAATGAACAAGGCACTTTAATGCAGTGAGAGATGATGGACTCAGGCCTGGTGAGAGGTACAGCATAGATCAGGGCAAGCACCCTCCTAACTCAGCAGGATGTCCTTGTGGGAAATGCCTGGTCTATGTCTTGTTGGTTCTTTTTTCTTTTTTTTTCTTTCTTTTTTTTTCTTTTTGCTTTTTAGGCCCACACCTGTAGCCTATGAATGTTCCCAAGGTTAGGGGTTGAATGAATCGGAGCTGCAGCTGTCACAGCAATGCCGATTCAAAGCCACATCTGTGATCTATACCACAGCCTACAGCAATGCCGGATCCTTAACCCACTAAGCGAGGCCAGGGCTGAAACCCAGGTTCTCATGGATACTAGTCGAGTTCCTGTTGCTGAGCCACAAGAGGAACTCCCTGTCTTGTTATTTCTAAACTTCAATCCCAGCTGCTATGTCGAGACAATTATATTCCACTAGGAAGGAGAGCCTGAGGGCTGGGGCGAGGACAGCGGCACACTGAGGGCCTCTGTGATTCCTTTGCAGAGCTTTCCATCTCAGGACCATGCAGAATCATGGGGGTCACCCTGGTGAACAAAAACACACAGTTACAGCTGAATTTCACAGAAGCCCAGGAGGCCTGTAGGCTGGTGGGACTAACTTTGGCCAGCAAAGACCAAGTTGAAGCAGCAAGGAAATCTGGCTTTGAGACCTGCAGGTGAGAAACAGCTGGATTCCCAAACCCAGCGGGAGCTCTTATGGCTCTGTGTTCTTGTTCAGCCATAGAGAGCAAACGCCTCCACTCAGTTTGTATGTGCTCTGTTACAGCTATGGATGGGTGAAAGATCAGTTCTTGGTCATCCCTCGGATTTACCCGAACCCCAAGTGTGGGAAGAATGGGAAGGGCGTCCTGGTTTGGAGACATTCCCTCAGTCAGAAGTTCAAGGCCTATTGTCACAACTCATCTGGTAAGTCCGATCTGCGTGTTTTCTCCCTTGTGGCATGTTTTCTCCAAGTTTCTCCAGCTCTGTGACCTGGCTAGGAGGAGTTAGCCTGAGCAGCAGCAGAAGTAATCACAGTGATGGCTGTTGAATCCTCCTAAGACTGCCTCTTTGACCAGGCTGGAGGTGGCAGTGTGCCCATCAGAGGAAACAGGGAAAATATGACAGATGGGCGACATAGGGAGAGGGCATGCCCAGAGGGTCCGGTACCCAGCCCCTGCCACCTTCTAAGAGAAACAAGAAGGGAAAAGAAACATCCACGATGGACAGTGCAATGCACAAAGTTATCTTGCCCAACCTTGACAATCTCCCTAGGAGATGGGCATTATCATCCATGTATTTTGCAGATGAAAAAACTCAGCTCAGAGGACATAACTATGTTTGTCTGAGGTCTCCTTGCTATGAAGATTCACACATAGATCTCTTCCCATTATCCCACATTCCACTAAGGAGTAGAAGTTCAGATGCTACATTTGATGTTTTTTAAGAACAAGACCCAATTTTCAGTTTGTGAAGGGAGGAATTAAAGCTAGAAAACAGAACGGATTTGCCCAAGGTCACATGGTCATCCCTTTAACTGTGTTTGGGACCTCAGCCACCTTAGCTGAGAAGTTACTTACTCTACCTAAGTAACTTCTCAGAAAGTTTTCCTTTGCCTGAATGCTTGCCCTTACTTGATTGTAAAAATTTCTGTTTGAGTACTCTTCACACGTACTCATAAATCGGACCTTCTAAAGGTCAGATGGCTCAGGGCTCATTCTCTAAGATCCAGGGGATAAAAGTATACCAGCAATTTTTGTGGCCTAAAGGCAGCGTAAGGTCCAAGGAGTTCTCTGAATCAGGGGGCCTTGACCTACGAAGGTCCCTGAAAGAGGCTTTGTCCATTTCCCTCACTTCACAGATGAAATGATTGTAGCTCAGAATGGAGGTTTGGCTTATTCAAAGTCCTGCAGTTAGTCAGTGGCAGAGTCAAGACTGGAATATAAAGCTTCTTCCCACATCCCCCCCGCCACCTGCCCCCAGCATCCTTTTTCCCCTCCTCTGCCTCTTCTGCCTGTCACTTTTGGCTAGAGAATTGGTGGTCTGCCTGCCTACTTATCTCATAGCCAGCCCATGCCTGTCAAGTGGCCTGGCCTTTTAGCAGTCTGACCTTCCTGCCTGCTATCTGTGCAATGAAAGGACCCCTAGCCCTCTGGGCTCAACAAAATGAGTTGGGGCATGTTAGTAGTAAGAGGAGAGGCATAAAATAAACTCTGTGTATAGGAATAAAAAGTGTGTAAAAATAAATTAAAAAAAAAGATAACTCTGTCCTATCTGCTGCCTGGTTGGTAGTGACTATGAAGGACCACCCACCATAAAAAAAAAAAAAAAAAAGGATTCAGGGAAGATGACCTGGGTTTGCATGTTTCCTCGTGGATTCATTTAACTTGTCCTGCCATTCCCTACTTCCCATATACTTAAAGTGAAGGGCAGAAGCTTGATTAGACTCCTGTTCACTATGCTGGGCAAAAATACTTCATAGATGATATCATGTCCTTTAGATCATATCATAAAGCATTTCATGTCAGTATATTCCACTATTAATATGCTAACTTTGATCATTTAAATAAGATGGCAGCTGCCAGACGTTCTAATTAACTCAGAAAGGTATCTATTTCCCCTTTGTAATGAGTATCAAACCTAGAGTGTGATATTTTGGCACCGTGCAAAGATTCTGACCCCTCAATCATTTTTTTACCTAGTAGTTCAAGCAAATACTGATGATTCCTGCTGGAATCAATTATTACATACAGGGCTGCAAAATGCTAATTTTCTTTTCTTTCTTTCTTCTTTGTCTTTTCAGGTCTGCACCTGCAGCACATGGAGTTTCCCAGGCTAGGGGTCAAATTGGAACCGCAGCCGCTGGCCTACACCACAGCCACAGCAACGCCAGATCCAAGGCACATCAGTGACCTGTGCCACAACTCGTGGCAACGCTGGATACTCAACCCACTGAGCAGAGCCAGGGATCAAACCCATGTCCTCATGGATACTAGTCAGGTTCACCCCTACTGAGCCGCAACAGGAACTCCTAAAATGATACTTTTCTAAATCTATTCTTCATTCTACATTTATTAGCGGGCAATCTTGGATAAAGAAGAATCTCTCTACCTCCCTCCCTTCCTCCCCCACTTCTCTCTCTCTCTCTCTCACACACACACACCCCTCCTCCCTCCCCCTTATACCATCATAGGCACATGGCATTTTACTTTGTGTGTTCAATGTTGTAATAAGCTTTACAGTTATTATTCTTGTATTCTTTTTGATGCTCAAATTGGCCCCAGTTCAACAAGTGGGAGTCCCTCCTAGTTTACTCTTGTGTCTTTCATCCCTTTAGTATTTGAGCAAGTCATAATAACACTTCTCAGGCTCACTTTGTTCTTTCTCTTTTCCAGACATGGCATCAGTCATTTATTTCTCCAAGGGGGGAATGGAGAATGGTCCTTAGTTCTTTTTAATGGTCCTTAGTTCTTTTTAATAACTATTCTCATTTTTATTGCTTCTTTTGAGTGGTAAGCTAGAAAATATATATATGCATTTTGCATTTATGTTTCCAACTCAAATTTAATAATTCAAGTTTTTTCTTTGTTTATTTTGTTTTATACTTGCATCTTTTTTTCTCTAATATGGAAAACCTTTCTTCCCAATAAATAATGTTAATGTATTTTCTTATCCTACAATATTTTCAAAATTATAAAGCCATTATTAGGAATAATAACCCTACTGAATGGAATTTGATATTCCTTTGCATTTTTTTTTGTACTCAGAAGATAGCCGTCTAAGGATGTACTGTCGGAAAATTGTGTGCAAAAATGACTTGAGAAAATTTGCTACTCTGTGTGGTTATGTTATTGTTTTGAAATAAGTTAGATTCACCTGCTTCTGTCTGCCATCTTCGTGACGATCAGAGCGGATCTAACCCTTATACTAACACTAATCCTGAACTCACCCTATATGGTTTTTTTGTTTGTTTTCTTTACTTTTTTATTGCTATCTTGTGAGTTCTGGTGAACAGAGTAACCTTATATCTGACTTTAAACCTTATCCTAATTATCTTTCTATTGCTATCTTTGTGAGCTTTGGGGATCAGACCAAAGAGCCCTTAATGCTCTGTGTGTACCATCTGTTTCATGCTATTCTCTCTGCTACATGCCCCTCTTCCTCATCACCTGGCTAATTTGTCCTCTTTATTCACTTTCAAGTGCATCTTCTTCAGGAAGCCTTCCCTTACTCCCGATGCCTATATATCCTCTTGGATTCCAATCACACTGTGTTTCATGTTTATCAGCGCACTTGGCACATTCCAAAGAAATTGTATTTATAGTCTGGAGGGACAGAGAGCCAGGTCCTAACACTTCCAGAAGAGACACCCTGTATTCTCAACCAGTTAGGGACCACAGGACCAGACTGCTGCTGCTCTCTCACATGGTATCCTTCTTGGCTACACTTCAGGAACACAGATGCAAAGGAACTGATTCTTACAGATCTTACATATTATGTCATAGGTTCGGCTAGGCCCTACACATTTACTGCTGCATCAGTCCTTGGTAAAATGATACAAGTCAAGTGTATCACTTCTACTTTCCAGGAGAGGTAACTGATGCTTAGAATGTACCTTGCTGTGGTCGCAGTCAGTGAGGGACAGAGCCAGGATATAAATCTCGAGCCCTGCCACTTCCATGTTGCATCTTCCCTGGTAAGGACCACACATCAGCAACATACCAGGCCAAGGGTGGGTTTTTGGCATGAGTTTCTTTTTTTTTTTTATTAACTCAATGCATTTTATTATATTTATAGTTGTTTGGCATGAATATTTTTAAAAGCTCCCTGGATGATTCTAACCCACAGTCAGAGTTGAGAATCACTTTTCTCTAGAAGCTCTCTATGACATAAGTCTTAGAATTCCAGGTACTTCCAGGTTCCCCTATTTCTGTGCTATTACAATATTCTCCTTCTTGGCTCCTGGTTGTGTTCTCCTCAGTGTTTCATACCTCCACTGATGATTCTATTGCTCCTCTGCTCCCCAGCCTTGTGTGGCTTCCTTTTTTCAGAATCTGATGGGAACCCTGAAGCCTTTTGCTCTTTTGCACATTAAACTAGGCATGTATTAGAACTTTTGTACATCAGTTGGGAGGTTTGCGGACCCCAGCTGAAAATTCCTTCTCCTGCAGCATAAATTCCATATCCTTGACCATGGCAATTATAACTCTTTTACATTCCGGCTCCAACCTATCTTTCCAGACTCATCTCCTACTTGCAGTCTTTCTTGCTCCCTCCCATACACACACTCTACACTCTAGCCAGATTTTTCTTCTTATCATTTTCGAGCACACCTACACTTTCAAACTTTTGGATTCTTGAGTCGCACTAGGTTTTTTTTTTTTTTTTTTTTTTTTTTTTGGCCACGTCTGTGGCATGTGGAAGTTCTCAGCTAGGGTTCATACCCAAGCCACAGTAGTGACAACACAGGATGCTTAACTGCTAGACCACGAGGGAATCCCTGGGTCATGCTAGTCTTATTGACTGAGACATCCTATTCTCTTTTCTATACTATAAGAGCTGGAGCTCTATTCCAGCCATTCTGGCCTTTTATTCATCTGACATGCTGAGATTATTCAACTGTAGGCTCTTGAACTTCCTGTTCTCTTTACCTGGAAGGTTTTTGCCCTAGATCTTCAATGACTGACTTCTTTTCATTATTCAGGTCTCCGCTTAAGTATCATCTCCCCAAAGAGACCTACTCTTACCACCTTATCCAAAGTATCTGATCCCATCCAACGCCTTCCAGTGTGGTCCTTATCCTGTTTCATTATCTTCTCAGCATTTATCATCCTCAGAAATTTCTTGGCTTATTTTTTTAAAATCATCCCTCTTCTTCCTTTCAGTAGCATAGAAGACCCTTAGGACCAGGAACTTGGCCTTTTTTGCACCTAGCACAGTGCCTGGCACAGAGTGGAGCTCAACAAATATTTGTTGAAGGAGCGTGTTAACCCTCCAGACCTGCTCAAATGCCATCTCCTCTGTGAATCCCCAGTGACTTTCCCCTACCCTCATCAAAGTCCTTCTGTCCTCCTGGAAACAGGAATCATGCCTTATTTGTCTCTGTCTTGTCAGTGCCCAGCACAGTATATTGTGTTCAGTATGTTTTTTCCCCAGATATAAAAAAAAGTTCACTTTTTGAAGCACATGCTTGAGAATGGGAAATGTAGCTAAAATTCAGGGCATAGGTCAAGGATGATGTCTATTTGAGTGGAGGTCTGTTCAAAGTAAAGCGAATAGTATAAAATACTGACTGAATGTGTGTATATGGTCGAAATGTTTTATCATATTTACGACAGCCTTGAATGGTAATTTTTACTTAATATTCAAAAATAATAGAATAATCTTTTTTTCATAACTAACATTCCAGCTGAGGCTACCCGTTGCCACTCATAACTAGGGGTGTAAAATAGATGCAAATGCATATTGTATTATATCGCATGGCTCTGTCATTTACTGACTATGTGACTTTGGGCAAGTTATTTAATTTCTCTGAATGTCACTTTCTTCCTGTATCAGTGAGAGTTGTATAAAATTGTTGAATGAAGTGTCATGGTTAACTCAGAGCAAGATGTTCAACCAATGTTAGTTTCCTTTCTATCACATTCAACAGATTGAAGAATAAACCTACATCCCTCCTCTGCCCCCTCCCTCCTTTTTTAAAAGATTTTTTTGATGAGAACAGAGAAAATGTTTGATGAGAAAATTTGGTTTTCATAGATCTTTGTCCTGAAGTTGTAGATGTGTATATTTGGTCTCCCCATCTACCCCTTTCTTCATTTCATTTTTCCTTCCTTCCTTTATTCATCAAATTTATCGAGCATGTACGATGTGCCAGGCATATACCATAATGACCAAGACAGATAGGGGTCCTTCCTCCAGGGAGCTCACTGTCCAGAGGGGAGCAGTGTAATGAGAATCATGACGAGGTAAGCACAAAGAGGTACAAGAACATATGTCTAGGGACCCAGTCTAGTCATCAAGTCTGCCTAAGGAAGAGATGTTCAATATGAGACCTGGAGAACAAGGGAGAGCTAAATAAACAGGGTGCCAAGAGTCTTACAGGTGAAGAAAGCATCCTGGTCAAAGGATGGGATGTGACAGAAAGCATATCAAAGACCTGAAGGAATTGCAGTCTGGTGGGGGAATGAGAGGAGGACTTATTAGGTGAGGCTGGCCATGTCAGCAGGGCCAGATCATGGAGAGCCTTACAGGCCATGCAGTAGAGGCCATGCATAGACGGATTCTAAAGAAGGAAGCCATACAATTTGATTTGCATTTTTTAAAATTTTCTTGTTAAAATATAGTTGATTTACAATGTTCCTTCAATTCCTGCTGTACAGCAAAATGACCTAGTCACACATAAATATACATCCTTTTTTTCCATTCTAACCCAAGAGATTGTATATAGTTCACTGTGCTGTACAATAGGAACCCATTATCCATTCTAAACATAATAGTTTGCATCTACCACCTCAAAACTCTCTGTCCATCCCACTCTCTTCCCCCCTCCTCCCTGGTAACCACAAGTCTGCTCTCTGTGTTCGTGATCTGTTTCTGCTTTGTAGATAGGATCATTTGTGCCATATTTTAGAGTCCATGTATAAGTGATATTATATGGTATTTGTCTTTCTCTTTCTGACTTTCTTCACTTAGTATTAGAATCTCTAGTTGCATCCATGTTGCTGCAAATGGCATTATTTTTATTACAGCACTATTCACAATAGCCAAGACATGGAAACAACATAAATGTCCACTGACAGATGAATAGATTAAGAAGATGTGGCACATATATACGATGGAATACTACTCAGCCATAAAAAAGTACAAAATAATGCCATTTGAAGCAATATCAATTTGCATTTTTATAAGACCATTCCAGCTGTAGTATAAGGGACTCAGAGAGGAGTAAGACGAGAGGCTGAAAGATGAGTTAGGAGGCTGTTGCAATACTTACTTGTTATTTCACTCTTCCCTCCCTTGACAGATACTAGGACTAACTCATGCATTCCAGAAATTATCCCCACCAATGATCCCACATTCAACACCAACACTGCACCATACACAACAGAAATGACTGTCAGTGACAGAACATCATCATCATCTACCGATGGGCCTTCTTCCTCTGTTATGTCCACTGTGGCAACCACTAGTCTTCCTCTGGCTACCACTTCTACTCCACGGAAAAGAAAATTAATTTGCATAACAGAAGCTTTTATGGAAACTAGCACCATATCTACAGAAACTGAACTGTATATTGAAAACAGGACAGCATTCAAGAATGAAGCTGTTGGGTTTGGAGGTAAAAATTTTCTGTCTGCATTGTGTGTGTGTGTGTGTGTGTGTGTGTGTGTGTGCGCGTGCACGTGTGTATAAAACAGAGAAGCTAATCTAAATCCTGACTGGGTGCTCAGGGCCTGCCAAATATAAATAAAATCTTAATGCAATTCGAATTTCATAAAGTCGTAGAACTTGAGGTGTCTAAAAAACCTTAATGATTAAACTAAAAATCATGAGTATAAAGTGGCTTCACTTTTTTCAAAATTTTATTTTATATTGGGTATAGTTGATTTACAATACTATGCTAGTTTCAAATGTACAGCTAAGTGATTCAGTTATACATACACATACATCTATTCCTTTTCATATTCTTTTCCCATATAGGTCATTACAGAATATTGAGTAGAGTTCCCTGTGCTGTACAGTAGGTCCTTGTGGATTATCTAGTTTATATAGTAGTGTGTGTGTGTGTGTGTGTGTGTGTGTGTAAATCTTTTTTAGGGCTGCACCCATGGCATATGGAGGTTCCTAGGCTAGGGGTCGAATCAGAGCTGCATCCACTGGCCTACGCCACAGCCACAGCAACTAAGGGATCTGAGCTGTGTCTCCAACCTATACCACTGCACATGGCAACACCAGATCCTTAACCCACTGATCAAGGCCAGGGATCAAAACTGCATCCTCCTGGATGCTAGTCATATTCATTTCTGCTGAGCCACGATGGGAACTCCTTAATCCCAAACTCCTAGTTTATCCCTCCCCACCCCTCACCTTTCACCTTCGATAACCACAAGTTTGTTTTCAAAGTCTGTGTGTCTATGTTTTATAAATAAGTTCATTTGTATCATTATTTTAGATCCCACATATAAATGATCTATGATGTTTGTCTTTCTCTGTCTGACTTCACTTACTGTGATAGTCTCTAGGTCCATCCGTGTTGCTACAAATGATGTTATTTCATTTTTGTGGCTGAGTAATATTCCATTGTATATATGTACCACGTCTTCGATATCCATTTCTCTGTCAATGGACATTTAGGTTGCTTCCATGTCTTGACTATTGTAAATAGTACCGCGGTGAACACTGGGGTACATGTATCATTTTGAATTATGCTTTTGTCTGGAAATATGCCCAGAAGTGGAATAGCTGGGTCATATTGTAACTCTATTTTTAGTTTTTTAAGGAACATCCATGATGTTTTCCCTAGTGGATGTACCAGTTTACATTCCTACCAACAGTGTAGGCAGGTTGCCTTTTCTTCACACTCTTTTCTTCACTTTTAAAATGCAAAGACTTTTAAAAAGAAATTACTCTCTATTACTAGGTAGAAGTTTTAAGTCCATATATATATACACACCTTAAATGCCTATGATTTGTTTTCCTATTTAAAAGGAAGGGTCTTACACTTAATTTGCTCCAAACCTGTCATCTCAAAGCCACAGAGGAAATGGACTCCATCATATTGCAACAGATAGAATAGAGCAGGAGAGGCAAAGCCAAGGATTCTATGAGCAAGAAACCAAGAAGCACATTTGGGCCCAACACCCTAACGACCCCTGTGTGGCCACAGAGGAGGCTCTTCTTCTGCTCTGTCCCTGTTTTCCATCATGTGTAGGGATGAATCACACCAACATCTACTTGAAGGACAAACAGGCCCTATGTCTGTCTCTTCCCCTAGGTATTCCCACGGCCCTGCTGGTGCTCGCGCTCCTCTTCTTTGCTGCTGCAGCTGGCCTCGCAGTTTGCTACGTCAAAAGGTGGGGTCGTTGGCACACGGTTGGTCTTGTCATCTTTTTCACATCCATATCTTGTGTTTATCCAGGGTCGTTAGTAGCATTTCCTTGGTCCAAATGGAGATGGTGGTCCTCTTATACTGTAGACTTTCTCCCCTACCTCACCGATCCACCCAGACTTTCCTACTATTTCAACATGTGTATGTTATCCAGCCTTTAGATACAGATCAATGGCTGTTCCTTTGAATGTAAAAGAACAAAAATAAAACATTAACATCTAGGGGAAAATGTATTTGCTTTATTTGATTTTCAAGTATTCGTTTTTGATGAGAGGGTTGTGAGTTTAGCCTGGGAACTTTCAGCCCCCCTAAAGGAACCCATTCAGGTGGGGATGGATTGAGGTATTTGAGTGTGCGTGTGTTAGCATCTCTCTGAAATAAAGGTACCCTGTGTATTATACCAATATGGGCCATCACAACACGTTATCTGTTGTTCTATGTGATCCATAGAAGTCCCTCACTTTCAGTTTATGTCTGTGCCTGCAGGTATGTGAAGGCGTTCCCTTTTACAAACAAAAATCAGCAGAAGGAAATGATTGAAACTAAAGTGGTGAAGGAGGAGAAGGCCGATGATAACAACCTGAATGAGGAATCAAAGATACTGGATAAAAAGCCAGAGGAGCTCAAGAGGACACCCAAAACCACAGTGAGGTGCCTGGAAGCTGAAGTTTAGATGAAAAAGAAATGAGAGGACACACTTGAGGCTGATTTCCTTCCTGATACACATCCTGGTCCCAGCCGGGGAAACTAAAAGGGTCAGGGACCCAAATAAGAAAGTCCACCCTCGGGTCCTAACTCACATCAGCTCAGGGCTACCGTTGGACTCTGGAATTCACCAAAGGGAATTCCCTTTTTCTCACTGCAGTCCTTTCTGGATCCTCTTTCTGCTACCTCCAAAGCTTCCCACTACCTTTCTAGCCCGGTCATGTCCTAAAAATAATCTCAGTGGGAGAGAGGTGCTTGTGCAAAGCACCAGGACCTATAACAGCTCAACAGAACGTGTCTGTCAAGAGGCCTTTAGGCTGCCTGAGAATAGGTGAGTCAAGAGCCAAGAAATCATTGAGATCAAGGCTTTGACTGTTGACTGACTCCACGGCCCAGATCCTTTCTTCAGCTCTGGAAAGGAAACACTTACACCACCTGGCATGTCTTTCTGAGCCAGGCAAGAGCAAAAGAAGGAAGGAAAAATTTAGCACCTGAAGGCCATGGAGATTCCCATGACTTGCAACCCAATAGCCAAAAGAAATAGAGAAAAAGGATGAGGCTGAGGATATTGATAGTGTTTATCAGTAAGGATTATAAATACAGACAGGGTCAAAGTCTTCATCTCTGAATAACTGAGTTGGAATCACTTTTTTAAAACCTATACACACTTACTGTGCTCTCTTTCTCCTGCTGCTATTTTCTTTAGAAGAATATACTTTCACATGAAACCCCCTCAAATCTTACAAATGTCTGTTTTTGCCAAGTTATAGAAATTATTACTGAAAAAAAATTAGTGTTAAAAAGAAGTCAAATTTAATAAACATTTGCTAAACGCCTACTCTATGTCAGGTGCTGTGCAAGTTACTACATTCTGCAATTGAATATTATTCATCAAAAATTGCATATAGTGGAATGAAGTATGAAGCTAATTTTTCTTCAGTGTTGATATCCCCAGCTTATCCACTTCTAAAACCAATTTTTCTTTGGTGAGACTAACTTACTCATTATTTTCTCATTAATATGGCCACCATTATAACCTTAATTTATTATTAGCATATCTGAAAACTACTTTATTACCTCTATACACTGAAGCACATTTTTTAAAGTCATTACTAAATGTATCACTAGTTTTCCTATTTTCCAGCAAAAGGAGCCTGAGAGATGCAGAAATATTTGTGCTGAAAAAATAAAAGCATTTAGAAAATTTCGTTGCTTTCTTTTTTACATAGATGCATTATACCTTTCATGCAAAATTGAGGTAATCTGTTGTTTGCCAAAGTAAGAGAGACAACTTTGATCACTGAAATACATTTGTAAACCCAGTAGTACATGCATCACATCATCAAGTGGGGCTATTCTTGCTTCAGATAGGCTTATTTAGGTAGGTCGAGTACACACACATAAATTAGTCTTTAACTTCAGATTCAGGTCCTATATTGCAATCTGTTTCAGAGTTCACAGGGAGCTGGTGATTCAGGATAGCTCGTTTGTTCTGGTTCTCTAGCTTTCTCTCTCTCTCTTGCCTTTCCCTCTTAAACTGCTAATTTCTTCTTCCCCATATCAGGCACCCCACAATTCCATGAGCCTTTCAGTTCAGAGGCCATAACCTGCTGACAGAGTCTTTCATGGCTGGCCTCGAGTATTATCTTAAAATCTGGTTTAGGGAGTTAACGTTGTGGCTCAGCAGAAACAAATGTGCCTAGTATCCATGAAGATGCAGGTTCAATCCCTGGCCTCATCCAATGGGTTAAGGATTCGGCGTTGCCATGAGCTGTGGTGTAGGTTGCCGACACCTCGGATCTGGCATTGCTGTGGCTGTGGTATAGGCTGGCAACTGCAGCTCCATTTTGACCCCTAGCCTGGGAACCTTCATATGCCACAGGTGCAGCCCAGAAAGAAAAAAAAAAGCAAATAATAATAATAATAAAATCTGGTTTAACTGCCAAGAATTTAACATCAAGAGATTTCACCTATTTATATTTCTGTTCCCCTGAAAACAAGCAAGATATGGTACTGGAGGACCCGTATTCCCTCATAGCCATCATTGCTGATACAGAGCAGTGGCTGCCTCATTTAAATGGGCAATGCTCTTTCTATCTCACTGCAGCCCTCATTACTCTCTATCGCACCCTCACACCAAAGTAAAGGTGCCATTTCCTGTGGATTTTCTAACACTATCACTTTTTTTCCCCATACCCAGCCCATTTCACTATTTGCAACCTGCCTGGCCTTGAGGTCTAGAGTTCAGACTCTGGTTTGTCAGTCCTTAAACTTTTTCAGCCTCATCCAGTTCTCAGAGAGTGAAGAAGGAAAAAGGGGGAATGAGACTAACTTAGTAGTCTTCCTTCTATGTGTGTTAGCCGGAAAATAATCAGATCTCCCACACAGGGTCTCCCATCTGTGAACATCTGCCATTTATTACGATACTATCATCTTCTATCAATTTATACAGGAATAAATGTCAGCAGAACAAATTCAGGAGGAGGAAGGAGGAAAAAAGTAAACCCTACCTCACCACATATAATTGCTAGACAGCCCAAATATCAATTGCAAAAATATGGATGAAAATGTGTAACTTTCATCATTACAGAAGAAAGAAAATAAGAAGGAAGAAAGGAAGGAAGAAAATTATCATTCTTGAGCATCTACTAAGTGACAGTCATTTTTCACATGTTCTATTTAATCACTGTTTCTTCTCTGAGAAGGATTATTACCATCATCTTTTATTAATTAGAAAACTGGATTTTTTTTTTCTTTTTAGGGCCATACTTGCAGCATAAGGAAGTTCCCGGCCTAGGGGTAGAATTAGAGCTTCAGCTGCCAGCCTATGCCACAGCCACAGCCACAGCAATGCTGGATCTGAGCTGCATCTGTGCCCTACACTTCAGCTCATGGCAATGCTGGATCCTTAACTCCCTGTGCGAGGCCAGGGATCGGACCCACATCCTCATGGATACTAGTCAGGTCCTTAACCTGCTGACCCATAATGAGAACTCCAGCCTATACTTGAGTAGGGAAGTTATGCTCTGCCTCCTTGCAATTGGAATGATTACAGAAGATATTTGTAATTCTCTTGCATGAGATATTCATTTATCAACCTCTATCATTAATTTATTGAATCACTTATTTCTATCAGTATGAACCCAATGCTATTTTATTTATTTTTTTGCTCAAACTGCTCCAGCTTTGACCAGTAGGAACTCTTTCCATTTGCTCCTATGTCCCTTTGACCTATCCCCATCATTGTGTTTTTGTGGAGCACTTCCTTATTTCTGGTACTATACAATGATCCAGGTTCATCTTACACATTTCCTGTCCCAGTGCTAGAACCAGCCATTTCTCCAGGGAGCCCTGGTCCTAGGTTTTTTGTTTTATTTTATTTTGAGAATGGTATCAGTAACCACAAACTAGGTGTGTTCACTGCTTCTGGGATGTCATTGCCTCCAGGTCCTCTTCCAGGAACCTAGCCAAGAGCAGTCTCAATATTTTCCAATTTCATAGACCAATGATTCTTTTTTAAATATGGTGAACGGGAGTTCCCATTGTGGCTCGGTGGTTAACGAACCCGACTTGCATCCATGGGGATGCAAGTTCAATACCTGGCCTTGCTCAGTGGGCTAAGGATCCGGCATTGCCATGAGCTGTGGTGTAGGTTGCAGATGCGGCTCAGATCCCACGTTGCTGCGGCTGTGGCGTACAGCTCCAATTGGACCCCCAGTCTGGGAATCTCCATATACCGCAGGTGCGGCCCTAAAAAGACAAAATAATAATAATAATAAATTTGGTGAACAAAATAGGCTTTCCAACTTTAAAATTTTTCCAGACAAAGACATCTGAAAATTATACTACTCTCTAATAGCTCTACTACTTTTTGAAAGATAACCAAGAGGAAGGAGTATAATATAACTATAAATCCAGAACATTTTATATAAAGATATTTATATAAAATATAAATCCAGAATAAAGAGAAGCCTCTAAATAAGCTTAGTTTGTGAAAAATTCATTACACAGATCTTTTTTTTCCTCATTTTACTATTAACCAGTGATGACTCACTCATTGTTAAGAACCAGTCAAAGGCTGGTATTTGCTAACCAACTGGAGGAAACAGACCTCTGAGCTATAATGAAGATGACCTTTTAGGATAATGTGGACATACTGAAGGAAGGACACAAGTCCAATGATTGTGATCTAATTCCTTGTAGCCTCCCAGTTTTCTGTCTTTCCACATTCCTTCCCCAACCCCAGTCTTGCCTCCTATGTACACATACCACTACCATTAGGCAGCGCTCAGGATCTGGAAAGGGAGAGACAGTTTATAACTCACGGGACTTTGAACCCAAATAAATTAAGTGCTATTATTTAGGCACAGCTTGGGAATTCAGAGGGGACACCGCCCCTGATTTATTTTATCTGGAAAGACTTCACAAAAGTTGTGGTGTTTGAGCAACATCTTTAGGGATACGTGAGATTTTTGGCAGGAAAAAATGAGAAAGAACAATCACATGAGCTTTTTGGTCTTGCCAAGGCACAGAGATGTCAAAGAGGCAGCAATGTTCCCTGGGAAGGAAGGATGTACCTTGCTGTTGAGAGTCTAAATGAGCCTACATATAAAGGAATAAGACGAGGCAGGAACGGCTCGGGAACAGGAAAGAAGCTTATGGAACTAGGTGTTGATTTGGGGAATTTGCAGAGGGTGCCCAGAGCAATTGAAGGCTGTGGCATGTGTATTTAAATTCCTCTCACGGTTTTTGAGAAATGCAAGAAAGTGATTATTTTGAAGTTAATTTTGCTTGCTATGCTGTTTCTTTCACTTCAGCATCCCTCCAAACTTGAACCACAGAGATCTAAGCCTAATAAAAAACTAAAAATTTGGAGTTCCCATCGTGGCACAGTGGAAACAAATCCGACTAGGAACCATGAGGTTGTGGGTTCAATCCCTGGCCTCGCTCAGTGGGTTAAGGATCCGGAGTTGCTGTGAGCTGCGGTGTTAAGTCACAGAAGCAGCTCAGATCTGATGTTGCTGTGGCTGTGGTGCAGGATGGCAGCTGTAGCTCCAATTAGACCCCTAGCATGGGAACCTCTCCATATGCCACAGGTGCGGCCCTAAAAAGCAAGAAATAAAATTTAAAAAAAGAAAAAAAAAGATTAAAAAAATTAAAAATTTATTAGACTGGATAATACAATCAGAAAATAAAGTCCCTAGTGTAATATTGCTCAGGGTGCATGAATGATGCTTGAATGATGGCATTAAATATGAACTGAATTGGCGTGAACTCAATTTAGGACTTTGTCTTTCATGTTCATGTTCTCTGACCTCATCCTGCTATTTCCCAGACCTAAGTTCATGCTGTCATCACTTTCTTTGTACAGTTGCCATTCCAGGTTGCAGTCTTTTTTGTTTTTGGTCTTTTTAGGGCTGAAATCTGCAGCATAGGGAGGTTTCTAGGCTAGGGGTCCAATTGGAGCAGTAGCCACCAGCCTACACCACAGCCACAGCAACTTGGGATTCAAGCCTCATCTATGTCCGACCTACACCACAGCTCATGGCAATGCCGTATCCTTAACCCACTGAGCAAGACCAGGAATCAAACCCACATCCTCATGGATCCTAATCAGGTTCATTAACTCCTGAGCCACAACGGGAGCTCCCCTGTTTGCAGTCTTAGCGTCTCTCCACCACTCAGCAGCCTCTCCACCACACCTACAATTCATCCTTTCCTTTTACCAACATGAGTTTCCTCCAATACAGAGCTTATTATATCATTCTTCAAACCTTGGGGTGTTCTTCTTCCAGAAGTCCAAACACACTCCTATCCTGAGTAGATACAGTGTATGTAATTTAGCAGTTATTTCAAACGTGTGCCTTCACCAACTAAAGAATAGGGAAAACTAAAACTACTTTTCTCAGACTCCCTACAGCTGGGTTTCCAGACACAAATTAGGTTCTCCCAATGAACGCACACCCACAGGAGTTGCAAGGCAGAAGGAAGAAGAGACTGGCTTTATACTACTTTAGCTATTGCTATAGGCAAGTATGATCATGGAGATACTGGGTTTTCTGCAGTGAAGTTCCAGATGCTAGCCTAACTTCACAGGTGGTGAGAGACAATTACTACAAAGTGGATTTCAGACATAGGTTCTAGGCCCTCCCAACCATGTTGTAAACATCCATTCCTCATGTTAAGGTTTTTCTGCTTATAATAGTTGAAGAGGTTTCTGTTGGCTGTGAGAGAATGCTGACTGATACAAATGATTCTTGAACATGTTTTACAATGTGGCCTTGAATCCTTCCTTCAAACCCTATCTCCTGTCATTCCCACAGGATGCTTCATGATATAACTACACAAGGTCACATGGCTTTCCAGAATGTAATCAGTACTAAGCCCTCTCATCTTTGCCAGTGCAGTTCCTCTGTTTCAATTACCTTTGCTTTTCTTTCCAATTGTATTAGATATCTGTTGCCGTGTAACAAATTTCCCCCAAACTTAATGGTTTATAATAACACTTATTATCTGGAGTTGTTGTGGGTCAGGGATCTGGGTGTGGCCAACTAGGTCCTCTGCTGCAGGGCTCTTACAAAGGTGCAGTCAATGTCAGCCAGGACTGTATTCTTCTCAAAGCTCTACTAGGAGAAGAATCACTTTCAAGTTCATTCACATGGTTGTTGGCAGGATTTAGTTCGTTGTTTGCTATTGGCCAAACATGGCTCTCAGGACTTTCCCATGTGAAATTCACTATTGGGGCTGCTCACAAAATGGCAACTTGTTTCATCAGTGCCAGAAAGTTTGAAGAGTCAAAGAGAGAGCATGCTGGTGAGTTGGAAATCAAGATCTCTTACACCTAATCTTAGAAATGACGCCCCATTGCTTTTGCCATATTCTGTTCATTATAAGGAGATCACTATGTTCAGCTCCTACTTAAGAGGAGGAGATTATATAAAGGCATGGATACCAGGAGGTAAGGGATCATTCGGAGCCATTTAACAATTCTTTTCACTCCCTCTCTTTGTAATTTATTTATACCTGCTAGTATATGCTACCATAGCATTATTGCTGCTTGTGTTAGAAAAACTCAGTCTTCCTCCTGTGTATCTTTCCTTTACTTTCACATTATTGCCACACTCACAATGCTTCTGACATGAGATGTGTGTGGAATTTTCCCCACAACAAGCAATTCTCTGGGACATCACCTGGGTATCCTACAAGTTAACTCAATTCTGACACTATCAGCCTGGGGATGGGGTAAGGCCCACAGGTTAAAGGTTTAGTTCTACAAGCCAGTCCCTCCTTCCCACTTCAGACACCAATCAGCCCAGGTTGTTACCCTTGTTTCTGAACCATTGGCTATAAAGCAGAGGTTCCCACAATCCCTCCCCCTTGGGTCTGATTACCTACTAGAATGGCTCACAGAACTCAGGAAAAGTTTACTGTTTACCAGTTTATCATAAATGGATATGATTAAGGATACAGATGCCCACCCAGATAGAAGAGATACACAGGACAAGGTATGTGGGAAGGGGTTTAGAGTTTCTGCGCTTTCTGCAGGGTACCACTCTCCCAGCATCTACTGGTGTCACCAACCTGGAAGGTCTCGGAACCCTGTATTTTGCGGATTTTTATGGAGGCCTCATCACATAGGCATTAAATCCATCTCAAGTCCCTCTTTGGAGAGTTGGGGCGGGGGTTGGGGGTAGGGGCTAAAAGTTCCAAGCTTCTGATCATGCCTTGGTCTTTCTAGTGACCAGCCACCATTTAGAAACCTACCAAGAGTTAACTCATTAGAACAAAATAACATTGCTATCACCCAGGAGAAAACTCCAACTGATTTGGGAACTCCATATCAGGAACTAGGGTCAAAAACCAAATATTAGAACAAAAGATGTTCCTAGTGCTTTTATCACTGAGAAAATTGCAAGGGTTTTAGGAGTTCTGTGCCTGAACCTGACCCTGATGTTGCTCACTCTCTCGTGTGCACATGCGTGTTCTCTCTCTCTCTCACTTTCTCTCTTTATATATACATATATCCAAAGTTAGCACACACATAGCTGGTTCTCAGTAAATGCTGAAATAATGAATGAATTCACTTTTTCGGATTTCATGAGCTCCAACTCAATACCTTTATCCAACTATCTGCATTAAATGTTAAGGTCATTAATACAGGGCCAGTTGTTCCTGACCACCCAAATATTGTTCTTCCTGATGAATTTCTCTTGGTATAGAGTGCAGTTGTGAACAGGTCAGAAGAATACAGAAAGGCTATTGTACTTGAACTTTACTCAATTTTTTGGCCATTGGCTCACCTCTATGAGTAATCTCGTATTAATATTTATTTTAACAAGGAAACTGCAGTGTGTTTTGGACTATGGTCAAGTTAAAAAATTGAGCTCGAAAGCCACAAAACCAATAAATATCAGCAAAATTTGGCTCTTTGGTCTCCAGATTTTTATTTTACTCTTTGAAGTCGAGGATGTTTCATGGAAACCCAGAATTCTGCATACTAAATTCTAACTTTTTCTAGAAATTAGAACTGTTCAGGGAATTTCTAGACTTTTTTTTTTTTTAGGGGCTGAACCTACAGAATATGTAAATTCTCAGGCCAGGGATTAAGTCTGAGCCACAGCTGAGCAACACCAGATCCTTTAACCCACTGCACCCAGGCCCAGGATCAGATCTGAGCCTCCACAGTGACCAAAGCTGCTGCAGTCAGATTCTTAATCCACCATGCCACAGTAGGAATGCCCAGACTCTTTTTTTAACTACTCTAATCATTATTGTTATTTTGTTTGGGTTTTGTCTTCAGATAAATTGAAGACATTCTTTTGTGATTAAAAAAAAAGGAAAAAAACTGGAATTCTTGCTGTGGTACAGTGCATTAGAAATCCAACAGCAGCAGCTCAGTTGCTATAGAGGTGCCGGTTCAATTCCCGGCCCAACACAGTGAGTTAAAAGGGTCCAGCATTACTGCAGCTGTAGGTAGGTTGCAGGTGCAGCTTGGATTCAATCCCTGGCCCAGGAACTTCCATATGCCATGGGTGTGGCCATTAAATAGAACTAACTAAATAAATAAATAAATATTTTTTAAAAATTTAACAAGCCAAAATCAATTAAAAGTAAAATCTCTATGAATACAAAAATAATTAACAGAATACTCCATTGTGCATATTCTTCTACCAATGAAGATTATCATTTGATAAAAAGCTAAAATTGTCAATAATAACAAAAACTTGGATGTTACAAATGGCATAAAGCTACAATATTGTAGCAAAATATCTTAAAGTCATGTCCTGTTTTTTCCATTACTAGATTTCCTAAAGGATTCTATTAAAGGTATACCATCAGTTGTAACTTCTGGGTAGTAGAGGTATGGGGAGGAGATGTCTAAATCTGTAGATCCAGCATGGGAACATGTTTGGGTTATAAATCTGGCAAGGAGGTTGGGATGCGGCATATGCCACCAGATTACATCAAAGATGTTGTGAATTTACGGTGGGTTTTGATTAGTATCTGAGCAGAGGCAATCTGGACTGCCCTGCTGCCAATTTGGACTGAAATAGGGCTTTGTCTGTAGAAGATCTTGACTTCTCTGTGTGAAACCCCAGTGTAAGCCAATCAAAGCCCTAAGATGCTCAGTGAAAAATGATATAATAATACTTCAGTGAGTAAGCTTGGGGCAGTGAGCCTGCATCTGCATGAGGGAAAATGTCATGTGGTGGCAGCCAGGACTGGGGAACACATCAATTTTAATGGCAGCAAGAGGATATGCCTCTCCTTACTCCCATCTCTGCCGGTCCGCCATGGAATACCTCTTGTAGTTGCTTACATGATCAATGAAGATCAGGACCTCTCCTGGGCCTGATTTTGCTGGTGGGTGGAGTTATTCTGCTTTAAAGCTCAGTACTTAATCCTGGCACCCAACTCTCTGCTTCCTGCCTCAGGGGCTGGTCCCTGAAGTCAGGGTAGCCATCCTCATTCAGCACTTCTACTCTCTCTATGTGGGTAGATAAGTGGACTTGTAGCTTCCACTGTATCCTTCTCTTTCTGGATATTGTTTAGGCCTCCAGACTTAAGCCCTATGCTCAAAGCAGTTTCCCTAAAGAGCCCTGCATTGGGGATTATTGGCTGACATCAGTAAAGTATGGGTAGGGGCAGAGATTATTACTTTTGTTATACTCACTATACTTCCATTATTCTCCTTTCCTAGAATAAGGGCTTGGGAAGCACCAATGTAATCTGCATTTCTCTGGCTCTCTTAAGGCAGAATTCTACTCCTGGGGAAAAAAGACAACCCTTCTGTTTTACCCAGAAGTAGACAACACAAAAGTTCTGACAAGCAAGTGTGGTCACCTTCCACTTGGCATTGAGTTTTTTCTAACTAACTCCACTCCACTGAGTGCCATCATATCTTCCATTAGGCACACTGGCCACTTTTGCTTGTTTCTTCCTTTTCCCACCAAACACTATGACTATTTCCCCTAAGTATCAATAAGCCTACCAGGCACCATGGTCTCTACTAAGCACTGCTTCTGTTTCCTCAAGGAGCTGCCACATCCACAAAATATAACTGACTTTTTTATTTCAGAGACACAGTGAGGGATGGCTTGAAACAAGATCTTTTCTCTCTCTCTCTTTTTTTTTTAGGGCCACACCCTCATCATATGGAAGATCCCAGGCTAGAGGTCGAATGAGAGCTGCAGCTGCAGGCCTACACCACAGCTTACAGCAATGCCAGATCCTTTACTTAGTGGGGCCAGGGATTGAACCCACGACCTCATGAATACTAGTTGTGTTCATAAGCTGCTGAGCCACAATGGGAACTCCCTTTAGACCAAGATCTTAAGCCTCTGCTCTGGAATTGAACCTGGGAAGCCTGGTTGGAAACCAGGAATCCTAGCCCCTAGACTAGCTAGAAGCTAAAAGCAGAATCACCCTGATTCTTGCCCCCTGTTGGTAGCAAGAATGCTTCAAGGAGGCAAAGACTGCAAAATCAGGTATAAAATTTATTGTTAGAAACACATTACAACATGTGGGAGAGCACACAAAGAAGCAGGCTATTTATCTAAGGCAGAAGCAAAGCAGTAATACTCCCCCAAAAGGAGCGTTAGTGTAGGTGTGGGCCTCCACCTGAGTGAGAAGTGTGCCAGAGAGGTCATTTATGTTGTAATTTTTTAAATTAAAGTATAGTTGATTTACAATGTTGTGTCAATTTCTGCTGTATAGCATAGTGACCCAGTTTTATATATATATATAAAATATCTCTCATACCATCTTCCATATGTTCTGCCCCAAGAGATTGGACATAATTCCCTATGCTATGCAGTAGGACCTCATTGCTTATCCATTCTAAATGTAATATTTTGCATCTACCAACCCTAAACTCTCCATCAATCCCACTTCTTCCCCCCCCCACCCCGCCCACACAAGTTTGCTCTCCATGTCTGTGATCTCTTTCTGTTTTGTAGGTAGGATCATTTTTGCCACATTTTGCTATAGTTTATTTACAATGTTGTGCCAATTTCTACTGTACAGCAAAGCAACTCAGTTATACATACATATACATTCTTTTTTTAATATTATTTTCCATCATAGTTTATCCCAGGAGATTGTATATATAGTAGGACCTTGTTTATCCATTCTAAATGTAATAGTTTGCATCTACTAACCCCAAACTCCCAGCCCATCCCACTAACCCCCTCCTTCTTGGCAACCACAAATCTGTCCTCTATGTCCATGAGTCTGTTTCTGTTTTGTAGATAGTTTCATTTGTGCCATATTTTGCATTCCACATATAAATGATATATGGTATTTGGCTTTTTCTTTTTTAACTCAATGAATTTTATTATAGTTGTACAACCATCATCACAACCTAATTTTACATTTCTATTCCAAACCCCCAGCCCATCCCTCCCCACCCCCAACCTGTCTCCTTTGGTAATCATAAGTTTTTCAAAGACTGTGAGTCATTTTCTCTTCTGAAAATAAGTTCATTGTACCTTTTATTTAGATTACACCTATAAATGATAGCATATGACATTTGTGTCTTATTGTCTGACTAACTTTGCTTAGCATGATAATTTCTAGATCAATCCACGTTGCTACAAATACCATTATTTCATTCCTTTTTATGGCTAAGGAATATTCCATTGTGTATATGTACCACATCTTTATCCACTCCTCTGTCGATGGACATTTAGGTTGCTTTCAAGCCTTGGCTATTGCATATAGTCCTGCAATGAACACTAGGGTACATATATCTTTTCGAGTCATGGTTTTCTCTGCATAGATTCCCAGGAGTGGGATTGCTGGATCAAATGGCAATCCTATTTTTAGTTTTTTGAAGACTCTCCACACTGTTTTCCATAGTGGTTGTACCAATTTACATTCCCACCAACAGTATAATAGGTTTCCCTTTTCACCACACCCTCTCCAGCATTTATTGTTTGTAGACTTTTTGGTGAAGGCCATTCTGGCTGGTGTAAATTGGTGCCCCATAGTACTTTTGATTTGCATTCCTGTAACAATTAGTGATGTTGAACATCTTTTCATGTGGTTTTTTGGCCATCTGTACGTCTTTTTGGAGAATTGTCTGTTTAGATCTTCTGCCCATTATTCCATGGTGCTGTTTGGTTTTTTTTTTTTTTTTTTTTTTGGTACTGAGCTATGGGAGGTATTTATATATTTTGGAGATTACTTCCTTATCAGTCATTTCATTTGCAAATATTTTCTCCATTCAGTGGGTTGTCTTTTTGTTTTGTTTAGGGTTTCCTTTGCTGTGCAAAAACCTTTAAGTTTAATTAGGTCCCACTTGTTTATTCTAGAGGGTTTTTATTTTTATTTTGGAGGGTTTATTTGTTTTACTCTAGGAGGTGGATCTGAGAAGACATTGCTGTGGTTTATGTCAGAGAGTGTTTGGCCTGTGTTTTCCTCTAAGGGTTTTATAGTATCCAGTCATATATTTGGGTCTTAATTCATTTTGAGTTTATTTTTGTGTTTGATGCTAGAGAGTGTACTGATTTCATTCTTTTACATGTAGCTGTCCAGTTTTCCCAGCACTGCTTAGCAAAGGGATAGTTTCTTGCCTCCTTTGTCATAGATTAGTTGATCATGGTTGCGAGGGTTTAAATTTGGGCTTTCTATCTTGTTTAACTGATCTGTATTTCTGTTTTTGTGCCAGTATCATACTTTTTTGGTGATTGTAGCTCTATAGTATACTCTGAAGTCAGGGAACCTGATGCCTCCAGCTCCATTTTTCTTTCTCAGGATGGCTTTGGCTATTCTGGGTCTTTTACGCTTCCAAACAAATTTTAAAATATTGTATTCTAGTTCTGAGAAACATGCCATTGGTAATTTGACAGGGATTGCATTGAATCTGTAGATTGCCTTGTGTAGCATAGTCATTTGACAATGTTAATTCTTCCAATCCAAGAGCATGGCATATCTTTTCAATGGTTTGGGTCATCTTTTATTTCTTTAATCAGCATCTTATAGTTTTCAGAATACAGGTCTTTTGTCTCTTTAGGTAGGTTTATTCCTAGGTATTTTATTGTTTTTGATGTGATGGTAAATGGAATTGTTTCCCTAATTTCTCTTTCTGATCTTTTGTTGTTAGTATATAGAAATGCAGTTCATTTCTGTGTAATAATTTTGTAATCTGAAAATTTACCAAATTCATTGATGACCTCTAACAGTTTTCTGTAGCATCTGTAGGATTTTCTAGGTATAGTATTATGTCATCTATAAAAAGTGATAGTTTTACTTCTTTTCCAATTTAGATTCCTTTTATTTTTTTTCTTCTCTGATTGCTGTGGCTAGGACTTCCAACACTGCATTGAATAGCAGTGGTGAGACCAGACCTCTTTGTCTTGTTCCTGACCTTAGTGGGAATTCTTTCAGCTTTTCGCCATTGAGAATAACGTTAGCTGTGGTTTGTCATATATGGACTTAATTATGTTGAGGTTTTCCCTCTATGTCCACTTTCTGAAGAGTTTTTATCAGAAATCAGTGTTGGATTGTGTCAAAAAGCTTTTTCTGCATCTATCAAGAGGATCATATGGTTTTTATTCTTCAGTTTGTTAATGTGGTGTGTCACACAGATTTATCTGTAGATATTGAAAAATCCTTGAGCTCAGGTATAAATTCCACTTGATCATGGCATATGATCTTTTTATGTATTGCTATATTCAGTTTGCTAGTATTTCGTTGAAGATTTTTACATCTATGTTCATCAGTAATATTGGTCTATAATTTTCTTTTCTGTGATATCTTTGTCTGGTTTTGGTATCTGAGTGATGGTGGCCTCACAGAATGAGTTTGGGAGTGCTCCTTCCTTTGCAATATTTTGGAATAGTTTCAGAAGGATAGACGTTAACTCTTTAAATTTTTGATAGAATTTGCCTGTGAAGCCATCTGGCCCTGGACTTTTGTTCATTGTAAGTTTTTTTAATCACAATTTCAATTTCAGTACTTCTGATTGGTTTGTTCACTCTTTTCTCTTTTGTCTTGGTTTAGTCTTAGAAGATTGAGCTTTTCTAAGAATTTTTCCATTTCTTCCTGGTCATCCATTTTATTGACATATAGTTGCTTGTGGTAGCCACTTATGATCCTTTGTATTTATGTGATGTATGTTGTAACTTCTCCTTTTTCATTTCTAATTTTATTGATTTGAATTCTCTATTTTTTCTTGATGAATCTAAGGGTTTATCAATTTTATTGATCTTTTCAAAGAACCAGCTTTTACTTTCATTGAACTTTTCTATGGTTTTCTTCATTTCTACTTCATTTATTTCTGTTCTGATCTTTATGATTTCTTTACTTCTAACTCTGGGTTTTGTCTGTTCTTCTTTCTCTAGTTGCTTTAGGTGTAAAGTTAGGTTGTTTATTTGAGATTTTTCTTTTTTCCTGAGGTAGGCTTCTACTGCTATAAGCTTCCCTCTTAGAACTGCTTTGCGCCACCTGATAGGTTTTGGATTGTTGTGTATTTGTTGTCATTTGCTTCTAAGTATTTTTTAATCCTCTTTCATTTCTTCAGTGATCCATTGGTTGTTTAGTAGCATGTCATTTATTCTCCACATGTTTGTGGTTTTTTGCAGCTTTTTTCTTGTTGTTGATTTCCAGTTTACCTTTGTGGTCAGAAAACATGCTTGATATGATTTCAGTTTTCTTAAATTTAACAAGGCTTGATTTGTGGCCCAGAATGTGATCTATCCTAGAGAATGTTCCATGTGCACTTGAGAAGAATGTGTATTCTGTGGTTTTGGGGTGGAATGTTCTGTAAATATCTATTAAGTACATCCAGTCTAATGCAACATTTAAGGCCTGTGTTTCCTTGTCGATCTTCTGTCTGAATGATCTCTCCATTACTATAAGTGGGGTATTAAAATACTCTGCTATTATTGTGTTTTTGTCAATTTCTCCTTTTAGGGTTGTCAGCAGTCGCCTCAAATATCGAAGTGATCCTATGTTGGGTGCATATATATTTTTAATTGTTATATATCTTCTTCTTGGACTGATCCTTTGATCATTATGTATTGTCCTTCTTTGTCTTTTATAATATTCTTTATTTTAAGGTCTATTTTGTCTGATGTGAGTATTGCTACTCCAGTTTTCTGTTGATTTGTATTTGCATGGAATAATTTTCTTCCATCCTCTCACTTTCAACTTTATGTGTCCCTAGAACTGAAGTGGGTCTCTTTTTTTTAATATATTTTTTTAAATTTTCCCACTGTACAGCAAGGGGGTCAGGTTATCCTTACATGTATACATTACAATTACATTTTTCCCCCAGCCTTTCTTCTGTTGCAACATGAGTATCTAGACAAAGTTCTCAATGCTATTCAGCAGGATCTCCTTGTAAATCTATTCTAAGTTGTGTCTGATAAGCCCAAGCTCCCGATCCCTCCCACTCCCTCCCCCTCCCATCAGGCAGCCACAAGTCTCTTCTCCAAGTCCATGATTTTCTTTTCTGAGGAGATGTTCATTTGTGCTGGATATTAGATTCCAGTTATAAGTGATATCATATGGTATTTGTCTTTGTCTTTCTGACTTACTTCACTCAGGATGAGAGTCTCTAGTTCCATCCATGTTGCTGCAAACGGCATTAGGTTGTTCTTTTTTATGGCCGAGTAGTATTCCATTGTGTATATATACCACTTCTTCCAAATCCAATCCTCTGTCGATGGACATTTGGGTTGTTTCCATGTCCTGGCTATTGTGAATAGTGCTGCAATGAGCATGCGGGTGCACGTGTCTCTTTTAAGTAGAGCCTTGTCCGGATAGATGCCCAAGAGTGGGATTGCGGGGTCATATGGAAGTTCTATGTATAGATTTCTAAGGTATCTCCAAACTGTTCTCCATAGTGGCTGTACCAGTTTACATTCCCACCACCAGTGCAGGAGGGTTCCCTTTTCTCCACACCCCCTCCAGCATTTGTGACTTGTGGATTTATTAATGATGGCCATTCTGACTGGTGTGAGGTGGTACCTCATGGTAGTTTTGATTTGCATTTCTCTTATAATTAGCGATGTTGAGCATTTTTTCATGTGTTTGTTGGCCATCTGTATATCTTCCTTGGAGAAGAGTCTATTCAGGTCCTTTGCCCATTTTTCCATTGATTGATTGGTTTTTTTGCTGTTGGGTTGTATAAGTTGCTTATATATTCTAGAGATTAAGTCCTTGTCCGTTGCAGCATTTGAAACTGTTTTCTCCCATTCTGTAAGTTGTCTTTTTGTTTTCTTTTGCGTTTCCTTTGATGTGCAAAAGCTTGTCAGTTTAATTAGGTCCCATAGGTTTATTTTTGCTCTTATTTCGATTGCTTTGGGAGACTGACCTGAGAAAATATTCATGATGTTGATGTCAGAGAGTGTTTTGCCTATGTTCTCTTCTAGGAGTTTGATGGTGTCCTGTCGTATATTTAAGTCTTTCAGCCATTTGGACTTTATTTTTGTGCATGGTGTGAGGGTGTGTTCTCGTTTCATTGCTTTGCATGCAGCTGTCCAGGTTTCCCAGCAATGCTTGCTGAATAGACTTTCTTTTTCCCATTTTATGTTGTTGCCTCCCTTGTCAAAGGTTAATTGTCCATAGGTGTCTGGGTTTATTTCTGGGTTCTCTATTCTGTTCCATGGCTCTGTTTGTCTGTTTTGGTACCAGTACCACACTGTCTTGATGACTGTGGCTTTGTAATATTGCCTGAAGTCTGGGAGAGAGAGGCCTCCTGCTTGGTTTTTGTTCTTCAGAATTGCTTAGGCAATTCTGGGTCTTTTGTGGCTCCATGTAAATGTTTGGATTGTTTGTTCTAGTTCTGTGAAAAATGTCCTGGGTAATTTGATAGGGATTGCATTGAATTTGTAGATTGCTTTGGGTAGTATGGCCATTTTTACAATATTGATTTTCCCAATCCAGGAACATGGAATATCTTTCCATTTCTTTACATCTTCTTTAATTTCCTTGATTAAAGTTTTATAGTTCTCGGCATATAAGTCCTTTACCTCCTTGGTCAGGTGTATTCTGAGGTATTTGATTTTGTGAGGTGCAATTTTAAAAGGTATTGTACTTTTGTATTCCTTTTCTAATATTTCGTTGCTGGTATACAGAAATGCGACTGACTTCTGAATGTTAATCTTATATCCTGCTACTTTGCTGAATTTATTAATCAGTTCGGGTAGTTTTTGCGTTGAGTCCCTGGGGTTTTCTATGTATAGTATCATGTCATCTGCATACAGTGACAGTTTTATCTCTTCTCTTCCTATTTGGATGCCTTTTATTTCTTTTGTTTGTCTAATTGCTGTGGCTAGGACTTCCAAAACTATGGTGAATAGCAGTGGTGAGAGTGGGCATCCCTGTCTTGTTCCAGATTTGAGTGAGAAGGCTTTCAGTTTTTCCCCATTGAGTATTATATTTGCTGTGGGTTTATCATAAATGGCTTTGATTATATTCAGGAATGTTCCCTCTATACCCACTTTGGCAAGAGTCTTGATCATGAATGGATGTTGGACTTTGTCAAATGCTTTTTCTGAATCTATTGAGATGATCGTACGATTTTTGACTTTTCTTTTGTTAATGTGGTGTATGACATTGATTGATTTGTGTATGTTGAACCATCCTTGTGAACCTGGGATGAACCCAACCTGGTCATGGTGTATAATTTTTTTGGTATGTTGTTGGATTCGGTTGGCTAAGATTTTGTTGAAAATTTTTGTATCTATGTTCATCAAAGATATTGGCCGATAGTTTTCTTTTTTGGTGGTATCTCTGTCTGGTTTTGGAATGAGGGTGATGGTGGCATCATAGAATGTCCTTGGGAGTATTCCTTCTTCTTCAACCTTTTGAAAAAGTTCAAGGATGATGGGCACCAGTTCTTCTTTATATGTTTGATAGAATTCGTCTGTGAAGCCATCTGGTCCTGGACTTTTATTTGTAGGGAGTGATTTTATGACTTCTTCAGTTTCATTTCTAGTGATCAGTCTGTTCAGTTAGTCTGTTTTGTCAGGCTGTAAGATTCTAGAAAATTGTCCATTTCTTCCAGATTGTCCAACTTGTTGCCATATAGTTGTTCATAGTATTCTCTTACGGTTTTTTGTATTTCTGCAGTATCCATTGTGATTTCTCCTTTTTCATTTATAATTTTGGTTATTTGGGTACTTTCTCTCCTCTTTTTACTGAGTCTGGCCAGGGGTTTGTCGATTTTATTCACCTTTTCCAAGACCCAGCTCTTGGTTTTATTAATTTTCTCTATTGTTTTTTGAGTCTCTATTTTATTGATTTCTTCTTTGATCTTTATAATTTCCTTCCTTCTGCTGACTTTAGGACTTTTTTTGTTCTTCTTTTTCTAATTCATTTAGGTGGAGGGTTAAGTTGTCAACTTGGGATCTTTCTTCTTTTTTGAGAAAGGCCTGTATCACTATAAATTTCCCTCTGAGCACTGCTTTTGCAGCATCCCATAGATTTTGAGAGGTTGTGTGTTCATTATCATTTGTTTCAAGGTATTTTTTAATATCCTTCTTGATTTCCTCATTGATCCATTGGTTTTTTAGTAGCATGTTGTTTAGTCTCCATGTAGTAGGTTTTTTCTCATTTCTTTTCCCATGGTTGGTTTCTAATTTCATGGCATTGTGGTCAGAGAAGATACTTGAGATAATTTCTATGCTCCTAAATTTATTGAGATTCGCTTTGTGTCCCAATATGTGGTTGATTCTTGAGAATGTTCCATGAGCATTTGAGAAGTATGTGTATTCTGCTTTTTTTGGATGTAGTGTCCTGAAGATATCAATGAAGTCTAACTTTTCTATTGTTTCCTTTAGGATCCCTGTTGCTTTATTGGTTTTCTGTCTAGAGGGTCTGTCCATTGATATGAGGAGGGTATTAAGGTCTCCTACTATGATTGTATTCTCATCAATATCTCCCTTTAAGTCTGTTAATATTTGTTGTATGTATCTGGGTGCTCCTGTATTTGGGGCATATATGTTGACGATAGTAACATCCTCTCCTTGGATGGGTCCCTTAATCATTAAATAGTGACCTTCTTTGTCTTTCTTTATGTCTTTTGTTTTAAAGTCTATTTTGTCTGATATGAGCTTTGTGACTCCTGCTTTTCTGTCATGTCTATTGGCTTGAAATATTTTTCCCCACCCTTTCACTTTCAATCTATATGTATCCTTTGTCCTAAGGTGAGTTTCTTGTAGGCAGCATATTGAAGGTTTTTGCCCTTTTATCCACTCAGCCACTCTGTGTCTTTTGATTGGGGCATTCAGTCCATTGACTATTTAAGGTGATAAGTGATAGATGATTATTTATTGCCATTTGAACCTCGTGTTCCAGTTGATCCTATGGTTCTCCATTCTTCCTTTCTTTCTTTCTTTTTTTTTTTTTTTTTTGGTTGGATGTTCTCTGGTTATTATCTGCTTGAGTGTATTTTTTTTTCATTTTTTGCAAATGCAATATTTGCTTTTGGCTTGTGGTTGCCCATTTTTTAAGTATGCTAACCCCTTCCCATAATTGTGTGTTTTAGCCTGATGGTCCTGTAAGTTCAAACACTTCATTACTATATTAAAATTAAGATGAGAAACATACAAACAAACAAACAAAAAGGGTTATTTACTTCGTAATATCCCTTGCCCACATTTTATGGTTTTGATGACTCTTTTTATTTTTTTCTTTTTAATTTTATTTTGTTTGAAACATGTTCATGATTAAATCTGTCTGCTGGCTTATTTGAGTGACTGCTCTTTGATTGTGGTTTCCTCAGTCCTAGTTCTTCCTCTCCTTTTTTTTTTCTTTTCTTTTTTCTTCCCTTTCCTTCCTTTCTTTTTGGTTTAGAGAAGCCCTTTCAATATTTCCTTTAACCTGGGTTTTGTGTTGCAGTATTCTTTAAGTTTTTGTTTGTTGGAAAAAAATTTTATTTCCCCTTCTATTTTAAATGATATTCTTGCTGGATAGAGTATTCTAGGTTGCATATTTTTTCCTTTTAGCACTTTAAATATCTCCTGCCATTCCCTCCTGGCCTGTACTGCTTCTGTAGAGAAATCAGCTGATATTCTTATGGGGGTTCCCTTGTAGGTAACATTCTGCTTTTCTCTTGCTGCCTTTAGGAGCCTCTCTTTATCACTAACTTTTGCCATTTTTATTATAATATGTCTTGGTGTGAGTCTGTTTGGCTTCAGTTTGTTTGGGGCCCTCTGTGCTTCTTGTATCTTGAACCCAGTATCCTTTAGATTTGGGAAGTTTCCAGCAATAATTTCTCCAAATATATTTTCCATCCCCTTATCTTTTTCTACTCCTTCTGGAATTCCTATTATGCGTAGATTGGCCCACTTTATATTATCCCATAGGTCTCTTATATTGCTTTCCAGTTTTTTGATTCGGTTTTCTGTCTGCTGACCGGATTGGGTGATTTCCATTATTCTATCTTCCATATCACTGATTCATTCTTCTGCATTATTCATTCTGGTTTTTACTGCCCTTAGTTCAGTTTGCTTCTCTGCAAATGAATTTTCTAGTTTTTCTTGACTCCTCCTTATATTTTCTAGTTCCTTTCTGAGGGTATCTGCATTACTGCTCATATCTTCTCTTAATTCCTTCAGTATTTTCACTATTTCTCTTTTGAACTGCAGGTCTGTCCGACTGCAGAGATCTGTTTCATTATTGACTGTTTTAGGTGAGTTCTCCTGTTGGTTTAACTGGGGGTGGTTTCTCAGCTTCTTCATCTTGCTTGTTGTTTTCTTTTTCATGGTGGAGTTGTACTCTCCATGGCCGGGCAGTGTTTGCCTTGTCACTGCTGTGGAATGTTTCCTGAGGGCTGGCGTTGTTGGTCAATCTTTTTTGAGGCAGTGTGGCTTTTCTGGAGTGTTGATGGGGCTAACAGTGTTTCTTTGAAGCAAAGGAGGACTTGCTGAGGGCAGACAGGACTGGGAGGTCCACACCACGATGGGAGCAGATTTCACTTGGTCATGCAGAGCTTGCACTGGTGTTTTTGGGCTGTGGGGCTCTTGCAGGGGGCTGGTGGTGCTGGGCAGCTGTTCCTCAGGAGAGCAGCACCCCCTGGGGGCTGGAGCAGCTATCTGGGTCACTGAGAACCTAAGAGGCTCTTCCCTAGGGCAGCCCAACTCAGAAGGATGGCCTGAGAATGTAGGTGGATCTTTTCACAGTCTTGCCAAACTTGTTGCAGCTTTTCTGGGCTGTAGGGGCTCTTCCACGTGGCTGGTGGTGCTGAGCAGCTATTCCGCAGGAGTGGGGCACCCCCTGGGGGCTTGGGCGGGTAGCAGGGCTGCTGGAAACACAAGAGGCTCCTCTCCATGGCAGCCCGACTCAGAAAGATCGTCTGAGATCTTTTCCCGGCTCGGCCAAGCTTGTTGCAGCTTTTCTGGGCTGCAGGGTGTCCTGCCTGGAGCTGGCAGTCCTATGCAGCTGGTCCACTAGGTCTTGGCACCCCCTGGGGGCTTGGGCGGGTAGCAGGGCCACTGGAAACCCAAGAGGCTCCTCCCCAGGGCAGCCCAACTCAGAAAGACCGTCTGAGATCTTTTCCTGACTCAGCCAGGCTTGTTGCAGCTTTTCTGGGCTGTAGGGGGTCCTGCCTGGAGCTGGCAGTCCTATGCAGCTGATCCACTAGGGCACCCCCTGGGGGCTTGGGCGGGTAGCAGGGCTGCTGGAAATCCAAGAGGCTCCTCCCCGGGGCAGCCCAACTCAGAAAAACCGTCCGAGAATTAGGCAGATCTATTCACGGCCTGGCTAGGCTTGTTCTAGCCTTTCTGGGCTTCCGGCCTTTTCTCAGGGGCTGGTGGTGTTTGGTGCTGCTCTGTGGAAGTGTAGCCCCTCCAAAGGGCAAGCAGGCCTGTGCAGGGACAGCCTCTGCGGTGGTAGGCTTCAGGCAATTGTTGAGGCCAGCCCTCCCAGATGGCAGGGGTTGGGGGAGGGGATGCACTGGGAAGCACAGCTTTCAGCTAGCTAGTGGGCCTGTAAGCTTGCTGTGGCGTGGGGGGTATTCTATGGGGACCCACCCCTTCTTCTCTCCCCTCCCCAGCACGGGTGCAGACCAGGCTCTTCTCCCAGGTTCCCTCTGATGCAGCTTTCCACTTCCCCGCCCCTAGAGTATTGCTCTCTTCCTCTGTGACAGCTTTGTTTTCTAGTCTCCCAGGCAGTCTCTGCCCCGTCAAATGGTTTCTAGACCTCCCAAGCAGTTTCCGCTCCACCCCGCCCCCCCAGCCTGTTCTCGGGGTCTAACCTCTGGAGCCGAGGTCTCAGTGCCCAGCCCCCATCCAGGCGTCCCCTGGCCCTTTCCCGGGGACTAACCTCTGGAGCCAAGGTCTCAGTGCCCAGCCCCCACCCAGGCATCCCCCGGCCCTTTCCCGTGGACTAACCTCTGGAGCCGAGGACTCGGTGCCCAGCCCCCACCCAGGCGTCTCAATTTTTGGTGACTGTGCCCGTAGTTCGGATGGTCCGTTCGGTTCTTGATCGGCTTTTCCGTACTCCAACTTACTGCTACACTCTTCTCTGCATCTGGAGATTCCTCCGGTTCGGTTGATCTTTCCCCCATGTAGGTGACATTCCAGGGTGCGGGATCCCTTTCTCCTCCACAGTTCCCTTTCGGGAGCGCCTGTCCCCCTCTGTCAGCGATTGGTTGCTGTTCTGTGCGAGTCATTTACTCTGTAGATGTGCTTTTTTTGTTGTGTTTGTGGGAGAGGGCGAGCGTGTCCCCCTACTCCTCCACCATCTTGTCCTCTCTCCCTGAAGTGGGTCTCTTGAAGACAGCAGATGTATGGATCTTGTTTCTGTATCCATTCAGCCAATCTTGTGGTTGAATTTAGTCCATTTACATTTAATGTAATTATTGATGTGTGTGTTTTTATTGACATTTTATTAATTATTTTGGATTTGTTTTTGTTGGTCTTTTTTCTTCCCTTCTTCTCTTGTCCTCTTTTCTTGTGGCTTGATGACTATCTTAATGTTGTGTTTAGATCACTTTTTCTTATTTGTGTGTGTATCTATTGTAGATTTTTTGTTTGCAGTTAGCATGAAATATTGATAAAGTTATATATATATATATATATATATATATTATTGTTTTAAGTTGTTGCTCTCTTACTTGCAAGTGCATCTCCAGTATCTTGCATTTGTACCCTACTCTTCTCACAATTTCTGGTTTTGGTAGCATATTTGTGTGTATGATTTCCTACCTTTACTATATGTATGCTTTTACTGGTGAACCTTGCCATTCGTAATATTTTTATTTCTAGTTGTGGCCTTTTCTTTTCCACCTAGAGAAGTTCCTTTAGTATTTGTTGTAAAGCTGGTTTAGTGGTGCTGAATTTTCATAGCTTATACTTGTTTGTAAAACTTATTTTTTATTTTTAGGGCCACAATCATGGATTATGGAGATTCCCAGGCTCCTTATTTGGGGTTCCCTTGTATATTATTTGTTTCTTCTCCCTTGCTGCTTTCAATATTTTCTCTTTGTCTTTAATTTTGGTCAGTTTGATTAATATGTGTCTTGGAATGTTCTTCCTTAGGTTTATTTTATGTGGTACTCACTGTGCTTCTTGAATTTGAATAAGTGATTCCTTTCCCACATTAGGGAAGTTTTCAGCTATTATCTCTTCAAATATTTTCTCTGGCGCTTTCTCTCTCTCTTCTCCTTCTGGTACCCCTATAAGACAGATGTTGGTGTGGTTAACATTGTTCCAGATTCTCTTAGACTGTCTCCATTTCTTTTCAAACTTCTTTCTTTTCTGCTCTGCATCAGTGATTTCCACCAGTCTGTCTTCTGCCTCACTTATTTGTTCTTCTGCCTCTTGTATTCTGCTGTTGTTTCCTTCTAGTGAATTTTTTATTTTAGTTATTATATTTTTCATCTCTTCTTGCTTAATCTTTAAATCTTCTGTTTCTTTGTTCAGTGTTTTTTGTACTTTATCACTCTTTGCCTCCAGATTATTTCCAAGATCTCGAATCATTTCTACTATCATTAATCTGAACACTTTTTCATGGTGTTTGGTAATCTCCAGATCACTTAGATGTTTTTCTGGGGTTTATTCTTGTTACCTTATCTGAGTTATAATTCTCTGCCTTTTCATTTTTTGTAGATTTTCGGTGTGGTCTCTTTTCACAGACAGAGTTGTTGCCTCTCTTGGTTCTGATGTCTGCCCCCCCACCCCTTGTGGTTGAAGTTAGTATGGGGGCTTGCTTCAGGCTTCCTGATGGGAGGGACTGGTGCCTGCTGATTCTTACCCCTCTGGTGGGTGGGGCTTTGTCTCTGGGTGTGATTAGAGGTGGCTCTGTGCCTGGGGGGAGGTCTTTAAACAGCCTGTTAGCTGATGGCTGGGGCTGTTGTGGGGACAGAAGGGTTATTGGGATTTTCTAGTCATGGTTATTTCCTTCTGGGATTACTATATGACCAAAGGATTAGGCAAAAGAACAACTCTGGGATGTGGGCAAGGAAGATCCCAGATAGAACAGCCACCAAGATGATGGCTCAGGTGGCCATCCCTCACTCAGACCAGTGCCCCTTTCTCTCTTCCTCTGGCCTGACCAGTCGCTACTGCCATACTCTGCCTGCCTACCTGGGTCATCTCGGCCTCCAGCTCTTTGCTGTGGTTTTTCCAGTCTGCAGTGCTTTCCTTTTCTCTCTGACCTTTCTCCATCTTCATGCTCTAAGGCCGAGATTAAGCTCTGCCTATTTCAGAAAGCCTTCCTAAACTCTCTCTGCCAAAACTCCCCCTCTCTTCTCCATATGCCTCCTGAGTGGAGAGCCAGCAGCCCCCAGTTCAGCATTAATGTTTTAAATAATGTATTTTGGGCACCTGTCAGACACCAGGCAGCAGAGCAGAGACTAGGACTTTGGAGTCTGACTGGCCAGGGTGTGTGCTCTAGCTCTGATTCTTATGAGCTGTGTGATTTCAGGTAGGTGCTTTGATTTCTCTGAGTCTCAATTTCCTCATCTGAACTTGAGAATATAGTGCATATTTCACAGGGCAGCTGTAAGGATCTGGTGAAATAATGCACACAATGAACTTAAAACACAATTCCTGGCTCACAGTAAATGGCTAACATGTGGCAGTCTCTGTTACTCTTTGACATGAATTATCTTATTTAATCTACACCCTTGCTTTATAAGATAGGTCTTATACCCCCAAGATCTCTTTGGTTTCAGAAACTTTGAGTCTCTTTCTGTTTTGTGAATCAGTTTCTTTTATATCATTTTAATTATATTCTGTGTATTAGTGATCTCATATGATATTTGTCTTTTTCTGACTTCTGCACTTAGTATTAGAATCTTTTGGTCCATCCATGTTGCTGCAAATGGCATAATTTCATTCTTTTTATGGCTGAGTAATATTCCCTTGTGTATATGTACCAAATCTTCTTTATCTAATCCTCTTTGATGGACATTTAGGTTGCTTCCATGTCATGGCTATTGTGAATAGTGCTTCAATGAACTTGGGGTGCATGTATCTTTTCAAATTAAGATTTTCTCTGCATATATGCCCAGGAGTGGAATTTCTCCCCTCTATATCCACTTTCTAGAGAGTTTTTATCAAAAACGGGTGTTGAATTTTGTTAAAAGCTTTTTCTGCAACAATTGAGATGACTATATAATTTTTATTCTTCAGTTTGCTAATGTGGTGTATTGCACGATTTATTGGCAAATACTGAAGAATCCTTGCATCTCTTGGATAAATCCCACTTGATTATGGTGTATCCTTTAATATATTGTTGGATTTGGTTTGCTGTTTTGTTGAGGGTTTTGTGTCTATATTCATCACTGATACTGCCCTAAAAACTTCTCTTTTTTGTGGTGTCTTTGGTTTTTGTATCAGGGTGATAATGGCGTCATAGAATGAGCTTGGGACTATTCTTTCTCTGCAATTTTTTGGAAGAATTTCAGAAGGATAGGTGTTAACTCTTCTCTAAATGTAATTAAAGTCCATAATAAATTGACTTTTGGTAAGGGAGATGATTCTAGATAATCTGGGCTGGTCTGATTCAATCAGCTGAAAGAATTTAAGAGCAAAACTGAGCCTTTCCAAAAGGAGAAATTCTGCTTGTGAGTAGTAGTTTCAACTCACTACAGCTTCCTGATGGCTTGCTCTATGAATTTCCAGTTTGCCTTAACAGCCTCCACAACTGAGTAAGCCAATTCCTTGCAATAAAATTTCTTAGTATATATTTCCTATTTGTTCTACTTCTCTGGTTAAACTCTAACACACCCAGTTTTTGTAACAAGTTGATAGCATGAAAAAAGCAGGAGAGGCAGACTATACTAAATTAAAAGACTTATGGCATTCCCTGTGGCACAGCGGGTTAAGGATGCAGCATTGTCACTGCTGTGGTTTTGGTTGCTGTTGTGGCACTGGTTCCATACCTAGCCTGGAAACTTCTGCTTGCTATAGGTGTGGCTAAAAACATAGATAAATAAAATACTTAAAATTTAACAATCGAATGCAATGAGAGGCCATAAAGACATCATAGGATCTCTGGGCTGAGATCAGTGATGATATAACATAGCAACCAAGGATTGTTTGGATCCTAATTCAAAACGAATTAGTACAAACTTACTACCTGTCAAAAGATATTTTTTACATAATCTGGGAAACATAATTATGGACCAGCTGCTTCTAGTCCTTGTTTTCCATGTAGCAGAGTGATAAATTGACCTAGCTTTTGCTCTCTTGGAGTAGAGAGAGTAGTAGAGTAGATGTTGTCATTTCCCATTATTCTGTCTATATAAAAACAAAGACCCCCCCCCAAACCAAGGTGGATAGCTCCCAGGATTGGAGAGAGTAGTCTCTATGTCATTCTTGAACTTTCTCACTTTATTTCCCCTTGCCCTGTCTATATGCATTAGATTGACACTTCCTTGCATTAGACATGATAATGGTAAGGTTTGGCCCTTGCATTTGCATGAGGAGAAACTTGACTTCTTTGATCCGTAGTATTATTAGGCCCAGCTGGTTTAGAAAAAAAACAGACTTCCAGATGGAAGAGGTTGGAGGCGTAGAGATGGCTGGTTGATAGTAGCAAATCATCGATGTGACAGGATCTGACAGCTGGAGAAGAGAATATTACTTTGTTTCCTAGCCAAAATGGTTGTCAGGGAAGTGGATTCCTCTGGTTTCAATAAAGCAAAAAGTGTTCCAAAAAAAAAAAAAGCAGATAATGGCAGAGGAGCTGTTGGCAGGAAAATGGGAATTTCTGAGGTCAAACTGAGATGGCTGAGGCAGAGAGGAAACTTGCCTAAGGTGAGAGAAGATGAGTTGTGACAAAGAAAGGTGGGCCATGAAGAAGTGTGTTAAGATCAGTGATCATAGAACATCGTGATGAAAGATAATGGGGCAGGGTGCTGGAAGGTGGCTTGGATTGATGTGATAACGATGGGAATAGGAAATATACAGAAATGACTCTCCCTAATATCCAGGGAGACATTCTGGGTAATGGGGTGGTGAAACCATCCATTTAAAACAGGTTCCCAAACACTGCTCTGGCCTAATACTGAGCACCAGCACCTTTATAGTATAGGCTTAATAAAGATAATATTTTAGGAGAGGAGGCAAGGTGGTGGAAGAGTAGGGGGACATGCTCGCCCTCTCCCACAAACACACACACACAAAAAAAACACATCTACAAGGATAAATGACTCACACAGAACAGCAACCAATCGCTGGCAGAAGAACCTAAACTCTGAAAATGGCAAGAATCTCGTGACATTACTAGGTAAAACAAGAGAAAAGAGGAGAGTGAGAGAAGGTGAATCCGAGCTGGAGAGGCGCTTCCGAAAGGGAACTGTGGAGGAGAAAGGGATCCCACACCCTGGAAAGTCACCTACTCGATGGAAAGATCAACCAAACCGGAGGAATCTCCAGATGCAGAGAAGAGTGAAGCAGTAAGTCAGAGTTCTGAAAAGCAGATGGAGAACCGAACAGATCATCTGAACTACTGACACAGTCACCAAAAATTGAGATGCTTGGGTGGGGGCTGGGCACCAAGACCTCAGCTCTGGAGGTTAGTCCCTGGGAGAGGGCTGGGGGCGGGGGGTGTGGAGCAGAGATTGCTTGGGAGGTCTAGGCCTTCTGAGTAGGGCTGCCCTGGGGAAGAGCCTCTTGGGTTCTCAGTGACCCAGATAACTGCTCCAGCCCTTGGGGGGTGCTGCTCTCCTGAGGAACAGCTGCCCAGCACCACCAGCCCCCTGCAAGAGCCCCACAGCCCAAAAACACCAGTGCAAGCTCTGCATGACCAAGTGAAATCTGCTCCCATCGTGGTGTGGACCTCCCAGTCCTGTCTGCCCTCAGCAAGTCCTCCTTTGCTTCAAAGAAACACTGTTAGCCCCATCAACACTCCAGAAAAGCCACACTGCCTCAAAAAAGATTGACCAACAACGCCAGCCCTCAGGAAACATTCCACAGCAGTGACAAGGCAAACACTGCCCGGCCATGGAGAGTACAACTCCACCATGAAAAAGAAAACAACAAGCAAGATGAAGAAGCTGAGAAACCACCCCCAGTTAAACCAACAGGAGAACTCACCTAAAACAGTCAATAATGAAACAGATCTCTGCAGTCGGACAGACCTGCAGTTCAAAAGAGAAATAGTGAAAATACTGAAGGAATTAAGAGAAGATAATGGGGCAGGGTGCAGACACCCTCAGAAAGGAACTAGAAAATATAAGGAGGAGTCAAGAAAAACTAGAAAATTCATTTGCAGAGAAGCAAACTGAACTAAGGGCAGTAAAAACCAGAATGAATAATGCAGAAGAATGAATCAGAGATATGGAAGATAGAATAATGGAAATCACCCAATCCGGTCAGCAGACAGAAAACCAAATCAAAAAACTGGAAAGCAATATAAGAGACCTATGGGATAATATAAAGTGGGCCAATCTACGCATAATAGGAATTCCAGAAGGAGTAGAAAAAGATAAGGGGATACTGAGAAAAAGATAAAGGATACTGAGTTCAAGATACAGGAAGCACAGAGGGCCCCAAACAAGTTGAACCCAAATAGACTCACACCAAGACACATCATAATAAAAATGGCAAAAGTTAGTGATAAAGAGAGGCTCCTAAAGGCAGCAAGAGAAAAGCAGAATGTTACCTACAAGGAACCCCCATAAGATTATCAGCTGATTTCTCTACAGAAAGACTACAGGCCAGGAGGGAATGGCAGGAGATATTTAAAGTGCTAAAAGGAAAAAAATATGCAACCTAGAATACTCTATCCAGCAAGAATATCATTTAAAATAGAAGGAGAAATAAAAATTTTTTTCCAACAAACAAAATCTAAAAGAATACTGCAATACAAAACCCAGGCTAAAAGAAATACTAAAAGGGCTTCTCTAAACCAAAAAGAAAGGAAGGAAAGAAAGGGAGGAAAAAGAAAGAAGAGGAAGAACTAGGACTGAGGAAACCGCAATAAGAGAGCAGTCACTCAAATAAGCCAGCAGACAGATTTAATCATGAACATGTTTCAAACAAAATAAAATTAAAAAGAAAAAAAAAGAGTCATCAAAATCATAAAATGTGGGCAAGGGACGTTAGGAAATAAATAGACCCTTTTGTTTGTTTGTTTCTCTTCTTAATTTTAATATAGTAATGAAGTGTTTGAACTTTACAGGACCATCAGGCTAAAATACACAGTTATGGGAAGGGGTTAGCGTACTTAAAAAAGGGGCAACCACAAGCCAAAAGCAAATATTGCATTTGCAAAAAATGAAAAAAAAATACACTCAAGCAGATAATAACCAGAGAACATCCAACCAAAAAAAGAAAGGAAGAATGAAGAACCATAGGATCAACTGGAACACGAGGTTCAAAATGGCAATAAATAATCATCTATCACTTATCACCTTAAATGTCAATGGACTGAATGCTCCAATCAAAAGACACAGAGTGGTTGAGTGGATAAAAGGGCAAAAACCTTCAATATGCTGCCTACAAGAAACTCACCTTAGGACAAAGGATACATATAGATTGAAAGTGAAGGGGTGGGAAAAAATATTTCACGCCAATCGACATAACAGGAAAGCAGGAGTTGCAATACTCATATCAGACAAAATAGACTTTAAAACAAAAGACATAAAGAAAGACAAAGAAGGTCACTATTTAATGATTAAGGGACCCATCCAAGGAGAGGATGTTACTATCGTCAACATATATGCCCCAAATACAGGAGCACCCAGATACATACAACAAATATCAACAGACATAAAGGGAGAAATTGATGGGAATACAATCATAGTAGGGAGACTTTAATACCCTCCTCATATCAATGGACAGACCCTCTAGACAGAAAACCAATAAAGCAACAGGGATCCTAAAGGAAACAATAGAAAAGTTAGACTTCATTGATATCTTCAGGACACTACATCCAAAAAAAAAATCAGAAATACACATTCTTCTCAAATGCACATGGAACATTCTCAAGAATCAACCACATATTGGGACACAAAGCTACCTCAATAAATTTAAGAGCATAGAAATTATCTCAAGTATCTTTGACCACAATACCATGAAATTAGAAACCAACCATGGGAAAAGAAATGAGAAAAAAACCTACTACATGGAGACTAAACAACATGCTACTAAAAAACCAATGGATCAATGAGGAAATCAAGAAGGATATTAAAAAATACCTTGAAACAAATGATAATGAACACACAACCTCTCAAAATCTATGGGATGCTGCAAAAGCAGTGCTCAGAGGGAAATTTATAGTGATACAGGCCTTTCTCAAAAAAGAAGATCCCAAATTGACAACTTAACCCTCCACCTAAACGAATTAGAAAAACAAGAACAAAAAAAGTCCTAAAGTCAGCAGAAGGAAGGAAATTATAAAGATCAAAGAAGAAATCAATAAAATAGAGACTCAAAAAACAATAGAGAAAATTAATAAAACCAAGAAGCTGGGTCTTGGAAAAGGTGAATAAAATCGACAAACCCCTGGCCAGACTCAGTAAAAGAGGAGAGAAAGTACCCAAATAACCAAACTTATAAATGAAAAAAGGAGAAATCACAATGGATACTGCAGAAATACAAAAAACCGTAAGAGAATACTATGAACAACTATATGGCAACAAGTTGGACAATCTGGAAGAAATGGACAATTTTCTAGAATCTTACAGCCTGACAAAACAGACTAACTGAACAGACTGATCACTAGAAATGAAACTGAAGAAGTCATAAAATCACTCCCTACAAATAAAAGTCCAGGACCAGATGGCTTCACAGACGAATTCTATCAAACATATAAAGAAGAACTGGTGCCCATCATCCTTGAACTTTTTCAAAAGGTTGAAGAAGAAGGAATACTCCCAAGGACATTCTATGATGCCACCATCACCCTCATTCCAAAACCAGACAGAGATACCACCAAAAAAGAAAACTATCGGCCAATATCTTTGATGAACATAGATACAAAAATTTTCAACAAAATCTTAGCCAACCGAATCCAACAACATACCAAAAAAATTATACACCATGACCAGGTTGGGTTCATCCCAGGTTCACAAGGATGGTTCAACATACACAAATCAATCAATGTCATACACCACATTAACAAAAGAAAAGTCAAAATCGTACGATCATCTCAATAGATTCAGAAAAAAGCATTTGACAAAGTCCAACATCCATTCATGATCAAGACTCTTGCCAAAGTGGGTATAGAGGGAACATTCCTGAATATAATCAAAGCCATTTATGATAAACCCACAGCAAATATAATACTCAATGGGGAAAAACTGAAAGCCTTCTCACTCAAATCTGGAACAAGACAGGGATGCCCACTCTCACCACTGCTATTCACCATAGTTTTGGAAGTCCTAGCCACAGCAATTAGACAAACAAAAGAAATAAAAGGCATCCAAATAGGAAGAGAAGAGATAAAACTGTCACTGTATGCAGATGACATGATACTATACATAGAAAACCCCAGGGACTCAACGCAAAAACTACCCGAACTGATTAATAAATTCAGCAAAGTAGCAGGATATAAGATTAACATTCAGAAGTCAGTCGCATTTCTGTATACCAGCAACGAAATATTAGAAAAGGAATACAAAAGTACAATACCTTTTAAAATTGCACCTCACAAAATCAAATACCTCAGAATACACCTGACCAAGGAGGTAAAGGACTTATATGCCGAGAACTATAAAACTTTAATCAAGGAAATTAAAGAAGATGTAAAGAAATGGAAAGATATTCCATGTTCCTGGATTGGGAAAATCAATATTGTAAAAATGGCCATACTACCCAAAGCAATCTACAAATTCAATGCAATCCCTATCAAATTACCCAGGACATTTTTCACAGAACTAGAACAAACAATCCAAACATTTACATGGAGCCACAAAAGACCCAGAATTGCCTAAGCAATTCTGAAGAACAAAAACCAAGCAGGAGGCCTCTCTCTCCCAGACTTCAGGCAATATTACAAAGCCACAGTCATCAAGACAGTGTGGTACTGGTACCAAAACAGACAAACAGAGCCATGGAACAGAATAGAGAACCCAGAAATAAACCCAGACACCTATGGACAATTAACCTTTGACAAGGGAGGCAACAACATAAATGGGAAAAAGAAAGTCTATTCAGCAAAGCATTGCTGGGGAAACCTGGACAGCTGCATGCAAAGCAATGAAACGAGAACACACCCTCACACCATGCACAAAAATAAAGTCCAAATGGCTGAAAGACTTAAATATACGACAGGACACCATCAAACTCCTAGAAGAGAACATAGGCAAAACACTCTCTGACATCAACATCATGAATATTTTCTCAGGTCAGTCTCCCAAAGCAATCGAAATAAGAGCAAAAATAAACCTATGGGACCTAATTAAACTGACAAGCTTTTGCACATCAAAGGAAACCCAAAAGAAAACAAAAAGACAACTTACAGAATGGGAGAAAACAGTTTCAAATGCTGCAACGGACAAGGACTTAATCTCTAGAATATATAAGCAACTTATACAACTCAACAGCAAAAAAGCCAATCAACCAATGGAAAAATGGGCAAAGGACCTGAATAGACTCTTCTCCAAGGAAGATATACAGATGGCCAGCAAACACATGAAAAAATGCTCAACATCGCTGATTATAAGAGAAATGCAAATCAAAACTACCATGAGGTACCACCTCACACCAGTCAGAATGGCCATCATTAATAAATCCACAAGTCACAAATGCTGGAGGGGGTGTGGAGAAAAGAGAACCCTCCTGCACTGTTGGTGGGAACCTAAACTGGTACAGACACTATGGAGAACAGTTTGGCGATACCTTAGAAATCTATACATAGAGCTACCATGTGACCCTGCAATCCCACTCTTGGGCATATATCCAGACAAAACTCTCCTTAAAAGAGACACGTGCACCCGCATGTTCATTGCAGCACTATTCACAATAGCCAGGACATGGAAACAACCCAAATGTCCATCAACAGTGATTGGATTCGGAAGAAGTGGTATATATACACAACGGAATACTACTCGGCCATAAAAAAGAACAACCTAATGCCGTTTGCAGCAACATGGATGGAACTAGAGACTCTCATCCTGAGTGAAGTAAGTCAGAAAGACAAAGACAAATACCATATGATATCACTTATAACTGGAATCTAATATCCAGCACAAATGAACATCTCCACAGAAAAGAAAATCATGGACTTGGAAAATAGACTTGTGGCTGTCCGACGGGAGAGGGAAGGAGTGGGAGGGATTGGGAGCTTGGGGTTATCAGGTACAACTTAGATTTACAAGGAGATCCTGCTGAGTAGCATTGAGAACTATGTCTAGATACTCACATTGCAACAGAACAAAGGGTGGGGGAAAAATGTATACATGTAAGAATAACTTGATCCCCATTCTGTACAGCGGGAAAAAATAAAAAAATAAATTAAATTTAAAAAAGATAATATTTTAAGTTGCTTGGTCTGGCAGCAAGATACAAGATAGACTGAATAAATGTGTTTTCAGCATAAGTTGATAGGCTAAGCTATTATACTAATCTATCTCTGAAATAACATGGAACTTGGACTGAGATGATAGTGTGAAATAAACAAGAATGGTTAAACCTAGTAATAAAGTCCAGAAGGTAAAACCTGAGGTTCTGAAATCAGACATTGGATTTGAATTCTTCCTCTGCCGTGAACTTGGGCACATTATTTCACCTCTCCAGGACTGTTTTCTCGTCTGTAAAATTGGACGTTAGTATTAATCTTACCTGCCCTTTAGGATCATTGTGAGGCTTATAGGAAATGATATGTATAGAACACTTTGGGGCCTGGCACACACTAGGAATTGAAAAAAAAAAAGAAAAGAAAAAACTTTTTTTGGGGGGGGGGGAGATTTTTAGGGCTGCACCTGTTGCATATGGAAGTTCCCAGGCTAGGGGTCATGTGAATCGGACCTAAGGCTGCAGGCCTACACCACAGCCACAGCAATGCAGGATCTCAGCCGTGTCTTTAAGCTGCACCACAGGTCACGGCAACGAAGAATCCTTAACCCACTGAGCAAGGCAAGGGATCAAACCCACATCTTCATGGATTTGTTACCACTGAGCCATGACGGAAACTCCAAGATAAGAAATTTTAAAGAAAGTACAGGAGACCATGACAGAATGTTTTAGGAGACAGAAGGAAATCTCTTCATATGATTTAAACTGGGATACCAGAAGGAATATTGAAGCTTCTTTGATACCGAAATCGTTGAGTTCAGGTGAATACTGTGGTATTCATTCCTCTGGGAGATATTCTATATATTTAGAGAAGTACAGGATTGAAACATCAGTGAAAGTTATCACTTGGCGATGTTGATTTGGGAATCATCGGTATATACAGGTGATAACTGAAGCAATGAGTGCATGAGTTCACCAAACATTTAAAAATAAAAGCAGAGCCCTGAGGCCAGAGCTGGAGAAGCAGCAGCCAGAAAGGAGGGATCAGTAAGCTATAAAAACCTAAAAGTGCAGCATCCTTGAAGATGATGAAGCTGTAATCTTAACTCACTGTTCGTCCACCATGTTTTACACTGATCTAATCAAAAGTAGTAATTGTGAGGGAAAGCACTAGACTAGTGGCCAGAAAACTCTAGATTCTAACCCAGTTTAGTTAACCAGATCTTTAGTCCTTAGGTGAATAATTTCCCATCTTTGGATTCCAATTTATTCATACATAAAAGATGAACATTGGGGAGGGATGGATTGGGGGTGGGAATTAGCATGTGTACACTACTGTACATGGAATGGATGGTCAATGAGGATCTGCTGTATAGCACAGGGAACTCTACTCAAAATTCTGTGATAACCTATGTGGGAAAAGAATCTGAAAAATGATGGATGTGTGTATATGTATCATTGAAACCCTTTGTTGTACAGCGTAAATTATCACAACATTGTAAATCAACTATGCCTCAATAAAACTTTAAAAAATGAAAAAAATGTTGGACCAGATGATTTATTAGACAGTTCTTTCAAATTTATGATTTTATGAATTACATACAGGAAGTTAAAAATGTTTACAACTCATAACCACTAAAAGCCCTCCTCATATATTCCCACAGTCCTGTCACAGATGTTTAGTGACCTTATGAAAAGCAGGAGGCATTGGACATATTTCCTAGAAAAATATTTCAGATGTCTCTCAAATTTTCCTGTCTTGACTACAGGACTGTGTTTACTACAATTTTATTGAAGCCTCTGTCTTTTAACTGGAAAATACTTATATAAATTATGACAATCTGAATACATATTACAAGTTGCAAGATTCATTACAAAAGGATGCGTCTTACAAAAGGAATAACTTAGAAGTCTCTCCTCTCTTTAAAAAATTTTTTTAATTGAAGTATAGTTGATTTACAAGGTTGTGTTAGTTTCAGGTGTACATCAAAGTGACTTAGTTATACGCACACACACATTTGTTTTTAGATTCTTTTCCATTATAGGTTATTACAAGATATTGAATATATATTTCCCTGTGCTATACAGTAGGACTTGTTGCTTGTCTGTTTTATATATGGTAATTTGTATCTGCTAATCTCAAAGTCCTAATTTATCCCTCCCATATAACCGTCAACACTTATATTTATGATTTCCTATAAACATGTTTTTTCCACTCTATATATGAAAAAAAAAACTTTTTCCTTATCTTGCTACAAAACAACTTCCTATGTCCTATTCCAGAGAGAATTTCTAACCTCTTCCATTATGGTTTTTAAGAATCCTTATTAATGTCTTATTCTGTTTTACATTTTAGCTAATTCATTATTCTTATGCAAAACTAAAAAAAAGCTGTAGTGATGAGAAAGAACTACCTAGAGATGTCCATAATAACACTAAGTTAATACTACTTTTAAAATATTTTAGTCTTGGAGTCTTGCCTAATCTTTACTACCCTTTCCACGAGGTATATAAGAGTACTGGTCCTATTTTATGGAATTGAAGGCAATTTGTAGAGTGACGTTCCTAATTCCCAGGCTCAGATTATGCTAAAATATAAAGTCTCTTAAAATTTAAATAGATATGTTTTTTCCCCTCCCAACATTTGTCTTATTTTCTAACACTGATTAGAACCTCCAACATTGGAGTTCCTATTGTGGTGCAGCGGAAATGAATCCGACTAGGAACTATGAGGTTGCAGGTTCAATCCCTGGCCTCGCTCAGTGGGTTAAGGATCTGGCGTTGCCGTGAGCTGTGGTGTAGGTTGAAGACGAGGCTTGGATCCTGTGTTGCTATGGCTGTGGTATAGGCCATTGGCCGGCAGCTACAGTACAGCTCTGATTAGACCCCTAGCCTGGGAAACTCCATATTCCACAGATGCGGCCCTAAAAAAAAAAGAAAAAAATCTCTAACATTATATTTAATCGAAGGCAATTTTTTCAGAGAACTATTCCTGACTCTTGCCCCAGATTAAGCTCAACTAATAGGACTTGTGGAACGTAAGCAGATTTTAAAAAACTTACTAAATAATTATATATAGTTCATTATTAGGCTTTTAGTTTTCCCCACTTTCAAATATTCATCAAATGTTCAAATGTTGAACAATTTCTGTTACTGAATGCAAGTCCGTGTGCTGGATGCACAATGAAGCTAAACAACACCGGAATGTCGGAATTTGAAGCAGAGAAAAGATTTATTGCAAGGCCTTTCAGTGATATGGGTGGCTCACGCCTTAAAAAAATGGAAATTTTCCAAGGCTTTCAGCAACCCCCTTTTAAAAGCAGGCTGAGGGAGGGGCATGATGAGTTGTTGCAAACTTCTTGGTGTCTGGATCCTTTGTTTTTGTAGCTGTCCATGTAGGTCAGGTCACGATGTTCCTGTTTTTCTCTGTTCAGGTCAGGTCGTGGTCAGGTTATCTGCATATTTCAAGCTATAGGCAATATTCTTTTACAAAAGGTGCAGAGCATGACTAAGCACAGGCAACAGACCTAATATGGAGTCAGATTTGTTCTTCCGTTATTGCATGTCAGGTTTTGCCCTGGTTGTCAGGGAGACAGTCCTCAGTACCCTTTCCATAAGGTATAAAAAGGAGTACACAGACACATGGACCTGGCCCTAATGAAGTCTCACCCAGGCAGTTTAGAACAAGAGTTAAAAGTGCAGGATCAGAGTTCAGTCAGCTTGGGTTTGAATCTGCCTCTGCTCCTTACTGATTGATCTTGGAAAACGTAATTGACTTTCCTCCTTCTTCAACTGTAAAATAAAAGTGTTAAGAATACCTACCTCATGGGATTGCTGTGACGATTAAGTGAATTCATGCGTTCAAACTACTTAGAGCAAGGCATGTAGTAAACTGTCTACACATGTCTATTATCAGAAGGCAGGATTAGTTCTTTACAAGGTAAATCAACAAATGACAGGGGGAGGATGAGTGTGGAAACAGGAACAAGCATAAACAGTAGTTTAATTTAGCTGCTAAGCATACAGGAAACAGGGTCAATACCACTTCCTGGGTTTAAACCTTTGCCTTGCTGTTTATATACGGAGTGAACTATTTAAACAAAAGCAATGCCTGTAAAGTGTCTAGTATAGTATTTAGTACACAATAGATGCTTAATAGAGAGTAATTATTACCTACAAATGTTCTGAAACGCCAAGATTTGGCCAACATAAGTTCATGATAATAATAGTTGCCATGTATTAGGCTTACAATTTTGAACCTGTACTTTGTATTCTCTTTCACACTTCTTAACCTAGGTAGGTGAGCATATGGTCCCTTTTCATGATAAAGAAACGAGACGATATATGTGTAGCTATACCAGTGGGAGGTTGGAAGCCTAAGTAGTGGCTTGCACTACAACCCTCGACCAAACTGGAGCTCGCAGTGCCTTTGTCACCAGCTGGGCTTTTGCTAGGGAGATGGGGCCAGGAGAGGCAGCAATCGGCCAGGCGGCAGCCATGGCCGCCTCATGGAGCCTTAGCCACGGGGAGCCTGCCAGGCAAGGCCTCTCCCGCCGCCACTAGGTCATGGCACCCTTCTTGCCTTTCGCCGCCACCCCTCCCTCTCGGATGGCCTCTGGGCCTGGCCTGGAAGGTGTTCAGAAGAAGGGAAGCCAGAGATCCTGAGCCGAACTTTGGGGAGGAAGGTTGAACACTGTTTCCAAGCAACGCGCTGGAGGCGGGGCTTGTGCGTCACTGAAGTGCGACCAAGTAGTGGACCCAGCAGCCCCGCCGCCCGAGGGGCTGAGCCGCTGGCTGGGGCGGTGCCGCAACTGCCGGAAGCGGGATGCCTTGAACCTGGGGTGAGCTCCGCCTGTCGCTGCTTCTTTTCCCAGCCTATCACTCTCGGTACGGGAGTAGAAACATAGGCCAGGCTTTGAGTGCCGCTCCGGGCTTCTGTAGGGAAACAAACCCCACCCCGTCGCCTTTTCTAGGCCTCGGCTTAGGACTGGCGCAGTCTCTCTCACTTTGTTTGTAGTAGCTGGGTGTGGAGGTGGCTTTTCCTGTTGTGAGGGGGCGGGTGGTGGCGTTGGAGGGGCGGGGGCGGGAGAGAGCTTTTCCTCCTCCAGCGAGGACCCGCTTTTGAATATTGGCGCCGGTGCAGTCTGTCCGCCAGTGGAGGCAACTGTTGGTCGTAGCGCAGGTGCGCTTGAGGAAGGGTGGTGGTGGGAGGGTGGTGGTTGTGTTTAGTAAACGCCCTGGTGGGGCTGGAAACTCTGAGCCCACAGCGCACTGGACACCAGGTATTAGAAAGCCTTGCCTGGGCTCGGTCTGCTTAACCTGCCTTCCCTTTCTAAATTAGCTTAGACTACTCTTCTTCCCAAAGGTCTGGCCTTGTCGAACCAGCTGCTGTGAGACCCGAAGTTTGCTTGTTAATGGTGGTACTAATTCCTGGAAAGGAAACTTTCTGTCTTCGTTTTTGAAATGATTTATTTCAGTTATTTTTATTATGTTACAGAATGTAGGTTTATTGTTATTGTTCAAGTTTATCCCCAGTCCCATTAAAATTGTAGTGTACAAACCATATTCTGACCCTGTCCTGTTTCACAGTGCCAAATGATTCAGTTATTATCTCTGGCGTATTTTTAAAGAGGCCTTGACACTTCCTATGGTTTATAATTCTTTTTTTTTCTTTTTTCTTTCTTTCTTTTTTTTTTTTTTTGTCTTTTGCCTTTTTAGGGCCCCACTAGCAGATATGGAGGTTCCCAAGCTAGGGGTATAATGTGAGCTGTAGCTGTCGGCCTATGCCACAGCATCGCCGGATCTGAGCTATGTCTAAGACCTACACCGCAGCTCACAGCAAGGCCGGATCCTTAACCCGCTGAGGGAGGCCAGGGATCCAACCATGCCCTCATGTATGCTAGCAGGGTTAACCACTGAGACAGGACGCGAATTCCCCTATGGTTTATAATTCTTAGCTCTTGTGCATGAAATAATTCTTTTCCACCACCTTCCGCCCATTTTTTTTTTATTATAAAATGAGCTTCCAGTTCTGAATTTCTTCTGGAACATGAAGTGCCCCGGACAAATGATTCTGAATTTTCACCTCTGTATTGAAATCACTCCACTAAAAAGTGTTACTTTCTGAATTTAAAACTCAAAAATAGTGGGAATTTTTCTCCTTTCCTTTGATGCTGCCTGCCCGCAGTTTCTAGATGTTTTCTTCCAGGATATGGTTATATGTTTCCAAAATAACCATTTGGTATAAGTGAACTTTATATTTGGTGTCTGTAGCCTGATCCTTCTTTTCACATCTGAAGTCTTGACACACTTCCTGTCCCCTTCTCCTCCCCAAAAGGCAGAGAAGATCCAGAGAAAATTCTTACAAGTCTAGTTAGTGCATTTTTCCAAATATGAAATTTATCTAGTAAACACACTGGTGATATCAGAAATCTGTTTCGGTCTTAAAGTACTGTCCTTTTATAGTTTTTCTTTCTGTAAAATTTTTGTCTGATTAAGATCTTCGAGCCCAGAACAAGTATTCCAGACTCCATAGTGCTTCTGACTAGTTGTTATAACTGCTGTTAATTTCTTGTCTTGAAAGACCCTGGATAATCTGTTTATAGATCTAGAGTCTGGGTAAGGAATGAGAAGCTATCTTTAGGAACCTAGTTTTTTGTGCTTAGCACTGATACTAAAGCAGACTTAGTGAAATTAGTTGATGATTATTTGGACTATAAATATCTGGTAAGTAAAGAAGTTGATACAAAATTTCATGGAGAACAGGTTTCAGAGGGTTTTCTCAGTACTACAGTGTTTGTGAACCAGTCATATTGCACTTCCAGGCTTTTCATCTTTGCTTTAATCCTTTTATGAATGGATATGGTTTAAATTTTCATGGAGATTTTTTTTTTCCCTAGCTACCCATGATGTGATTTTCATATCTTTCTAAAGAATATTTGAATCACAACAGTTCATTTGTTAGAAAAATAAGTGACTGAGTGTATGTTACCACCCATCAGAGAATGTGGCATTTTTGGAATCCCTGACATTCTTATGAGTTTCAAAATAACAGTATTCTTTATTTAGAAAATCCTTCAAATATTTTCTGAAAGCACATTGTTATCCTGCTTGAAAGGACTAAATTATAGGTGGCACAATAGTGTGAGAGCTGCCAGTCCTTTGAGAAATCTTAACCAGAGATTTGTCTTGATGAATTCTATGCCAGTGGTTTGCAAATTAACTCCTATTCAGTACTACTGTTTCATGATACAGAGGGAAATATTCTGCTCATAGCAAATAATGAACATTTGTCAATTTACATAATAAACATTAATGATAACTTTTTTACAATTTTTATATTTTGTCTTCCATGTATTTTGTTTGTTTGTTTTTGTTTTTGTTTGTCTTTTTGCCATTTCTTGGGCCGCTCCCGAGGCATATGGAGGTTCCCAGGCTAGGGGTCTAATCAGAGCTGTAGCTGCCAGCCTACGCTGGAGCCACAGCAACACAGGATCCGAGCCGCATCTGCAACCTACACCACAGCTCATGGCAACGCCGGATCGTTAACCCACTGAGCAAGGGCAGGAATCGAACCCGCAACCTCATGGTTCCTAGTTGGATTCGTTAACCACTGCACCACGACGCGAACTCCCGCATGTATTTTTTGTAATTTCAGCATCTCTCCAACTAGTAGGTGACTGAACAGGTTAACAAACGTCAGAATACTAAATTAATAATAAAAAAAAACTGTTGACAGTATTTACCATATCCATTCGTAAACATTTATGGTGTGCTTATGTATCTGCTAGGAGAAAGAACACAGCTTCTACCCTCATAGAGGGGGATGTTTAAGTGACCTCACTGATGACATGTGCTGTGATAGAAGAATGTGCCGAGTCACCAGAGAGGGACTTTGAAAAACCTGGGGCGGGTGACTAGAGGGTGGCCTCAGCAGATTGTTTTGTGAGCATGCTTGCACACTTGATTGTGATTTTATTGCATATAGATCACAGAGGCATTTTTTATGCTCATGATGGACATTAATATTTATCAGTTTATAGTATTCAAAATGAACTGTAAATCTCAGGCCCTTTCCACTGAACCAGGTTGAGAACCACTGTTTTTAAGAACAGTGATCATCTCATTTGGAGTGGATAAGCAATGAGATCTTGCTGTATATAAAGTGAACAGTGAACTGTATCCAGTCACTTGTGATGGAACATGATGGAAAATAATGTGAGAAAAAAATGTACATATATATATGTATAACTGGGTCACTTTGCTGGACAGAAGAAATTGACAGAACATTGTAAATCAACTGTAATAAAATATCTTTTAAAAAGAACATTGAAATAAAGAACAGTGAGGAGTTCCCATCATGGCTCTGGTAACAAAACCAACTAGCATCTATGAGGATGCCGGTTCAATCCCTGGCCTTGTTTGCTGGGTTGAATGATCTAGTGTTGCTGTGAGCTGTGGTGTGGGACACCGCAGCATATGGAGATTCCCAGGCTAGGGGTCAATTGGGAGCCCTAGCCGCTGGCCTAGACCACAGCCACAGCAATGCCAGATCCAAGCCATGTCTGCAACCTACACCACAGCTCATGGCAAAGCAGGATCCTTAACCCACTGAGTGAGGCCAGGGATCAAACCTGTGTCCTCATGGATACTAGTCAGATTCATTTCCTCTGAGCCACAACGGGAACCCCAATACTGTTCCCTTTTTTTTTGTCTTTTTTTTTTTTTTTTGCTATTTCTTGGGCCACTCCCGTGGCATATGGAGGTTCCCAGGCTAGGGATCTAATCGGAGCTGTAGCCACTGGCCTATGCCAGAGCCACAGCAACGTGGGATCTGAGCCGTGTCTGCAGCCTACACCACAGCTCACGGCAACGCCGGATCGTTAACCCATGGAGCAAGGGCAGGGATCGAACCCGAAACCTCATGGTTCCTAGTCGGATTCGTTAACCACTGCGCCACAACGGGAACTCCCTGTTCCCTTTTAATCTGAGGAGTTAATGATCACATTTCCCAGATACTAAGTGCAATTATAAGATAACAAGTTAATATGTGACCTCAAATTTTAAACCTTAGTCAAAGTTAGGACATCAGATCAAAACAATGCAGAAACAAAAGGTACTATTTTATTTTAGCGTTGGGGGGAGGCTTTTTTTTTTTATGGCCACACCAGCTGCATATAAAAATTCCAGGGCCAGGCATTGACCAAGCCACAGCTGCCAACTGTGGCAACCCACTGTGCTGGGCCAGGGATCAAACCCTCACCTTTGCAGCAACCTAGTAAACCACTGCAGTCAGATTCTTAATCCACTGAGTCACAATGGGAGCTCTGGGAACATTTTTATTGAGGTATAATTGATGTACAGTATTATATGAGTTTTGGATATGCAACATAGTGATTCACAATTTTTAAAGGTATTCAATTTATAGTTACAAAATATTGGCCATATTCACTGTATTGTACAATATATCCTTATAGCTTATTTATACACAGTTGTTTGTACCTCTTAATGCCCTATCCCTGTCTTGCCTGCCCCACTTCCCTCTCCCCACTGACATCTACAAGTTTGTTCTTTATATCCGTGAATGTTTCTTTGTTTTATTATACTCACTAGTTTGTTTTATTTTTTAGTTTCTACAGGTAAGTGATATCATACAGTATTTGTCTTTCTTTGTCTGAATTATTTTACTAAGCATAATACCCTCCAAGTCCATCTATGTTGTTGCAGATGGCAAAATATTCAATTGTTTTATATATATATATATATTTATATAAATAAACACACAGATCACATCTTCTTTATCCATTCATCTGTCATGGACATTTAGGTTGTTTCCATGTCTTAGCTATTGTAAATAGTGCTGTTTTGAATATGGAGGTGCATGTATCTTTATGAATTAGTTTTTTCCAGATATATGCCCAGATGTGGAATTGCTGGATCATAAGGTAGCTGAATTTTTAGTTTTGTGAGGAACCTCCATACTATTTTCCACAGTGGCTGCACCAGTTTACCTTCCCACCAACAGTGTAGGAGGTTTCCTTCACTCCACACCCTGTCCAGTATTATTTGTAGTCTTCTTAACAGTGGCCTTTCTGACTGGTGTGTGGGGATACCTCATTGTAGTTTTGATTTTCATTTCTCTGGTAATTAGTGATGTTGAGCATCTTTCCTGCCTGTTGGCCATCTGTATGTCTTCTTTAGAGAAGTGTCTATTTAGGTCTTCTGCCTATTTTTTTATTGGGCTGGCTTTTTTTTTTGTCTTTTTGTCTTTTTGCTTTTGAGGGCCACTCCTGCAGCATAGGGAGGTTCCCAGGCTAGGGGTCCAATCTGAGCTGTAGCCACAGGCCTACGCCACAGCCACAGCAGCAACTCAGGATCTGAGCCACATCTGTGACCTACACCACAGCTCACAGCAACGACAGATCCTTAACCCACTGAGCAAGGCCAGGGATCGAACCTGCAACCTCGTGGTTCCTAGTCAGATTCGTTAATCACTGAGCCACGACAGTAACTCCAGCTTTTTTTTTTTTTAATTGAGTTGTATGAGCTGTGTGTGTGTGTATGAGATATATATATATATATATATATTTTTTTTTTTTTTTTTTTGGACATTAATGTTGGTTGCATTTGCTGGTTGGTTGCTCTTGTTGGTTGCATCTTTTGCAAATATTTTCTCCCATTCTCTAGGTTCTTTTGGTTTTGCTTATGGTTTCCTTTGCTGTTCAAAAGCTTGTAAGTTTGATTAGATCCCATTTATTTTTGCTTTTATTTTCATTATCTTGGATGACTGACCTAAGAAAACATTGGTATGATTTATGTCATAGAATGTTTTGCCTATGTTCTCTTGAGAACTATGAGTTTTATGGTGTCACGTTTAAGTCTAAGCCATTTGCAATTTATTTTCATGTATGATGTGAGGGAATGTTCTAACTTAATTGATTTACATGTGGCCACCAACCTTCCCAACATCACTTGCTGAAGAGACTCTCTTTTCTCCATTGTATGTTCTGGCCTCTTTTGTCAAAGATTAATTGACTGTAGGTATGTGTGTTTATTTCTGTGTTCTCTGTTCCATTGATCCATATGTCTGTTTTGGGGCCAATACCATGCTGTTTTGATTACTGTAGTTTTGTAGTATTGTCTGAAGTCTGGGAGGGATATGCCTCGTCTTTGTTTTTTTCCCTCAGGATTGTTTTGGCAACTCTGGGTTTTTTATGGTACCATATAAATTTTAGGATTATTTGTTCTAGTTCTGTGAAAAATGTCATGAGTAATTTGATAGGGATTAATTTAAGTCTGTAGATTACTTTGACTAGTATGGCCATTTAACATTGTTAATTTTTTCAATCCAAGAGCATGGGTTATCTTTCCGTTTCTTTGAATCATCTTCAATTTCCTTTATCAGGAAAATTCTAGTGTATAAGTCAGGTTTATTACTAAGTATGTTTTTTAATGTGATTTTAAAAGGGATTTTTTTTTTCCTTTTCTGGTATTTCGTTGTTAGTATAAAGAAATGAAACAGATTTCTGTATGTTGTATCCTACTCTCTTGCTGAATTTATCAGTTCTAGTAGTCTGTGTGAAGTCTTTAGGGTTTTCTATTTTTTTTTTTTTTTTGGTCTTTTTGCTATTTCTTGGGCCACTCCCATGGCATATGGAGGTTCCCAGGCTAGGGGTCGAATCGGGGCTGTAGCCACAGGCCTATGCCAGAGCCACAGCAGCGCGGGATCCGAGCCGCGTCTGCAACCTACACCACAGCTCACGGCAACGCCGGATCATTAACCCACTGAGCAAGGGCAGGGACCGAACCCGCAACCTCATGGTTTCTATATATTTTGTCATGCTATTTGCATATAATTAGAATTTTACCTTTTAAAAGGAACCACTTTCTAACTCAATAAACAACTAAATTTTTTTAATGTCTGTTTGGCAGGCATATTGATTAAATTACTATATGTTTTACATGGAATCTTAAGAATGTATATTTCAGAAATTTAATTTTTTCTATGTTAAAGGTTATAGGTATATGGGAGTTCCCATTGTGACTCAGTGGTAACAAACCCAACTGGGATCCATGAGGACGTGGGTTTGATCCCTGGCCTTACTTAGAGGATTAAGGATCTGGCATTGCTGCAAGCTGTCACATAGGTCAAAGATGTGGCTCAGATCTGGCATTGACGTGGCTGTGCTGTGGTGGCAACTGCAGCTCCGAATTGACCCCTAGCCTGGGAACTTCCATATGCCACAGGTGTGACCCTAAAAAGCCCCCCCGCAAAAAAAGAATTCTAGGTATAATTTAAAGTTTTCATCCTGGATGTGGTACACATATACAATGGAATACTACTCATCCAGAAAAAAAGGGCAATATATAATGCCATTTGCAATAACATGGATGGAACTAGAAACTCATATGGAGTGAAGTAAGTCAGAAAGGAAGACAGACACCATGTGATATCACTTATATGTAGGTTCTAAAATATGGCATAGATGATCTACCTACAAAACAGAAATAGATCATGAACATGGAGGGCAAACTTGTGTTTTCTGGGGGGAGGGGGAATGAGGGGAGTGTGGATGGATTGGGATTTTGGGGTTAGTAGATGCAAACTGTTGCATTTGCTATGGATAAGCAATGAGGTCCTGCTGTATAACACAGGGAACTATATCCAATCACAGTGATGGAGGATAATGTGAGAAAAAGAATGTGTGTGTGTGTGTGTGTGTATAACTGGGTCACTTTGCTATACAGGAGAAATTGACAGAATTTTGTAAGTCAACTCTAATAAAAAAAAGTTTTTAAAAACTGCGCTTTGCACAGTGCATTGAACTTCAGTTTACAAGATCCACTAGTTCCACAGTTTCAATAAAATCAAGGGCTTATATATTTCCCTTATGTAGGAACATTCATCATTTTTATATTCTCTAATTTTAGTTTTTATACTCATCCTGAAAAATGGAAAAAAAGAATTATATTAAAGTTTTCATTCTGGTTGATTAGAATATTTTAATGCATTTTGATGGATTAGTACAGGATTGCTAGAGTTTCGCTTTGGGAGTGATATATTAGGTTAGATATCTCCTTCTTCACTTTTCCCTCAAGCAAAAATCTTTTCTAAAACACCAATTAGATGAGCTTCTTAGCTTTGTTTAAACATCCCCACATGTCCAATGAAAGTAAGCTGGCATGCCTTAAACCTTCTGAATAAATATGGATGATAGGAGATTCTGTGTGTGTGTGTGTGTGTGTATGTAATATGGATGATAGGAAATTCTGTGTGTGTGTGTGTGTGTGTGTATTTGGGCTTCTCCCTAAGGATATGGAGGTTCCCAGGCTAGAGGTCCTATCGGAACTCTAGCTGCAAGTCTATGCCGCAGCCACAGGAACAAGGGATCCAAGCCACCTCTGCAACCTACATCCCAGCTCGCTGTAACGCCGGATCCTTAACCCACTGAGCGAGGCCAGGGATCAAACCTGTGTCCTCACGGATACTCGTGAGATTTGTTTCCACTGAGCTGTGATGGGAACTCCAGAAATTCTTATATTGACTTGAAATCAGCCTAATTTATACCTATTGGCCATTCTGGTCTCTGTAATTATATAAAATAAATGCTACTTCCTCTTGCACATGAAAGATCTTCAAGTATTTGAATAGACCTATTATGCTGCTCCATGTTGTTACTGAACTATGATTATCTAGAATAAACTGCTGTATTTCTTTTCCTTGATTCATAATATCTTGTGTGCTCTCCCAAATATGTCCCAAGGAGTAGTGCCCTTTAATAAAAGTGACTGCTTAGAGCTGATCACAGAACTTGAATGTGTCGGAACCATTTCAGAGCACAGTGGGCCTAGGCTCTTGCTCTGGGTATCTACTTCTAGCAAGAGTTTAGGATTATTTTAGCATCTTTCTTATCCCTATTTACTGTTGACTTATTTTGACTGGAACTCTCACACTTTTTTTTATAATTTAATTGTTTTTACACATGTCTTACCTATGTGCTTTATGTACCTTTCAAAATATATTCAAAATTTAACTTTTAGTCATATTTGACATAATTTATTCTGTTTCAGACAATCAGTATCCACTTCTGTCTTTTTTTTTTTTTTTGGCATTTTAGGGTTGCACCCAAGACATATGGAGATTCCCAGGCTAGAGGTCGAATCGGAGCTACATCTGCTAGTCTGCACCACAGCCATAGCAACATGGGATCTGAGCTGCATCTGCCACCTACACCACAGCTCATGGCAATGCCAGATCCCTGACCCTCCTAGCAAGGCCAGGGATTGAACCCACATCTTCATGGATACTAGTTGGATTCATTTCCACTGCATCACAGTGGGAACTCCTCCATTTCCGTCTTGATTCTGGTATTCAGTGTACGTTATTCATTCCAGTTTTAGTCATCCACAGATTGGGCAGGCATGCACTCTTGTCTTTGGGTCATCAACACAAATGGTAGTTGCTGTGAATCCACTTGGCTATATTTAAAATATGTAAGTTTTGCCTTCAGAGATACTTTTTAGTAGCCTGGATCATCCTCAGCAATTTCCCTTCATTTGTCTCTGTAATACACACATATATCATTGCCAAGTAGGCTCAGATTCAAAACAGTAATTGTTGAGTTTTTCTTTTTAGTACAGTTGTACTTTTCTGTATTTAATATGACTTAAAATACTAAACCTCAAATATAATACATTAAATTTGAATACCAAAAGGAAAAGCTGTGTATTTATGGTTACTGAGAACTCTTATAAATTATTTTATATTTTAAAGTTATGTACTTTATATTTTAGTGTTGTAACTTTTAATTTTTTGATTAAATGATAAAGCAGATTTCCTGACAAACTTTTTGGTATAAATTGTTAATGTTTTACCTGCGTTACATGATATGAGTGTTAATTCAGGTAAAGTAAAATGATAGTCTTTTTAAAAATTTTATTGAAGTGTAATGGTTTACAATATTATGTTACTTTCTGCTGTACAGCAGAGTGATTCACTGATACATATACACATGTTTCTCCCCATCTAGTTTATCACAGAATGTTGAGTAGATTTCTCTGTGCCATACATAGCCAGAAAATGATAGTCTTTGATAGGTAAATAAGATGGAATTTCTTGGAGGAGGGGGTATCAGATTTTTTTAAATTGTAATGCTTTTTTCTTTTTCTAACTTTATTTTTTAACTTTACTATTAGCTTTGTGACTTTGTTATTTTAACCTCTGCACTTATTTCCTTAACCATCCTGTTTCTTCATCTATAAAATGGTTATCATGGGGATTTAAGTGATTGAATTCCTGAGTACATGTAAAGTTCTTAGAAGATTGTGTTACACAATGGAAGTGGTCAATGGGTATTAGTTAATTTTACTATTATTAATGGTATTCTTATTGAATTAGGATTTCTATCTTAGTTATAGAATATATCATGATATATAAATACCAAAAAAAAAAAAATTATAGGAGTTCCCGTTGTGGCACAGTGGTTAACGAATCTGACTAGGAACCATGAGGTTGCGGGTTTGGTCCCTGGCCTTGCTCAGTGGGTTAACGATCCGGCGTTGCCGTGAGCTGTGGTGTAGGTCACAGATGTGGCTCGGATCCCGAGTTGCTGTGGCTCTGGCGTAGGCTGGCAGCTACAGCTCCGATTAGACCCCTAGCCTGGGAACCTCCATATGCCGTGGGAGCGGCCCAAGAAATGGCAAAAAGACAAAAAAAAAAATTATTTTCTGTTTTAACCATATCTCAGTGCTTGATATTCTGATAAATCATTATTTACCAAAAGGGAAAAAAAACTGTCTAGAATAAGAACATTGAACTCTTCTCTAGCCATAGTACATAGAATTATGTCTTTCAAGACTTTAGAATAAGTGATGATTAAATGTTTCATGATTAAATTTAAAGCCAGTTCTGTAAATTACTGATTTACGCTGATAGTAGATTATTAAAGTAGTGATGCAGACTTGTAACTAAAATATCACCTTCATGTTTAGGAAAAAAATTAGATAAATTTTAGGTTAAAAATACCAAAAGGAGGAGTTCCCATCATAGCACAATGGAAATGAATCTGACTAGTATCCCTGAGGATGTAGGTTTGATCCCTGGCCTTGCTCATTTGGGGCTCTGGTGTTGTCATGAGCTCTGTTGTAGGTCAGACATGGCTTAGATCTGGCATTGCTGTGGCTGTGGTGTAGACAAGTAGATGCAGCTCCAATTAGACCCTGAGCCCAGGAACTTCCATATGCCACAGGTGCGGCCCTAATCAACAACAACAAAAAGCGAAAACAAACAAAACCTAAAGGAGTTGAAAAGCAAAAGGTGATTTTTTTTTTTTCTAATTGGAAAATGTAAGGTAGTTGAATAAGCTAACTTTTTTTTTTTTTTTAATCTTTTTAGGTATATGCAGCATATGGAGGTTCCCGGGCTAGGGGTCGAATTGGAGCTGTAGCTGCTGGCCTACACCACAGCCACAGCAACATCAGAACTGAGCTGCGTCTGTGACCTACATCACATCTCATGGCAATGCCAGATTCTCAACCCACTGAGCGAGGCCAGGGATCAAACCCACAACCTCATGGTTACTGGTTGGGTTCGTTAACCACTGAGCCATGACAGGAACTCCAAATAAGCTAACATTTTAATTTCCTTAGATTTTTCAAATAAAAGTCTTTAATTTACATATATATATATATTTTGTTGTTGTTGTTGTTGTTTTTGTCTTGTCTTTTTGCTATTTCTTGGGCTGCTCCCGAGGCATATGGAGGTTCCCAGGCTAGGGGTCTAATCGGAGCTGTAGCTGCCAGCCTACGCCAGAGCCATAGCAACGCAGGATCCAAGCCGCATCTGCGACCTACACTACAGCTCACAGCAATGCTGGATCGTTAACCCACTGAGCAAGGACAGGAATCGAACCCGCAACCTCATGGTTCCTAGTTGGATTCGTTAACCACTGCGCCACGACGGGAACTCCTGTTGTTGTTGTTTTGCTTTTTAGGGCCACACCTGTGCCATATAGAAGTTCCCAGGCTAGGGGTTGAATTGGAGCTACAGCTGCCAGCCTAGGCCACAGCCACAGCAACACTGGATTGGAGCTGTGTCTTTGACCTACACCACAGCTCACAGTGACACTGATCCTTAACCCACTGAGCGAAGCCAGGGATTGAACCAAATCCTCATGGATACTAGTTGGGTTTGTTACTGCTGAGCCACAACAGGAACTCCTTAATTTACATATATTTTACAATTAAGTTGTACATTTATAAAAGTAAACAAAAATTTTAGCTAGCCTATTTTATCATGATTATATCATTTATAGCATGTATACATAGTATATCAGTGTTTATGAGCAGTAGAATTTGAAAAACATGAGTTCAAAGTTCACTCAAGCCATTTACCAACTGTTTAACTTTTACTCAGCTCTATTTCCTTATCTGTAAAATAGGATTATAATAATGCCTACCTCTTAGGGTTGTTGGGAGAAATAAAGGAGATAATATATGGAAAGCCCTTAGTTTGGAACCTGACATGTGGTAAGCAGTCAGGAAATGTTCTTAGGAAAATTATATAAGATAAACAAGCTCCCTATTAAATACAGTCACTTAAATGTGTGTGTGTGATGGTTTTGACTTGGCAAAATTACAGGAATTAGAGGTTCATTGCCCTCCCAGTAAGGTAAATGAGTCCTCTTTTCTCATTTAACTATATAATCTTAAAAAATAAAACTGTAAATCTCTACTTAAAATATAGTTGTTTAAATATATTCCACCTTAGGCTTATGTAAGTCTGTTGACATCTCACTTAAAGATATTCCTATTTTTCTTCATTTTCTCGAAGGAATAGAAACTATGTGAAGCAATATTCTTTCTGGATTTCATAAGACGTCACTTCATCATGGGACAGCAAATTTCGGATCAGACTCAGTTGGTTCTTAACAAGTTACCAGAAAAAGTAGCAAAACATGTCACATTGGTTCGAGAAAGTGGCTCCTTAACTTATGAAGAATTTCTTGGGAGAGTAGCTGAACTTAATGATGTGTAAGGCTTGCTCTTTTTTCATTTTATTTTCCCCTCTGATGTGTGCCCCGATGTTGTGACTATCTGAGAGGTAACTGGAAGTATTGATTGGTAAGACAATGTTTTCAATAGCAGAAAATAAAGCTTCTATGTGGCTATTTTAAAAAATGTCATAGGACCAAAAGAATGGAGGGAACTTCAGTTTGAACACAAACATATAAATTGACCCTTGATTGAAAGCACTAAAGGAAGTGCATATCAGAAGTGAATATACCAGTTAGTCACTGTAGAGAAAGGCTCCTAGGACAGTTGAAGAGCACTCAGGTTTCTGTACATCAACCAGTTCATCTAGTTAATAAATCTTCTACTTGTTCGCTGAATCATTATTTTGCCAGATATATATATATGGTAATAATTGATTTGTCATCACTAAGACATTTTGTTTATAAGTATTTTCTAATTAGCTAACATCTTTAAATCTCTACTTAACTTTTTTTGTTAGTTTTTTGTTGTTGTTGCTTTTGGCTGCACCTGTGTTAACGTGTAAGTTCCCTAGCCAGGGATCGAACCTGAGCCACAGTTGGGACCCTAGCCACAGCAATGACAATGCTCGGTCCTGAACCCACTGTGCCACCAAGGAAATCCCTCTACTTAAAATTTTGAATAGATTTCTAAATGGAATATAAACTTCTCTACCTCCTTAAAGAGCACACCTAGTAGAATTTAGTTTAGCTTTCTCTTTGTGAGTTATTCTTTGTTAAAGCAATTTTTAAATTGATCTCTATAGAAATTATTAAAATACATAGGGCTCTTTTTCCCTGAATAACCCCAGATTGTCACACTTTTAAATATTCCATTTTTGTTTCTGTGTTCTTCCCTAGTGACAGGAGTGCAGATGTCACTTCTCTCTGTTAAGTCTTCCTTTAGCAGCACCCATATCCACCTTTCTATGTCTATGTATCTTCATTCTCCCTGGAGTTATAGTTATAACTTACTGGCATAAGTGAGATCTTAAAGATTCTCTCTTTGGTCTATTCAATTTAGCTAACATTCACTGATCACAGAGTATATGTAAGGCACTCTGCCTAAAGTGGTTAATCCAAGTATTAATGACAGATCCAGCTTTCCCTAAGCCTGAAGTTCTTCCTACTATCACAAATTACCTTTCCTTATACCCCAAAAAGGCCAAACAAAATCACCTAGCAGTCTGGGGCCACTTAGTGTATATAAATTTATATTATAATTGTTATTAATGGTTTAGAGTAAAATACACAGGTGTACTCCCTAAGCTTTGTGATAGCTCTGTTGGGTAAGAGACGTACTTGGCTATCTAGAACACACTAGATAAAGAGAGAAATACAGCCTTTTTATGGACATGGCTGGAATATCCTGTTATAAGCCAGTCATGAAGAATAAAAGCAGTCTTAACTCTTAGTCTTAGATGATCATTTTTTTTTTTAGGAACACTGGATTTCACTCATTAAAAAAAAAAAAATCAGAAAACAAAACCCTCCAGAAAACCCTGTATGGGTATGTGGATAGATCCTGTATGGATGTATATGTAAATGCATAAAAAGTGGACTAGAAGGATGCACACTGAGTCTCAGGGGAGTTGATAGAAGTCAGGGAGCAGTGAAGGAAGGTTTTATATTTAACTGTGTATAATGTGTATTGTCTGATCTTTTATAATAAAAATGTGGTCATGGGTTTTTAAAACTAGCATTTTACTTTGTTCCCTTTTTTTCCTTTCTTTTTTTAAAGGATCATCCAAGTGGTAACATTTGGGGCATTACTTTTGAGACCATATTCTTAAGGAATAAAATTATATTGAGAATTTAGTTGTATCATAAGGTTGTAATACTTTTTTATGTTTGTTGTTTCAACTTTTTTGAAGATTAATCAATGACATTTACCATCCTGTTAGAGTCTTACAACTTATGTACAGTCCACCTAGTCTACTCTGTGAAATTTTTTTTTCTGGCCTAAAGATACTGGATAAATCGTGTCCTTTGAAAGCATCCACAAGCTCAGCTCACTGCATATTACAGAGGTGATGGCAAAGAGTATCTCCCTTTTATTTATTCTTTTATTTATTTAGCACAGAATGTTTCTGACTGGATTTGTTTCTTAAAACCAACTCCCCAAGTTCAGTGGTGTCTGAGAACTGTAAAGTTAAACCTACACAAAAGAAGCCTGGCTTGGTATCTAGAAAACAGAACTGGAAACTGGCAGTACTACTTTTCACTGGCAGACTTTGTTACCTAGGGCTGGTTGCTTAATTTTCAGTGACCTCAATTTATTTAGCTATAAGTCCCTTAGTTCTGAGTGTGATATCCCCACTGGTGCTCAGAGAGAAATGTGAATAATGATAAAAGGGAGCTGCAGTACTTAATTATGTCTTTGAATTGATGTAAATTGGCATTGAAGCACAATATTGAATTATCCTAAAAAGTGTTATATTTTTATGTTAGTATCCTGTCACTTTCTAAATTTGAATTACTCTGCTAGGGGAAGACAGTAAAGTTATATAAACATCTCAAAATCATTTGCTTCATTGACAGTTTCAAATTATCTAAAACTTTTCTTCAAAGAGGTATGTAAATGTTGTTGTTTAAGGAAAGACTTAACCAAGAGCACGACTTTTTCCTGCTTTATGTATACCCAAGGCAATAGTCAAAATTTGGATAAATGCAACCAGCTAACTTTTTTAAGTATCTGATTCCTTGCACATGTTTCTCCTAGCTGTCTTTGTTAGAAATTTAAAGACCATTGAGATATAGATATGACAAAAAGAGATTTGGAAATACCATTCCCTTATGTTGTTGACCTTGGAAATTAAATTGTATGTTTATAGTCAAACATTCTGTATACCCCAGTGTTTTAAGAATCTAATTATTACAGTCATTGTTATTTGTCTTTGTGTGTTTTCTTCATATTCCTTCTCTGTTTTAAACTTTCCTGAACCTGGTTTCATAGCTCCATTATTTTATATAGCTTTTCGTAAAATTAACAAATGTGTTTGTCTCTTTTCAGGACTGCTAAAGTTGCTTCTGGTCAGGAAAAGCATCTTCTTTTCGAGGTACAACCTGGGTCTGATTCCTCTGCCTTTTGGAAAGTGGTTGTACGGGTAGTCTGTACCAAGGTGAGAGTGATAGAGACTTCCAACTTCGAGCTTATACTACTGTGGTGGTTAGAACCACATTTAGTAGTGTAATACAATGTAGTGGAAATAAATGTTTATAATTTGGTTGTTATTAACATTTATTTATATAACTACGTAGAAGTTTTGATACTATTTTTGCCTACCAAGTTAACTGTTTGAATCTCACTAGTTGTATAATTGCCGTATAGCAGAAATTTTTATAATCAAGAAAGATGGTAGTAAACGCTCATCCTTACCTTCTACCTCACTTTTTGGATTTCAACTGACTGTGGAATCCTAAGGTGACACCTCACTTAGTTCTAGGATGACTCTTTCAAAATTTAGTTATCTTAGGAGATCGTTTCTTTTAAAGAATACTAGGTTTTATTCATTAAATGATAATTTAAAAATTCATTAGAAAGTTTCGGTTTTTTGGAAGGTTTTTACAAGCTGACTTTTAATTATAGAATGGATTGTGAGTTTTTTGGATTTTTTTTAGTAATTTTTAGTTATTGAATGGATTTTTCATCAAAAATGCGCTGTCTCAGTTCATCTTTAAATTTTAGGTAATTGAATATATCAACTGTGCTAAAAAAGAAATATAATAAAAGCTATCGTAGAGAATAAGGAAGGCTCTTCCACTAATGGGTAGATTAGAATAGCTGGTTCTTAACCTTTTCAAGGCCACAGAACTTTGGGTGAAAATGAAGGAATGGATTTTATTAAGCTTCTTCCTGTCCCAACCCCTACTCTAAAATCATCCATATGCATATAAACAGCAAGTTGGTCATTCATGAATGCCCTTAATTCTACTCCTCATCAATCCATAATGAACTTCTGGATAAGGAGATTTTTCTTCTTTTGTATTATGGACTCTGAAGTTACCGAAATAAAATGCTGCATTTTCCCAGAGGATGTTTGCTACTACTGTGCTATGAGTATGGTAGGATTGATTGTGTTTAGTTGATCAAACTTGAAAGGTAATCAATTTAAGCAGTAAAAGAACTTTAAAAAGGATTAGAGGAGCAAAAATCTTAATTTCAGACTTGGCCAAGTACCTGAAATTGAATGGAGCCTGTTAAAGTTTACAGTTGATTAAGAGAAAATATGCAGTATAGTTTAATACCATTCAGCTGAATCTGTCCACATCTGACATTTGCTTATTTTTTTTAAATAATCCAAATATTAAAGAGCATTGTAATAGCTGCCAGAGAACCAAAATTTTTTGCATTATTCATCACAGAGGTAGCTAATGTGATTCTAGTATGGGTAGCAGTTACAAATCATAACACAGTACACACGGAAATATTGACAACTTGGATCATATTTTGTTATCTATACTTCAATTCCTGGGCTCAAAAATTGTATACCAATTATACATTTTTCCATTTTCTGTTTTCTTTGTTTCTGTTAGTGGGTTTGTTAATATCTATATTTATAAATAAATATTAATATATATTTATATTTATATTTTATTTATATTTAATTAGAGGTTTTTATAGTGTTACAAATATGCATACTCCCAAAAGAATTTTGGGGATATGAAACTTTTGACTTTGCAAAGGAATAAGGTAAAGAAGAAATGACCAGTTGGGCTTAAAACATGCAAAATCTGGAGTTCCTGTTGTGGCTCAGTGGAAACGAATCTGACTAGCATCCTTGAGGATGCAGGTTTGATTCCTGGCTTCACTCAGTGGGTTAAGGATCTGGCCTTGCTGTGAGCAGTGCTGTAGGTCGGGGGGATCCTGCGTTGCTGTGGCTGTGGTGTAGGATGGCAGCCGTGGCTTGGATTCGACCCCTAGCCTAGGAACACCATATGCAAGTTTACACTAGACATAGACTTTTGGGACTATTTGAAAGTCAACTTCAGAGGACACATGGGTGAATTTATAAGAACTCTAATGACAAAGGTTGTTTCTGAAAAACACGCTTTTTTTTTTCCTTTTCTTGCTCTCTCCTCAGTAACTAGCCAGCTGATCTTGCCAGTTTTACCTCTACCAAGTTTCACTGGAGTTTGTTTGTAAGACAAAGTTTCACACTCTAAAGGAGACTATAATTAATGCTAAGGCCCCTCTTTTCTCATCCAGATTGCCTTAGATTCTGTGGTTAATCTCCACACCTTAAGACTTTTCTCCTAATTCTAATTTACCACGCTGTGAGAATAACCTTTCTAAATAACCTTTCTAAAGCACAGCTCTTATCAGGCAGCTTTTCTGCTTAAAATTCCTCAACAGTTCTTTGGCCTCAAAATAGTCCCAACTCTTCATTTGAGGCCCTTTATAATATGGCTCCAAACTATCTTTTCTGTTTTACCACTATCCCCTTTTGCAATCTATTAGTCTCACCAGGTTTAACTAATTTAAGACTGTATAGCTGTTACTTTCCCATCTTGGTGCTTCTGCTCATTGAGTTCCCTCACCTGAATATCCATTCCTTTGTCATTTAAATTGCCATCAGCTGTAAGTCACAGAAAACCCCTGTCCCACCATTTTAAACAAAAACACATTTATTTCCTCACTTGACAAGAAATCCTAATATAAAGTATCTTCTGGACTGGCTAATTCAGAGACCTAGCAGATCCATCAGTATTGGATCAGTATTAGCTCACATCTTCTTATAACTATGCTGGCAGAGGATGTGACTCCTGTGATTGGTTTAGATTAGACTAACCAGGATTGATTCCTGAATCATTTCAGGGAGTGTTAGGCACCAAAACAAAATTAGGACTCTACTGGCAATGAAAAGTAGGAATGGCATATGAAAAATCAGTTTTTGGCCCATCATTTATTTCTGAATGTCTAAACTTGATGTCTCTTTAAAAGTCCACCTCAAATACTATCTCATCTGTAAAGTCATCCCTAACAAATTCTCTTGGTTCTTCTAAACTCCATCAACACTTTGTTTATACTTCATGATTAAATCCTACATTAAGAATAGAATTATTGGAGTTCCCGTCATGGCACAGTGGTTAATGCATCCGACTAGGAACCGTGAGGTTGCGGGTTCAATCCCTGGCCTTGTTCAGCGGGTTAAGGATCCAGCATTGCCGTGAACTGTGGTGTAGGTTGCAGATGCGGCTCGGATCCCGCATTGCTGTGGCTCTGGCGTAGGCCGGTGACTATGGCTCCGATTCGACCCCTAGCCTGGGAACCTCCATATGCCGCGGGAAGCGGCCCTCGAAAAGGCAAAAAGACAAACAAACAAACAAAAAAGAATAGAATTATTTATTTAGGTTCTTAGTTCACCTGGTAGATAGTAAGCTCCCAAGGGCAGGAACTCTGTCTAGATTCATCCTTGAATATCTTACAGCCTGTAGTGCTTTGTACTTAGTAAGAATTCAGTATATGTTTTTTGTTTGTTTTGTTTTGGGTTTTTTTTTTTTTTTGCTTTTTTTAGGGCCGCTCCCACAGCATATGGAGGTTCTCAGGCTGGAGGTCGAATCAGAGCTCTAGATGATGGCCTATGCCACAGCCACAGCAATGCCAGATCCAAGCTGTGACTGCGACCTACACCACAGCTCACGGCAATGCCACATCCTTAACCCACTGAGCAAGGCCAGGGATCAAACTTGGGTCCTCATGAATGCTAGTCAGATTCATTTCCCCTAAGCCACGATAGGAACTCCAAGAATTCAGTATATATTGAGTGAACAAAAATCTATTGAAGAAATATTCTCATTTTAAATGGAATAGGTTGAAGCTTTCCTTATTTATTATTTTTAAAGTTTAATTGAAGTATAAATCAATATTGTGTTAAATTCTGTACAGCAGAGTGATTCGGTTATACATAAATATTCTTTTTCATATTCTTTTCCATTATGGTTTATCACAGGATATTGAACATGGTTCCCTATGCTATACAGTAGGACCTTGTTGTTTATCTGTCTTATATATGATAGCTTGCCTCTGCTAATCCCAAACTCCCAATCATTTCCTTCCCCACCTCTCTTCCCCCTTGGCTGTTCTCTATCCATGGGTCTGTTTTTGTTTCAAAGATATGTCAAATTGTGTCATATTTTAGATTCCACCTATAAAGTGATATGTGGTACTTAATCTTTCTCTTTCTGACTTACTTTGCTTAGTATGAGAATCTCTATGAACATTCATGTTGCTGCAAATAGCATTATTTCATTCTTTTTTATGACTCATATTCCATTGTATATATGTACCAGATCTTCTTTATCCATTCATCCATCCATGGACATTTGGGTTGTTTCCATGTCTTGGCTGTTGTAAATAGTGTTGCTAAGGAAGTTCCCATTGTGGCTCAGCAGTAACGAATCCAACTAGGATCCATGAGGACATGGGTTCAATCCTTGGCTTCGCTTCGTGGGTTAAGGTTCCAGTGTTGCCGTGAGCTGTGGTGTAGGTTGTAGATGCGGCTTGAATGTGGTGTTTCTCTGGCTGTGGCATAAGCCAGCAGCTGTAGTTCTGATTTGACCCCTAGCCTGAGAACTTCCATATGTCATTAAGTATGGCCCTAAAAAAGAAGTGTTGCTATGAACACAGAGGTGCATGTATCTTTTTGAATTAGAGTTTTCTCCAGAAGTATGCCTAGGAGTGGGATTGCTGGAATATGTGGCAAGTTCTATTTTTAGTTTTTGAGGAACTTCCATACTGTTTTCCATGGTGGCTGCACCAAATTTACTTTCTCATCAACCATGTAAGAGGGTGTCTTTTCTCCACATCCTCTCTAGCATTTATTATTTTTTTTATTTATATATTTTTTTTCTACTATACAGCATGGTGACCCAGTTACACATGCATGTATACATTCTTTTTTCTCACATTACGTGTTCCATCATAAGTGACTAGACAGAGTTCCCAGTGCCACACAGCAGGATCCCATTGCTAATCCATCCCAAAGGCAACATTCTGCATCTATTTACCCCAAGCTCCCAGTCCCTCCCACGCCCTTCCTTCCCCCTTCACAACCACAACTCTGTTTTCCAAGTCCATGGTTTTCTTTCCTAATGAAAAGTTCCTTTGTGCCATATATTAGATTCCAGATATGTGATATTATATGGTATTTGTCTTTCTTTTTCTGACTTACTTCACTCAGGATGAGAGTCTCTAGTTCCATCCATGTTGCTGCAAATGGCATTATGTCGTTCTTTTTTATGGCTAAGTAGTATTCCATTGTGTATATATACCACATCTTCCTAATCCAATCATCTATCAGTGGACATTTGTATTGATTCCATGTCTTGGCTATTGTGAATAGTGCTGCAATGAACATGAGAGTCCATGTGTCTTTTTTTAAGTAGAGTTTTGTCTGGATATATGCCCAAGAGTGGGATTGCTGGGTCATATGGTAGTTCTATGTATACATTTCTAAGATACCTCCATACTGTTCTCCATAGTGGTTGTATCAGCTTACATTCCCACCAGCAGTGCAGGAGGGTTCCCTTTTCTCCATACCCCCTCCAGCATTTCTTACTTGTGGACTTACTAATGATGGCCATTCTGACTGGTGTGAGGTGGTACCTCATGGTAGTTTTGATTGGCATTTCTCTAATAATCAGGGATGTTGAGCATCGTTTCACCTGCTTGTTGGCCATCTGCATATCTTCCTTGGAGAAATGTCTATTCAGGTCCTTTGCCCATTTTTCCGTTGGGTTGTTGGCTTTTTTGCTGTTGAATTGTATAAGTTGCTTGTATATTCTAGAGGTTAAGCCCTTGTCAGTTTCATTGCCTGAAACTATTTTCTCCCATTCTGTAAGTTGTCTTTTTGTTTTCTTTTGGGTTTCCTTTGATGTGCAAAAGCTTGTCAGTTTGATTAGGTCCCAATGGTTTATTTTTGCTTTTATATCTGTTGCTTTGGGAGACTGACCTGAGAAAACATTTGTAAGGTTGATGTCAGAGAATGTTTTGCTTATGTTCTCTTCCAGGAGTTTGATGGTGTCTTGCCTTATATTTAAATCTTTCAGCCATTTTGAGTTTATTTTCGTGCCTGGTGTGAAGGTGTGTTCTCGTTTCATTGATTTGCATGCAGCTGTCCAGGTTTCCCAGTAATTCTTGCTGAATAGACTTTCTTTTTCCCATTTTATGTTCTTGCCTCCTTTGTCAAAGATTAATTGTCCATAGGTGTCTGGGTTTATTTCTGGGTTCTCTATTCTGTTCCATGGCTCTGTTTGTCTGTTTTGGTACCAGTACCACACTGTCTTGATGACTGTGGCTTTGTAATATTGCCTGAAGTCTGGGAGAGAGAGGCCTCCTGCTTGGTTTTTGTTCTTCAGAATTGCTTAGGCAATTCTGGGTCTTTTGTGGGTCCATGTAAATGTTTGGATTGTTTGTTCTAGTTCTGTGAATAATGTCCTGGGTAATTTGATAGGGATTGCATTGAATCTGTAGATTGCTTTGGGTAGTATGGCCATTTTTACACTATTAATTTTTCTAACCCATGAGCACGGAATATCTTTCCATTTCTTTACATCTTCTTTAATTTCCTTGATTAATGTTTTATAGTTCTTGGCATATAACTCCTTTACCTCCTTGGTCAGGTGTATTCCCAGGTATTTGATTTTTGGGGGTGCAATTTTAAAAGGTATTGTATTTCTGTATTCCTTTTCTAAAGTTTCGTTGTTAGTATACAGAAATGTGACTGATTTCTGAATGTTAATCTTATATCCCACTACTTTGTTGAATTTGTTGATCAGTTCAAGTAGTTTTTGGTTGAGTCCTTAGAGTTTTCTATATATAGTATCATGTCATCTATATAGAGTGACAGTTTTACCTCTTTTCCTGTTTGGATGCCTTTAATTTCTTTTGTTTGTCTAATTGCTGTGGCTAGAACTTCCAAAACTATGGTGAATAGTAGTGGTGAGAGTGGGCATCCTTGTCTTGTTCCAGATTTTAGTGGGAAGGCTTTCAGCTTTTCTCCATTGAGTATTTGCTGTGGTTTTGTCATAAATAGCTTTGATTATGTTAAGGAATATTCCCTCTATACCCACTTTGGTAAGATTTTTTATCATGAAGCGATGTTGGACTTTGTCAAATACTTTTTCCACATCTGTTGAGATGATCATGTGGTTTTTGACTTTTCTTTTGTTAATGTGTATGATGTTGATTGATTTATTTATGTTGAACCATCCTTATGAACCTGGGATGAATCCCACCTGGTCGTGGTGTATGATCTTTTTGATATGTTGTTGGATTCGGTTGGCTAAAATTTTGTTGAGAATTTTTGCATCTAAATTCATCAAAGATATTAGCTGATAGTTTTCTTTTTTTGGTGGTATCTTTGTCTGGTTTTGGAATTAGGGTGATGGTGGCATCATAGACTGTCTTTGGGAGTATTCCTTCTTCTTCAACCTTTTGAAAAAGTTTAAGGAGGATGGGTATAAGTTCCTCTTTGTATGCTTAGTAGAATTCTCCTGTGAAGCCATCTGGTTCTGGACTTTTATGTGTAGGGAGTGTTTTTATGACATATTCAATTTCATTTCTAGTGATCAGTCTGTTCAGTTGATCGATTTCTTCTTGATTCAGTTTTGGCAGGCTGTAGGTCTCTAGAAAGATGTCCATTTCTTCTAGGTTGTCGAATTTGTTGGCATATAATTGTTGATAGTATTCTCTTATGGTTTTTTGTATTTCTGTGGTCTCCATTGTGACTTCTCCTTTTTCATTTCTTATTTTGTTTATTTGGGTTTTTTCTCTTCTCGGTGAGTCTAGCCAGAGGTTTGTCTATTTTGTTTACCTTTTCAAAAAACCAGCTCTTGGTTTGATTGATTTTGTCTGTTGTTTTTTGAATCTCTACTTTATTGATTTGCTCTCTGATCTTTATGATTTCCTTCCTTCTCTTGACTTTAGATTTTGCTTGTTCTTCTTTTTCTAATTCATTTAGGTGGTGGGTTGTCGATTTGAGATTTTTCTTCTTTTTTGAGGAAGGCCTGTATTGCTGTGAACTTCCCTCTGAACACTGCTTTTGCAGCATCCCATAGAGTTTGAGTGGTTGTGTCTTCAGTCATTTGTCTCGAGGTATTTTTTAATTTCCTTCTTGATTTCCTCATTGACCCATTGGTTTTTTAGTAGCATGATGGACTTCCCGTGTGGCTCACAGCATTTATTATTTGTAGACTTTTTAATGGTGGCCATTTCGATTGGTGTGAGATGTTATCTCATTGTAGTTTTGATTTCCTTTTATTAATACTTAGCAGTGATGAGCATCTTTTCATGTGCTTATTGGCTGTGTGTCTTCTTTGGAGAAATGTCTATTTAGGTCTTCTGCACCCCCCTTTATTTAATTGGGTTGTTTGATCTTTTTGTTATTGCATTGTATGAGCTGTTTGTGTATTTTGGAAATTAATCCCTTCTTGGTTGCATCATTTGCAGATATTTTTTCCCAATTTGTAGGTTGTCTTTTCATTTTGTGTGTGGTTTCCTTTGCTGTTCTAAAGCTTATAATTTTGATTAGGTACCATTTGTTGCTTTCCTTGTTTATTGATACAATATAGTACCTAAATTACATTCTCTGTCTTTGTTTTATTAAGTATTCCACTTATATCAGAGGGGCTGGTATGAATTTTAGAAAGATGTAGGAATATAAATGTAGCAGATTTCTGATCCTGTAGTTTTCTCTTGCTCCATTTTTCAAACACAGAATTAATGTTTAATTTTATTATTAGTCAAAAAAAATTGTTTTGCCTCAGTATCTCTAATCTTTACATCTGTATGGTAATTAAACATTATCCTGAAAATAAGATTCTAAGTTAGAAAAACAAAAGTATTGAAGAACTAGGCAATCAGATCTTTCATTTGTGTAATTTTTCTCGATTTTAGGTCTACTCCAAAGAAATGTTTTACGTGCATTTCTTAGTTTCTTTTTGAAAGAATCTGTGAGAAATCAGTGTTTACATTAGAAAAAAAGAACTGAAGTCCATTGTAAAGAAAAAAAATGATAGCAGACTGAAATTTCATACTTCTTAATCTTAAGCAACTAAAAAACAATTTTCAATAAGACCTTATCTTGGCTATCTGCTGTGATGGTTATATTCAAACACTATTTAAAAAAAAACCCTAAACAATGTTTAAATGGAATGTTTTGTGGGAATGATAGTAGAAAAATTAATGGGTTAATTAAAATTATGGACAAAGTTGGCTGTTAAGAAACTTCATGAATTATATTTTTATCCATCTTGTTACTTAGACCAGAATCTTGGAGTCATCCTTCTCTTTTTCTCTTATACCCCACAATCAGTGCATAAGTGAATCCTGTCAGTTTTTTCTTCAAAATATACTTAGAATGTGACCATCTCTAACCAAAATCATTGCTATCACCTTATTCCTACCGACCGTCATCTCTCACCAGGATTATTCCAGTAGCCTCCTAACTGTTCTCTTTCTTTCTGCCCTTGTCCCCATTCTGTCTAGTATTAGCACAACCACCAATCTATTCCACTCATAATCTGAAATGAAATCTTTTTTTTTTCTTTTTGCCTTTTTAAGGCCACACCCATGGCATATGGAGGTTCCCCTGGCTAGGGGTTGAATTGGAGCCACTGGCTTATGCCACAGCCACAGCAATGCCAGATCCGAGCCACCTCTGCGACCAGCACCACAGTTCATGGCAATGCCAGATCCTTAACCCACTGAGCGTGGCCAGGAATCAAACCCACATCCTCATGGATCCTAGTTGTGTTCGTTAACTGCTGAGCCAGAAAGGGAACTCCTGGAATCATATCTTAATACTCTTTGACTCCAAACCCTCCAGTGATTTGCCATCCACTTGGAATAAAAGCCAAAGCCCTTTACTAAGATCAGCAAAGTCCTATGTGTTCTCTCCCTACCTCACTCCCTAACCTTATCTTCCGTCTCTCATCCTGTTGCAGCCTCCCTGGGCTCCTTGCTGGACTCTGCTCCTTGACAGGTTCACTTCTGCCTTGCACTTCCTATCTCTCAGGCTGGAATACTCCTTCCCCCAGATATCCATATGACTCATTCTTGCACCTCCCTAGTTCCTAAATGTCACCTCCTCTGTGAGGCCTTCCTTGTAGCCTTTCTTCTCCTCAGTTTAATGTTCTCCATAGCACTTATTTCCATTTCATCTAACCTGTTTCATTTGTCTGTCACTCCTGCCTATAGTGTAACCACCATGAGGGCAGGAGTTTTTGTCTGCTTTTTACACACCATGTCACCAGTGCCTAGAGCAGAGCACATAGTACCTAGAACATCCACATGATGGGTACTATATAAATATTTGTTGGGTGAATCCTGCAATTATAATAATTACAGTTTGTGTTGAATAGAACAAAAAAGAAGCAGACTTACAGATACAGAGAACCAGCTAGTGGTTACCAGGGAGGAGATGGAGCGGGGAGGGGGGAATATAAGGGTAGGGAATTAAGAGGTACAAACTATTAGGTATAAAATAAGCTACAAGGATATATTGTAGAACATAGGAAATAGAGCTAATATTTTGTAATAACTGTAAATAGAGTATAACCGTTAAAAATTAGGAATTACTGTATTGTACGCATGTAACTTATATAATTGTATACTGACTGAACTTAAGTTAAAAAATTGCAGCTTGATTAACTTTTGCTATTTTCCTGAATTTCTTCTGAAGGAAGACTGGCCCAGTTTGCTCAGCTCTGAAAGTCTTCTTTTGTAAGGCTATGTATATCCCTATCACCTTTAATTCTATTTATATGTTCCTTATCCTATATATAGTCTTTTATTACAAAGAATCTTACATATTTGCATATCTCGTGGATCTTCACATTTAATCAATTTTTTGATGATTAGAGATGGTTCTACCGTTTTCACAATAAAGAATCTTGATTCCTACTTGATTCTCAGTTTTTTCTCTTACTGCCTTCTCAAATAATAAAAAATTAGTAGGGAGTTCCCTTTGTGGCACAGCAGAAACGAACTTGATTAGCATCCATGAAGATGCGGATTCCATCCCTGGCCTTACTCAGTGGGTCAGGGATCTTGTGTTGATGTGGTTGTGGCATAGGCCAGCAGCAACAGCAGCTCTGATTCGACCCCTAACCTGGGAACTTCCATATGCTGCAGCTGCAGCCATTAAAAAAAAAGAAAAAGCAGAAAATAAACAAGTAACAAATGTTATTCACAACTGTTATTTTATCCCAAATATTGAAATGTTGCTACAATCGTGTGTTTTATTTATTTATTTTTTTATTATTATTATTATTTTTTTGCTATTTCTTTGGGCCGCTCCCGCGGCATATGGAGGTTCCCAGGCTAGGGGTCGAATCAGAGCTGTAGCCACTGGCCTACGCCAGAGCCACAGCAACGCGAGATCCGAGCCGCATCTGCAACCTACACCACAGCTCATGGCAACGCCAGATCGTTAACCCACTGAGCAAGGGCAGGGACCGAACCCGCAACCTCATGGTTCCTAGTCGGATTCGTTAACCACTGCGCCACAACGGGAACTCCATCGTGTGTTTTAAATATGTAACCTATTTCACTTTCTCGCATCCCAATTCCATCAGCACATTTAAAAACCTACTTCATTTGCAGTTTTAAGCCCCTCTTCGTATCTCTCCCTCCATTCTTGATTTCTTTCTGAGTATTTTATGTTGTTTGTTCCATTTATTTTCCTGTGTACTTAATAGATTTCATTGCTTACTTCCGTTCCCACAGTCTTCCCTATCATCTCCTGTGCTGAAAGGAAGTCTTTCACATCTCTAGTCTGTTTCTGATTACTTCAAGTTCTTCATCCAAGAATATTGTGCCATCAGCTTTCCTAGCTTTGGTCATTTTAAAAGAGAATATATGCCCTACTGCTTGACTTCCCAAGATGTATGAAGGCAATATTATCTATTATATAGAACGTAAGATACTCAGGAGCTCAATGGAAGTGAATCTGACTAGCATCTCTGAGGACACAGGTTTGATCCCTGGCCTCGATCAGTGCTGTGAGCTGTGGTGTAGGTCATAGACTCAGCTCTGATCCTGAGTGGCTATGGCTATGGTGTAGGCTGGCAGCTGTAGCTCCAATTTTACCCCTAGCCTGGGAACCTCCATATGCCAAGAGTGTGGCCCTAAAAAGATAAAATATATATAAATATATATACATATATATTCAAGAAAGCAGTCTGGTGTTTCAGTTATGGTAGAATGGCATGTGGTCATTGGACTCAAATCTTTTTTTTTTTTTTTTTTTTTTTTGCTTAAAAGGCCCACACTCACAGCATATGGACGTTCCCAAGTAGGGGCTGAATCAGAGCTACAGCTGCTGGCCTACACCACAGCCACAACAACTCGGGATCCTTAACCCATTAAGGGAGGACAAGGATCAAACCCGCACCCCCATGGATCCTAGTCAGGATCATTAACTGCTGAGTCATGAAGGGTACTCCCTCAAATAAATCTTTAATTAAGAAATTCTTTAAGTAAATGAAAATGAAAAGAATTGTCAATACTGATCTCTAAAATTCATTTCTTAAGTTTGGGCAAGTTGCCTGACCTCAACACCTTCTAAACAGGATGATGCCACATCAACCCTACAGGTTACTTTGAGTATCACATGAGATAATTTTGTGTATTTGAACCCCACAAATGTAGGGGACATGGTATTGTTCATTTGCTCAGACTCTTGTTCTGTTGTTAGGTAATTTGCAGACTTTGAAAACTTCTGTTTCCTAGGAGGTTTGACTAAATATTTGCTTCCCTTTTGGGGAAAAATCAATCAGAAAAATTACCTTTTTTTTTTTTTTTTCATTTACTTTGTGTTTAGATTAACAAAAGCAGTGGCATTGTGGAAGCATCACGGATCATGAATTTGTACCAGTTTATTCAGCTTTATAAAGACATCACAAGTCAAGCAGCAGGAGTATTGGCACAGAGCTCCACCACCTCTGAAGACCCTGATGAAAACTCATCATCTCTAACATCTTGTCAGGCTAGTTTTTGGATGGGAAGGTATACAGTGCATAAAGACCATGTTTCTCTTATTTTCCAACTTGCAAACTACTGAAGTCACATTAATATTTTTGCTGGTGTTCTCCATGATGTCTTAAATCACATTGCTTTTTGTCTTAGTTGATACTATATCACAGTTAAAGCTTTTGGATTATTCCACGCTTCAGGACAGTGATAGAGCGCCAAATTAAATAATACTTAAAGGGACTCACAGCAGGTAATGTTTTTTGTCAACCAAGTTTCCATGAATCCTCTCTGCTCTCCCTGCTCACATTTAATGACAAAGGATATAGTTAATACCCCTCTTAAAATAGGTGTTGAGGATCTTAGAAACCCAAAGGGGATTGAGGGAATTAGGTCCAAGAATCTGGCAAAACCATCCCAGTTTGTCATAAAGGTATCTGATAGGAGCATGAACATTGTAAATATCGGCTCCAGGACCTGGCAGTCATTCAGGAATGAACAAGTAGTTGGTTCACATGTTGCTTGTACCGAGTTATCAGAAGGAAATGAAGTCAGCCAGCATTTTCTGTGATGGTGCTTGTTTACTCAGGCCTAATATATTATTGCTGTATCTAAACTTTCTTTTCCTTCTCTATAATGCTTTTGGCATGTGAAAGCTCCCACCTGTTGCCATTTGACAACTATGACCATAATTGAAATTTGTAAATGCCTCATTGGAAAAAGGCTTACGTGGGTCCAGAGATGTTGACATCCTGCCGGGGGAGACAGCACAAATCTGTATTGACAGTGGAATTTCTTTCTTTTTTTTTTTTTTTTTTTTTTTTTTTGCTTTTTAGGGCCTCACCCACGGCATATGGAGATTTCCAGGCTAGGGGTCCAATTGGAGCTACAGCTGCCGGCCTACACCACAGCAACAGCAATGCAGAATCCGAGGTGCGTCTGACCCACACCACAGCTCACGGCAATGACAGATCCCCAACTCACTGGGTAAGGCCAGGGATTGAACCTGCAACCTCATGGTTCCTAGTCAGATTCATTTCTGCTGCACCACAATGGAAACTCCTTGGCAGCATATTCTTTTAGTTAAGAATATGCTTAACAGGAACTTCTTTTTTCTTGCTCTTTTTACAGGTGCATTTCCTAATCCATTCTTAACCAACTAGTTTCCCAGTACTATGTTACAATAAAACTGTATCTTTTCATTTCCTATTTATCTTTAATAGGGTTTTTGGTTTTCTAGGTTTGAGCTGTCAGGTGTTACTGATGAAATGCCAAATGAGTGTTAAGAGTATTTTAGCAGCATTTAAGCATATTTTTACTATATTTTGTAAAGTTAATCTTTCAAAGACAGACATCTGATTTTCTCTTTTTCTTCCTCTCCTTCTTCAGAATGATTTTTTTTTTTAAAGCATTGTGAAAGTCAAGAATAATATTCACTAAGCTCTATGGTAGCAAATGAAATTAATATAACACTTTTTTTCTTGTTGCCGTCATTTTAATGAAGGAGGTAAGGTTATTACCTTTTCATGTGCGCTTGAGGCTGGGAAACTCAATGCCTGGTTGGTAGGTTAGTGCTGCTTCTTGCCTTTGTATGTTTTTTGGTCTTTTGTTACACCCTGATATACTTAGTTCATAGAAAAATAGCCTTTTCGGGTTGAGAGGGATCTTAAGAGGTATTTTATTTGGTTCAGCCTTATATCTGATGCATATTTCTATTAGTGGTTTACATTTATAAAGTCCTTACAGGGTATTAGGCTTTGTGATGAGTGATTTATAGGCATAAGCTCATTAAATCTTCGCAACAACCCCATAGGAATACAACTGGCTTATTACAGATACAGAAACTAAGATTTAGTAAAAAAGCGACATGGCTAGATATTGGCCTAGGTGAGATTCCCAGTCAGCCCTGTCTGGCAGTACAGCCATCCTCCTAGCCTCTGCTTTAGTACTCTCTGGTACACAAAGGTCCTGTGCTGCAGTGCTGCTTAAACCTGGATATTCTTGGTTTTGAGGAGGAAGGGGTTTGAGAGTCTGTCAAGCTTCCAGGTGTTGTCACTACTGCTTATCCACAGATAGCACTCTGAGTAGTGAGACTCTACTTACCACACTTAACCAGGTGGTAGACCAGCTTGTATTTGAACACCTGCAGTTGTATGGGACTCACTGCCTCAGAAAGCCTTATAAGACACAAATGGCTTTAATTACTATGCAGTTTTCCCTTTTGCATGATATCCCACAAGCCGAAATCTGGCTCTCCTGAGCCACCACAGCTTTGAGAACCAAATTGCTTGTGTTCAAATCCTGGCTCTATTCCTAGCTGTGTCACTTTGAGCAAGTTATTAAACTCTTTCCTCAGTTTCCTCATCTTTTAAAAGAGGATGATAGGAGTTCCCATTGTGGCTCATTGGGAACCCAGCTAGTGCCCATGAGGTTGTAGGTTCGATCCTTGACCTCAGTCAGTGAATTAGGGATCTGGTGTTGCCACAGGCTGTGGTGTGGGTCATAGACGTGGCTCAGATATGGCGTGGCTGTGGTGTAGGCCTGTGGCTGCAGCTCCTATTTGACCCCTAGCTTGGGAACTTCTATATGATGCAGATGCAGCCCTAAAAAGACAAGAAGAATAAATACATAAAAGAGGATGATAATAAGAAATACTTGAGAGAGTTAAGTGAGTTAATATATGTAAAATGCTTAAAACAGTGCATGGCCCATTAAGAAATGTCTGTAGGAGTTAACATTATTATTAAATTAATACTTATTTCTACTTAATTCAGTGACAGTGGCTTCTGGAATTCCCCCAAAGTATGTTTTCTCTTTCAGCCCTTCAAAGACTTAAAAGCAGTAATCGCTGAGCCTCTGTTCTGCTGGATAAGCTTCCCAGTTCCTCCAGCCTTTGTTTATATGGGTCTTTTCTACATCCTGGAGGCTTTTCCTAGGTCTTTTATCTGTCAGTTTATCTTTCAGGGTAGGGAGCAGAGAACTGAATTCTCCACTCAATAAATAATCTGACAGGGACAAACAGAGCAAAACTTTCTCCTTCCTTCTTCTGGTCACTGTACTCTAGGAAGGTAGTGAAAAAAATCAAATGAGCATAGTACAGGTTCCACTGGCTGCATCAGTGTCTCCTGTTCTTTCTTTCACCTCCATCTAGAATGCTTTTCTTCACAACTTTCTACCCCTCACTTTAAAGTCTAACCTTCAGAACTCTGTCACTCTGTAAATTCAGTTATATTCTCTGCTACTGACACCCAAGTCCATATCCTTAGACATAGATTGTAAGCTCCTCAAAAGCAGAGGCCCCAGTTCTTTGGGGTCTGGCATAGTATAGGGCACCTAAAAGGCATTTAAATGTTGAACTGAATAGATGGAGAAAAAAATCAAATCTGTTAGATCCGCATCTGTCTAGGTTTTTATTCAGATTCCCCATTTTGGTTCAGGGACTGCCCTCTTTTACACATTGCTGAAGCAAAACATTTAACCTGTTACCACATCCTGATGATTTGTCTTTTGTAATGCCCCTTGGACCAGACCCTAATTATCTCCCAGGTGAATTGCTGAACTAAGGATCTAGTTGGTGTTCCTCCCTCTAGACAATCTCTTTTAGTGCTCTCCCAGTTACTTAATCTGCTGAAGCATTATTTCCAGTGGATGTTCACTTTCCCCTTGATTAAACTCTGTCAGAACAAGTTTAAACTTACTGTTTGGACATAGAAGGATCAGATTATCTCTGCAATATTTAAGCAATCTTTTAGTTTTCTCTCCAGAGCATCACGCCAGCCTCCTGGTTACACATATACACAGAATTTTGTTTCGTTTTGTTTTTTTCCCCTACCTCTGTAGCTTTGTTTATGCATATAGAATGTCCTCTGCCTGTCAGAATCCTATCGTTTTTCTACCTCATCTTTCCAACAATGTTGAAATATACTCATTTCTTCCTTCTTAACACCTACTACATGTAATGTATGTTTGCCTTTGCTTATATTCTACATGCAAATTGACAGATTTTAAAGTACTGTATCACTGTCTTGTAGACAGTGGTATGAGCACAGCAGGGAATGACATTCAGGGATAGTTCTGCCCTTAAGAAGCTTATAGTCTATACTTTTAAACATTTAATTTTTGTATAATTATAAAAGTAATAAATGCTTAATTAAGAAAACTTAAAAATTACAGAATAGCACAAAAATTAAAAGCAAATTAAAATCACTTTAAGGAGTTCCCGTTGTGGCTCAGCAGAAGTGAATCTGACTAGCATCCACGAAGATACAGGTTTGATCCCTGGCGTCGATCAGTGGGTTAAGGATCCAGCGTTGCCATGAGCCATAGGTCACAGATCACAGGTCACAGATGTGGCTCAGATCTGGCATTGTTGTGGCTGTGATGAAGGCCAGCAGCTGCATCCGATTTGACCCCTAGCCTGGGAAACCGCCATATGCCTCGGGTGTGGCCCTAAAAAGACAAAAAAATAAAATAAGATAAAATGACTTTTAAGAAACATGTTTTGACAGCCTACAACAAACTCCTTATGTTCGAAGAGCTTACGGTTTAGTGGACAGACCAACCAATAAACAGCCAATTAAAATGCAGTATTTAAGTTCTTTAGTTGAGGGAAATGCTGGTTTTGAGAACAGAGAGAAGATGATATTTTGAGCCACATTACTGAGGTTGGCATTTACCAAACTGACGAGGGTATTCCAGGGAAGAAAAACACTGTATACAAAGGCCTTTGGCTCTTTCAGGGGCTTTCTAAATTGTGGCTGGAGTAGAAGGTTCAACATCTCTTTTTCTTCCCAAGATGAAAGAGCTCCTTGAGGACAAATACTTTGCTTTCTATCTCTTTTGCATTTCATATAGCACCTGATCCTTAAGACTAAGCCATCTTTCACTTATATTCACATTAGCAGTAGCAGCATAACCAGACCCTGATTGCAAAGTTCATATTTTAGAGAGTTTTGTATCCAGCATGGTGAATAAATCGTATTGGTTGATTTTATTTGTGAAAATTCATGTGATTAAAATGGGCCAAGTTATTTCCAGAAAGACCTGAATATTTCCAGTTTAGATCCACATTTTCTTTTTAACTATCACAGGATTTATCTTTTATCCAGTCTTTATGAAATTTGCCCCTCTAGTTCTCCTTCCCCAATACATTTGCCATCCCTAAAAAATAAGTTAATTTACTCTGATATTGTATGAATCATACTGTGCTTTATGTTGAGGGGACATAGATGCTTGGGAATTGTTTTTAAGGCATTGGAAAGAAAGTTTACAGCACAGTGACATCATTGCTCCAGCTCAGTTTTCACATTGCAGGGTCAAGCAGCTGACTGACGAGGAGGAGTGCTGTATCTGTATGGATGGTCGAGCTGACCTCATCCTGCCTTGTACGCACAGCTTTTGTCAGAAGTGCATTGACAAGTGGTAAGTAATCTGCTTTCTTCACGGGGTAGGCAAAGGTCAAATGGGAGAGTGTATGAATAAACTTCCAAGAATGCAAAAATATTGTAGTTAAGTATAAGGGATTTTATTCTTTTTTTTTTCTTTTTCTTTTTCTTTTTAGTGCTGCACCCATAGCACATGGAGATTCCCAGGCTAGGGGTCTAATTGGAGCTACAGCTGCCAGCCTATACCACAGCCACAGCAACTCGGGATCTGAGCTGCGTCTGCGGCCTACACCACAGCTCACAGCAATGCTGGATCCTTAACCCACTGAGCAAGGCCGGGGATCGAGCCCATGTCCTCATGGATGCTGGTCAGATTCATTAACAGCTGAGCCACGACAGGAACTCCAGACATGGAGAGAACTTCAGAGAACATCTAGTCAAGCTTATTATTTTACAAAGTATGTAAGATTCCAGCATTTGGGAGAATTATAATTAATACATAATAAACTACATGTACTTGAAGTACAATTTGATATTTTTTATATAGATATATATCCATAAAAAACGTCATCACAGTCTAGATAATGAACAAATTCATCACCCTCAAAAGCTACCTCATGCCCCTTTGTAAGGTTTCCTTCACCCTCGCCTCTCCTTCTGGTCCCCAGACAACTACTAATATGCTTTCAGTCACTATAAAATAATTTGGACTTTCTAGGATTTTTATAAATAGGATCATTCCTTTTCATTGCTGAGTAGTATGCATTGTGTGGATATACCACCGCTTATTTATCCATTCACCCATTGATGGACATTGTGGCTATTATAAATAAAGCTTGGTATATTTTTGTGGCTAGTTGTTTTTATAGATATACATTTTGTTTTTTTTCATGGATAAATACCTAGAAGTGAAATGGCTAGATCATATGGTAGGGATATGTTTAAGAAACTGCCAACTGCTTTCCGAAGTGGTTGCACCATTTTATACTCGCACCAGCAGTGTATGAAAGTTCCAGTTGCTCCCCGACTTTGCCAATACTTGGTATGGTCAGTCCTTTTGATTTCAGCCATTCTAATAGATGTGTAGTGGTATCTCATTGTGGTTTTAATTTGCCGTTCCTTGCTGACTGATGATGTTGAGCATCTTCTCATATCCTAATTTATTCACTGTGTATTTCATCTTTGATGAAGTATTCATTCAAATCCTTTGCCCATTTCTTTATTGGATTGTTTTTGTATTAAGTTTTGAGAATTCTTTATATATTATGGACACACGTCCTTCATCAAATATGATTTGCAGATATTTTCTCTGTTAATTTGTCTTTTCATTCTCTTAAGAATGCCTTTCAAACTCTAGAAGTTTTCAATTTCGATGAGGTCCAGTTTCTCAGTTTGTGATTAATAGAAAATTATTTTTTACTGTTATATCTAAGAAATCTTTGTGTTACCCAAGGTTGCAAAGATTTTCTTCTATTTTTTTCTTCCAAAAGTTTTACTGTTTCAGGTTTTACATTTAGGTCTGTGATCCATTTTGAGTTAAGTTTGGTATATGATGTGAGGTATAGATCAAAAGTCTTTTTTTTTTTTTTAATCCTATATGGCTTTCCAGTTGTTCCAGCACAATTTATTGAAAAGACTAGATCGTGGCTCAGTGGGTTACGAACCTGACCAGTATCTATGAGGGTGTGTGTTTGATCCCTGGCCTCGCTTAGTGGGTTGAGGACCCTGCGTTGCCATGTTCTGTGGTGTAGTTTGTGGACACAGCTCGGATCTGGCATTGCTGTGGCCACAGCTCCGATTTGACCCCTAGCCTGGGAATTTCATATGCTACAGGTGTGGCCTTAACAAAAGCCAAAAAAAAAAAAAAAAAAAAACTATCTCTCTTCACTAAATCGCCTCTGCACCTTTGTTGCAAATCAGTTGTTAAAATACGTGTGAGTCTCTCTGGGCTCTATTCCATTGATCTGGTTTCTGTTTCACACCAATACTATACTACCTTGATTAGTATAGCTTTGTAAGTCTAAAATTCAGGGAGTGTTAGTCCTCTTTGTCCTTTTTTTTCAATGTTGTTTTGGTTTTTCTAGATCTTGTACATATCAGTGTGAATTTTAGAATCCATTTGTCATTTTCTACAAAAAAAGAGCCCTAAGAATTTTGATTGGGATTGTGTTAAATAATTTGGAGAGTGCAGACTTCTTAACAATATTGAGTCTTCCACCTCACATCACAGTATATTTCTCATTTATTTAGGTCTTCTTTAATTTCCATGATGAATTTTTATAGTTTTCAGTGGACATATCTTTGACAGATATATCCCTAAATATTTTATAATTTTTATACTACTTTAAATGGTATTTTTTATCATTTATTTATATTTTTTCTACTGTACAGCATGGTGACCCAGTTACACTTACATGTATACATTCTTTTTTCTCACATTACATGTTCCATCATAAGTGATTAGACAGAGTTCCCAGTGCTACACAGCAGGATCCCATTGCTAATCCATCCCGAAGGCAATATTCTGCTTCTATTTACCCCAAGCTCCCAGTCCCTCCCACTCTCTCCCCTTCCCCCTTGGCAACCACAAGTCTAAATTTTAATTCTGATTGTTTATTGCTAGTGTATAGAAATACAGTAGATTTTTGTGTATTGCTAGTGTATAGAAATACAGTAGATTTTTGTGTATCAGTCTTGTATCCTGCAACCTTACTAATTTATTTGTTAGCTCTGACAGCTTTTTAGTAGATTCCATAGGATTTTATTGAGTGTCTGAACAGTATGTTTGAAAGATATTTTTTCTGCATGTAGAATTCTAGACTGATAGTGTTTTTTCTGTCAGTACTTTAATGATGTTGCTCTAGCTTCTTTTTTACGTCGTTTCCTGTGAGAAATCTGCTGTCACCCTCATGTTTTTACCCCTGTAGGTAACAACATGCCTTTTTTCCTCTGGCTGCTTGTAAGGTTTTTTTTTTTCCCCTTTATCACTGATTTTGAGCAATCATTTTGATTATGATGTGTCTTAGTTTTTCTACAGTATCATCAGTTTTGGAAATTTTCCAGCCAGTTTTTTCTCAAATGTTTTTTTCTGTTCTCTCTTGTCCCCTCTCCTGGGAATCCAGTTACACATGTATTATATCACTTGAGGTTGTCCCACAGCTCAGTGATGCTATTTTCCTTCTTTTTTGAGTCATTTTTTTTTTCTGTATTTCAGTTTGGAAAGTTAATGTTGCTGTATCTTTTCAAATTCACTCATCCTTTTTTCCCCTTCAGTGTCTCACTTGCCATTAATCCCAGTCAGTGTGTTTTTTTCTTCAGATATTATAATTAGTTTAATCTAGAAGTTTGAGTTTTTTAATATCTTCCATGTCTCTGCTTAATATGTTTAGTCTTTTCCTGTAGCTTTTTAATATATGGAATATAGCTACCATAACCTTTCATTTTCTCACTGCTAATTCTTATATCCGTATCAGTTCTGGGTTCTTTTTGATGGATTTATGCCTCTTTGTGTGACTGGTAGTTGCTAACTGGGTACCAGACACTGTGATTTTTTACCTTTTGGGGTACTGGATATTTTTTGTATTCCTGTAAATATTCTTGAGTTTTGTTCTGAAATATAGTTACTTGGAAACAGTGTGATCCTTTCAAGTCTTGCTTTTATGGTTTGTCAGGCCAGACCAGAGTGATGTTTAGTTTAAAGCTAATTATGCGCCCCGAATGAGGGAAGCCTTCAGCGTATTCTGCCCAGCACTCCATGAATTATGAGGTTCCCACTCTGGCTGGTGGGAACAGACAATGTCCCAGGCCCCGAGCGAGCTTTGGGTGCTGCTCCTTCACATCCTTTCAGGTGATTCCTCAGCCTTGAGTAGTTTCTTTACAAGCACACACTCATCATTCCTCTACTGAATATACTCTCCGGAGACCTTCAGTAGACCCTGGGATTCTCGATGTGTAGCTTTCCCTCTCCAGGACTCTGTCATATGAACTCTAGCTGTCTTGGCTTCCTGCCATTCTCAGGTCTTTTCAGTGTCCTCTGTGGCCTGGAAACTCTCAAGGCAGTAAGCTGGGGCGATTATTGGGCTTACCTTCTTTTGCTTCCCATCTCTCCAGGTTATACTCCTTTGTCATCTCATGTCTAGTGTTGACAACCATTATTTCATGTATTTTGTCCTGTGTTTTAATTGTTTTAAGTGGGAAGATAAATTTGGTCCCAATTGGCCAGAAGCAGAAGTTGACTGTTTTAAAATCGTGGTTTTTGTGCACAGATGAACACACATAATTATCTTGAAAAACATCTCTGAGAAACCAGAAATTAGTCTGAATAATATATGCCAGCTCTACTTTGCACATTTGGTTTTGGGAACAGATTTCTAACTTTTTGCACAAAAGCCAAGGAGCAATTGATATAATTTAATTACTTTGGTTTCAGACTTCACTGAGGGATAGAGAAAAAACATTTTCCCTGTATGACATGTTTCTGGCTCAAGTATGTTATTTTTGAAATTTCCAAAATAATATTTGACAAGACAAAAAAAAAATCCCTTTGGAAAACATAATCTTATTTAAGTGATTATATAAAGTTCTTTCCTCCCCCCCTAAAATCATTCTGCATATAAATCTCATTTTGTATTTTAAATCTTGAATGCTTCCATTTCACTGTTTGTAGCAACAAAAGATAGGAAAAAACCTAAATATCCTTTTATGGAAGACAGGTTAAATGAAAAGGCCTATTCAAACAGTGTATGTTTAAAAAGAATAGACAGCTCTAACATGGGCTGATACCTAACAGCCTACAAGATATATTGACAAGTGAAAAGAGTAGGATGTATAGATACACACAACTTGATCATGCCTAGTCTCTCTCGAAGAATATTTAAGAAACTTCGCAGTACTTGCTTCTGGGGGTAAAAACTAAAGATCAGGATAGGAGGGAGAGATATGTTTTTCACTGTATGCTTTTTATGCTGTGTACTTTAAAAAAAAATCATATAGTATGTTTCAAATCAATTTTTTAAAAAGAAAAAGAAAACAAACTATTCTTTATTTGACCTCTCTATAGGAGTGATCGACACAGGAATTGCCCTATTTGTCGCCTACAGATGACTGGAGCAAATGAATCTTGGGTGGTGTCAGATGCACCCACTGAAGACGATATGGCTAACTATATTCTCAACATGGCTGATGAGGCAGGCCAGCCTCACAGGCCGTGACCTTGGGGTAAAGTGTTCTGTTGCTATTGTGGGCTATAAACACTTTGGTCACGGGGGAAGAATGCAGGGTTGCTGTAGCACAGACACAGGTAGAAATCATTTTTTCCCTACTTTCTTATTTTCGCTATTCTAACACTTTGTCTCATTGCTTTTGATAAAGTTTCCATGTCTTCCATTTGTGGTAGACTATAATTTGCTACTGTTTTAGGCCAATTTTTCCTATTTACCTGTTCTAATATATATTAGGACTAATTGCTCTTGAATCCTTTGCTGAGGTAACAGCAACATTTCCAGGGGCTTCTGAAACATGACTGATTTTCAGGGCAAGAGTATTCTGGAATCTAGTTAGTTAGGTTTAAAATAAACCTTGAATGTTAAGAAGTTGTAGCCATCTGAGAGAAAAATCCAAAATGACTGAAAATGTAGACTCTGTCCAAGTGCATGTTACTACTTAAATTAGTCTTTCTGCTGGAATCCAAGGAGTATGTATGCCCCCTTGTGGTTAACTATTGCTCCTTTCATAATTTTTTACTTGAAATCATCCGCAGTTGTTTCATAACTTTAACAGTGTTTTGGAACTACACTTTTTTAATTTAAAAGTCTTTCCCCCTCCCCCATGCCATATAATTTGCGTGAGAACTATAAATTTGGGCATGTCTTTGCCTTGTAAATAGATTTCTGCTGGGGAATCTTCTTGGCTGTTCTGGAAATGCTTTCCCAAAGCTGGGAAACTGTTCTAGCTTTAGATGGAAATTTTTCTTCATCACAGACCCTAAATTTTATGTCCAAATTATAGTAAATCATTAAATATTGGTTTATGGTGCTTTTTTTTTTCTCTTAACTTGAAGGCATCTGAGGTCCCAAAGTCTTCAAATTTCTTGGATGAAGAGAAAATAGAGTATAATAGCCTTTTAAGCATACGTACATAAAACACCAATGAAAATTAGGAGATCGACTCTTTTACTGTTTCAGTGTATTTTATTTGAAATACTCTATAAAATAGTTATAATGGAATTATAATGTTCAGTGGCACTTGAACCATTTTTTAAAAATTTTGCCAATAGGCAAAATAAGTAGGTACTTATAAATACTTTTACTTATAAGTTTTTATTTTCTGCTAAGCATTAACATTTCAGCATATAATAAACTACGGTCTGATGACCTTTTCTGACTTGTAGCAAATACTGCTATTTTTCAAAGTACCAAAATATACAATCTAAGTTGCTGCTTATTGTTTGGCAAAATTTTCAGATACTAGGATTTTACTATGCATGCAAATTAAGTAATTCATTTTTAGGAAAAATATCTGACCAAAAGTAGCTTGATTTTACCCCCAAATACTGATGATGAAATGGTTGACATTCATGGTGAAGGCAGCTCAGTACCAAATAGATAAACATTTGCTATGGATGTGTGCAGGCGGAGTACTGGGGACTCTATCCTGTCAACCTGGCAAAGCATTTGATGGTTGTATGACCTAGAGAAAGCCCTGTCCTCTAGTTTGTAGGTTCTTATTTTAGAACAGGCTTTATCTATTGTTTTCACACTTTAATTCAGCAGTAGAACCTTTTTTCCCCCAAGTAAAAATCTTAGAACCCCTATACACACACACACACCCTACCCTACAATGTATGTCATTTTATTATTACAAATTTCCTTATATAAACTTTATATACCATATAACTAAATATTTATGAAGTCAACCTACAAAAACATGTAACAATGCACTGGTGATATCTGGTATATTGGAATTTGACGAGTAACACAGTGGCATGTTGGGATTTGTTTTGTAGGGTTTTTTTTGAAAAAATTTTAAGTCAGAATTGCAGAACTCTGAATTTCCTCGATGGATTCTTGGTACTCCACATTTTAATAAAGGACATATTTTGAAAGCCTTGAGATAGATAATCTTCTGAGGTCTTTTCTAGCTGTAAGATTTTAAATTGCCTTTTTGGATTAGACTGGCTGAGTCTAATTTAGAATGCTCACTTTAAGAATGTTTCTGAAAATGAGCAAAGTTGTATAGATTTTTTGATCTTTCCAGGTATAGCCAATGACTTTATCCCCCAGCATCCTTCACCTTTCAAGGAAATAAACAGCGAGCCTAATGACTTGATAATACCCAGACCTCTTCCTTTTCTAGTAATAAGCTCCAAGGTACTAACTGATCTACTGTGAAATATGTTTTTACTAGCCTTATCAAATAAATGAGCACAGGTTTTTGCTCACTCCATTAAACTGGGTGATAATTCCATAGATGTGAATGTTAGGTTCTACTGTAATAACTAATCATAAAAGTTGTAAATTTGTTAAATGGATGAAATGTATACTTTTTGTATTCTGTACAGCTTGTCTTTTATAAATATGAACTACTTATATGCACTTACTATGATAGGAAATATGGGTGCCTTCTAGGATTTATGAAGTGGTTTCATGAACTCTAAGAAGTTTGTTTTATAAGTTATAAAGTTTCCCTATCCTAACTCAATAACAAAGTGTTTACTCATAATATTGTAGAACTTTAGTTTGAGAAAATGGATTTGACTGTGTACCTAATTTAGAAGTTGAGGATAATATCTGTTTTATTCTTAGGGCAAACTGACCTATTGTGCAATAAATAATCTTTAGTAAGTAAATTTTAGCTAATTGAAGAGGGTTTTTTTCTTATCATGTAGTTTCACACTCTTATATACTAAGTGTTTATATTCCTTAGAGGATTGTTTTGTATTGTACTCTGGGGGGGTTGTGATGTTTTATGCTGTTTGAAAACTCATTTAAATTAGGCTCAATTTCATAATATAATGTATCTGGGTAATAAGGTTGCTTGACAATATCTTTCGGTTCAGTGATTTAACATTGGGAAGTTGGATTCATTAAAAGGCAGTCCAAAGAATTTGCATTTTAACTTTTTTTTAAATTAAGTCCAGCTTACTTTATCTAGGAATAAGAAAGCTCCTTAGAGATTAATCAGCTGATCACTCACATTTATAATGGGCAACACAATGACAATATAGACAGCTGGCAACAGACTTTGTTTTCATGTTTTTTTTGTTTTTTTTTTACTCTATTGGACAGTAAAAATTACTGATAAAATCTTGCTATTTATAGTCTAACTCTCTGGCATCCTCTATCTTTCTAATAAGGTATTTCTTTAGAGGTTGAAGGTACAAAAATTTTCAAGGAACTGTGTCTGGTTAGTGTTCCTTTTACTGCAGGTACTTATTTATGCTTGTTCTTTATAACAGTCATAGATCAGGTTGAGAATACCTGGGTATATTACCAGCATAACACCTCAGTTGTGTCTGCAAACCCAGAAAAAGATGAATATTTCACCAACACAGCACTCAGAACCCAGAGAAAACCTAGAAGGATGTGCTTTCAACATGGCTTTATCAAGGGTAAGAAAGTCAAGGCCCAGGACAGGCCTTGGTAAGGACCAATCCTGGAGCTGTGATTTGTTTCCATGAGGCAAAAAAAAAAAATAATAATAACACTGGTCATTTCAACAATGCATGTCGAAGTGACATAACATGAACTTGAGCTTTTGAGGCAAGGGATAACACCTGCCTCAAAAACGTTTTTTTAACGTGGGCTAGTATATAATTGGCTTTGATTCCAACTGTGATCACAAAACAAAGTAGAGATTCACCCAAAAAAGCCAGTTAGGTATAATGATGTAATAAGAGTGCAAAGGGCTATAGAAAATGGTGTCTGAAAAAGCTTACAGGACAAGGAAAATCCAGTAGGTGTTGGCTGAACAGACTGAAGTTATATCCAGGGAAATGAACATGACTGCATGAGGCTTTGCTCATGAACTGTAACAGCAGAAGTTAGAGAAAAAGAGCAAAGGTTTACCTTCTGGATCTAGTGTGCTTCAGTTCAGAATCTTGAGTTTTCCTAGTGAGTGTCATCCATAGTGACTGTGCGAGTCTTAGAAAAGATAAATTAGTACTTATTACTGATAGCTGATTTTCATGATGCCCATCTTAAAAACTTAAAGGCGTGCCTGCTGTGTCCCAGTGAGATTGGCAGCATCTCTGGAGCGCTGGGACCCAGATTTGATCCTCAACCCAGCACAGGGTTAAGGATCCCATGTTGCTGGTGTCTGACCCAGGAACTACATATGCCATGGGGCAGCCAAAAATAAAAATAAAAACTTAAAAGATTTGCTTTAAATAGTATTAACTTAAAATAGTTTTAAATTATTGATCCATGGTCCTAACAGACTTTATTTAAAAACTAAAACCAAATACTTCATACAGATAAAATGACAATGAAAAACTGTACAATACTTGGCTATATTAGGGCAAATGTATACAAATGGGGGCTTTTCAAAAATAATGCCTAAGATAAATTCAGTTTCATGATTAGCTGTAAGATAGCATATGTTTGCCTAATAAAAAGACTGAATTTATGTCCTCTATGCTGAGTTGACCGGTGGAGGAGACAAGTATTATACAGTAACAGGAGAAGACAATAACATCAGGTAAGCATTTTCACAGGCAAAAATTTCTTCCAACTCTGAACGATTCAAAAGGGCTTCCCATAGTCTGTGTTTGCCCACAGAAATGGAAAGTCCTTGAGCAGCTTGTTGAGTACTAGGAGCACAAATTCTCAAAAAGTTGCCAGAAGAGGAAATCCATTCAGTTATTTAATAACGTTTATTGAGCACCTACTATGTACCAGGCACTAGTAACACACACGAAGAGTACCTTGGTAAAGCTTGACTTCACACTGGCCTTTAAAAATGCTTTCTACCTGGCCCCTGAGACCACTTAGATCTTCTGAGAAGTCTGTGTATTGGTTAAGGAGATTTCACCGGCAGGGCGGGGGGAGAATGCACCAGGTTACAATGGTTAAAAAAAAAATCTGGAGTTCCAGTCGTGGCACAGTGGTGGAAAGGAATCCTACTAGGAACCATGAGGTTGCGGGTTCAATCCCTGGCCTCACTCACGTGGGTTAAGGATCCAGCATTGCCGTGGTGTAGATCACAGACGCAGCTCGCATCCTGCATTGCTGTGGCTGTGGCAGAGACTGGCAGCTGTAGCTCCAATTAGACTCCTGGCCTGGGAACCTCCATATGCCGTGGGTGCAGCCCTAAAAAGACAAAAAAAAAAAAAAAATTAAATTTCTGAGGCCTGATGGAATAGTGGGGAAAGGACTGGATTAGGATCAGGGAAAGCCAGTTCTAGTCCTAGTACTTAATAGAGCTGTGTGGCCTTAAGCAAATTTCACTTCTCTGACCCTAAGTCTTCATAAGTAAAATAATTGGGCTATAATCCCAGAATATTGGAGCCAAAAGGACTAGAAATCATCTAGTCCTGTGCTTTTTTCACAGTCCTTAGTTCAAATGTAAATATGTAGAAGCTCCAATGTAAAACTGATGAAAGCAGAGTCACCTTGAAGAAATAAGAGCAGCAACCCTGGAGCCTCCCTCCGCCGCCACTGTCCATCCCTGCCCTGAAGTGGTCCAGGAGGGGGGACTTGAAAACCAACCACTCACCTAGTCTAAACCCTCACCTTTCAGATGAGGAAACTGAGACGCGGAATAGGAGTGATGGTTTCAGTGTGAACGTTTGGTTTCCTAAATAGAAAGGGAGGAGGGCTAAATAAAACAGTTTTAAAATTCATTTAAAAAACAATCAAAAAGAATGTTTTCTAATTCTCTTCAAGTGGTTCCTTTATGAAAAAGAGCTTTGAAGTAGAAGGTTTTAAGGCAGCCAGCCAATCAGAGGCTGAAACAAACAACTACCAACGAGCCTGTAGGGCCTACAGAGAGGACTATGGCAGACCGCCCCTCAGACCTCATGTCTATCACTGGGCACTGGACCATGTAAGATCCTGGCTCCAACAATGCAAACAATAGCACTTTCAAGAGAAACATTTGGAAAATTAGGAATGAGCACAGACAAGTGTCCAGCTCCAAGATCCCCAAGGAGGAGTCACCATCTTTTACTCAAAAATATTAATACAAGTGGGCATATATTAGACCTTAAAGTGAACAGTGCAACCAAAATCACTAGTTTTTTAAAGTTCTTCAGAGGCATCATCCTCTTGATGGAGGAAAGTCCTAGTTTGGTATCTTGACCACTGTTAACCACAGCAGACTTGAAATTAAACCAAAAAGTTAAAATGCATGTCCAGTGCTGGACCTCTTAGGTCAGGGCTGTGATCTCTTCCGATTTCATGGCATCAGACAAGAAGCTGAGCTCATTGCACAAGGTCTCATATCGGAACGCCATCCGGATCTGAGCCACATTTGTCTTTCGAATATCATTTCCTTCAGGGCCTTCTTTATAATAATTTTGTCCCAGAAATTTTTGCTTTTCCTGTAGACCAAAAGAAATGCAAATGAAACAACATGCCTTGGAGTCACTTTCTTTATCCACCTGGCAGCTCTGACATGAGTTACACCAAATCAGGCTAGTCCCCAACACAGTTCCTCCATCAAAACATCTTTCCCCACAGGGGAAATTCCTCCAGGCCTCTGACAACCACAGTCATTCTCTTCACTTCTGATTGTGTTTTCCTTGATCAGAGAGGCAAGACAACTGCAAGAACTGCTGGTGATAAAGAAGCAAGGTGACGGTGTGGTCCCTCCCAAGAGCCGACCAGGGCAGACAGGGATTCTAGGGAGGGCCCATCCTAGGAACCAAGTCCCACACAATGAATCTTGAGCCCTATTTATTTGTCTTTTTAGGGCTGCACCCATGGCACATGGAGGTTCCCAGGCTAGGAGTCGAATTGGAGCTGCAGCTGCCGGCCTTCACCACAGCCTCAGCAACACCAGATCCGAGCCGCCTCTGTGACCTACACCACAGCTCACAGCAACCCACTTAACCCACTGAGCGAGGCCAGGGATCGAACCCGCAACCTCATGGTTCTTAGATTCGTTTCCACTGCGCCACACCGGGAACCCTGAGCCTTATTTTAACTTGTCTGCGTCAGCATCCAAAAGGAGCAACCCAACGCAGCCCTCTTGCTGTACCGGTGACACCCCCATGGGAGGTGCCCAGGGACCTAAGACCTCAGCTAGAGCAATGGTTCTCAACCCTGGCTCCCCATCACAATCACCTAAGGGAGCTGGGGCAGGGGGCGGGGGAACGGGGGAGGAAGGAAGGAAGAAAAAATGGTGTTTGGGTCCCATCCCTAGAGTTTGATCTAGATACTATTCACCTGGGTCTATTCTAGGCCCTACGAATATAATATGAACTTACATTCTGGAAGGAAAGGCAGAAAAACACATGACTACATATTGCAATGTCAGTAGTAAGGTTATGAAGAAAAACAGATTAAAAGGATAGAGAATGAGGGCAAGTGTGTGGCTACTGTAGAATGGGTGATCAGGGAAGGCCTCTCTGAAGAGGTGACATTTGAGCAGCCATCTGTAAAGGTGACAGAAAATTTAGGCGTTTCCTCAGGGGTCTCCCCTAGAATATGAGTTTTCAGTGTGACAGAGACCCTCTTGTTCCATTCTTTCCTGATCCCAGGGCCGAGAAAGCACATGGCACAAAGCAGGCATTCATTGTATGTGCGTCGAAAGAATGGGAGGGACAGGCGGTTCCGCCCCACAGAGTACCTGATGCGAGAGGCCGCTCTGCAGCACGCTGTTCCTGGCGATCTCGCACAGGTCACATGTGCTCAGCTTCCACACTTGAGCTGCAATCGCATATTCTTCCATCAGTGCTTCCTAGATTCCCCCCAAAGTAAATGCATTATTATATGGGAGACTCTCCGTTTCAATGCTTCACGTGTATTTCCTAAGCTAGAAACATCAGACACGGCAGATTTCATTTTTCTTTCATGACTGGCCCCTGGACAGTCAACACCCCCTCTCCCCCTTAAGTTACAAACTCTCGAGATCTTTTTTGTGTGAAAGCTCAGATTACCAAAGACAGACAACCCCTAGGCAGTTATCTGTTGACCAGCACGTGTTCAAAGCCCTGTGGTGGTGACTGGGGACACCAGCAGTCAGACCTATGCCCATCTCCTGTTGGGCACCTTTTAGTAACTACTCTACAGCCTTGCTTTGTATGGAACACATTTTCTTAGCATTGTCCAAATAAAAGTTAATCTCAGTAAAGTACAGGAACAGAGATGGAACATTGGATAACAACGAGAAGTGGTCAGGGATCAGAAGTGAGAGCGTGAGCCCAGGAGGATTTGGGTTTGAGCTGTGCTTTCGCTTTGTCTTCCGGGATGTGAAACGTCTGACAGTTAACACAAGCCCTTCCGTCACCTCTTTGCCACCTCACTGCCTCTGTATCCTAGAGCACTGGTTCTAAAAACATGGCATCAGCATCCTTGAGGGTCCCCCATGACCTTTTGAAAGGCCCTCCCCTTTCTAACTATGTATTTTGTGAGGCAATGTTTTCTTCATATACGTTGATAAAAACAATTTATTACAGCAGATGGACTGCAGAAGCAGAGATGAGAATCCTGCTGTCTTCCATTAAGCCAGACCTTAGATGTGCAAAAATGTAAAGCAATGCCATTCTTGTTATTGTAGTTTGTGGAAATATGGTTCTTTCTTATAAAATTGCCGTGTTAACATTTAATGGCTTATTCGTGCCATTCTTACCTGACTTAATATTTTTCAATTTCCCATAGTTTTACACATAGTTAAATGTCAGTAGATACAAGGCACATCACCCACCCTCTCTGAGGGCCTCTTCAGAATATAAAGGGGTCCTGAGACCAGAAGCTTGCAGCCTATCTTAGAAGACCCAGGCTCTTCTATTTTTACTAATCAGTGGCTGGTCTCATCAGTACAACCCAAACGTGCTGCTACATCAGTGGCTGGTCCCCATGCACAGCATCTCCTTTAACCTCCCCTTCTTTTCCCCAGAGTTACACTCAGCGTACTAGTAATAACTGTGGTAACAAAATGGTAGCTTACACAGCAAAGGAAACCATAAAAAAACCAAAAAGACAACCTATGGAACAGGAGAAAACAGTTTCAAATGATGCAACTGCCAAGGGCTTAATTGCTAAAATATACGAACAGTTCACACAACTCAACAGCAAAAAAGCCAATGATTGAAAAATGGGCAAAAGACCTGAATAGTCATTTCTCCAAAGAAGATACACAGACGGCCAACAAGCACATGCAAAAATGCTCAACATCACTGATTATTAGAGAAATGCAAATCAAAACTACAATGAGGTACCACCTCACACCTGTCAGAATGGCCATCATTAATGAGTCCACAAATAACAGATTCTGGAGAGGGTGTGGAGAAAAGGAACCCACCTACACTGTTGGTGGGGATGTAAATTGGTACAACCACTATGGAAAACAGTATGGAGGTACCTCAGAAAAATATAGAACTACCATATGACTCAGCAATCCCACTCTTGAGCATATATCTGGACAAAACTTTCCTTGAAAAAGACACATGTACCCGTGTGTTCATTGCAGCTCTATTCACAATAGCCAAGACATGGAAACACCCTACATGCCTACCAACAGATGAATGGATTAAGAAGATGTGGTAATATATACACAATGGAATACTACTCAGCCACAAAAATGAACAAAATAATGTCATTTGCAGCAACATGGATGAAACTAGAAACTCATACTAAGTGAAGTAAAGAAAAAGACAAATACCATATGATATCACTTAAATCTGGAATCTAATATATGGCACCAATGAACCTTTCCACAGAAAAGAAACTCGGACTTGGAGAACAAATTTGTGGTTGCCAAAGGGGGAGGGGGAAGGAGTGGGATGGACTGGGAGTCTGGGGTTAATAGATGCAAACTATTGCATTTGGAGTGGATAAGCCTGAGATCCTGCTGTCTAATACTGGGAACTCTATCTAGTCACTTGTAATGAAACATGATGGAGGATCATGTGAGGAAAAAGTATATATATGTATGTATGTGTGTGTGTGTGACTGGGTCACTTTTCTGTACAGTAGAAAATTGACAGAACACTGTAAACCAACTGTAATGGAAAAAATAAAAATAATTTTTAAAAATGGGGAAAAAATGGTAGCTAACATTTTGAATGCGCTATAAAAACACTGTCTTAGACGCTTTGATTATCTTGATGAATCCTCACAATAAACTGGTAGAGGTGGCCAGAGAGATAGGTTTATCCCTGTTTTACACTTGAAGAGGAGTAAGATACGGAGGTCAAGTAACTACCAACATCACAGAACTAGTGAGTATCAGGGAAAATAGAAAGGCAAAGAAATGAGACTGCGCCCTCAAGGATTCGAGAACCCCGAAAGAGGGCTTCTGGCTAGAACACTCCTTCCTCACCAGGAGCTTACCTCTGGTCTTCACTGGCCACCAACACCACCCCGAGGGCAGAACTAAGCCATGGGCCCAGGTGCATGTAGTGGGAACCAGACACCTGCCAAGGCACCTACAGTCCTTACCTTGGTGTAGTGGAACTGCATGGGGTCATCAGTGGAGAGGGACACATGCAGTCCCTTGTGCAGGAACTCCCTCAGAGGGTTTTTGGAATATTCAAGGAACAGGCTGTTGTTGCTAAGTGGAGACATGGCGATGGGGATCTGAGCAAGGTAGTAGAGATACTGCAGCACCGGACTCTGCAAAAGAAGCACCAAACTCGGGATGAGAGCCAACAAGGGGAGGGAGGGTTTGGGGGAAGCATTCACCAGGGGAAGCCAGGGGTCTGGGCAGCGTCCCTGCAAGCCCCAGTCAACCCGAGCCCCCGATGCCAGGACACCCAGACCCCACCCTCTATGTTCATCTCACACCCTGGGACTGGCTCTTCTGTGCTCTGTGGGAAGCGCTCCCTCTTGGCTCCAGACTGAGACACAGCACAGGGCAGGAAGGGCACCTGTAAGGCCCAGGACTGACCCTAACCTATGTCCTTGGCTCCCTTCCTACAGGCACTGACCCCAAAAAGTCAGTCCTGGAAATGCCCCACTTTTGTTGTTTTCTTGCTTTGATCACAAACATTCAGGTTGAGACCATAAACACTGCAGCTCCTCCAGAGTGGGAAGGGGCAGACCTGACCAGGCTGGACAGGTTTTCTGATGCAGCAACCCACCCCACACAGAACCCTGAAATGATGTGGTTAGACCTTCCCTGGGAACAGGGAGGGAGAGGAGTTTGAGCAAATATCGTTCCTATGAAAGTGATTCAAACTACGGAGAAGACAGAATGCATAGAGTTCACAGTAGCATTACTGACAAAGGAAGAGGCAGACGGGCTCTGTGCAACAGTGGGAGACTGGCTGAGTCAGTCACAGCCCACCTGAGGGGTGGTGGTCCTTCCAGTAGCACTGGAACGAGCAGCACAGATGTCATGTTGCAGCACAGAAAAACGCTTGCAAAGTTAAGGAACAAAGAAGGAATCAAAAATCTGTGTTCAGAAAAGAAAATCATGGACTTGGAAAATAGACTTATGGTTGCCCTGGGGGAAGGAGTGGGAGGGATTGGGAGCTTGGGGTTAACCGATGCAAACTATTGCTCTTGAAATGGATTTACAATGAGATCCTGCTGTGTAGTACTGAGAACTATGTCTAGATGCTTACGGCACAGCACAACAATGGGAGGAAAACGTATGTACACATGTATGTGTAACTGGGTCCCCATGCTGTACAGTGGGGGGAAAAAACTGTGTTGGGGGAAATAATAATAAAAACTTAAAAAAAAATAATAAAAATCTGTGTTCATTATGCTAGTGAGTATACTAGAGATAGGCTCTGGAAGAAAGATGGGAATTGGAAATACTAAGAAGCTAATCATGCTGTTGCTATTAAAGTAATAGCAATAAGCATTTTTTTCCCATTTCTCCATTTTTTCAAAAATGTAAATTGTGATATATTTCTATTATTTCCTAATTAAATATGAAACCAGGAGACTTCAGACCACACAGCCCAGAAAAAGACCTGGCCTTACTGCATCACTGGCCAGGACCTCCCAGGGGGCAGGTAGGAGCCCAGGCACCTGCACCTCCCCAGGGGAGGTAGCTGGGAGGGTCCTGCTTACCTTCTTGAGGAGCAGCCCATGGGAAATGTTGTCGGCGGTCAGGAAAGCAGACACCAGGTGGGTAATGGAGCCGGCCTCCCCGCAGTGAGGCCGGAACAGGAACGTGCTCAGGCCCCGTTCCCTGCAGAGTGAGGCTTGGGGTGAAATAGAACCCCTGGCCCACCTGCCCTGGGCCCCGTGGGTCTGCGCTGCTAGCTCAGGGCCCACCCCAGTGGAGACAGTCACCCACGGCAGGCTTGGTACCACTGACCCAGGATGCCCTGGGAACTGCTTCTCCCCACATGCAGAGGCCCAGGCCCAGAGCTCCTCGGAACCAAAGGGCACCCTCTCTAGGGAACAGAGAGAGGGCCTAATCCTCTATACCCCCCTCCCTCCCCTTCCCCAGGGCCTGGGAGCCCAAATTCATAGACCTTCAGAGCAGGAGGGGCCACAAGAAGCCACTGAGTCTAGCCTCTGTTATAAACATGGGCAAAAGCAGAGAGTGGAGTCAGATGTCAGAAACCACTGAGCAGGCCAGCAGGGGAGCTTGAACCTGAGCCCTCATCTCCAAAAGTTCAGCCCAGGACTCCCCACTCCAACCTCAGCCATCTCCTTTCAATCACGGTCCCTCTCAAACCTCCACACCCACAAACTAGTGCCAGCCAAGGCTGAGGTCTGAGGCCCGGAGGCCCAGCAGAGGCAGGAAGATGCCCAGTGTCCTGCCGTGTGGGCTGTGTCTGCGTGCACATGCTAGGGGAGCCTGGGCGTGCATGACCACTGGATGGAAGCTCTGAGGGCGCATGGATGGGCTCTGTTTGGTTCCCTATCATGTGTCCTGTGATCAGAACAGTGCCTTCACCTGGCAGGTGCCAGGATTTGTGGAAGGGAGAGATGCACGTGTGAACACTGCTGATGTGGAGGAGAGTGAACATGTCAGCAGGTCCTACATCTGTCATATCAGGGCCAGACACGCACACGTGTAGGTGTTGACAAGTGTGTGCACAGACATGCCCTGTAGGTGTGATGGTGTCTGTAGCGGTAGGAGTGCCTGCTGTGGGCGTGGCCCTATGGGCATGCGCCCTGTCAGTGGGCCTGGGAGCATCCCCAGCGTGACACGTGCGCAGGGGCCGGCTCACCCACCTGCGCAGGTTATTGAGCACCATGATGTTGGCGTACATGTAATACAGGTAGTAGCTGTAGGGCGGGTTCTGCTCGCTGGTCCAGATGTCCGGGCTGGGGCTCTTGTCGGAGAACATGTGGTCGCTGTGCTTGGACTCATCGTCCACGCTGTCAAACCCTGTCACCTGGGCAGGCGGAGGGGTCCTGCATCAAGCCAAGGCCTTGGAGCCAGGCCTCTCAGATGTGAAACCTCAGCAGGGGACCCCATGGCCTGTCTGAGCCACCTTCTTCCCAGGGATGGGGAGTGGGCACAGGGCCCCAGTCTGTCCCTCCAGGGCTTGCAGAGATACCTAGGAAGTCAGACTGGAGAGTGTCAAGCCCCTGTGTGGCAGCAACAGTGGAGGGAAACTCAGGCCAGGCCCAGTGAAGGGTGAGGCAACCGTACCCACCATCCATCCTTCTGCTGCGCCAAGGAGGAACCCAGTGCTGCAGGATGGCCAGTGGCCACTGCCATCAGTGAGAGTGACAACGGCTGTGAGGATGAAGGAGACAAGCATTTCCCATGGCCCCACTGTATGCCAGACTCCACTTGAAGCACTTACCACCCATCAGCTGATTTAACACTTGGTGACCCTGGGAGGGAGGGCTTGGCAGGGAGAGTGAAGCAGGGCCAGGTAAGGAGTGTGCCCATGTGAGACAACCAGCTCTGAGCCTAAATGAGTTCAGGGTCTGCAGCCTTTGGGGCTACAGGTGGAGGACACCTGAGGGCATGTCCCAGGTGTGGCCATGAGAAACCAGCTGGGATGCCTCACAAACAGGCCGAGGTGGGCGCCACGTAAGAGGGCCTCTTGGAAGGCTGAGCCGTGGCTCCTGGGAACCACCCGCTGAGCCGGGCCAGAGCCGCTCAGGACTGGGTTCCTAGTGTAGCTCTCAGTATGGCCTGTATGGGTCTGGGGGCTGGGGTGCAGGGGACCTTAATTCTGCTCTGTGCTCACCAGCTCCATAATGCATCTGAACTCTCAGGGCCTGGCACGGCGGTAATAGCGCCTCTCCTGACTCTACGTCCCACCAGGCAAGGCCCAGAACTGGCCCTCAAGCCTTCCCAGTACCCCACCCACAGCCACAGGGCCACCCCTGAGGAGAAGGGAAATTCCCCTCCCTATGGCAAGCTCATTATTCTACAAATCCAGCTTCTTGGGGCAGACTACCCCACATCTTGGGAACATGAGTGACAGCACATGAGTCACAGGATCTTAGACGAGAAGGCTGGGGAGTTCCTGTCATGGCTCAGTGGAAATGAATCTGATTAGTATCCATAAGGACCCAGGTTTGATCCCTGGCCTCACTCAGTGGATTAAGGATCTGGCATTTCTGTGAACTGCAGTGTAGGTTGCAGACGTGGCTCGGATCTGGCATTGCTGTGGCTGGAGTGTAGGCTGGCAGCTGTAGCTCCCAACTGACCCCTAGCCTGGGAACTTCCATATGTTGAGAGGGCGGCCCTAAAAAAAGACCAAAAAAGAAAAAGAAGAGAAGGCTGACCCAACCCAACTAGAATCCTCTCCTCCCTCACCCTCACCCAACTAGGCACATCGCCTGGGTGCCACCCACGCTTACATATTTGAGGAAGAGGTGAAGCTCTCGGTGATCTTGGGGGTTGATTGTGGCCTCAAAAAGGGGCAGGAAGATGTTCTCCAGCATCTTCCCAAAGCTTGGCAGCAGTTTTTTTGACCTAAATATGTCACTGGAGGAAGGCAAAGACTCAGTGATTAAGGTGGACCCTTGCCCTATCAGAGACCTGCCCCAGCCCCTTCCTCAGGCTGAGAGGGTCCCCATTAAAGACCCAGAGTAGGAGTTCCCACTGTGGCTCAGAGGAAAAGAATCTGACTGGCATCCATGAGGATGCAGATTTGATCCCTGGCTTCAGTCAGCGGGTTAAGGATCTGGCATTGCTGAGAGCTGTTGTGTAGGTCACAGACACGGGTCAGATCCCGTGTTGCTGTGGCTGTGGTGTAGGCTGGCAGCTCTAGCTCCAATTTGACCCTTAGCCTGCGAACCTCCACATGCCGCATGTGTGGCCCTATAAAGACATAAATAGAAAAATAAAGACCCAGAGTAGAGTCAGAGGTGGGATTCCAACACAGATCCTGCCCCCACCCCCAACTCCTGGCAGGTTCTGCAACACTAAGGATTGGTTTGCACACTCAACACCTACCCATGCTCATCACAGAGCTTTTCTCCAGCTGGAGGGTAAGCTGGGCTCCAACTCTGTACCACTCAGCTCACTTCCCCTAAACCACACATCCTAGCCCATCCAGGGGCTCCACATTTGCCAAACTGGAGCAGACAGTGGTAGTCTGTGTCATATCCAGACAGAGGGTCAGCAATGTAGGTCCCCCTAGGTCATTCATATCCCAGGCCTCACCCAAAAGGATGGTTCATCCTAAACCACAGTGAGAAGAGGGGCAGTCGTCCCACCAGGCATCTGCACATATACATTCTTCAAAGAACAGAGTCTAGGAGTTCCCTTCGTGGCTCAGTGGTTAACAAACCTGACTAGGATCCAGGAGGATGAGGGTTCGATCCCTGGCCTCGCTCAGTGGGTTAAGGATCTGGCATTGCCATGAACTGTGGTGTAGGTCGCAGACACAGCTCAGATCCTGCGTTGCTGTGGCTGTGGCGTAGGCCAACAGCTATAGCTCCGATTGGACCGCTAGCCTGGGAACCTCCATTTGCCACAGGTGTGGCTCTAAAATAGCCAAAAAAAAAAAAAGGAACAGAGTCTAAGTGTCACAAGGACATCTTTGCCAACCACCAAGGGCAGAAAATCCCTGGGGAGGAGAGGCTAGGCTGGCACCAGAGCAGCCACCACACCGCCACTTACACACACACACACACAATCGCATGGACTCAGCAGCTCCTGCAGGACAGGAGGGGTTGGCATCCCCAGAGGACACAGGCAGACAGCAACTGCCTCACTTACTAGATCCGGGGCACCTGAATGATCCAGCGCATGTTGGGGGAGTAGACCTTGTGTTGGATGAACCAGCGAGCCAGGTTGGGCCACTCCTCAGGGCTGCGGCCATAGATGGAGAGCCTCGGCTCTGAGTACTGGTACTTGCTCTCCTCCAGCTCCCGGGCCACCTCCTGACACCAAGAAGAGCTCAGGTCAGCCCAGAGCACCCCAGCTGCTAGAACCTGCAGCTCCCTCCCTCAGCCACCTGCTTCTGGCCTCAGAAGATCTGATCTGCATCCTCTCGCTGATCTGCCCCCCACCCCAACTTGCCCCAGGATGTGCCTTCTCTGCTGTACGACCAGTACCTCGTGGGCTCCAGAGGACTGCTCCCTGCCTACCTGATTTATGGCTACCACAAGCTCCAGATGCTGCAGTCACAGCTGCCAATGGATTACTATGGGCTTCCTTTCACTATACCCCCAGCCCCTGCCAGATGAGATGGGAGCCTCACTAATAACTCACTCAGGCCAGTGTGAGTCAGCATTCACTCCACCTCCCTGGAGAGGAGGTCTTGGGCCTGCACAGTTACATGGGTGGCCAGGCCAGCAGCCAAAGCATCTCCAGATGGGGCTAACCTATACCAGTGAAGGCAGCAAATACACAGAGTGGCAAGTCTGGATGCCGTGAGTGCGGCTAGGGCTGGACACCCTCTCCTTTTTGCCTGTAGTTGGCACTGTCCACACATAGCACAGCCGGAGCTGTGGGAGCTGCTGGCTGGTGAATGGGAGGGGATTCAAGGAGAAGAGGAGGACAGGAGGCGTTCCCATCATGGCTCAGCGTTAACAAACCCAACTAGTATCCATGAAGGATGCGGATTTGATCCCTGGCCTCGCTCATTGGGTTAAGGATCCACCATTGCCATAAGCTGTGGTGTAGGTTGCAGACGTGGCTTGGATCCCGCATGGCTGTGGCTGTGGTGTAGGCCAGGGACTACAGCTCAGATTCGACCCCTAGTCTGGGAACCTCCATATGCTTCGGGTGCAGCTCTAAAAAAGAAAAAAAAAAAAAAAGAAGAAGAGGACAGGAAGCCCTGCAGGGCCCCCACCCCGAGGGCAGATGCTGTTAGGAATCCAAAGAAGGCTGGGAAGAGGCCCAGGGCTCACTTACCTTGACCATCCGAGCAAAGTACTCTCCTCCCAGGTAGTTTTCAGTTTTCAAATACAGGTCACGCAGCTCACTGGCCCCTACTGGGTTGTATTTGGAGTTGAACTTGTCAAAGCGGTGGAACGTCTGCCGGCCCTGGAGAGCGAAGACACCAGCCAGCTGATCAGGTTGTTCTGCAGCCACTGCACACACACCCACCTGCTTCAGGCCTTCACAAGAGGCCTGACATGAGCCATGCTGAAAAACACCTCCTGGGTCAGTTCTTGCAGGAAAGCTTGGAAAGTTCCAGGACCAAGACCAGGCATCCTCACGTGGTCAGGCCTGGGGTCCTTTGGTGAGGCCCTCTGTGAAGGAGGATGGAAGGCCCTCATGCTCCCAGGAGCAGGGCTGACCAAGGTAAGAAGAGGACAGTGAGCCATCAGTAATAACCAGTGTTCTACTACTGCTGAGACTTCAGAAGGCGCTTTCTCCACATTGCCTCTTTCAGTACCTGGTTTAAGATCTTTTTCATTGTGGTGTAATTTACATAACACAGAAGTTACCATCTTAACTAATTTTTTTGGCCGCACCCACGGCACATGGAAATTCCCATGCCTGGGATCAAACCCACGCCACACCAATGACCCAAAGCCCCTGCAGTGACAACGCCAGATCCTTAAACCACTGCACCACAAGGGAACTCCACCATCTTATTTTTTTTTATTATTTTTGTCTTTTTAGGGCCATGCCTGTGGCATGTGGAGGTTCCCAGGCTAGGGGTCTAATCAGAGTTGTAGCTGCCGGCCTATGCCAGAGCCACAGCAACATGAGATTCGAGTCCATCTGCAACCTACACCACAGCTCACGGCAACGCCAGATCCTTAACCCACTGAATGACGGCAGGGATCAAACCGGCAACCTCATGGTCTTAACTATTTTTAAGTGTATAAATTAAAAATGTATTTTTATGTATTTCAGTGCTATAAAATATATTGCCTTGTTGTACAACTGTCACTGACATCCATCTCTAGAACTCTTTTCATCTTGTAAAACTGAAGCTATACCCATTAAACATTCATTCCCCATGACCCCCTCCTCCCCACCCCTGGGAACCACCATTCTCCTTTCTGTCTCTATGAGTTGCCTATTCCAGGTGCCTCAGACAAGTGGATTACACAGTGTTTGTCCTTTTGTGTCTGGCTTCTTTCACTTGGCATAAGGTTTCTAAGGTTCATCCATATTGTGGCAGGTATCAGCACTGTATTCCTTTTTAGGGCTAACATTCCAATGTGTCTGCATTTTGTTTATCCATTCAGCTGTTGATGGATACTCGCATTTTGTCCACCTTTTGGCCACCGTGAATAATGCAGCTAAAAGCTCTAATGTGCAAGCATGTGTTTTAGTCCCTGCTTTCACTTATCTGGGGCACATACCTAGGGGTGGAACTGCTGGCATATATGGTAATTTCACATTTAACTTTTAAAGGAAATGCCATACTGTTTTCTATAGCCACTTCCCACCTCATTTGGTATTTTAATAACTTTGGAATGTCAGTAAGACATGTGGCAGTCACCATTTTATAAGCAAGGAAATAAACACTTAAACAAGTTGCCTAAGGGCAGAAGTGGAATCACCCAATGGGGACTTGTCTGACTCCAAGTCACATACTTTCCCCTGTCCCAGAGCTGCTCCCAGCCCTGCTACTCTGTGAGGCCAAACAACCTCTCACTGTCCCCATGGCCAGAAGAGAAAGATGCCTTCAGAGCCAGCTCCTCTTCAAGCCCAACTGTGGCTGTTTCCCAGGGGGCTAAGCCCCCAACCAGGACTGTAAGGCCCTGGAGCCAAGGTCACTCACCGCATGGACATCCAGCGAGTCCACAGTGAGGTCGTACGGGTCCATGTGCAGGCTGTCAAACACCTGCCGCAGGGTGATCTTCCGGCCCCGCTTCTCGGCCACTGTCCGGTCGGGCTCCGTCTGGTACGTGTGCTTGATGAAGCGCAGCAGGTGCTTCTGGTTCATGCAGGCAGCCGCATGGATGTGTGTGTCCACCTGCGACACAGTCCCCCCAGCCCCGCACCAGCACGTGAGCTGAGCCATGTCTCTGGCAACATGAATCAGGATGCTGGGGCCTCAGTCCAGAGCGCAGAGCCTCAGCATCTCCACTGATGCTGGAGCTCCTGCCCCATTTCTCGTCTCGACTTTGGAATGGGTCTTCCTCCCTCTAGCTCCTCTGCCCAGTCCCCCTCCTTACAGCATCAAGAGATGGATCCCACTCCTGTTAACAAATCACCCACGCCACCCCCCGGCCCTGCCAAGTCTTCGAGATAAAGCTCAAGCTCCTTAGCCTGGGATTCAAGGCTTACTTCAAACCTAGGTCTCCCTTGCCACTGCCTGGCTCTCTGCTCCAGCCAGGACACCCCACTTAGAGGTCCCCAAGGCACTGTGCTAGTCCACTCCGAGTGTTCTCAGCCTGGCATGCCTGCCTTCCTCCTCACCAGTCTCATCTACCTGGTAATTTCCTAAGATCTCCTCCATTGAGAAGCCCGTCCTGATCCCCAAGTACAATGGATCAGTTTTTCCCTTATCCAACCTGGGACCCTAGCATGGACATTCTTGTCACCATATATGTCCTCCAATCCATGGTTGTAACTGTCTGTCTCCTTTGTCACTAGATGGGGAACTCAGCTCTCAAGAGCAGGGACCACAATGGATGGATCTAAGTCTCCAGCACCTACCCCAGAGCCTGCTATGACATTGAATCCATGGATCAAGAAATGGGCCAAAGGGAGTTCCCGTCGTGGCACAGTGGTTAACGAATTCGACTAGGAACCATGAGGTTGCGGGTTCGGTCCCTGCCCTTGCTCAGTGGGTTAAGGATCCGGTGTTGCCGTGAGCTGTGGTGTAGGTTGCAGACACGGCTCGGATCCCGCGTTGCTGTGGCTCTGGTGTAGGCTGGTGGCTACAGCTCCGATTAGACCCCTAGCCTGGGAACCTCCATATGCCGCAGGAGCGGCCCAAAGAAATAGCAAAAAGACAAAAAAAAAAAAAGAAAAAAAAAGAAATGGGCCAGGGGTGGGAGATTCTAATAGCTTGGTTCTAGCCCACCAAATGCTCCACAAAATCCCAATCCTCCCACTGGCCTCTCTTGGAACACACAGCACCTTCATTCCCTTAGCCACCAGCCCTAAAGAAATAGAGCCCTAGCTGAGCTGAGGGATGGTCTGAAGTCACAGTGAGAGCATCCTGACCCCTACCATGAGCCCAAGGGGCCTGAGCAAGGTCCCCGGGGAAGGTGGCAGCGGCCTCGCAGACCAGCGCATGGCCAGCCGCCAGCCCGCACTGCGCAGCTCTTGCTGCAGCCAATTGGGCACTCCGCCAGGGCCAGGACGAGGAGGCGGCTGACCTCAGGCCAGGGAACGCTGTCCACAGCTGGCCAGGCATCTCCGATTCAGGCCAAACCAGACATTTGATCCACTGAACCTCTGTGAGCTTTTCTACCAGCCAGCTCATGTCCCTGGCCGCATCACTCACTCATTGGGGCCCTTCCTGCCCTGAATCCTGCCACTCCTCCGGAAAGGCAGACCACTGGGCATCGGAGAAGGGAAGTAACAAAGGTTAAAACATCGCCCAAAGCACAGCACACAGATTCAGGCACCTCAGGGATGGGCTGGGCTCAGGTGGGATCCACCAGGGAAGGTTGGCCAGGCTTAGCTCGGCTGGACACAGCTGGACTCTATTGCCCAGCATGACTTAGCATGTTCTGGGCTTTCTTGCCGTCCTCCAGCAGACCAATGACACACCGCAGGGGGTGCAGCCTGTCCCTACCCCCATGAGTCACAAGATGAGGGAGGAAAACACGCAGCCAATCCAGGAAGCATCTGATCCCAACTTTAAGATGACCAAGGTGATTATTTTAGGCCCAAGTGAAAGAGCCTGTCGTTGGAGGTCAGCATTTTCAATTCGCCAGAAGATCCAAGAGCGTCCCTCGCTTTCACCTAATATCCAGGGCTAAACAAACAGTTTCGAAACAGGGCTGGCCAGTACCTGGCCCCTAAGCCAACACTGACTGTTTGCACACCCATGGCAGACAGCAGCCAATTAGAACATGCTTCACTAAGCTTGGGGAGTAGCCTCAGGGGGTCAGTCCCAGGGGTCATGTTTAGCACAGAAGATGAAACCTATTTTTGTCTTTTGTCTTTTTTGGGGGGCGGGGGGCATATGGAGGGTCCCAGGCTAGGGGTTGAATGGGAGCTCTAGCTGCTGGCCTACGCCACAGCCATAGCAATGCAGGATCAGAGCCACATCTGCGACCTACACCACAGCTCATGGCAATGCCGGATCCTCAACCCACTGAGCAAGGTCAGGGATGGAGCCCACAACATCATGGTTCCTAGTCAGATTTGTTTCTGCTGCGCCACGATGGGAAATCCAAAACCTATTTTCCTATCCCTGATATGACACTGAAACTAAACTGGGAAAGGCCTAATCTTCCCCAACTCTCAAGCACCAAACACACTCAGCCCCTGGTTCTCAGCTCTGAGCAGAAAACAACCGTCTCAGTTACACAACCCTGCTGGTTGGGACTTCTAGGGCCATAACCCATGACCTTCTGTGATGCTGCAGGGGATCTGCACAAATACCGCCCCCACCAACCCATGACCACACACAGCCCATGCCTCAGAGCATGATCAGGGCCGGCCCGCACAACACTGACAGCCACTTGGAAGTGTGGAGGCCACCTTCCAGCCCATTCTGGATTTCAGAAAGTCAGCCGTCTTCCACTAACAGAGGCTCCCGGAGTAAGAGGAAGCAGCCAGGGGGCAGGGGGCAGGGAGGGGCAGCTACAGCCTGACCTGGAACAGACCTGGGCCCGTGTTTATGGTCTGCTGTGGCGCCAGAGAACAGGCCACTATGTCACAGCACAGGGCTCAAGGCCATCTCTCCAGAGAGCGCATGAACGCCCAGAGTGACAGGTAACCCCAAGGATCAACTATAATATGTCCACCCCAGAACTCTCGCCCACATCATGGGCCACTGGTTAGCCCAGGAACACCCCCTGCGGCCGCAGCCCAGAAGCAAACAGTGTCAGAGCCACTGCAGTCAGGGAGGATTCCGCCCCCCACAGCAGGAAGCAGTCAGGCCCAGAGCACCCATGTGTGCAGAGGGCTGGGCTGCACGGGGCAGGCCAAGGAGTTCCCTGGGACACCCATTTGGGGGTGTAGGTGCATTTGGGCAGGGCTGAGAGGAGCTGGCCCAGTGACAGGCACCCACCTGTCTGAGCACCTGAGGATCGCAGAGAAGAAACAGATGGTGCTGGAAGGTGAAAATGGCACGTAGGTGGTGTCTGACACACGTCCTTTCATCTCTGCCAAGAAATCCTCCACCACGAGCCTCAGAGCCCAGGAGCTGAAGCTTAACACACTTATAAGGCTCTTGCTCCCATCCAAGTAAGAGTCCACCCTGGACCCCATGACAATAGCAGAGGTGATCTGGGGGCCTCCCTGGAGGAGGCCCTCTGTGTAGCTTGGCTGAGTGCTCCCAGGCAGGTAGTCAGGGAGGCCTGAGCTGGGCTCCCCAGAGGAGACGCAACCTCCTCTGGCCACTTTGACAAAGCTGACTCCAGGGAGGGGCAGTCCTCAAGGAGTGGCATCCAGAATAGAGCCCCATGCAGTGATAAGGCCCCATGGTGACGCAGCTGGGGTTTGGCCCTTCCTCCTCCAGGCAAAGCCAAACCCCCACCCTTCCTGGTAAGCTTTGGACACTGCCGTGGCCCTGCCTGCCTCCGATAACCAAGGGCCCCTGCATGATCCAGAACCTCACACACATCTGAGGGTTCACTCCCCACAGCTCTCTGCTACCTTCTCCCTTCCCCCCTGAGCCCAGGACCTCAGGTCTCTCCTGTCTCAGGCTTGTTCCCTCCCACCATTTGTACCTGCTGCCCCCTTGAGCTATCACTCCCCCATCCCCCATCCACCGACCCCACTTTTTTTTTGTCTTTTATTTTTTTGCCTTTTTGCCTTTTCTAGGGCCACTCCCGCGGCATATGGAGGTTCCCAGGCTAGGAGTCTAATTGGTGCTGTTGCTGCTGGCCTACGCCAGAGCCATAGCAATGCCAAATCCGAGCCTCGAGTCTGCGACCTATACCACAGCTCAGGTGACGCCAGATCCTTAACCCACTGAGCAAGGCCGGGGATCAAACCTGCAACCTCATGGTTCCTAGTCTGATTCATTTCCACTGCAGCCTGACAGGAACTCCCCTACTCCTTCTAAGTCAGCTCAGTCAACTCCCAGCCTCTTCCTGCAAGACACCCTACCACACACGCATCACACCAATAACAACAGGCTGGGAACTGGACGTGCACCGGAAGTGACTCTTATTTAACATCAAATGCCCCATGCTTGGCACAGATCCCAGGCTTGCAGTATATTAGTTATATGGAAGAAAATGGAAAAGCTGGTGATCGTTTAACATATGCACCTGCCGCAACTGAAGCCCCTGCAGGCACCTGAGCCCAGGCGGCTCAAGCACTCTAGGGGAGGGCCAGAGAGGGGAGCACGTCTGATGCTCTTCCTCAAATACAGCATATCCAGGAGGAGGGAGAACCACAAACTCCGAAGTCCAAAGAGGTCTTGATAGCTTTTTTGGACCCAGGATAAATTTAATATATTCTCAGGAGTTCCCGTCGTGGCACAGTGGAAACAAATCCAACCAGGAACCGTGAGGTTGCAGGTTCCATCCCTGGCCTTGCTCAGTGGGTTAAGGATCCGGCGTTGCTGTGAGCTGTGCTGTAGGTCGAAGATGTGGCTTGGATCTGGCATTGCTGTGGCTGTGGTGTAGGCTGGCAGCTGTAGCTCCCATTGGACCCCTAACCTGGCAACTTTCATATGCCACAGGTGCAGCCCTAAAAAACCAAAAAATAATAATAATAATATATTTTCTACCTTAAAAGTAGGCTGGTCTCAACTTTTATAATCAATTAATAGACAATGCCCTATTTTTCCAGGAAGAGAACACATTCCAAAAGATATACAACATGGGCAAAAATTTCCACCTAGAGTCATACCAAGCACCATCTGAGGCCTGGCCCCATGCAGGGGAAGCAACTGGCCAGTCTTCCTCCTGCATGTACACATCACACACCTCTGGCCACGAAAGGCCACGTGGGGGACCAGCCCCAGACTGGCACAGGGCACCCCAGTGGGTTGCCAGGGGGGTCCGGGAGGGGGGCTCTGAGCACTGGCCCAGCCAACGCACCTTTCTCACATTATAGAAGTCTCGGTGGGGGTTACTCTTCAACTCTTTGAACTCAGACATTTCATTTAACATCTCGTGAAGGCTGAACTTGGATTCCAGAAAGTTCAGTCGCCGATGACAATATGTTTTCCTGCGGGTTGGGAAGGGGGAGAAACCACCATTGAGGAGAAGTCACATCTCAAGCGCTCCAATATGGAGACGTCCTGTGTCTGTGGGGACTGACCCACCCTCGGATGGAAGGTGAGGACAGAGCCAGAGCGGGAGGGGTGAGGAGGGGCCAGTTTTTGCAGACCCGGCCCAAGGGTGCAGCCAGGTGCTCTAGGAAATGTGTGGAGAGTCGATAGGGGGCAGTAGAGAGCTGCCTCTACAAGCTCATACAGGTGCAACTTCTGGCTTTATGGGCTTAGGCAATTAATCTCAAGCTTTGGCCTTGCGTGAACAAGTATGGAAGTGACAGTACCCAGGACTGAAGCAAGGGTTAAGCTGGCTTCTGTGCATGAAGGGCCCAACTCTGAGCACAGCGGAGGCTCGATGAAAGTTTCCTTCCTCAGCCCTTTCATCTATCCTCAGCCACTTTTAATTCCTTGAAAGGAGTTTCACTTCCGCCCAAAAGATCGGGACTAAGTCAAAACCTAAGGCGTGCCTTGCCCACCTTGACTGCAGAAACCCACCCTGTGACTGGATGCCATCCCCCCTCCCCACACCCCGAGACCTGAACACGCTTCTCAACTCTGCAATTTCAGAGAGGAAGATGTTGTGTATCACGGGCATTTGAGGAACATAGGAATGGTTGTCACCAGGACAGAAATCTCTGCAAGGACTGATGTCCCCACCAGTGGCAAAGGCCACAGGGGATGGGAGCACTCGCTGTCCTCGGCCAACTGCCAGCCCATACCCAGCCCAGGTGCCTGGCCACGTGCCTTGTGCCCACAGCCGCACAGAACCTTCGGCCCTGATTCAGGCCACCCTGCTCCCTTGTGGGTCCCCAGATATACAGAGCCCCCTTGGCATCCAGTCACTCAGACTTTCATAAAGAGCAGCTGCCAACCCTGGGCCAGCACCAGCATCTGTCTGCCACGATGAACCCCAGAGCAGAGTGTAGCAGAGGCTGAGTTGGAAGGGATTCATTCCCAAGGTCATCTCACCCAGTCTCTTCCCTGGAGCACTCACCCTGACAGCCTCCTAGACAGGACATCCCCTGCTCATACATCTCCTGGAATAGTCCCCATCCCCAAGGCTTCCCCTAAAAGCTGCTCACATTGGTGGCGATGTGCTCCCAGAACTGCCCTTCTCTCTGCCAGGTCTTGGCTCTGCCTTCTGATCCCCGAGGACCAAGACCCACGCCACCCACCTCCCGGGCCTACTCTTTTTCCCTTAGAAACTGGTGAGACCCCATTCGCAGCAAAACCCCAAAGACAGGCAAGAGAGACGTGCCTCAGCCATGCCAAGCACCTCTCCCTCCCCGGGACTCCCAGTCCTGGCTGGGCACTCATGGCACAGCCTCTCGGAGGCTCGGGGCCCAACCAGCAGAGCCTCCATCACTAATTAGCTTAGGTGCTTACCCAAGTTCAAGAAGGCAGCTCCCTGCCAGGTTAGTTCAAACCAAGCCCATGAGCATCATGGGGTCGTGGCGCAAAGTTCCCAGGCTCCCTGAACTCTCCCCTCCAGAAACATAGAAAAATGCAACACCAGAAGCAATGGTCTTCATTGCTCCTCTACCACCTCCGATAACACTCTAGGCTGTGACTCTCCACAAGTCTGCAGGCAGCTTGGGTGGGTGGGGTGGGGTTGGTGACACCAATTTAAGGTGCACAGGTGGCCACTGGCAAGCAGAAGCTTAACACCTGTGCATGCAGAAGGGGGAAGGTAATACCAACTCTAAGAATAAGCCAGCCCGTGGTGGAAAATTGATGCAGAAACCCACAACGCACAGGGGAGAGGAGACACCCCTCTCTTTCTGGGATTGTTCAGCTGAAGGAAAGCCCAGAGCGAAAGGCCGTTCTCAGTCCCTTCCCAGAATAGCACCCCTAAAAAGAGATGTGGACTCGGGGGAAAGCTGGCTTACGTGGGGCCATCAGTGATGAGAGCCAGAATGTGGCTCATGTCCACTGTGTAGGTCTCCAGGTCGGGGTAGGGCAGGCTGTGGGGCTCCTGGCGCTCCAGCATCTTCTTGTTATCGTACACAAAGAGGATGCCCCCCTGCATGCGGACCAGGTAGCCCAGGTTCGGGGGAGCATCATCCAGGCAGTAAGGGTCTTCCTGGGGCAGCGGGGGTGGGTGGAAGTCTGCAAAACAGCACTGAGTGAGGGCCAAGTGTCTTGCTTGACCTCAGGAGCTCAAAAGTCATGTTTCTGGTGAGGCCTGTCCTGGTCCCTCTGGTCTAAAACCCAACCACCCCACCTGCCCTGACATCTCATATTCCCTTCCCTGCCTTATTTTGTCTGCTTAGCACTTACCACTATGTAAAATAACTTCTTTTGCTTTTTAGAGCTGCACCCACAGCCTATGGAAGTTCCCAGGCTAGTGGAATCGAAGCTATAGCTGCTGACCTACACCACAGCTCATTGGCAACACCAGATCCTTAACCCACTGAGCGAGGCCATAGATCAAACCCGAATCCTCGTGAATCCTAGCCGGGTTTGTTAACCACTGAGCCACCAAGGGAACTCCCAAATTCTCTTCTTTATCTTGGGTAGTATATTGTTCATTGGTATCCCCATTTCCTAGAACAGTCCCTGGCACAAGGCTGGCACTTCAAGACTTTTTTTTTTTTTTTTTTTTTTTGCTGCACCCACAGCATGTGAAAGTTCCCAGGCCAGGGACTGAATCTGAGCCACAGGGCCGGGCCAAGGATTGAACCTGCACAGCAATGGAGACAACACCAGATCCCTAACCTGCTGTGCCATAGCGGAAACAACAAGACAGTTTTTTAATTTAACTGAAATAAGCCTCAGCCTCCTGGGTACTTCCAGGACACAGGCTTATTAAAAAGGGTGGCTGTGTTTTCTCCTAATTAGAGTACAGAGAGGACCTGGGACTGCCCAGTGGGAATAACTGTCCCTGAGCTTCTATATCTTCCTGAGTCCAGGGTGGCCAAGGGCCTAGATGCATAAGCCACCTCCCCCTCCCACCCCGCCAATAATCACAGAATAGGGAGCTTGTCTCCCCCAGTGACAGAGCTGTCTGTCCCCAGGCTGTGAGCCCACAGGAGGCAGAAAAGGCCTCCTGGCTATTTCCTAGTCACGAGACTTGGAGCAAACCACTTTGTCTCCTGCTCCTGTCTGCTCAGCTGAGCTTGACACCACTGCTTTAATGGGCTGCTGTGAAGGCTGCAGTAGCAGGTAAAGAAAAATGCTCTGTAAACAGTAATACATCCTAGGCATTATCGCATTACTCTCTGAGTGGGTTTTCCTGACTCTCGAAAAGCTCTGTTCTGGCCAAGGACCAGGCTACGCTAAACTGCAGTGGAACCAGGGGGCTTCAGCTCTGCACATCTGCCAGCCCCATTAGGGTCTAGCCTAGGCAGCAGGAAACCCTGGAATCCTCATCAAAGGAAGGAACGAAGGCGGGGTGATGGCCTGGGCATCCCCCGTCAGTATTCTTGGAACAGATGTGAGAGTCACAGGGGCTGAGGCAACAGACAGCTGGGAACTGACATTACCCCATCAGGCATGGCTGCAGAGAGTCCCTGACATGTGCTAGCACTTGGGGGAAATCACGACCTTCATCTCAGCACATTCACGCCCAGGATCACTGGGTACTCTGGTTTGTGTAAAGCACACCTTTGGAGTTCCCGTTGTGGCGCAGTGGAAACGAGTCCGACTAGGAACCAAGAGGTTGCGGGTTCGATCCCTGGCCTGGCTCAGTGGGTTGAGGATCCTGGGTTGCTGTGACCTGTGGTGTGGGTTGCAGATGCAGCTCGGATTTGGCATTGCTGTGGCTCTGGCGTAGGCCGGCAGCTACAGCTCCAATTAGATGCCTAGACTGGGAACCTCCATATGCTGTGGATGCGGCCCTAAAAAGACAAAAAAAAATAAAATAAAATAAAGCACACCTTTGATGGTCATTCCTGCCTGCTCTTGCCAACAGTGGGGCTGATGGGACCAACTGTCCTCGGATAGTCTAGGAAATGGTCCCAGGAGGCTGCAATTTACCCAGGGCCCTAGCAGGTAAGAGATACCCAAAGTCCAGGTCCAGAGCTTCAAGGCAGTCAGAGACAGGAGCATCTTAGCACCAACCAGCACCCAGGGGGGCCGCCAGGGTCCTGGGAGCTGGCACAGACCACAGGGCCCTCATCTGATCCCCTCAACCACCAACTTTCAAGATCAAGGTTTCCTGTTCTTTTCATTCCTATTACAGCCTCTGCTGCTCCTGGGTCCATCACCAGCCAAACAGACTCCACCAGAAGCCTTCCTGCCTTCTCCAAACCCTCCTTCCCCAAACTCCACGGCATCAACATAGCTACCATTTATCAAACACTAGGTGCCAGGACCACACTCACTACTTCACATTCTCTCATCTCATCCTCCCAACAGGCCCAAGGGATACATATTATTAGTATTCCCATTTTACAGATCAAGAAACTGAGGTCTGGGAGTTCCCATCATGGCACAGTGGAAATGAATCCGACTAGGAACCAGGAGGTTGCAGGTTCGATCCCTGGCCTCACTCAGTGGGTTAAGGATCTGGTGTTGCTGTGAGCTGTGGTGTAGGTCGCAGACTCGGCTCGCATCCCACGTTGCTGTGGCTCTGGCATAGGCCGGCAGCTACAGCTTGGATTTGACCCCTAGCCTGGGAACCTCCATATGCCAAGGGTGCGGCCCTAAAAAATGAACGAAAGAGAGAAAGAGAGGAAGGAAGGAGGGAAGGAGGAAAGGAGGGAAGGAGGGAAAGAAGGAAGGAAGGAAGGAGCGAGCTAACTGAAGTCTGGAGAAATACCTTCTTTGCCCAAGAAAGTGTGGAGCTTAGATCAGCAGGCAGGTGTGTTTGACTCCAGACTCCCCTGCCCTGGAACTTCTTCTCTCCTCTAACCCCCACTCCACCTACCCCACCAGCAGCGTGGCATTTACTGCATGTGTTTAAACTCCAGCAGGAGCCTGCCTGTCTCCCTAGAGGATTCCCAAGATCAGGGACTGTCTTTCACTTCTCTGTCTCTTAAATGCTACAGCTCAGCTCAACGCAGGGCAAGACACACAATGTACCCAGAATCCATCCTGGGGGGAGCCAGCAAATAAAAAAATCAGTGTAGGGAGTTCCTGTCATGGTGCAGTGGAAACGAATCTGACTAGGAACCATGAGGTTGAGGGTTTAATCCCCAGCCTTGCTCAGTGGGTTGAGGATCCGGCATTGCCGTGAGCTGTGATGTAGGTCCCAGACACAGCTTGGATCCCGTGTTGCTGTGGCTGTGGTGTAGGCTTGCAGCTGTAGTTCCGATTGGACCCCTAGCCTGGGAACCTCCATATGCCTCAGGTACAGCCCTAAAAAGAAAAAAAAAATCAGTGTAGGAGAAGCCAATACCAGGGCTCTGCCCTTAAAACACCATCAGGGGGAAACATATCCAACCAGGGAAAAGTCCTGACCAACTCCCATGCTGTGCACCACTTGGAATCCCACCTGCAGCCACAGCGCCATACCTGGGAGCCCCTCTTCTGGAGGTGCAGCGTCTGCTCGCCGATGACTCAGGTACTGGGCTGTGGTCCGTGGAAAGCGGTGGTAGGCGAGCCGGGCATACTTCTCCCGGATCATCAGAGCCTTGGCCAGGCTCTTGGCAGCCTGCTCATAGTCCTCCACAGTGATCTGCAGAAAAGGGTTCCCACAGCAGGCCTGAGACCACCATCCTACCAAGATCTACCACAAGGTCGGCCCTTGGCTGGCAGCTCGGAACTTGGGCTTGGGGGGCAGGCATTCCCACCACAGTGGGCACAGTGGTTCCCTGTGCTTAAGTGGTCTGTACAGTGGATGCTGGACACCCAATTCCTTTTAGGAACCTGGAATGCAGGGGTGTGCTCTGCAGATGTGCAGCCAGCCCCAGTAAAACCTCAGGCGCTGGGTCTCTATGCGCTTTCATGGTAGACGAGTTTCACACATGCTGTCACACTTTAATGCAGAGGGAACTGATTGTGCTCTGGCCACTCCACTGGGAGGGGTTCCTGGGAAGCTTGACATTAGCCTCCTCCAGACTCTCACCCACTTCTTCCCTTGGCTCCCCTGGCTCTGCATCCTTGCACAGCAACAGATCCTAGTCATGAGTATAGCCATGCGCTGAGTCCTAGGAGTCCTCTTGGCAAATCATGGAACCCAGAGGTGGTTTGGGGGACCCCAACAAAGGAGGAGGGATGGGCCAATGAAACGGAGGTAGGTGTTCCAGCCTGCACACCCCGGGCCAGCCTCAGTGCTGCAGACTGAACCTCAAGGCAGCTGCTACTGCACCCAGCAAATGAAGTGGCAAAGCCTGGACCGCATCCCTGATGAGGGTGAGCATCATCATTTTCAGCTAAGAAAATACCTGGGTCCTTCAGAAGGAAAGACCAAAACTTCTGTGTGCTCAGTCTGCCACTTTGCCAACCCCAGGCTTCTGACTCCACTGGCAATCGCCCCAGTTCACCCCGTCCACAAGCGCTTATCTGTTATGGGACAGACCCTGGCCATAGATTTCATTTGGTCCTCACTGCAAGCTCTTTCGCACCTGGGTGAACGGAGACCCAGAGAGAATAAATCACAGGAAGTGACAAAGTCAAACTTCAGACTCTGATCTGATTGATTTCCAAAGTCCAAGGATGCTCTGTTTTCCCAGAGCGGCCTCGTCTCAGAAATGAATGAGATAAATTACCCCCTTCCAGGGGGCTCATCAATCTTGGTCTGCTGGGAAAAGCGCGTGTGGCAGAAACCTGAACATGCTCAGGGAGACAAGCAGCTACACAGACAGTTGTTTATAAGAGGGGATGAGCGATGCAGCAGAGGGAGGTACCAGCTGGAGCACAGAGCCCTCAGAGAGCGGGAGTCGCCTTACCCCAGCACAGTAATCTCCGCTGATGGTGACCCGCTGGAACTCGGGCATGGCATACAGTGCAGGCGTGGGCTGGGAAGTGATTCCGGGGAGCACAGGGGTTGCAGGAGACATGGCCGGACTGGCTGTTGGGGGTCCCTTCCAATCTTGCTGCGTCGGCATTTGCAGAGACAGAGACTGGGACCGAATCATCTTAAAACTTTTCTTTCTAAAAGTCAAGGGCAAGGAAATGTGAGAGATAGAAGCAGGTAATTTGGGGGGAGTGATAAAGAGTCTTTGTTCTGGACTTGGCAGGACAATTTGACTCTGATTAATCACTAGTGCTGGACCCATTATTAAGAAGTTTCTAGGAGTTCCTGTTGTGGCTCAGAGGTAACGACCCCGACTAGTAGCCATGAGGATGAGGGTTTGATCCCTGGCCTCCCTCAGTGGGTTAAGGATCCAGCATGGCCGTGAGTTGCGATGTAGGTCATAGACGCAACTCAGATCTGGTGTGACTATGGCTGTGGTGTAGGCTGGCAGCTGCAGCTCTGATTCAACCCCAAGCCCAGCAACTTTTTTTAGGGCCATGGAAGCAGCCCTTTAAAAAAAAAAAAAAATTTCTCAACTCTGACTAGCATCCATGAGGACGTAGGTTCGATCCCTGGCCTTGCTCAGTGGGTTAAGGATCTGGCTTTGCCATGAGCTTCGGTGTAGGCCACAGACCAAGGCTTGGATGTTGTGTTGCTGTGGCTGTGGCATAGGCTGGAGGCTGCAGCTCCAATTTGACCCCTAGCCTGGGAACCTCCATATGCCAAGGGTACAACCACCACCCCCAAAATAGTTTCTAATTATTCATGCCTTCCTCTCCTTGCATGCAATACTCTAGGCACCCTGTGGTCACTAAGAACTGCTGTGGGCTGTGTTTGAAGGGTGCGTGGAGCATCAGAGTAGGCAAATGTCTCAGGAGACAGAGGGAAGACTGATCTGTGGGGGTCTAACTCTGAGGGCAGACGAGGTGAGGACCATGTCAAATCAACCAGCATGCTGTCTTCAGATAAAGCCAGACCCTGAGTCCCAGTACACAGAGTCTCAGATAATCACCGTGCATTTCACAGAGTTAGAAAACGGGGGCACTGGAGCCAGAAAAGCTCATGCCATCAACCCGTCCCACCTCCTGTTTTCATAAGGAGGACTCAGGGGACCAGGGATGGGAAACAAATTCTACAAAGTCATGGCCAGGTGGCAGCTAGCCCTTCACACCCCACCTCCCTGGCAGCCTGTCACCCTGGCTGCTCCTTCCTGCAGCCTGACATGTGCCTTCCTGGCTGCTCTGGGCAGGCACAGATCTGCTATGGGAAAGGAACTGATCAGCATCAATTCCAGTCCTCTCAACTGGTCACCTTGGCACCAAAGGCTGATTTCACAAACTCCTGGGGAAGCAGGTGCAAGGTTGGTTTCAAATGCCACAAGCTCATGCTTATCTGCAATGCTGACTTAGGAACATTCATCTTCCTGGTTAACTAATTAGTAATGTTTCAAACGACACCACCCCAAGTCCTAGGATCCCCAGGAAGAAAGTCAGGCAAGCGGGAGGTGAGGACCTCAGCACTTCCTCTCCCATGTCTTTTTCTGCCTCTGAGGGAACCCAGCCCCCCAGCAATGCCAGAAACCAGCTGACCAGAGGGCCCAGCAGTGGGCCAACTAGCCCGGCACAACCAGAGCCTCCAACCTCCAGCCTCCAGCCAAGAATTCAAGAGCAACTGTGACCACTCCCTGCCCCCAAAGCCCAAAAAATCCCCTCCTCTTCTCCAGGCACCAGTGACATCTACAGGGTGTGGAGAAATTGGTTATCTCCAAACGGACCTCATGACTCACCCGAAACCAGCTATCTTCCTCCTGGCTCTTGGCCAGGTCTCTCCTCACTGATCCATGGCCAATTTACAGGAACTACAGTTCCCTGACCTCTCTCTACACCCAATGTTTGCCATGGCTCTCTGGTCACTATCCACCCACGTGTGTTATCACCTCTTTGAGGACAAGGCTGTTTCTACCTGGAAAATGGAGGCAGCCCCTTTATCAGAAGTCTGTCTTTGCCCTGCCCTTAAATACTAGGTTATTCAGGAAACCCAGGCTGAACTCCAGGAACCTCCAGCCCAGGTTTTCCCCAGCCTGCCCTCCATCTATCACATGGAGCTGAGTCAAGCATCTTGTCCCAAGAAAGAGGCCAACTGATGCCTTTCAATCGTTCCTCAGAGGCAGGCTCACCTTGAGTAATGAGGTTCCCACTTTGGCATCTTTGGGATGGTCACACCTAGAGGAAAAGCCATTACGTTGGGCTCCCTCTCATGTTCTGACAGGCCCCATGAGACCCTGACTCCTGTGTCACTCACATGCCTGCTAGGTCACTATCTTTATCTCCATGCCAACTTAACCCCCACAAGCCTCAGCCAATGCTGCCTAAGGACCAGTCCTGATAAGGAAAGAACCCAGGTAACATCTAAGGTGAACAACAGGTTAAAAAGGCTTTAAAAAATAATAACTCAGGAGTTCCCATCGTGGCTCAGTGGTAACGAGCCCAACTAGGATCCATGAGGACTCAGGTTCAATCCCTGGCCCTGCTCAATGGGTTAAGGATTCAGCATTGCCGCAAGCTGTGGTATAGGTCACAGACATGGCTCAGATCCCACATTGCTGTGGCCGTGGTGTAGGCCAGCAGCTGCAGCTCTGATTTGACCCCTAGCCTGGGAACCTCCATATGCCATGGAGTGTGGCCCTAAAAAGACAAATAATAATAACCCAACCATGATCAGAAAGCTGGAAGGCTGCCTAAGCCAAGAGCCCACCAGGCTTGTCCAAGAAACATCCATATTCCTCTGCCACAGAGAAGACACCAGTACCCACCAGCTGTGTCCCCAAGTTCACCTTCTTAAAGACACCCATTATGGCTCCAGCCTTGGACTTGAGGTGAGCCCCAGAAGGTCACATGTGGACATCCATGGGCTGGGAGCTCTGACTCTGCAGGGACAATGGACAGGTTTGACAACAGATGGGTCAACTCCTCATCAACCATGGGCAAGGGCTTGCAATAAACCAGCATTAACCACCAAACTTGTCTCCACGAAAACTAGAAAAGCTAAATGGAGGGAGTTCCCATTGTGGCTCAGCAGGTTACAAACCCAACTAGTATCCATGAGGATGTGGGTTCGATGCCAGGCCTCACTCAGTGGGTTAAGGATCCTGCGTTACTGTGAGCTGTGGTGGTCGTCGCAGGTGCAGCTTGGATCCCAAGTTGCTGTGGCTGTGGTGTAGGAGGGCAGCTGCAGCTCTGATGCAACCCCTAGCCCGGGAACTTCCATATGCCGCACATGTGGCCCTAAAAAGCAAAGCAAAGCAAGAGAGAAAGAGAGAGACAGAGGGAGAGGAAGGGAAGGAGAGAGAGAGATAGGAAGGAAGGAAGGAAGGAGAAAAGAAGAATGGAGCTCCAGGAAAGGGCCCTGTGCTTATCTTCTGCGGCTGTGCTACGCATGCCAGAAGCCTGGTGACTTCAAGCCCCCAGTTGCTGGCTCACAGCTCAGGAGGTGAGATATCCAAGTGAGCGTGGCTGAACTCTATGCCCAAGGTATCAAAAGGCCAAAATCAAGGGGTTATCCACACTGGGCTCTTAACAGAAGATCCTGGAGAAGCGTCCACATCCAAGCTCATGCAGGTGTTTAGCAGAATTCAGTTCCACATGGCCCTAGACTGGCCCAGGTTCCCCACTGGCTACTGGGCAAGAGTAGGCCTCTGCTTCTCACACATAGCGCCCTCTGTCTTCAGAGCCTGGCGCTGGTGCTTGGAATCCTCCCTCACTACTGCTGAGAAAGCTCTCTTGCACTAAGGGTGCGAGCGATCAGATCAGGCCCATTCATAACCTCCCCATCTTCAGGTCCAGAGTCACACACCACAGCGTAATCACAGGATCGATGTCTCATCCTATTAAAGGGTCTGGAGATTAGGGAAAGACACCTCTTGGGGGACATTTTAGAAGTTCTGTCAACCACCCATATCTAGTATCCATTCGGTACTGCTGAGGCTCAGCCACAAAGGGGCAACTGAGTGACCAAGAATTTGCAGATATGCGTGTGTATGTCCACACATCTGTCCTTCTTTCTCTCCCAAAGCTGCTGGAGCTCCACGTGTGTCACGAGAATGAAGAAGTTATCATAAGCTTTTTTCTGAATTATAGAACCATGAAGTGTCCTGGCTAGAAAGGGCTTTACAGATCACACGCCCCAATCCTCTCACTAAGGCAGCCTTTGCTTGAATACCTCAAGCGACAGTGAGCTCACTCCATTTCTGAGTAAAACATCCGCTGTCAATCATTTATTCAAAAACCATTTACCAAGCACCTACTCTGGGCCAGGCCAGTGCTAAGCACGTAAATACAAGGTGAACAAAACATGAGCTGTTGCCACTGTTAGAAAGCACTTCCTTGTGATGGGCCAAGATCTGTCTGTCCACAGTTCCACCTGTTGCACCTCATGTTAGCTCTTGGGACACAGAGTAAGCCAGCTCGCTCTGCCACAGCTGGCCCGCCCCTTCCTTCCCCCACCCACATGTCCATCTGGCAGAAACTCACTTCTGCCAAAGACCTGGCAGGGTGTGGGCCATGCAAGCACCAGCTCCAGGCCAAGCCCAGGGGCCCAAAGGGCCAGAGAACAGCTTTACCCTCCCTCCTGGGCCACAAGAACCTTCCTGCCCAACCAGGCCCTCAACCCAAGGACATGCCCTGCTCCTTTGGGCTGTGATTATGGCATCTCTCAGCACCTGTCTGCTGTCCCCACTCGTGCTATGGCACCCTTGTCTGCCATTCTGTGTCCCCACCCATACCCCACCCCTCTCCCCAGCCCTTCTCAGCTCCTAGACACCTTAGTCAAGAACCCTGGGGCCAGAGTTCCTGTTGTGGCTCAGCGGAAACAAACCCACCTAGGAACCATGGCCTCACTCAGTGGGTTAAGGATCCAGCATTGCCATGAGCTGTGGAGTAGGCTGCAGATACTGCCTGGATCTGGCGTTGCTGTGGCTGTAGCTCCGATTGGACCCCTAGCCTGGGAACTTCCATATGCCGCAAGTGTGGCCCTAAAAAGACCTTTAAAAAAAAAAAAAAAAACCATAGGACCTTCCTCCCAAAGAGGAGCTTCCTCCAAGGGGCCTGCTGCCCACTGCCCTTTTACTGAAGGCTCTCAACTATGCACAGCCAGGAGATCACAATGAACTCCACTTTATTCGATAAATAACCATGTGTCAGCTCCCGGAGGGCAGAGCAGTAAAGTATTCCGCTGACTCCAGAGGCTGAGATGTGCTGGTGTCAGTGGCCAAACATTTCAATAGACCATCATCATACAGCATGGCTGGTATGACGAGATGCCTGGCTAATTTGGGATCCCAGAGGAGACACCTAATCCAGTCTGGGGGTGGGAACTGTGGAGCAGGGGGGGTCAGGAAAGACTCCCTGCCTCCTTCTCAGAGGGGGAAGGGAACATTCTGGAACGGGACAACTTGTTTGAATCCCTCCCACACACACACTCAGACCATTCTGGCAGTGCCTACCCTCCAGGTAAGAGCTACCATTCTAAAGATTCAAGGCAGGGGTCACAAACCAGCATGAGGGTTCATTAACAATTTGAATCTGGAGTTCCTATCATGACATAGCAGAAACAACTCTGACTAGGATCCCTGAGGATGAAGGTTTGATCCCTGGTCTTGCTCAGTGGGTTAAAGATCTGGCGTTGCTATGAGCTGTGGTGTAGGTTGCAGATGCAGCTCAGATCTGACGTTGCTGTGGCTGTGGTGTAGGCCGGCAGCCACAGCTCCAATTCAACCCCTAGCCTGGGAACCTCCACATGCCATGGGTGCAGCCCTAAAAAAGCAAAAAAAAAAAAAAAAAATTTGAATCTGATGTCATTAGTGAGGCTGGCATTCTCCATGTCCACTGTCCCCACTGTTACTGCCCTGATTCACAGGGAAGTAAGGACCCTGGTCTACGGAGGGAGCGCCTGAAGGGCTGGCACCTGCTCTGACTGAGACCATTGGTCACAGCCTATCCAAAAAGGAGAAGGTAGAAACCGCTGCCTATGATGCGTGCTGCCTGGTAGGTACTACAAGAGGGGTGTGCAGTGGGCCCAGAGCCCTACTGAGTGCACAGCCAAGGACCAGTGGCCTGACCACATGGGTGCAGCTTTGATTTGCACACTTGAAGCTCATCTGGTATAAAGACAACCTCAGTTACTTCTCCCTTCACTTCGCTCTGATAACCCCCCGTCACCTGTCACTGCCCTGCCCCGATCCCTGACCAAGTGCAGGTCTCCACTGACCCCTCTTCCCTTCCTCCCTTTCCCCAGTCCCTCCCAGGTGCCCTTCTTCCCGAGAGCAAGACGAAGTACCATCTCTACTACCTGGTAAATTAAGTCAAACTCTATTCTTAACTTTAAAAACCTATGAATTAAACTGTTTCATATGAAACTTTTGTCAATGGCCCTGAATTTAAAAAGGGACCTACCCTCAGTTTAAGAAGTTTCCTAAAACAAAATGATTTAGCTGTGCTATGCTCAATTCATAATAAACATCTGTTTATCTGTTTTACAGGGAAGTAGCTGTTCTGGACAGCTAAATTTTTCAGATAAAATCTATCCCCTTTATACCCTAATTAAAAAAAAAAAGCAACTTCAGTGTGGCTTTTAAAAATGAAATACAGGAGTTCCCTTCGTGGCTCAGAGGTTATGAACCAGACTAGGATCCATGAGGATGTGGGTTCGATCCCTGGCCTCACTCAGTGGGTTATGGATCCGGCATTGCCGCGAGCTGTGGTGTAGGTCTCAGACACGGCTCAGATCCCGAGTTGCTGTGGCGAAGGCCAGTGACTGTAGCTCCAATTTGACCCCCAGCCTGGGAACCTCCATATGCCATGAGTGTGGCCTGAAAAATCAAAAAAGAAAGAAAGAAAAAGGAAATGTATAATTCCTGTATCTGAATCAGAACATAAGTTAAACTTTGCTCTGTGACTCAGGGTCATCATTGCATTATTCAGTCATCATCTTTAGAGGCGTTTTTGTCCTGAGACTGTTGTGCTTTGAATTCTTGTGACTGCTTTTCCTAATTACTCTGTTTCCTCCCTCACTGCTGACTGTCACATAATAACAACAAAAGCAGGAACACTGATGATGTCTAAGCACTGTGCAAAGCAATCATCTTCATTAGCTCCTTTCATTCTCACAAGGAAGGCCCTTCTATTATCCTCATTTTGCAGATCAGGAAACAGGCTGCTCCAGAACTTAAGATCCTTGCCCGAGGCCACTCAATAGTAAGAGATGGGCTGTCATTTGAACCAGTCAGTCTGAGCTCACAGCCACCATGCCGCACATACGTGACTCTGCCTATAAAAGTCCCTCTCGCTATTTCTAATTTGCTTCCTTCAATCTGTCACAGGATTAGAAACAAAATAACCAAGCTTATTAGGACTCTGTGTAAAGAAAGAATAGGCGTTCCGGTCATGGCTCAGCAGAAACGAATGTGACTAGCATCCATTAGGACATAGGTTCGATCCTTGGCCTCGCTCAGTGGGTTAAGAATCTGGCTTTGTCGTGAGCTGAGGCATAGGCCAGCAGCTGCAGCACTGATTCAACTCCATATGCCACAAGGCAGCGAGAAAGAATAGATGATGTTGGAACGGATAAGCAATGAGATCCTGCTGTGTGGCACCAGGAACTATGTCTAGTCACTTGTGATGGAACATGATAATGTGAGAAAAAGGAATGTGTACATGTATGTGTAACTGGGTCACCATGCTGTACAGTAGAAAATTGACAGAACACTGTAAACCAGCTATAGTGGGAAAAAATAAAAGTCATTATATTTTAAAAAAAGAAAGAATAGACGATGAGGTGAGACTATGGGGGGGGTCACAGCAAAAGGGTACAGGGTTTCTTTTGGGGGGGGGTGATAAAAATGTGCTAAAATTAATTGTGATGATGGTTGCACCAACCGCAAACATGCTAAACCACTAAATCGTATACTTTAAATGGCTGGATTGTATGTTATGTGGAGTTTGTCTTAATAAAGTTGCCTAAAAAGGAGAAGAGGAAACAGGAAAGTCAGAGGAGCCCTACTGTGCATTCTGGTTGCCCATCAGACATTCTTCATGTCATCCATGCTGGCTGCATGCCAACAATGTCCATTCACAGGGTGGATGAATTCTGGCCAGGTACCCATGGTGAGATTTCAAGTGAACAGCAGATGACTGCTGGGTACCAGCGGGGCTTTCCTGTCTTCGCCTTCTAACTTTGATTCCATGCACAGTCTACCCCTCCCATTCACCCTGACTCACGGGAGACTCAACGGAGACCTGGCCAATGTCATCTTTTGCTGACCTCCCAATCTGGCCTGCAAAACAAGCACCTCTCTGAGCAGCCTGGGGTGCTGGCTCCCTAGATTTGGCCCCTAGTCCTTGAAGGGTTCTATCCGACCCAGCTCAGCTCCTGCAGCTGCTAGAATCCTAATGGCAGCCTCCATGGTTTTTTGTTTGTTTGTTTGTTTTGTTTTGTTTATGCTTTTAAGGGCCACACTTGCAGCATAGGGAAGTTCCCTGGCTAGGTATCAAGTCAAAGCTGTAGCTGCCTGCCTACACCATAGCTCACAGCAATGCCGGATCCTTTAACCCACTGAGCGAGCCCAGGGATCAAACCCACATTCTCATGGATACTAGTCGGGCTCATTACTGCTGAGCCAAAAAGGGAACTTCCAAGCCTCCATGTTTTAGGTGCTCATCTTCCTTACACACAACCCAAGCTTTTCATTCTTTTCGTAAGAAGCTGCTTTTAATTTCAAGTTTTAGCTAGTGCCTTTATATTAGACTTTAGCTCTTAGCTTTTTTTTGCTTTGCTTTTTAGAGCCGCACCCAGGGCATATGGAGGTTCCCAGGCTAGGGGTCTAATCAGAGTTACAGCTGCTGGCCTACACCACAGCCACAGCAATGCTGGATCTGAGCCTAATCTGCAACCTACACCACAGCTCATGGCAACACCGGATCCTTAACCCACTGAGCATGGCCAGGTTTCAAACCCTCAACCTCATGGTTACTAGTCAGATTCATTTCTGCTGCGCCACAACGGAAATCCCTTTAGCTCTTATCGTTTTTTTTTTTTTCTTTTTATGACCTCACTTGTGCCATATGGAAGTTCTTGGGCTAGGGGTCAAATCAGAGCTGCAGCTGAGGCCTACACCATGGCTTGCAGCATTGCCAGATCCTTAACCCACTGAGTGAGGCCAGGGATCAAACCCGCATCCTTATGGAGACTCTGTTGAGTCCTTAACCCACTGAGCCACAACAGGAACTCCTTTTCTTTTTCAATAAGATAAAAAGAAAATGTTTGTAAAGAAAAGCCTTCTCTAAACACCAGAAACACTCAGGCTTATCAGAGGAGCCAGGGCGAGAGAGAGCTTTTGCCAAACAGGAAGGCCCATCTCATGTCACAGTTTGAAACACAAACCCACAGACTCTGGGTATCTGGAGACCTGCTTCTGGCTCTAAGCCCGGGGTTCCTTGCAAGAGGGCTGCATATTACCAATTACATTCCAGAATGTCAGGGAGCAGCCAGAGATAAAGAGGAAGCTGTGGAGAGGGCTCCTCCCTCAAACAGTTCACATCTGAATATTTGCATAGCAGCGCCTCTACTGAGCAGTGAGTCTGAAAGAAAAAATTGGGGGTGCACAGCTCCAGAGGACACTGGGACGTCTGACAGGTAGTCTAGAGGCCAGGCTGTCCTTTGGCAGAAAAGCCACCGCTGGTTAGCAGGGAGCTGTTGTCCAGCTTTTCCCTTCGGTTCATTCAGATGCCTGAAATTTATACCCTGCAGAGCTGCACCTACTGTCACTCCAGTGTCTCCACATGGAACCAAAGACCCTGGCTCTGACTGGAGGTGGACAGCCTCGTGATTAAAGTGTGGGGTTCTACATTCAAAAGATGTGGGTTTTAGTCTCTGCCCTGTCACTTATTGGCTATGTGTCCTTGTGCAATTTAACTTGTGAGGCTTAGTTTCCTTTTTTTTTTTTTTTGCTTTTTTCAGGGCTGCACTCACAGCAAATGGAAGTTCCCAGACTAGGGGTCAAATCTGCCAGCCTACACCACAGTCATAGCCACACAGGATCTGAGCAGCATCTGCAACCTATATACCACAGCTCATAGAAATGCTGGGTCCTTAGCCCACTGAGTGAGGAGACCAGGGATCAAACCCTTGTCCTCATGGATACCAGTCGGGTTCATTACCGCTGAGCCACAACAGGAACTCCCTGAGCTTTAGTTTCCTAATCTGCAAAATCAAGACAAGACTATCTACTTGAGAAGCTTAATGTGGGTATTAAAGAATGAAAGTCGACTGCACAGCCCAGTGCTTAGCCCACAGTAAGCAGTAGCTGCCACTGCTGCCCATCTCTGCCACAGGAAGTTGGACAAATAATTAATATTTCCATGGGGCTTACAGTGCTCCAAGCACTGCCCTGAGCCTTTTACAATTCCCTCATTCAATACCACACCCTAGTGAGGATGGAAAGAAGCTTCTTACCATCACTGCTTTACAGATGAAGAAACTGGTGCACAGAGAGGGCTCCTAATGGACTCAAGGTCACACAACATACTAGTGAGTGGCAGAATACAGCGGGGTCCAGGGAGCTGTAGCCACACTGAGGTAGCATCAGTGGCAGCAGTGGAGATACAGGACATCTTTCCTCTGCCACACGTCCACTGCTCACCAACACAGGCTAAGTGCTGGGCTGTATCCTGGGCATAGAGTGGGAGCCAGATACAGTCCTTAAAGGGCTTCCAGTTGAAGCGGGCAGGTAGATGCAAACCAAGACCACCACAACCTAATAAGTAGGGGAAGAATAGCGTTTCTGGAGTGTAGCTTGCAGAGGAATTTCTGGAAAGCATAGAGCGCTGTTTGGACTTATGTAAGAAGGCTTCCAGGAGTTCCCGTCATGACTTGGCGATTAGTGAACCCGACAAGCATCCATGAGGACACAGGGTCGATCCCTGGCCTTGCTCAGTGGGTTAAGGATCCAGCATTGCCGTGAGCTGTGGTGGAGGCCACAGACACAGCTCAGATCTGGCGTTGCTGTGGCTGTGGTGTAGGCCGGCAGCTCCAGCTCTGATTGGACCCCTAGCCCGGGAGCCTCCATATGCTGCAGGTGAGGCCCTAAAAAGCCAAAAAATAAAAAATAAAAATGCACTGTTTAAAAAGAAAAAGGAAAAGGACTCTTCATGTGTCGGCTGGCTTCTGGCTAGGTTTGGCCAATGGCGACTACTGAGGACAACTGGAACATGCCAGAAAGATTTAGCTAGTATCTCCTGCCTCCATCTCTCCCTTGGGAGCCATCTCTGCAGCTATTGCCTCTCCCTCTAGACTCCAGTTTCCATTGGAAAAGCCACCGCAGTTCCAGCTTCTCCACCCTGGGCTCCAGCAACACCACTTCTCTCCACTGTCTCTCCAGCCTGGGGTGGTAGCAGCTTCCTACGGTGTCTCTGGGCTGCCTCTCTCCCCCTCTGCTTGCCTCCCGCGGTTCTCTACCACCTTTGTAATCAACTCCTTGCATTAAAATCCCATTTCCAACACTCAAGTAGATTCTGTTTTTCTGGGTAGACCCTGACTGATACAGCACTTATCATAGCCTGTCATTTTTTTAAATTAATTTATCCAGTCACTTAATTATTGTCTAGACCAACAATAATCTTTACAGGACAAGGACTTATCTATCGTGTTCATGAATGCGTCCCCTGTGCCCAGCACAGCACCTGGCAAATGGCGAGCTGAGGTAATTAATCATGCAAAGTATGCGTCAAGTGAAGGAAAGAAGCAAAATTGGTGTTTCCCAAGAAAGCCTCACATTTCCAGAAAGAAAATGGAAATGGCACTCGTGTGTTTGTGCACATGATTTGTTATCAAAGCAGCCGTAGAGGAGTTCCCGTTGTGGCTCATCAGTAACGAACCCAACTAGGATCCATAAGGATGCAGGTTCAATCCCTGGCCTCACTCAGGGGGTTAAGGATGCGGCAGTGTCATGAGCTGTGGTGTAGGTCGAAAATGCGGATCAGATCCTGCGTTGCTGTGGCATAGAGCGGCAGCTGCAGCTCCAATTTGACCCCTAGCCTGGGAACCTCCATATGCCGAGGGTGTAGTCCTAAAAAGACAAAACAAAAGAAAACAAAAAAGCAGTAATCGAGAAAGTGGGTTCTGATATTCTCAACCAAAGGCAATAAAACCGGCTTCAGTGAATAAGTGGTGAGTTAAGTAGCCCTGGTTAAGAAATCAACTCAGGAGTTCCCATCGTGGCGCAGTGGTTAACGAATCCAACTAGCAACCATGAGGTTGCGGGTTCGATCCCTGGTCTTGCTCAGTGGGTTAAGGATCCGGCATTGCCGTGAGCTGTGGTGTAGGTTGCAGTCGTGGCTTGGATCCTGCGTTGCCGTGGCTCTGGCCAGTGCTCACAGCTCCAATTAGACCCCTAGCCTGGGAACCTCCATATGCCACAGGAGCATTTTTGCCCTAGAAAAGGCAAAAATACAAAAAAAAAAAAAAGATAAAGAAAGAAAGAAATCAACTCAGCACCCAGGACAGTCAAATTCACACAAGACGCCTCAGCACAGAACAGGCACCTACAGCCTGCCTGGGTCTGCACAGCCACACACAAGTCAGGGGAACAAACCTTTTCGCAGTCTCCACGGACTTCTGCTCCGCCAGCTCCTTCTGCAGCTCCCTCTCCTTGGCCTCCTTCTGCCCAATGGGGCAGTCCTCGGGGACGGTGAAGAGGGACAGGGCATCTTTGCTGTCCTCTTCTCGGAGCACTTTGGCAAACACCTTCTCAGCCAGGAGCCGGACTTGCTCGTCCACCTCGGAGATGTTCAGCTTGGGGAACTGGCGCGGCATCTCGGCTAGCAGAGAAAGAAGCAGCGTGAGCCCTCATGATGTAGTCGCTGGAGCACGGTAGGAAAAAGTACCAAAATAAAGGCAGCAATCTACTTGGAAAGACCCCAAACCAAACCCAGCATGCAAATTTTTCAAACTAGCTCCAGAAGTAACCACATATGAAGGGTGTGGGCCCAGTTAGGTTTCATGAGAAACCCAGCATCCAGAAGTGAAAGAGTCAACCACCTAAGTGGGCTTCCGTTTTTGCCAAGCCAGGGGTCCTCAGCACAGGGGTAGCCCTGCCAACCCCCTACCTTGGCTCTGGTGATGGAGCTGGGGGAACAACATCCAGAGCCCCTTCCTGCAGACTGTGAGGAAGCCATGCTGGGGCTGCTCCCCCACTACACAGGGGGGAGACCAAAGCCCAAAGGGTTTAATGATTGGCATAAGGTCTGACAAAATGACAGCAGAGCCCTGGGGACTCCACAGCTGCATCCCTCACCACATAAAAGGAGGCCTTTTGGAATTCCCGGCATGGCACAGTGGAAACGAATCCACCTAGGAACCATGAGGTTTCGGGTTCAATCCCTGGCCTTGCTCAGTGGGTTAAGGATCCAGTGTTGCCCTGAACTGTGGTGTAGGTCACAGCTGCAGCTTGGATCTGGAGTTGCTGTGGCTCTGGCATAGACCAGCAGCTACAGCTCTGATTGGACCCCTGCCTGGGAACCTCCATACGCCGCAAATGCGGCCCTAAAATGGCAAAAGACCAAAAAAAAAAAAAAAAGGCCTTTTGCAGAAAAGACATCAGTGCCACCACCTCCCAAACCCTCTGGAACTTCTATCAAGGCAGCAAATAAAATAAAGGCTTGGGGACAGGACTTTTCACCACTCAGAGCCCAGCTGAAAACTCACTCCCTCTAAGAAGCTTGCCCTTAGCCTCCTCTGTACCCTGGTTCCTCACTATCGGGAGTGGCCCTCAATCAACTGGTTGGTTCCTTTCTTTTCTGTCTTTCTTTCAACACTTACATAGCACATAGTAAGTACTCTCTGCCAAGCCCTTTTTACTGTGAACTGAAGTCTGGCACTTGCCATCAGCCTCTACATGGATTAAATCATGAATCGCTGCAGCTGTGGACCCACAGCACCTCCTGCTCGGAGCTCAGGGTGAAAATCAGGCGTGGAGCACTCTGTGCTCTGGGGAAACTGGAAGAACGGGTCTTCAGATAGATATTCTTAGGTGAAGATTTTATGTGCCCAATTTTTGCATTTTCTCCTATCTAGAAAAACACTATCATCCTTCATGGTGATGTCTGCTCCTTGTGACTAGTAGTAACCTTTGTGAGACCAGTGGCAAACTTTGGTAATATATGTGCCTGGCTGCACACACCTCCCCCTCACCTTTATCATATCCTGAGATTCCCCCTTTTCCACCTTGGGGCAGTATTTCAGATCTATTACAGCCCGGGCAGTAGTTAAGGATAAAACAAAGAACGTCATGGTCCTCTGTGAATGCGGTCACCTCCAAGGGTCACCTCCAAGGGCGAGAGCCTGAGAACAGGTGAGTCTTACAGGCTGTGAAACTCAGGATTCTGGCCTTGATAGCGAGGTGCATATCAAAGGAATGATTTCCGGGAGCCCAGGCCTCTTTTGTTCCTACTAGGTGCCTTTTGTTGCAAAACCTCCTATATATCCTAGCTAACCCCCTGGCCTCTTCAGAGCAGTTTTTTAAGGCTACCTGAGATGCTGTCTCCCAGGCGTAAGTCCTAATTTTGTCCCAAATAAAACTTAAGTCCCAACTTTCAGGTTGTGCTTTTCTTTTTTTTTTGTCTTTTGTCTTTTTTTTTAGGGCCTCACCCACGGCATATGGAGGTTCCCAGGCTAGGGGTAGAGTCAGAGCTGCAGCTGTCAGCCTATGCCACAGCCAAAGTGACTCAGGATCCAAGCTGTGTCTGTGACCTACACCACAGCTCACAGCAACGTTGGATCCTTAACCCACTGAGCGAGGCCAGGGATCAACCCTGTGTCCTCATGGATACTAGTCGGATTCATTAACTGCTGAGCCACGATGGGAACTCCATCAGGTTGTGCATTTTTTTTCAGTCAACAATATTAACTCAGTTAACCCCACTATTCCCATTTTACAGGTAAGAAAATGAAGGCACAGAAAGATAACTTGCACAGGGTCAATGCAGGCACCTGGTTCCCACATCTGTCCTCTGAATTGCTATATTGTGCTGCTTCTCTTTGCCCATTTGAGAATTAGGGCAGGTCTCCTCATTGTCCCCAGCATCACACTTATGGAAAGAACCAATACAGCATCCTTTCCACAAGCCGTCTTCCCCAGAAATGGCTCTGGAAGAGGAGTTTCCTGACAGTCCATTACCATGGTTTCTTTCAGCAGGGTTTAAAGAGAAAAGTGGGAGTTCCCATCGTGGCTCAGTCAGTGGTTAACGAATCTGACTAGGAACCATGAGGTTGCAGGTTCGATCCCTGGCCTCGCTCAGTGGGTTAAGGATCCAGGTTTGCCGTGAGCTGTGGTGTGGGTTGCAGACGTGGCCCAGATCTGGTGTTGCTGTGGCTGTGGTGTCGACCAGCAGCTACAGCTCCGATTGGACCCCTAGCCTGGGAACCTCCATATGCCGCAGGTGCGGCCCTAAAAGGACAAAAAGACAAAAAATTTTTTAAATAAAGAGAAAAGCAGTTTGGTCAGCCTGATAGAGGAGGATGAAGGTGAGACAGTGCCCAGCTGCCATCTGGCAGGAAGAGGAAACAGTTACAGGGGAGGCAGGACTCCCTGGGCAACCTTGGGACAGCCATTCTCTGCACCTCACAATATTCTTGCCTTTGAGACAAAGCGATTGGACTAAGGGGTCTCCAAGGCCCTCTCAGTTCTATCCACCATAATTCCACCATAACCACCAGAGGTTTCTGGTGCCTGGGGAGACTTGCTGCTCTGGTCTTCTCTGCAGCCCATGACACAGCCAGGAAGGAGGAAAGCAGGCAGGCAAAGTACCCCTGTGGGGCCCTAGACTGTGAAACCAATTTCCTCTCCTCCCCCTCTCCCCGCCCCACCCTCAGGGGCTTGAGTGGGAGGGAGCTGGGAGGAGAGAGACAGCCCTGCACGCAACAGTGCTGGTCAGTGGTAGCGGAGACCAAGACAGCAAAGGCCTGTCTTGCAAAGATGAAGAGGAAGAGCTGACTGTGGAGATTTCCACATCCTGATAACAGAGAGAAAGGGAAGCTGGAAACCATCAGAGCAGAGGCCAGAGAAGAAGGGGACAGGGGAAAGACATGGAGAGAAAGACAAAGAACAAGACCCAAGAGGAGCCATAAGGAAAAAACAAAACTGGACCCAACCCACCACCCCCCGCCAGCTCTAAGGCCATGGTCAAGTACAACCTCAAAATCTCACATTGCATTTCCGAAGTAGACTCCCAACAGGCCCCAGGCAAGGAGCAGCACATCCCATAACATTCGGGCATCTCAGAGAGTAAACCCACTGCTAGAAAATGCTTCTCAGAAAAAAATCTGAAGGAAGGAAAAGTGCAAAGGTGTTTCCCTGCACTGTTTATATAAATAGCAGTAAAATGTCCAAATGAGAATATACTCACTTGAAAAAAAAAAATTAAGCAACCAAAATTATACTTACGAGGACAGTGCAATCACATAAAAAATATATTGTGAAATAAAAGTGAAAAAAAACTAATACGTGAAACTGTACCCAAGACTTGATTATAATGATACGCATTTGATACACATTTGCACCCCCTTATGGGTGAGGGCTGCAGGAGACACACACTCAAATGACCAGATGGCAGGACTGCGTGTGTAAGAGGCAACATCTGATCATTAATGCTATCATAATGTCATTTGCACAAAAAAACAAAAGATGAGGGCGTTCCTGTCATGGGTCAGGGGAAACGTATCTGACTAACATCCATGAGGACACAGGTTCGATCCCCGGTCTCGATCAGTGAGTTAAGGATCTAGCATTGCCATGAGCTGTGGTGTCGGTCACAGACTCGGCTTGGATCCCTAGTTGCTGTGGCTGTGGTGGAGGCCAACAGCTACAGCTCCAATTGGACCCCGAGCCTGAGAACACCTATATGCCACTGGTGCGACCCTTAAAAAAAAAAAAAAAAAAAGACAAGGAGATCCTGTCTATGGCTCAGTGGTTATCGAATCCCACTAGGAACCATGAGGTTGCGGGTTCAATCCCTGGCCTTGCTCAGTAGGTTAAGGATCCAGCGTTGCCGTGAGCTGTAGTGTAGGTCGAAGATGTGGCTCAGAACTGGCATTGCTGTGGCTCTGGCATAGGCCAGCAGCTACAGCTCCGATGCGACCCCTAGCCTGGGAACCCCCATATGCATGGGAGCAGCCCTAGAAAAGGCAAAAAAGACAAAAAGACAAAAAAAAAGACAAAAAACAAAGATGGTAGGAAGAAAATGAATTAGACTGAAGTTATAAAAAGAGAAAAAAAGGAAAACTAATCAAACCTCTACCTTCTAGATTTTGGCAGTAAGCGTCCTCTCCCATCTAACCCACACCAGAGAGAGAGGGGCCAGTCCAAAGAGAATGCAAAGGCCATTTCTGCATTAGCTCTTGTCCTGCCTGTTCGGGCCTGGCTTTCAACCACTTGTCACTGAAGCCAGCACGCTTGGGAGGCTTCACTGTGACTCTGCCGGCACTGGCTGGGAATACAGCTTATGCTGTTGTTATATCTAATACCCTCCAGTGAGCTTGGAGGAAAAGTGTCCCCAAGTTAGAGAGCTGTAAAAATGCCACCAATTTCAACAAACAGGAACTTTCTTATGGCATCACGGCCCCTCCAGAAAGGGAACACAGGGGGCCTCTTAAATTCCTTCCTTACACAAATGAAGCCATTCTTCTCCTCACCAGACTCCCACGATCAGAACCCACGACACAGACCTGAGCCTGGCGCTGGTGTCTCCATGGCTGATCCTGAGGATGCCACCCAGGCGATGCACTCATGCCAGGTGTGCGTGCTGCCAGGGAGCTGCGCTGAGTCAGTCTAAGTGCAGCTAGCTGGGTCCTGTCTGCAGCTGCTGCAGAGGTGGGAGGTCTCTATTTTGCATATCTGTGAGCAGCCCTGAGCAAGAGCAGGAAGAGTCTGGGCTGGAAATTCTTTCATGAATGTGAAATGGAAGTGGAAAATTTCCAACAGTGCAAAAGGGCCCAGGTAATGCCAGTTATCACAGCTGCTGTGTCCAGAAGGCAGCGTCCTGGCCCCATTCACAGCCCTCTTCGGAGCAGGAAACCGAAGCTGCTGCTGCCCAATGCCACAGTGCATTCAGCCTTCCTGACCAACCACAGACGATAAGCCACGGCCTCCCTCGATCGTCTAGACCTCTCCTGAAAGCTGAATAGTAACTGTGATACCATCACCCGTGCTGCTTCTATGTTGAACGGCACTTCAAGCTCAGCTCAGTGACTGGGCTCTTCTCACCAGGGGGATTCGTCTATACACACACAGCCTGCCCAGGTCTCCTCAGAGAGCCCCCAAAGCAATCCTCCCGAGGGCACCCCAGGGCTGGCTGGGCACCTCTGGGCCAGTAGCCAACACGAGCCCCTCCCCCCACATCTAAAAGAAGGAGGGCCTCTGAACTGGAAGGGACAGAACCTCAGCGGCAGGGAGGGCTCAGCACAGGGGCAAATGAGGATGAGGAGCTGGCACACCCTGCCCCATTCCTTCCTTTCTTTCCTGAAAGGAGCTGCACATCACAAGTGACAGGGCAGCCGGACCAGTTCTGCCAGAGCACGCGTGCCCACTTGCCCACCCACCCCCAGGAAAAGAGGTGCCTCCCACCTGACCCGCCTACCCACCCCAGCCTCCCCTCCTTACTGTCAGTCCCGGCTCCCACGGCTCCCACGGCTCCCACGTGGGCCTCCAGCTCGGACAGAGAAGCTCCCTGAAAGCTGGCTGGACGCGGCCACCCCTGCCACCAGCAGCTGCCGCTCTCCCTGCCTCAAGGAACCCACAGCGCAGTCAGGGTGATCACGACAGCATCACAGGGCACAAAGCTCCACTCTTCATCTGCCCTTTAGGAGAAGGACGGTCCTTTGTGGGGAAGTTCACAGCAGACGCACGGCCTCCCAGGGACTTAGACCAGCGGCGTGGGTCTGGGAAATAACCCTGAGCAACAGGGCTATTTCTGTGGTGCTGTTGAAATCCGGGGGAGAAGCGCCCAGAAAGGATGGGGCCAGTTGTTTACCAGGAGGCCAGCTCCAGCCCTGACTTGGGCCTGAGTCACCTCCTCACATCCAATCGTGAGGTTGTGCCTTCCTGAGCCCACATAATAATTCCTGTGCCCACAGAGCAGGATTACAGGGTTGACACACGATCCTCCAGCCGCTGCTGGGCTTTAGCTACCCAGAGATTACGACCCACCTGTCCTCACAGCTGTTTCATAAACAGTGTGACCAGCAGACTACAGGCAACCTAGAGGGATGGTAATGTGTATTCATTAAATAATTAAACGGCCTTAAAACAGAGGGAAAAAAAAATCTGAGTGCTTAGTACAATGCTGCCAAAGGGAAGAGAGGCAACTTATTCCCTCTGCTAGCGGGGGGTTGGGGGGGTGGGAAGTGGAGGAGCTATGATGAGGCTGCAGTGTGAGCATGCTAGCCCATCCAAGAACCAACTTGGACCCAGCATATCAGGGAGTCTTTTTTTTTTTTTTTCTGATTTTTAGAGCTACACCCATGGCACATGGAAGTTCCCAGGCTAGGGGTCCAATCGAAGCTATAGCTGCCAGGCTACACCATAGCCACAGCAACGCTGGATCTCCGACCTACTGAGCAAGGCCAGCGATTGAACCCGAATCCTCATGGATCCTAGTGGGGTTCACTGCTGAGCCATGAAGGGAACTCCCACGCATCAGGGAATCTTATTCTGCACCTTTAAACAGACCATGGAAAGCCTTGATCTAAACAAGTATTTCCAAAGTGTAGGCTGTAGAACCTGAAACGTCAGAAGGCTTGGACAACACTGCATGCCAGAGTCCTTTATGAGGCTTCACACACAATCCTATTAGCAGGTTCTAGACATCTGAGAAGTCCTCCAGTCAGGAAAGCTGCCTGACTTTGTTTAACCCAACACATTGATGTGACCCTCCCACCACTGCCGCCATAAGAAAAAAGACCTATTAATATCCTGTGGCATAGGCTTTGGAAAATGCCTTCCACTTTGAGACTTCATTTTCCAGCTTGGAGAAAGCTGCCCTCCTGGGGCCCAGCTCTGGGTGTGAGATCCACTCCAGACAGAGATGGACAGCAGCCCCACTAAGATGACACAGGTTGGGACAGTGGCCAAGGGTCCCCCTGGAGAGTTGCGAGACCCTCCAGGACAGTAGCCACTTAGAAGGCAACTGTAGCTCTGACCTGGGGGGGCAAACTTTGCTCAGGACCTAACAGCTCCACTTGGCACCTACATATGGCTTAAATGTCTTCTTGGACTGAGGAACACTCGTCTCAGACGCAAAGCCTTATTTCCCTTTTGGAGAAGCATTAAGACAATCTATGATTCCACTGAATGGAAGAAAATAGTTGCTAATGATATGACCAATAAGGGGCTAATATCCTAAATATATAAACAGCTCATACAACTCAACATCAAAAACAAACAACTCAATTTAAAAATGGGTGTGGAGGAGTTCCCATTGTGGCTCAGCGGAAACGAATCTGACCAGCATCCACAAGGACACAGGTTTGATCCCTGGCCTCGATCAGTGGGTTAAGGATCCAGCCTTGCCCTGAGCTGAGGTGCAGGTCACAGACACGGCTCAGACCTCACGCTGCCGTGGCTGTGGTGTAGGCCAGCGGCTACAGCTCTGATTCGACCCCTACCCTGAGAACCTCCATATGCCATGGGTGCAGCCCTAAAAAGACCCCCCCCCCAAAAAAAAAGTCTGAATAGACCTGAATAGATATTTGTCCAAAGAAGACATACAAATGGCCAACAGGCACATGAAAAGACACTCAACATCATTATCAGAGAAATCCAAATTAAAACCACAATGAGATATCACCTCACACTTGTCAGAATGGCTGTCACCAAAAAGACCACAAATAACAAATGTTGGTGATGATGTGGAGAAAAAGGAACCCTTGTGCACTGTTGGTGGGAATGTAAATTGGTGCAGCCAGTGTGGAAAATGGTACGGCAGTTTCTCAAAAAGCTAAAAGTAGAACTACCATACGACCCAACACTCTGGGTATATATCGGAAAGAAACGAAAACACTAATTCAGAAAGATACATGCACCTCAATGTTCATAACAGCATTATTTATAATTGCCAAGCTACAGAAGCAATCTAAGTGTCTACCAACAGAGGAATGAATGAAGAAGCTATCCAGTGTGTATGTACACTCCATATACACACAATGGAGGACTACTCAGTCAAAAAAGAATGAGGAGTTCCCTCATGGCTCAGTGGTTAACGAACTCAACTAGTATCCATGAGGACGCAGGTTCGATCCCTGGCCTCACCCAGTGGGTTAAGGATCCGGCGTGGCCGTGAGCTGTGGTGTAGGTCACAGACGTGGCTGGGATCCTGCATTGCTGTGGCTATGGTGTAGGCCAGTGGCAACAGCTCCTATTGGACCCCTAGCCTGGGAATCTCCATATGCTGCGGGTGCACCCTAGAAGGACAAAAATAAAAAATAAAATGAAATTTTGCCAGTTACAACAACCTGGGTGGAATTGGAGGGTAGGAATAAGTGGAATAAGATAGGGAAAGACAAATTCTGTACAATATCACTTACATGTGGAATCTTAAAAATGCAACAAACTAATGAATATAACAAAAGGGAAAAACACCCACAGATAGAGAGGGCAGATTGGTGGTTACCAGGGGAGAACAGGAAGGAGGAGGGACAAGATATGAGTAGGAGATTAAGAGGTACAAACTATTATGTATAATATAAAAAAGCTACAAGGACGTATTGTACAACACAGGGAATATAGCCAATATTTTATAATAACTATAAATGGAGTATAACCTTTAAAAATTGGGAATCACTATGTTGTACACCTGTAACTTATATAATACTGCACATCAACTATATCTCAATTTTTTAAAATAGACTTAAAAACAGACAATCTATGATAACCAGGCCCAGGCCTGCATCTCCTGCCCAGAAAACCAGACTTCATCCTCATCCACTTTGATCACTTAAGACTCCCTTACAAAACCCCAACAAACAGGAAAGGCTGGAATCAAATTACATCTCATCTAAAAAGATACCACTCTTCCCTCCCCAAAAGGATCCTGTGGGCTTTCCTATAGGGGTCCACTTTGTTTCTCATTTCTGAGGAGTGCATGACTCAGAGGGGCTGGGCACAGAGGCTTTGCCTACTAAATACCACTCCCATGACACACTTTGCCCATCTCATTCACTATTGTATCCCCATGCCCAGAATATACTGGGCACCAGGAAATATTTGGGTTTTTCTGTGGCTTTTATTTTTGTCTTTTGGCGGGGGGCCACACCTGCAGCATATGTAAGTTCCCAGGCTAGGGGTCAAATCAGAGCTATAGCTGACGGACTACACAACAGCCACAGCAACGCCAGATCCGAGTCTCGTGTGCAACCTACAGCACAGCTCATGGCAATGCCGGATCCCTAACCCACTGAGCAAGGCCAGGGATCGAACCCGCAACCTCACGGATACTAGTCGGGTTCTTCACTGCTAAGCCACAATAGGAACTCCAAGAAATATTTCTTAAATGAATGAATGCATAACATAATGCATGAGTGGATGAGCTAAGGGATGAATCTACCTACATCAATGTCAAGAGCCAGTACAGTGTGTGGTTAAGAATATGGACTCAAGCCAGACTACCCAGGTTTGAATCCTGTCCCACCACTAAGTTGAATGGCCTTGGGCAAGTCATTAATTTCACTGGCTCAGTTTTATTCCCTATAAAATGTGGATGGTAACAGTATTGACTTCACTGGTTGCCATGACAATTAAATTAGCATGCATGCTTATTATAGTATGCATATTATAATTAGTGCTTAGAATAGCACTAATTCTAAGCACTAATAAATATATGCTTTATAAGTATTATGTCTTAACATCATCGTCATCCTGATACCAGGTACGAGAAAGTCCATCTGGGAAAATGAACATGACATCTCATTCAAGACACCAAATCCTTCCATTCAGCATTATTTACTGAGCACTATTATGTTCCAAGAACTCTTTCAACTCCTATTTGGGGGCAAGGAGAAGGAAACCATGTTCAAATGTGAACCCCAGATCAGGAAAAATAGCCTCGATGCTGACTTTGCATGGCCAGCACTCCAGCCATGAGTCCATCCTCTCAGGCCCTAACCCCTCCTAGATCCAAGCTCAAAGCCATGGTCTTCCGTCCTAGACGTGCAGCCAGCACACAAATGAAACAAAAGATTAATATTTGGGGGGAAGAATACTATTCAGCCATAAAAAAGAATGACATAATGCCATTTGCAGCAACATGGATGGAACTAGAGACTCTCATACTGAGTGAAATAAGTCAGAAAGAGAAAGACAAATACCATATGATATCACTTACAACTGGAATCTAATATACAGCACAAATGAACCTTTCCACAGAAAAGAAAATCATGGACTTGGAGAATAGACTTGTGGCTGCCCAGGGTTGGGGGGGGGCAGGGAAGGGAGTGGGAGGGATCGGGAGCTTGGGGTTAACAGACGCAAACTATTGCTCTTGGAATGGATTTACAATGAGATCCTGCTGTGTAGCATTGAGAACTATGTCTAGATATTTACATCGCAAGACAACAATGGAAGGAAAAAGTATGTATACCTGTATGTGTAACTTGGTCCCCATGCTGTACAGCGGAAAAAATAAATCATAACTGAGAATTTAAAAATATATTTTTATATACATTTTATATATATATAAAGAACCTGCAAAGGCCAATGAGTATCTTTCAGGGAGAAAAGATATTCTCCCTGCTTAACCCTAAGGCTACATTTTATCTGTCCATGATATTTTCAAGACCTGGGGTTGATTTCAAAGCTACCTGAAGAGTGATTCACCTAGTGTGAAGACAAGGTAAACAGAGCCCCTCACTCCTTATTGAGGATCTCAGGAGGAGGAGGTGGTGGTGACTCAGAGGTCCAAGAGTCTCCCAGCAACCCACCCATGCAAGTCCCATGATTCTCAGGGCAGCCCTGTACCAGCATCTTCAGAGCAAGCCAACCCCTCAGATTTGCTGCCAGCATTGCAGCCCAGTCAGGCTAACTACCCCAAACCTGCAGTCAACACTCTGGAAGGTGAGCACTGAGAGGGGCTCTTCTACCTGGCTCTGCAGCTTGACTGCCACTCAGCATTGATGCTTCACAGCCAGGGGTGGAATTGTTCCTCTGAGGGTTCCAGCTGCAGCCAATTGCCCCCTTAAAGATGGCCAAATGTTGGTCACCACATCCAGAGGGATAACCAACAAGGGCCCAGGACTACACTAAAACTCCTCCTAGTGAGTCCAGCTTTCTTCATCCAGCTCCTTTGCTAATTTGTCATCACCAAGCTTCCAGCCACATACAAGGACCTAACAGGGAAAATGACACTCTAGTTAGCAAGCCTCTCTTACTCCATGGCTTCTCAAAACTCACCCTGGAGGCCTCTGCCAGCCAACTGGAGCCATTTAGCTGCTCCACTGGCAAAGCTGCTCCACTGGCAAAGCAGCTACCAGGAAGTTCAAGGGCAGAGAACAGACTGCCAGAGGCAATACACCTACCTCCCTTGGTGGCAAAGAGCCAGAGAGGTAAAGATGAAGGCCTCCAGTGACCCCATCACCCTACCATCCTGTCCATCACCCTGCCTCCAGGTGGAAGTCCACCTCAGCCACTGGCACCCCGCCAGTTCTCAAGCACCCAGAAACCAGTCTGGGCGCTTAAGTGGCAGCAAGTCCCAGGTGCCTTCATTTCTCTAAGCCTTTCAAATCCAAGGCAGGTCGCCAGGGAGCTGAGATGCGACGAGCTCACCTGAGGCCTCTGGAGCCCAGGCCACTACAGGGACTTGGACAGGCACAGGCCAAGGCCCAGGCAGGGAAGGAGCCTGGGGTCAGAGCTGCTGCCTCAGAGGGCAGGGAAGCCCAGGGCCGAGGTTCTGACCCGGGGCGCTGCGACTCCCCTCCTGGGCCACCCAGGGGCCGCGGGGCATGGGTCCAAGGTCAGCAGCACCGCATCGCACTCACTCACCGGGTTCAGGGGACAGGGCCATGCCGTGGGCCAAAAGGGGCGGCCCGCAGGCTGGAGCGCAGGTGGCGGTGCGGGGCAGAGCGCAAGGCAAGCACCGCGGAAGGGCTGCCCCGCACTGCCGCCGGCCCGCGCCCGCCCGGGGCCGGGCCTTGCCCCTGGCGGGCGCTGGGCGGGAGCCCGCTGTGCGCCCCGCCGCAAGGGCGGGGACCAGCGCTCCCAGGGCGCGGTGCTGCGGCGTCGCAGCCCGGAGCTCCTGGGCCCGCCCGGCGGGAGGAGGAGAAAGAGGGCCGCGCGCCGCCTCAGCCGGTGCCCTACCTGGGCGCAGCGCAGAGAGGAGAGGATCCGACAGCAGAGGGGCGCGGGCCGCCGCCGCCGCCGCCGCGCAGGTCTGTCCTGCCCAACGCCTGCCCACCAGGCCCGGCCGCGGCTACCTGAAGCTCCGGCCGCTCGGCCAGCAGGAAACTTGCGAGCGCCAGGGACGCGGCGGCCGCCGTGTCCTCGGCCGGAAGCGCGCCGGCTTCAGCCGGGGGTCAGGTTCACCCCGGCTCCTCGGACCTCGCCTCCGCGGCCAATCCTCCGGCCCCGAGAGGGCACTCCCCACAGTGTTCGGATCTTCCTGAACCTCTTCCCCCGCCAGGACGTGTCCCAAGGAGAGATTCTGGGGTCACGGCCCCTAAACAGGTGACTTACTCCCTGGAGCTGAACAGACCCGCAAGCATTGGTTTTCTCCCAGGCGTCCGTCTGGGCTCCTGGGTCACCTTCCTGCTCCTCCCAATACACGCGCGCACACACACTCTCCCTCCTCCAACCCTCTGCTCTGGCTTATACACCCGCCCCTCCAAGTCCGGACTGACCTCCTAGTTGCCGAAAGAGAGTAGGTGCCTTGTAGCCTCCCCCTTATTCACCTCTCCCCAGCGTTTGAACCTGCTGACCACACCTTCCTTGCTGGAACCCTTGGGGTACGGAGTTTCCAGAGTTGGCGCCAGCCGCCCCCCTCTCTCTCTCCAAATTTTCTACATACCTTAATGACTGCAGCTTCTTGGCTTCCAGGGCCTGGCTTTGCTTAACGGTGTTGTTCCCTGGGATTCCACAGCTGGGCTGCTTGCCTCTTTTCTCATTCTGCCTGCCTCCTCTGGGCATCTCACCCACTGCCATGGCTTGAACCTCCTTTCCATCCCAGAATGCTCAGAGCTGCAGTTGGTCTATCCAACTTCCTGGACACATCTCCACTAGCGGCCCAGGAAACGTGTTGGAACTCCAACTCCGAACTTCCTTCTGGAATGTACCAAAACCTGCTCTTGTTCCTGTGTTTCTATAAGGAGCACAGACCCTCTGGGGCCTTCCTAGGACACACCTCCCCCACCATGTCCTCCACCTGCCTCTTGTTTATAGAAAAATTTTAGCCTCCTAGGCCTTTCTTGAGTTCCAAAGAAGAAATTTAATCAGAGAAGTGAGGAAAATGCAGAACCAAAACAGTCAAATATGACAAAAGTAATAATAGTTTAGCTAGAAAACAAAATCAGGGATCTTTAGTTTCTCCTCAAGGGCTAGAGATGATACTTTGAGCAAGATCCGTGAGCTATTTCACAGGGAATGAAACCCCCACCAGGTGCATGCAGACCCCAGACAATTGAAACCAGATTTTGACTCCCAATTACCTCACCACCAACCAGTCAGAACAATGTCCACGAGCTGATCAGGCGCCCTGTGACGCTCTCCATCTTTAAAAACCCTTCCCTGAAATCCATTTGGGGAGTTCAGGTCTTTAGCGCTTTCTGTGGCCATGGCTACTCCTTGCTTGGCATCCTGCTAAAAACGTGGCACTTCCTTTCACCACAACCCCGCGTCAGTAGATTGGCTAGTGGACCCAAGTTTGGTTGAGTAATATTTCCAGTCTTCTGGGCAATAGCCCCACCACCTCCTTGGAGCCACGCTCAAGTCTTTCTCCTTTTCATCTCTCACACCAAGTTAATCGTTAAGGGGGAAATGAAACTATTCATTAGGGTCTTGACAGTGCCAACTGCTTTCACATGGTCTCATTCATGCACCAAGTTTTATCCTTTCTGTATATCTTAGCCTGATGTTTACAACTTACTTATAGGATTTCCCGTCGTGGCACAGCGGAAACGAATTTGACAAGAACCATGAGGTTACAAGTTCAATCCCTGGCCTCGCTCAGTGGGTTAACGATCAGCATTGCTGTGAGCTGTGGTGTAGGTTGCAGACGCAGCTCGGATCCTGCATTGCTGTGGCTGTGGCGTAGACCAGCAGCTGTAGCTCCGCTTAGACCCTTAGCCTGGGAACCTCCACATGCCACGGGTGCGGCCCTAAAAAGACCAAAAAAAAAAAAATTTTACTTATAAGTTATATGCACATGTAACTGTATAAATAAACTGTATCAAGGACACTAAAAGCCGTTAAAGGATTTGGTAAAGATGAAACTTTAAATTACTCCATTTTTAATGAATAGTACATTATACTGTTTTTCATTTTAAAGTTATTAGCAAAAATCAGTTTAGTGAGAGCAACATGATTAAATACGGTTTTAATAATTCTTAGTTTAACATTTTATGGGACTAGAAAGTAGGCTTTTAAGGTCGGTGAATGTCAATAGTCCTAATGGCTGTTATTGCAAAAAAAAAAATCACAAAATAGACCCAAATAGAAGAATTTTCTTTGCAAAAAAAAATTCTATTTTTGACCACATTCATTAAACCACAGTTCTCACCACTTCGATCCCATCTACCAGTTTCGTAGATGTGAAATTCCCCCAGACAACTCTTCTTTGTCCATGAAGCCCATGTTTCTCATGTTTTTGTTAACAAGCAAGGGCTGGAGCCTAATGTCCATAGAAGCCAATACTATGGCACCAGTTTTGTGAAAAAGAAAGAGCTTGATTGCAAGGTTGACCAGCAAAGAGACATGAGACAAAGCTCTCAAATCTGTCTCCTCGATCCAGGGTTGGGGTGAAATTTAAGGGGTTAGGGGAGTTCCAAACCTGGAGGCTGATTGGCTGGTCTTCTTTTTTTTTTTTTTTTTGGCTTTTTAGGGCCGCCCCTGCAGCATATGGAGGTTCCCAGGCTAGCGGTCGAATCCGAGCTGTAGCCGCTGGCCTACACCACAGCCACACCAGATCCAAGCGGCATCTGCGACCTCCACCACAGCTCATGGCAAAATTAACCAGATCCTTAACCCACTGATTGAGGCCAGGGATCAAACCTGCATCCTCATGGATGCTAGCCAGATTCACTTCTGCTGAGCCACAATGGGAACTTCCGATTGGCTGGTTTCGAAAGAGACTATATAGCCTATTCATGCTACTGGAAGCCAGATTTTCCTTATAGAAGGACTTCACCTTTCCCTTCATTAAGGTCTCCAAAGACTCCTTGAGTTCCATAGACTGAAAATTCTTGGTTGGGGGTCATCCTGGAGACATGGTTTCCCATCTTGCACATGTGCACTGCTGTCTCTGGAAAATAACTCAAAGGTATGATCAATCAGCCTATTTAAGGAGGCAAAACCAGTTTCAGCTGGTGCTGTTTCAACAACCTATTTAAGGAAGCAAAACCAGTTGAAGTTGGTCAGTATTTTATGAGCTGTTTCATTTTCATCACTTGTTCCTGTGGATATTTTTAACAACGGAATTTTCTTTTTTTTTAAACTCCAGAAACTCCTCTTTTGGAAGAACATAAAATGGGTTAAAAGTATACTTCTTAATTTTGAAGACTATGGATATGACAGTCTATATAGTTGACAACGACACACTTCATTTTGGCATTAAAATTGCATGATCAGGGAGACAGTTCCAAACATCAATTTTCCAAAGTGCTTTCCCAATAACATGATTATTTTAAGGCACAGTTATATTCATTGCTAAAATATCACTTTTACCAGAAAGGATACAGTGGATAGTCACAAGCCAGCACATGAGAAGTCAGTAAATTTGAAATACTTGTCCTTTTCTCACAGACATAGAGAACAGACTTGTGGCTGCCAAAGGGGAAGCGGGAGGGTGTAGGATGGACTGGGAGTTTGGTGTTAGTAGATGCAAACTATTACATTTACAATGAATATGCATCGAGGTCCTACTGTATAGCACAGGGAACTATGTCCAATCTCTTGGGATAGACCATGAAGGAATATAGAAAGGGAATTACATATATATGTGTATATATGTGTGTGTGTGTGTGTGTATATATATATATATATATATATATATGACTGGGTCACTTTGCTGTACAGTAGAATGGCCCAACATTGTTAATCAACTATACTTTAATAAAAAAATAAAAGATCCATGTTCACAAAAAGAAGTCTTTGTCCTTTTGTTAAAGAAATACATCTTTAAATGCCACAACTTTTTAAATTTTTTGCCTAGAGATAATCAGTAAACCTTGAGTAAGACAAACGATTTTCATGGTCTCATTCCACATCTTATTGCAAATTATTGTGAAGATTCCATTTGATTTTTTTCAGATTAACCATATTATTCACATCCTGTAACATTTTGTGCCCTTCTAACTTCAATTTCTTCGTTGTTGTAATTTGCGAATGAAGCAATTGATGAGTTTCATATGGAGTCCCTCCTTCCCTCAGCTCCCAGCCTTGCATTCCAGTCTGAGCAGCCACTCCATCAGTGTGTGGAAACCACACATAAAAACCACAATTTGTTGTACTAAATATATCATTCACATTATAAACACATCTTTTCTTGATGGACCTAGAGATGATCATATTAAGTAAGTCAGACAAACAAGTATCACATGATCTCCCATATGTAGAATATAATTTTTCTTTTTTATTATTTTATTTTATTGCTTTTCAGGGCCACACCCTTGGCACATGGAGGTTCCTAGGCTAGGGGGTCAAATCAGGGCTGCAGCTGCTGGCCTACACCACAGCCACAACAATGCTGGATGCTTAACCCACTAAGTGAGGCCAGGGATTGAATCCACATCCTCATGGATACTAGTCGAATTCGTTTCTGCTGAGCCATGATGGGAACTCTGAAATATAATTTTTAGAGTGATGCAAAAGATCTTCTTTATAAAACAGAAACAAACTTAACAGATTTTGAAATCAAACTTAGGGTTACCAAAGGGGAAACTGTTGAGCAGAGAGATAAATTGGGAGGATGAGAGTATATATATAATACTATATATAAAATAGGTGGCTAACAAGGATCGACTGTTCAGCACAGGGAATTCTACTCAATATTCTGTAATAACCTATATGGGAAAAAAAGAATGGATATATGTATATGTATAACTGATTCACTTTGCTGTAAATCTGAAGCTAATACAACATTGTAAATCAACTATACCTCAATAAAAATTTTTGAAATAAACACATCTTTTCCGTAGTAGATCACAAGTACTTCTTTATGAATGCCATCATTGAAAAATATGGCAACTGGCATTCAACCATATAGCCAACCTCTACAACACAACACGTGTTCTAAAATATTTTCAAGTTTTTGACAAGGTTGTCTGTGTGTCTTTCAACAGAATGCATTTTTTTTTATATGGGGTCATCTTCTCTCTTGCACCAGTTCAGTCACTTTAACCACAGCAAAGAGAACAGCATGTTTTTTCCAATGATATTGATAGACATTTTGCCTTTTACTATTAAGTAAAAGATTTGACTCAAAAGAGATTTCAAAAACATGTTTATTACATTCAATAATGGTTCATAAAAACACACAGCTAAGTATTGTGTAACTTGGAAAAACTGCAGAGGTTTGTCTGCGTGCTCTGGCCATGTGGAATGTACATGTCTTACTAATTGTGATCCCATGTTTATATCATTATTAGCTAACACGTCAAGACCCAATATGAGCCTTAGGTTGATTGTTAACTATAGTGATGTAAGTCCATATTTTGACTGGTCTCTTTTATCAATTTGAACTTTTTTTCTGGTAGAATTTCATGTCAGAGATATCATCATAATGGATCTCATTTGAATAGTAGGAAATTGTTGGCTCTGCCGTTTTTGAGTTTGTGTTTGCTGGCACTATTCATATCACAGTGTCTTTTCCAGGACCCCTGCAGATACTAAAATCTACGGATGCTCAAGTCCCTTATAGAAAACTTATATACATATAGTGTCTGTGTATAACCTATACACATCTTCCCTTTCACTTTAAATCATCTCTAGATTATGCATAACGCCTAATACAATAGAAATGCTGTATAAATAGTTGCCAGGCACACTGAAAATTCACATTCTGCTTTTTGGAACTTTCTGGAAATGTTTACAAAATAGTTTCCATCTGCAGTTGGTTGAATTGGCTGGTGCAGAATCCACAGATTCAGAAAGCCAGTTGTATTTTCGATCTGTGAACTTCTCTGCAGGAGTTGTTTCAAGCCACTTGTACTTTTTATGAGAATTAGTTAAATGAACAGATAATATATCTATCTACCGCCTGGGATACAAGCAATTCATCGTACCTTACAATCCCCTTGAAAGTAACTGGACCAGTGAAGGTGCCACTATCACTGTGTGGGAGAAACCACTCTCTTCCCTGAAGGCACCACCACTATGACGCATAACATGGAGACCTGACAAAAGCATTGAGAAAGGGTGCCTCATCAAAACACACCATAAATACTGGTGATTCTTAACTTTTAAAACGTAAACACAGACATACCTTATTTTATTGTGCTTCCCATCAGTGCACTTAGCAAATATTGCATTTTTTACAAATTGATAATTTGTGGCAATCCTGCATTGGGCAAGTCTTCTGGTGCCATTTTTCCAACAGCATTTGCTCACTTCCTGTCTCCAACACATTTTGGTAATTCTCCAGATATTTCAAACTTTTTCATTAATATATTTGGAACAGTGTTCTGCTATCAGTTGATGTTACGGTTGTAATGTTTCGTTTCATATTTTTTTAATTGAGGTATGTACATTTTTTTTGAACATCATGCTCTTGCACACCTAATTGAGCACGGTACAAACATGACTTTTTTAGGGCCGCACCTGCCGCATATGGAGGTTCCCAGGCTAGGGGTCAAAATGGAGCTGTAGCTGCCTGCCTATACCGCATCCACAGCAATGCCGGATCCGAGCCTGTCTGTGACCTACACCACAGCTCATGGCAACTCTGGATTCTTAACCTATTGAGTGAGGCCAGGGATTGAACCCACACCCTCATAGATACCAGTCGGATTCGTTAACCACTGAGCCACTACAGGAACTCCTAAATTTTTCTTTTATATCCCAGTGGATCATCCATCCTACACACCCCACTTGGAAGGCCACTAATTTAATTCATCCCTCCCATCGCTTCAGTTTAATGTATATACCAACTAGTTTCTGCCAACACACCCCCCCATCCCCCAACCCCATCCCCCAGCAGCCGCACTTGTCTCTTCTCCAGACTTCTGCCGTCAGGAGTGGACATCCTGAGTCCTCTCCTCCTCTCCTCCAACCTGCTCTTCCCTCCAGTCATTCAGACCTGAACACTTGGGAGAGCATGAGCCACCAGTTACCTCCAAGAGCTCTCTGACTCCTAATATCCCTGGGGGATAGGGGTTTTTTAAGTATTTTTGGAAGCCCAGGGAGGTCTGGGTTCTGTACTCCATTTCTCTACTAACACTCTTCTCTGGGTAAGTGTCTCACAATGCGCTTGCACGCGTGCATGCAAGCACATCCGAGATAGGGGTGTGGCAGCCTCCAATTTCTCTCTTTTTTTTATTTCTTTTTTTATTTTTTTATTGTTATTTCCCAAAAACAATTTTTTTCTACTGTACAGCATGGTGTTCCAGTGATACATACATGTATACATTCTTTTTTCTCCAATTATCATGCTCCATCATGAGTTCTCAGGGCTACACAGCAGGACCTCATTGCTAATCCATTCTGTCTTCTTTTACTGTCTTCTGAGCCAAGATCTGCCCCCAGGAGACAAAGAAAGAAGGGCTCGGCTTCTGAGAGTGCTTTAGCAGAGCCTCAGCCAATACATCCTGTTTTCAAACCAAAGTGTTCTGGGGCCTTCTACTAATTGAGTGGACCGAAGTCCTGGCATATGGTCTGACAATGGGGCAAAATCAGGAGTGCCTGGGGTCTGGAAGAAGAGTGCAGTGTTCCTGGCTTTGGGTATGGAAGGGTATCGTGCCTCCCACTGATGCTGCAAGATAATGGGGTTACCCCCCTCCGCCCTCTCTCCACACCTGCCTCTCCACTCCAGCTGGAGGTTCAATTCCCTCCCCAGGAATTTTAAACTTCTGTGTGGTCAACCAGCCCTAAGCAAGCTAAAGCCCAACAATGGGCCCCCTTAGAGCTGACAGCCAGTTCATTCTTCCTGAAATGGTTTCTAGAAAGAAGAGAGACAACCCTGAGCAATTTGCAAATAAGCATGAGTGAGAGCTAGGCCCACAACCCATAGCATGCACACTCAGGATTGGAAATGGAGCTGTTGGGACAGCAAGTGGGGGATGTCTGGTCCATGTGCCCAGGCCTGGAGTGGGAGAGAGCTCAGGAGTGGGACTGGTTTAGAGTCTTGGGGTGACTGGGGACCTGGGGCTTAGAGTCCCTCGGTCACTCCTCTCTGGACTGGAGTGAAGAGGGTTGATAGGTGGGTATTCCAGACTTGGGACCCACAGCACGTGAACACAGAACACCCTCTCAGGACATGCCTGCCTGCTGTTGGGGACACCGTCTCTGTAACTAAATTGAAGTCTGGGAACTGGCAGCCCTCTGCCCCACCTGAGAATGGCCTGTTGTCCCTGCCTTCCCCCCAGGATGCGGTACAAGACAAGGCTCAGCTATTGCTCCAGTCTTACCCCCAGCTCATTCCCCCGTGTGTGTTTTTCATACTCTCCAAACACTACCATCAGCCTAATCATCATACCATCTGTTGAGACTCTGCAGCTGGAGATGGAATCACAGCCTCAAATGCTTGGCCCAGTGAACTCACTATCCGAACACCCCCAAATCATCTGTCCCCAACTTCCTTCATCTCTCACTTTATAACTTGAAATTCAGATGGCAAATTCTAGCGTAAGTGTAGCCTTCCAGAATTATTTGGGAGGGGGGCAGGGAGGTGGGGAGAGTAGACCCTCAAATGAGGTTGTGATCTCTGTCTCCTAGTGTCCTAGAGATGCAGTCTTCCCCTGTTTCCCCCTACACACACACACACATACACACACACACACACACACCTTAAGCCATACTCATATCCGAGATCCCTCCAGAGTGCAGCTCTTAGTATTCCCAATCCCAGGCCATCCTCTTCCCAATTCCTGATTCAGAATCACTCACCCAGGAATGCCTGTTGTGGTGCAGCAGAAACAAACCCCACTAGTTTCCATGAGGATGCAGGTTTGATCCCTGGCCTTGCTCAGCAGGTCGGGGATCCGGCATTGCTGTGAGCTGTGGTGTAGGTCGCAGATATGGCTCGGATCCCACATTGCTGTGGCTGTGGCATAAGCTGGCAGCTGTAGCTCCAATTTGACCTCTAGCCTGGGAATTTCCATATGCTGCAGGTAAGGCCCTAAAAAGAAAAAAAAAAAAAATGCCCACCCAACCATTCAATGAACAATAAGGTCAAAGGCTGAAACAGAAACAAGAGCCTGCAGCTGTCCTGTCTCAGTGTCTGCTTCCCAGATGAATGTCAGACTCTAGAAGGCTGGCTGTCATCAGTCCTGGCAGTATTGTCAACACCCAATCCATGCTCAGCACTGTGGATTCTACTGGGGACATCTGGGCTCTGTGGATTCTGCTGGGGACATGTGGAGGAGTGGGAGCAGCTTAGATTGTATCAGAGAGAAACAGAGGCACTTTTCCAGTTCCTGAATTCCTACTATTTAAGAAAGAGCCTAACTATGATCTCACTGAGGATAATGACATGTCTGGGTGGAAGGAGGACTCTGAATAAGACTTTGATTTGGTGAAAAATGGGCAGAAGATCTAAATAGACATTTCTCAAAAAAAAAAGGCATATGGATGACCAACAGACATATGAAAAGATGCTCATCATCGCTAATTATTAGAGAAATGCAAATCAAACTAAAATAAGGTATCACCTCACACCAGTCAGAATGGCTAGCATTAAAAAGATTCCAAATAACAAATGCTGGAGAGGATGTGGACAAAGGGAACTCTCCTGCACTGTTGGTGGGAATGTAAATTGGTACAACCACTATGGAGAACAATATGGAAGTTCCTTAAAAAACTAAAAATAGAGTTGCTGTATGATTCAGCTATCCCACTCTATATCCAGAGAAAACTCAAAATCAAAAAGATACATGCACCCAGGAGTTCCTGTTGTGGTTCAGCAGTTTACAAACCTGACTAGTATCCATGAGGATGTGGGTTTGATCCCTGGCTTCTCTCAGTGGGTCAAGGATCGGGCATTGCCATGAGCTGTGGTATAGGTTGGAGACATGGCTCAGATCTAAAATTGCTGTGGCTGTGGCATAGGCCGGCAGCTACAGCTCCAATTTAACCCTAGCCTGGGAACTTCCTCATGCCATGGGTTCACCCTTAAACAGCAAAAACAAAAAAACAAAAAAACAAAAACAAAACAAAACAAAACAAAACAAAAAAACAAAAACAAAAACATGCATCCCTATGTTCATGCCAGCACTATTCACAACACCCAAGACATGGGAACAACCTAAATGTCCATGGACAGATGACTGGATAAAGAAGATATGGTACATATATGCAATGAAATATTACTCAGCCATAAAGAGAATGAAATAATGCCATTTGCAGCAGCATGGATGAACCTAGAGATTCTCATACCAAGTGAATTTAAGTCAGAAAGAGAAAGACAAATACCATGTGATATCACTTAAACATGGAATCTAAAATACAACACAAATGAATATATGAGATAGAAACAGACTCACAGACATAGAGAACAGACTTGTGGTTGCCAAGGGGGAGGGGAGTGGGGGAGAGAAGAATCAGGAGTTTGGAATTAGCAGATGTAAACTGTTATATACAGAGTGGATTAACAACAAAGTCCTACTGTTGAGCACAGGATACTATATTCAATATCCTATGACAAACCATAAAGGAAAAGAATATGAAAAAGAATGTATATATATATGTATAACTGAATCACTTTGCTGTACAGCAGAAATTAACACTGTAAATCAATTCTACTTCACTAGGAGTTCTCGTCGTGGTGCAGTGGAAACAAATCCAACTAGGAACCATGAAGTTGAGGGTTCAATCCCTGGCCTCGCTCAGTGGGTTAAGGATCTGGAGTTGCCATGAGCTGTGGTGTAGGTCGCAGACGCAGCTTGGATCTGGAGTTGCTGTGGCTGTGGCATAGGCCGGCAGCTGTAGCTCCAATTGGACCCCTAGCCGCAGGTGTTGCCCTAAAAAGACCAAAAAAAAATTTTTTTTTTACATTCTATACGTTAGAACATTGTTAAAAAGAACTAAAAAATTGATTTTTTTTAAAACCTGTTATTTCACAATTCCACCGTTTCTTTGCACCATTAAGTGTGAAGCCCAGGGCAAATGGCTCTTTGTCAAGTATCTAACTCCCTCCAAACCTTCAGGCAAAGTGGTTTAAGAGGTGCTCTGAGGGAACAAAGAAGGGTCATGTTCCATGCAGGAAGGACCCAGGAGAGAAAGGAGATCTGCTGCCAGAGGAGGGGGATCGGCACAGAACAAGGAATGAGCATCCCAAGGTCACTATGATGCAGAAGCTCCACCTAGGAATCCTCAGATATCTTAGAGAGATCACTGGATGAGCCCCAAACAGCTCAGGGTGGGTAAAAGTCCCCACAGCTCACGAGGTGTCTAAAGGGTAAGTTTTTGAGAAAGAGAAACTAATCAGTTGGAAGTCACTGGTATCCATCACCTGGTATCCATCCAACTGTCCCCAAAAGGAAACCCCCTGTCCCTGGCCCATCTACATAGTTCCTATCTACAGTCACATTCCAGACAACCCCCACTGAGCCAGATCAATTTCCAGTGACATGTGGCAGATCCTTTCTAAATAAACATAGCAAAAGCTTGTGGTTTACCAATAACTTAATATTCTCAAATGTATTAGTCAGAATTAGAGTCAGCTGAGGGTAAGAGAGACGTAAAATAACAATGAGACCAATAAGAGAAAAATGTCTTTCTCTTTCTTCCAGTAAATAATCTAGAGTTGGGAACCACAGGTCCTTCACCAACCCTCTAACTCCTTCCAGCTACCACCCTACCTGCCCTCATCCTTGTGGGAATTGGCCATCCCCTTTCCTTTGGGAAAAAAAAAAAAAAAAAAAAAGCCTATAGCGAGATCTTCAGTCATTACATGTTTCATGAAGGAAGCAAGGAGAAAGACTAGAAGGTACTTCTATTTTTGATTTTTAGAGGAACCTCCATACTATTTTTTACAACAGATGCTCATTTTGCTGTACCCCTAACAGTGTATAGAGGGGTTCTAATTTCTCCACATCTTTATGACACCTGTTGTCTTTAAGGTTATACGAAAGAGCATTCGTATAGTAAATGACTTCATTTCCAAAGCGCTGCTCATTCAACGATGAAACTTGAGTTGATGAAGGCATAACTCAGTGTGCTGTGATTTATGCTCCAGGATACTAGCTGCAACTTGCTGCGTTATCTTTTTAATGGACAGACATGAGAGTAGCCTTGTGAAATAATATCTCACTGTGGTTTTGACTTGCATTTCCCTGATAATCAGTGATATTGAGCATCTTTTCACATACCTGTTGGCCATATGTATATCTTCTTTAAAGAAGTGTCTATTCAAGTCTTTACACCATTTTTCTTTCTTTCTCTCTTTTTTCTTTTTTTTTCCTTTTTTCCAAGGTTGCACCTGCAGCATATGGAAGTTCCTGGACTAGGGGTTGAATTGGAGCCGCAGCTGCCAGCCTTCACCACAGCCACAGCAACACCAAATCCAAGCCGCGTCTTCAACCTACACCACAGCTCATTATGGCAATGCCAGATCCTTTAACCCACAGGGCAAGGCCGGGGACCAAACCCACATCCTCATGAATACTAGTCGGATTCGTAACCTGCTAAGCCTCAACAGAAACTCCTTTAGGCCATTTTTAAATCGAGTTATTAGGGTTGGTTCGTTTGGTGTTTCTGTTTTTGTTTTTTTGTTAGTGAGGTGTATTATCATATGATCTAGCAACTCCACTTCTGTGTAGTTATCCAAAAGAACTGAAATCAGGATCTCAGAGGTATTAGCACTCTGTGTTCACCGCAGCGCTATTCACGGCAGCCAAGATGGGAATGCCGCCCACATGTTCATTGATAGATGAACAAAGAAAATGTTAAACATCCATTCAAGGAATCCCATTCAGCCTTAAAAAATCAGGAAACCCTGCAATATATGAAAACATGGATGAACCTTAGGACATGATGCTAAGCAAAGTCAGCCAGTCACAGAAGGACCATTACTCCTTTCATTCCTCTTATACAAGTTATCTAAAATAGTCAAACTCACAGAAGCAAAGAATAGAATGGTGTCGCCAGGGGCTGGGGAGAGGGGGAAATGAGAAGTTGCTCATCAATAAAGGTAAAACTTCAGTTATGCAAGATGAGTAAGTTCTAGGGATCTGCTCTTCAACATTGTTCCCCAGATAACAATACCGTTTTACATACTTAAAAGTCAGGAGGGAGTTCCCATTGTGGCGCATGGTTAGGAACCATGAGGTTGTGGGTTTGATCCCTGGCTTTGCTCAGTGGGTTAAGGACCCGGCGTTGCCATGAGCTGTGGTGTAGGTCGCAGACGCAGCTCGGATCCCGTGTTGCTGTGGCTCTGGCACAGGCCGGCGACTACGGCTCCGATTCGACCCCTAGCCTGGGAACCTCCATATACCGCGGGAGAGGCCCTAGAAAAGACAAAAAGACAAAAAAAAAAAAAGTCAGTTAGGAGGGGAGATCTCATGTTAACTGTTCTTAGAACCCAAAAAAAGGACAAAAGAAAGGAAGGAATGAAGACTAAAAGGGAGAGGGCCATATGCTAAATGCCTTTTTTTTTTTGTCTTTTTAGGGCCCCACCTGCAGCATATGGAGGTTCCCAGGCTAGGGGTTTAATAGGAGCTGTTGCTGCCAGCCTTCTCAAGAGCCACAGCAACACCAGATCCGAGCTGCGTCTGCAACCTACGCCACAGCTCACGGCAATGCCAGATCCTTAATTCACTGAGCAAGGTCAGGGGTCGAACCCGCAACCTCATGATTCCTAGTCAGATTTGTTTCCCTGTGCCACAACGGGAACTCCTAAATGTCTTCTTTTATACAACATATTAAATTAAAAAACTTTTTTTCCATACACAATTTTTTTAAGATATAGTTTATTTACAATGCTGAGTTAATTTCAGGTGTACAGCAAAGTGATTCAGATATACATATATATAAGAATATATATATACATTTCAGACTCTTTTCCATTATAGGTTATTACAAGATATTGAATACAGTACCCTGGGCTATACAGTAGGTCCCAAATGTCTTTTAACGAAGCTGCCATATCATATCACCACTTATCTTCCACTGGCCCCACTGAGCAGCTCTGTAACTTCCAAATATAACTGCCATAGATTTTGTGATTCACCTGATTACACCAGACCTAAAAATCTCACCTCTAAGAAAGCAGGGGAAACTACAACACAGTGCAGTTTCGATATCCTCACACCTCCCAACTTCTCCAAGTCAGGGTCGGTGCACTGTGGTATTTGCATAGTCGCAGCAACCACTCCTGAGATCCAAAACCTCTCGGTTAAGGCTAAACCTTGTGGCAATTTCAGGGAAATCAAAGCAGTTGTGTGTCTTTCATGATGGGAGGGCAGGATTCTATCTGACTTGGGTCTTCACTACCCTTCCTCGTGAAGTCCCAATGTGAGCAGGTACCTGGTACCACGTGCCCACCCTGCTAGTGTGGTGTCAGAAAAAGGGTCTTTACAGAGCAATGCAGGCAATAGAGATCCAAGATTAGCAGAATTATATACTGTGATTCACCCTCCCTTACTTGGGAAGCCAGGCTAGACATGCTCTAAAAGTCTTCCAGGTGGCCATACTCATGAAATAGCTATTGAGTATCTAGCACGGGTCAGGCATAGGTCCTAGAGCAACAGGGGTCAGCAGAACAGTTTCTAGCCTTCATGGAGGTGACAGCCATTTAGGAAGACAGGCCATTAATCAGATGACCACCCGAACACATTACTTCAACAGGGCTGGAAGGAAGAGTACAGCTGTATCAGAACATAGTGAGGAAGCCTGACCCCCTTCCAAGTATGAGGAAGGAGAAGAAGGTTCTGACCTTGGAAACAGCATGTGCAGAGCCCTGGGAGAATTTAGGGGAACAATATCTGAGTCATTTTCTCCCCCATTTTATTTTTGTCACATATTCCTGATTGGACATTCTGTTAAGTTTACACAAGAAAAACACAATGTCCAATGTGTAGAAATTCCTAATTTTACTCAAGGAAGTGCCGCATGGCCTGGCTAAGTAAAACCAGATTTAGTGCTCCAGAGTGGTGATGTTTTCAAATTAACTTTTCCAAAAGCCTGTCACTTTTCCAGCATTTATTAAATTTACAATAAACCTGTTTGAAAATCCCTCATGCCCACCCTCCCCAAACCCTCGTGTTTTCTGAATGTGTCCAGTTCTGTCTCTCTCAAACATTCCTTCCATGTGAGTATAGCCTGGAAGTCACTGGAGAGGAATGTCCTCTTCACGCTGTTTTGTAAGCATCTTTATTCCTTCTGCCAAAAGTTCCCGAGGGGCCAGACCCTGTCCGGGCACTCCAGGGCCATGGCCTGGCCCTCCCAACCTTGCTCCTGCTTCAGGGGGCTCTTACTTTAACCATTCATTCTCCTCCAAGTGTCTGGACTTCTGCTCAGCCCTTCTCTAATGAGAAAGTGGAATAAGATATGGGTGATACTAAGAGTTCCCTTCATGGCTCAGCAGTTAATGAACCCGACTAGGATCCACAAGGATGCCGGTTCGATCCCTGGCCTTGCTCAGCGGGTTAAGGAGCCAGCATTTCCGTGAGCTGTGCTGTAGGTCACAGACGTGGCTCAGATCCTGAGTTGCTGTAGCTGTGGCGTTGGCCGGCACTGTCGCTCCAATTCGACCTCTAGCCTGGGAACTTCCATATGCTGCTCATAATTTAACAGAACACAGCACTAACAAGACACACACACACACACACACACACACACACAGATATGGGTGATATTGACAGTCCTGCCTCCTAAAACCACCATCCCAGCCCTCGCTTCAAATCAGGTCTGTCTGATTGCTACCCATTCCTAGGAGTTAGGTCTACAGGCACAGCCAAATTCCATTCTTACCAGGAATCTCTGGAGTATGTCCAGAAGTCAGTCTATGTCCTTTTGTGCTTTTCCTCACACACTTTCCCTGCAGGCTTCCACCATTTAAACCCCTGACTGTATCTTTCATCTCCAGAACTGGTGGCTGAGAGCCAGAGTTCTAGGGTGCCTCCCCAGAGCCAGCAACAGAATGGCTTCTGTATCAGTAGGGAGGGTCCCAGAACCAAACAGATGCTACACCCATATTAGGATTATTTATTTATTTATTTATCTTTTTTTAGGGCCGTGCCTGCGGCATATGGAAGTTCCCATGCTAGAGGTTGAATCAGAACTGCAGCTGCCGGCCTACACCACAGCCACAGCAACACGGGATCCAAATCATGTCTGCCACCTATACCAGAGCTCACAGCAATGTCAGATCCTTAACCCACTAAGTGAAGCCAGGAATCGAACCCACATCCTGATGGATAGTAGTGAGGTTCATTTCCACTGTGCCACAATAGGAACTCCTAGGATAACTGATTTAACAGATAACTTAATAGAGGGACTATTAGGGACATAGATAATAGTAGATAATTTAATAGAAGGACAGGCTGAGATCATTGACTGAATAGATAACTTAATAGAGGGACTATTTACAAAGATGTGGGAAGAATGTTGAGAGCCACCAGGATCTATAATGATACTCAAGTGCTAGTAGCATCAGGGTGTCACCTCCTGGGGCCCAAAGGAGAAAAAGGCAAAAGAGCATCTACATTGCTTTTTTTTTTTTGGTCTTTTTGCCTTTTCTAGGGCTGCTCCCGTGGCATATGGAGGTTCCCAGGCTAGGGGTCGAATTGGAGTTGTAGCCACAGGCCTGCACCAGAGCCATAGCAACGCCAGATCCAAGCCGCATCTGCGACCTACACCACAGCTCATGGCAATGCCAGGTCCTTAACCCACTGAGCAAGGGCAGGGATCGAACCCGCAACCTCATGGTTCCTAGTCGGATTTGTTAACCACTGCGCCATGACGGGAACTCCTACATTGCTCTTTTTTACTACAGGCTTCCAGTAATGCCAGATTCCAGCAATCTTCCTTGTCTCCTATTCCCCAGCCAACTCTTTTGGTCCTTGTAGGCCCTTTTCCTCACAGGTTCAGCCTATATCACCAGACCCCTCACTAAGCCCCTATGCAGGGGTTACCCTTCTGCATAGGGTTTTCCCATCTCTAACCTGGCCCACAGAACCCAATGGCTGCAGGCACCTGTCTGCCCACCTGGCCCTCTAGCTTCTCTCTCTTCCTCAGCTGAGGATCTGAGAACAGTGCTACAAGTCACTGTCTTGGCCTTCTGCCATCCTTCTGACCTCTGGCCTTTTTGTTAGCTGATGACTCATACCCAGTCAGGCTGAACACTGAAGTCATGGCCAATTGTTATGGCCCCCTGACATGGAGGTCTTCCAACGCTCCTTTTCCAGACCAACGTAGTTTGGTCCACAACAGCTAAGGCAGCTGTATCCATTCTGTTCCCAGGGTTACCTACCACCAGAGGGAAGGGTCCCTCCCACCATCCCCTTCCTGTCCTTCGTAGGTCACTATTACAGGGAACACAAAGCAAGGTGGCCCAATACTTCCACAGAAATCAGTGAAATGGCCCTGTTGTTATTCACTTTCCATTAGAGCCCCACCTTCTGCGGATGGGCCAGAGCAACACGAGCAATGTGTGCAAGCTGGACCCTTCCCCAAGAGGTTCCTGGATGGTTTGGAGAGCAGACTGCTGCCGGACCCCCTCGCCACAAACACTCCAGACACACCCAGATGCATCTGAGCCTGGCTGTCCTGATTTCCAGGACACCGGGCTGACCCACCAGGACCATGGCTCTGTTACAGTTTGATAAGGGACAGCTCTGTCCAAGCAGTCTGTGCACAGACTTTCCAGATATTCTTCTTTCAGTCCAGCCGTCAGCAGCTGAAGTCATGCAACCCAAAGTATTGGATGCTCTCTGTCCAGGGGGTAGGATTTCGGGGAGCAGCTTGAGCTGCTTATATACCTTGGGATCGATCATTGTGTTTTTAAATAGGAAGAAGATGTGCATGTCCAAAGATGCTTACCAAGATCATACAGTAATATGGTAAATGCTTATGATAGAAAAGTATGACACAGAACATACTTTCCACTGTGTGAGACATATAAGAAATAAAACTCGAGCATAGAAAAAAAAAGTGGCAGGAAAAAAATTTTAAATACAACTCTAGGTTCTGGGAAAAACCTCTTAGCTTGGAAGGCACACATGGATTCTCCAATAGGCTGCCCACAGCCCCATTTCTGCATCAGACGTTGGGGTGTGATTTGGCCCGTAGCAAAGACACCATGACTAGGAATTTGATTTTATCCAAGGTAAAGAAAATCAATATGTAAAAGCTGGAGAATTCTGAAGTGCTCTGGGATATAAGCAATGGGGAGAAAAGCAAATATGAACTGTGAGGGAAGAGTTTAAACAGAGAAGGAAACCCAAAAACTTAGCTGTGGGGCAGGAGCAAACCCAAAAGGGAAGCAATGAAAAATTTTCTATGGAGGAGTTCCCATTGTGGCTCAGTGGAAATGAATCTGACTAGAATCCATAAGGATGCAAGTTCGATCCCTGGCCTCACTCAGTGGATTAAGGATCCAGCGTTACCATGAGCTGGGATGTAGGTCACAGATGTGGCTGAGATCTGGTGTTGCTGTTTCTGCAGCATAGGCCAGTGGCTGCAGCTCTGATTTAACCCCTAGCCTGGGAACCTCCATATGCCACAGGTATGGCTCTAAAAAGGCCAAAAAAGAAAGAAAGAAAGAAAGAAAGAAAGAAAGAAAGAAAGAAAGAAAGAAAGAAAGAAAGAAAGAAAGAAACAAGGAAAAAGAAAAAGAAAATTTTCCTATGGGATGAGGGGAAGGCATATTCAATGTAAAGTTGTTTTCCTGTGCAGTGATGTACTACCCCTCAATTACCCTCATATCTTCAGTTAAAACCTCTTATAACAATAATCTCAAAATATTGATATTTGGGAAAATAAGGGAGAAGAGGTCTTTAGCCATATAGGTCAATACAGGACCTGAGGTAAGACAAGCCCTCTTGTCCTAGTTAAGTTAGGCTGTGGCAGGCCTACTCAAAACAAACAAGCAAAACTCAGAAGTTCAACACATTAAAGTTCTGTTTATTTTTTTTCTTTTTTTTTTTTTCCTTTTTGCTTTATAGGGTTGCCCTCAAGCATGTGGAAGTTCCCAGGCTAGGGGTCTAATCAGAGCTACAGTTGCCGGCCTACATCACAGCCACAACAATGCAGGATCCAAGCCACATCTACAATATACCACAGCTACAGCAAGCCAGATCCCTGACCCACTGGGCGAGGGCAGGGGTCAAACCCACATGCTCGTGGATACTAGTCAGATTTGTTTCCACTGTGCCACAACAGGAACTCCCAAAAGTTATGTGTCTTGCTTACATCACAGCCAGTGCAGATCAGGCAGCTCTCCTGCATGGCTTTCCTCCAAATAGTGACTCAGAGATTCATGTAGCTTCCACCCACCACTTTGACCATCTAGGAGTCTTTCACTACTTCATGTGTGGAAGGTCAAGTGTGGCCAATAGCACTACTGAAGCTATGCCTAGAAGAAAACCTATACCATTACATGCATATGTTTAAAAATAAGAATGGTTGAACACCAATGATCTAAGTGTTCAACTCAAAATTTTTAGGAAAAAAACAGCAAATTAACCGCCCCCCCCAAAAAAAAATAGAAGGGAGGAATAAAAATAAGAGCAGAAATCAACAAACTAGAAAAAAGACATGCAATAGATCAAATCAACAGTCAAAATGCATTCTTTGAATAGAGTGATACAATTAATAAACCTCCGTCAAGGCAGACCTAGAGAGGGGAAAAAACGAGAGAGAGAGAGAATACAAATACCAAAATCAGGTATAAAAAATGGGACAGCACACAGATCTTACATACATCAAAAGGATAATGAGAAACTATTATAACAACTTTATGCCAAAAAATTGGCCTTCTATGTACCCATATTTACACCAATAAATTGGAAATTTTAGGTGAAATAGTCAAGTTCATTAAAATACAATTCACCAAAATTGCCACAAGAAGAAATAGAAAATACAAATCGTCCTATATCTATCAAAGAAATTGAATCTGACATTAAAATTCTTCCACAGGAGTTCCCATGGTGGCTCAGCAGAAACAAACCAGACTAGTATCCAGGAGGTTGCAGGCTCAATCCCTGGCCTCGCCCAGTGGTTTAAGTTTCTGGTGTTGCCATGAGCTGTGTTGTAGGTCACAGATGTGGCTGGGACCCCACATTGCTGTGGCTGGGGTGTAGGCCAGCAGCTGTAGCTCTGTTTAGACCCCTAGCCAGGAACTTCCATACTCCACAAGTGCAGCCCTGAAAACAAAACAAAACAAACAAAAAACTCTTCCACAAAGAAAACTGCAAGCCCAAACAGAGTCACAAAAGTTTAAGGTATAAATAATACTGATCTAAACAAATGCATCCAGAGAATAGAAGAGGAGAAACATCCAGACTCATTTGGTAAGACTTTCAAAACTTTGATACCTGGGTATAGAAAGATATTACAAGAAAGAAAGATTACTGGCCATCATCATGGGCTGAAAAATTTAGAGGAGCACATGGCAAGCCTATGTGATAAACAATAACAGTCTCCACCACAGTGTCCTCTTCTGGTCATTAAATATCCCTTGTTCCCTTCTTCCCACAAATAGAACACCTTCAACTGCTCCTCGTGGACAACAATGCAAAATCCAATCTGTCATTGCATTTGATAATCTTCTCCATCAGGAATAAATGTGACTTCTTCTAGACCATGAGCTAAAAAGGCAAGATGTCTGTCTCAGACCCACACCAATATACAAACATGCAGTGATGCAGCAGGAAGAGGATAACATCAGGATAACTTTTCCCATTCAGAAAAGGGAAGACTGAGAGACCCACTGTAGTCTGTGCCACAGATGCACTGGTATGACCCTGCTGAATCCACTGGTATAACACTGCTGAGTACCTGGTATTATAATGCTGAAGTACCAATGGACAGGCATGAGTATGGGTGGTTCCTAGCCTGGGGCAGGAACTCTCCCCTCCACAGTTCTTTGTGATCGTAGCCACCACCTCCTGAACTCTTCCTCCTAGACCCTTATTCTCTTTGGCCACATCTAAAGAGGAAGTTGTGAGGAGTGCTCCCTTAGGGGCTAGGCAACTTCCTGCCAGAGGTTGTTTTAAGGCTTAACTAAAAGACTTAAGCTTTTTACACAGGCTTGTGGTTTCTTTGACAATGCAGTTTCCTCAAACATTTGTTAAGTTTCTAACCTATTTGCATCCAGACCCATCCATTTGCCAATATTCACACTCAGTGTTCCTTTTGGAAGACATGGTTTTCAAGTTTGTTTTATTCTTTTGCCTTCTTGGGCTCCCCACCCCCCTCCATCCCACGGACCCCAACACACGCGCACACAACACACACACACACACACACACACGCACACACATTCCCTTCAATGTGAGAGTTATTTCCTTAAAGCTAGCTGAAATCAAAGAACACCCCTTTATTCAGATATTTTCCACAATTCACTTAAATCACCTGAGACATTTTCTTGGACCTTAGAAGCACACAGCCTTTTAAACTCCCATCCTTTACTATTTGGGAACTAGAAGCACTCAGATTTTCTAATTCTGCAGGCTTCACTATTCTGGATTTGTCTATTCTATTTAAGTAAATTGGCAAAATAGCCAATCGCTTGCTTTTTTAGTCTAAATTGATACATCATTTTCACAGCATAACAGTCACCCTTTTAAGATACACAATTCAGTGTTTTTTGGTTGTGCAAACCGCAAAGTTGTACAACCATCACCACTGTCTAATTTCAGAATATTTTCATCATCCAAAAAGAACCCTGTAACTGTTAGCAGTCCCTCCCCATTTCCTGTTCCCTCTATCCCATAGAAACCGTTCATCTGCTTTCTGATGTGCTAGGTTTGCCTATCCTGGATATCTCAGGTAAATGGAATCATACAATATCTGGTCTTTTGTGTCTGGTTTCTTTCACTTAGCAAAATGTTTTCCAGGTTCATCCACAATGTATATGAATCAGTATTTCATTTTTTATGGCCGAATAATATTCCCTTGAATAGATATACTATATTTTGTTTATCTATTCATCTGTTTGTGTGTGTGGACTGTTTCCACTTTGGAGCTATTATGGATAATGCTGCCATGAACACTGTGAACAAGGTTTTGGGTGGATGGATGTTTTCATTCCTCTTGGATATCTAGGGTGGAATATGTGGGTCATACAGGAGCTCTATGTTTAAGACTTTGAGAGACTGTCAAATGCTTTTCCAAAAAGGCCATCCCATGTGACATTCTCACCAGCAATGCATGAGGGTTCCAATTTCTCCATATCCCCACCATCACTTGTTTGCCTCTATTTGATTATAGCCAAGTTAGTGGGAGGGGAGCTGTATCTCATGGTTTTATTTGCATTTCCCTAATGACTAATAATGTTGAACATCCTTTTGTGCTTATTAGCCATTTATACATCTTATTTGGAGAAATGTCTATCAGAGCCTTTGCCCATTTTTCATTTTCATTCACCTCAAATTATTTTCTAATTTCCCTTGGGATTCCTTCATTGATCCATTGGTTATTTGGAAGATATATGTTTTGTTTCAACATGTTTGTGAATTTCTTTCTGTTACAGCTTTCAAGTTTCATTCTATTGTGGTCAGAGAACATATATTATTATAAACTTCTTAAATTTTTTGAGATTTGCTTTATAGCTTGACATATGGTCCATCCTAGAGAATGTCCCATGTGCACTTGAGAAGAATATATATTCTGCCATTGTTAAGTGCAGAGTTCTACTGCTCTCTGTTAGGTCTAGTTTTCTTACATTGTTGTTCAAATCTCTATTTTCCTATTGATCATCTGTCTGTCCAGTATTATCTGTGTGTTCCATGTATTACCGAAAGTAAGATACTGAAGTCTTCAACTTTTCCTGTTAAACTGTCTGTTTCTGTCTACAATTCTCATTTTTTGCATCATGTATTTTGGGGCTCTTTTGTCAGAGGCATATGTGTCTATAACGCTATATCTTCTCGATGGATTGATTCTTTTCTAATAATAAAAGAAATGAAAATATTCTTCTCTGTTTCCAGAAACAATTTTTGTCTTAAAGACTATTTTGTCTGATATTAGTATAGCCATTCCAGTTTCTGTTGGTTACTATTTGCATGATATATCTTCTTCTGTCCTTTTACTTTCAACCTATATCTGTCTTTGAATCTAACATATGTCTCTTGCAGACAGCATATAGTTGGGTCATGGATATTTGTTTCTTTGTTTGATCGGTTTTTATTCATTCTGCCAATCTCTGGCCAATTCTAATCTGAGCTCATCTTTTTCTTGTAATATCTTGACAACCGCAGCCAACAGTAGCCAACATACATTACTAGTGTTCTAGAGATATCACATAAATGAACATGGGTTCTACCTCCCAAGTTAGATAAATTAATACTATTTCAGCACTACAACACTGAGGTATGTCTATTCTCCAACATTAGTTTTCTGCTTAGCATGCCACCAGATAATTAAGCTGTTAGGGCAATGCCATACTTAGAGGTACCAATATCTGTAGAAATATGAAATTTATATTAATCAGAGTATGATAAGCTGTACTGTGGCAATAAATAAACCCCAAACTCTTAAGTGTCTAACCCAGCAGAGGTTTATTTCTCACTATGTCACTGTCCACCTCGGCAACTCTTCTGCACTGCCCTCTCCAAGCAGAAGTTCCTTACCTATGGCAATTTAGCTCTCTCGAAGTTCTTAACCTCTGGAACAACTGATAAGAAAGAGAGTAGCTGATAATGCAAGGGGTATATTGCCAGGTTTGAAAATGGCATACGCCACTCCTGCCATACCTAAAGGGCCACACTTAGTCACAGGTCTCCAACTCAACTGCAACATAGAAACTTTGTAGGAACACATTGATATTTGGCAGTCACTAGTAATCTCCACCACATCTCTGTCCCCTAAACATTCTAGAATTCCACCTCTAAAGTTGGAAAAGGAGGATTAGAGTCCACTATTTTATGAATACAGGCCATTCAGAACAGGAGGAAGCAACATGATTAAAGTGCAATGGGCTCTGGAGCCAGGCTGCCTGGGTTCAAATCTTGGATCTACTACTTAGTAATTATTCTGTCACCTCCAGCTCCATATTTCACCCCTGTAAGTTTTAGTTCCTCATCCTAAAGTTGGGATTAAGTAGTACCTAGCTAGCTCCTAGGTTTAGATTCAAGATAAAATGAGACAATCCATGTAAAAACAGCACAGTGCCTGTCATGGCAAGGGTATAGCAGATGTTACCTCTTCTTAAAGAGCTAGAAAATAATGGGAAGGGAAATGAAACCATACAGCGAATCTTATTGCCATTAATGATATTTTCCTCTGCATGCCTGATTGGATATGTGATTGTCTTGGTGGGTGGGGAGTCTAAGAAGTGGCAGAAAAGTGCAAGGCCGGACAGAAGAGGTGCTAATGGGCCTATTTATAGGAGCGAAATGGGCATCTGATAACGGTATTAGCTCTCGAAAGTGCATGGTCCGAGCCTGAGAATGCTCCCCTGAGGACTTAGAGAGGAGGAAAAGAGCCTTAATTGGAGTGTGATTTACAGCCTGATCATACTCCTACCCACAGGAGAGTGGAGCTGCCTGCATGGGGTCAAGAAACTTGGACTTGACTTTGCCTGCCTCTGATATTCCAAACCACAGGGTTCTGCAAAGCCCAGGAGGAAGGACTGCAGGGAAACCAGCAAGTGGGCATCTGTCACCACCACTCTGGGGGCTGAACCATGGGCTCTTGTGGTTGCAGCTGAGGGGCGATGTTGCAAGGAGACCAGAGAGATAAAGGCCTCACCTGAGCTATGTGTGGTCTGTCTGGCGTTTGAATTCAGGATCTTCGTCTGAGAGCCCTGTGGTTAAAAGCACAGGTTCTGGAGTCAGACTGATTGAGTTCAAACCCCAACTCTGACCTTGAATGAACTGTGTGATTTTTTATTTTATTTTATTTTATTTTTGTCTTTTTAGGGCCGCACTCGCAGAATATGGAGGTTCCCAGGCTGGGGGTCTAATCGGAGCTGTTGCTGCCAGACTACACCACAGCCACAGCAACTCCAGATCCGAGCCGAGTCTGCAACATACACCATGGCTCACGGCAACGCCAGATCCTTAACCCCACTGAACGAGGCCAGGGATCGAACCCACAACCTCATGGTTCCTAGTCGGATTCGTTTCTGTTGCACCACAATGGGAACTCCGAGAACTGTGTGATTCTAAACCAGTCACTAACTCCCCAACCTGAGAGTCTTCATCTATGAGCTGAAATTGATATTATTGTGTTGGCTGTCTTCTCTCTGCCCTTCCATGTCTACTCTCCAGCCTTCCCTACATGCTCGGGCCAGAGTCCTGGGAGACTGGCCTCTAAGAACCATAATCAATGGACTCCATCGCTCTCTGGCTTCCAGTAGTGTCCAAGAAATGGGCAGGTAGGAGAAGAACAAAATCTTGGAATTTATTTCCATAGACCCCACACTGCTGGGCCATTAAGGGTCAGCTGTTGACCCTCTCCAAAAAACCGCAGTTACTTTTCAGACAATCTTCTTATAGCTTTCTCCAGGGGTTTCAAAAACTACTACTTCCTCTGGATTTCCCATCGTGGCGCAGCAGAAATGAATCTGACAAGGAACCATGAGGTTGCAGGTTTGATCCCTGGCCTCACTCAGTGGGTTAAGGTCCGGCGTTGCCATGAGCTATGGTGTAGGCCAGCAGCTGTAGCTCTGATTAGACCCCTAGCCTGGGAACCTCCATATGCCACAGGTGCGGCCCTAAAAAAGAAAAAAAAACAAACAAACAAAAAACACAAAAAATCCCCACTACTTCCTCTTTCCTCTTCAGGCCTGGCACGGCCCACTGCCATGAGCCCCAAGATACTCTAACATGCCTTTCCTTAAACTCTCCCCATTTAATCCCCTTATTCATGCTCTTCAGTTGCTCACTTTTGTTTTTTTGTTTTGTTTTGTTTTTTGTCTTTTTGCAATTTCTTGGGCCGCTCCCTCAGCATACGGAGATTCCCAGACTAGGGGTCTAATCGGAGCTGTAGCCACCGGCCTACGCCAGAGCCACAGCAACGTGGGGTCCCAGCGCGTCTGCAACCTACACCACAGCTCATGGCAACGCCGGATCCTTAACCCACTGAGCGAGGCCAGGGATCGAACCCGCAACCTCGTGGTTCCTAGTCAGATTCACTAACCACTGAGCCACAACGGGAACTCCAAGTTACTCACTTTTGAGTGCCAAGATCTTGTCTGATTCAACTGTGTTTGCGATGCGTAGCTAGCTAACTGGTTCACAGTGATTCCCCTTCTCTGAGAACAGCACTTAGAAAAAGTTGAGGGCCCCCAGTGGTTGTGCCCTTCAACCTGATTGGCCCAGGAATAAATGCCTGACCCAATCAGATTCTCCCTCAAAGGCATGTGGTATTTTGAACAAAGAAATAGCAGGAATTAGGAGCCACTAGGCCTGCCCAGATTTATGCCCAAATCTACCTTCTAAGGAGCCTATAAAACTAAGCAAGAATGGATTTCTACCCTTTCAAATTTTGATTATTCAAGCCCCTTCCTATCCCATGAGATACCCTATTATCCTTTCAATATATCTCTTCTTTACTTAGCTAGCAGGATTGGTTTCTGCTGTTTACAGTCTAAAGAACCTCAATAATCACAGCACCTCACAGAATTTTTATGAGATAATATGTATAGTGCTAGTATATGGGAAGTGCTCCATAATTTGTAGCATTTAGTATTTATAAAAGAGGAGCTATAATATTTTTTTAAAATGCAATCAAAAATGGGCAGAAGGGAGTTCCTGTTGTGGCGCAGTGGTTAACGAATCTGACTGGGAACCATGAGGTTTCGGGTTCGATCCCTGGCCTTGCTCAGTGGGTTAAGGATCCGGCGTTGCGGTGAGCTGTGGTGTAGGTTGCAGTCGTGGCTTGGATCCCGCATTGCTGTGGCTCTGGTGTAGGCCAGTGGCTACAGCTCTGATTAGACCTCTAGCCTGGGAACCTCCATATGCCACAGGAGCAGCCCTAGAAAAGGCAAAAAGACCAAAAAAAAAAAAAAAATTGGGCGGAAGACCTAAACAGATATTTCTCCAAAGAAGATATTATAGATGGCCAATAAGCACATGAAAAGATGCTCAACATCACTAATTAAGAGAGAAATGCAAATCAAACTACAATGAGGTATCGCCTCACGCCAGTCAGAATGGCGGCCATCACTAAAAAGTCTACAAATACTAAATGCTAGAGACAGTGTGGAGTAAAGGGAACTCTCCTACACCGCTAGTGGGAATGTAAATTGGTGCAGCCACTATGTTGTGAGCCACAAGTCTGGTGCAGCCATTATGAAAAACAGTATGGAGGTTCCCTTAAAAACTAAAAATAGAGTTCCTATGTGATCCAGCAACCCTACTCTTGGGCATATATCCAGAAAAGATAAAAACTCAAAAAGATATATGTGCCTCAAAGTTCACTGCACCACTTTTTTACAAAAGCCAAGACATAGTAACAATCCAAGTGTCCATCAAATGATGAATGGATAAAGAAAATATAGTGCATATATACAGTAGAATATTACTCAGCCATAAAAAAGAATGAAATAATGCCATTTGTAGCAACATGGATGGCTTAGAGATTATCATACTAAGTGAAATAAATCATACAGAGAAAGACAAATACCATATGATATCTGTTACATATGGAATCTAATATATGCCACAAATGAATCTATCTATAAAACAGAAACAGGAGTTCCTGTTGTGGTGCAGTGGTTAACGAATCCGACTAGGAACCATGAGGTTGCAGGTTCGGTCCCTGCCCTTGCTCAGTGGGTTGACGATCCGGCGTTGCTGTAAGCTGTGGTGTAGGTTGCAGACTCAGCTTGGATCCTGCATTGCTGTGGCTTTGGCGTGGGCCGGTGGCTGCAGCTCTGATTAGACCCCTAGCCTGGGAATCTCCATATGCCGCGGGAGCGGCCCAAGAAATAGCAAAAAGACAAAAAATAAAAATAAAAAATAAAAATAAATAAAACAGAAACAGACTCACAGACATAGAGAACAGACTTATGGTTGGCAAGGAGTGGGTGGAAGCGGGATGGACTGGGAGTTTGGTGTTAGCAGAAAAACTATTACATTTAGCATAGATAAGCAATGAGGTCCTACTGTATAGAGCAGGGATCCTACTATATACTGTATAGTCTCCTGGGATACTATACTTCAAAAGAATGTGTGGGAGTTCCCGTCTTGGCTCAGTGGTAACAAATCCAACTAGGATCCACGAGGATGAGGGTTCGATCCCTGGCCTCACTTGGTGGGTCGGGTATCCGGCATCACCGTGGGCTGTGGTATAGGCTGCAGTCCCAGCTTGGATCTCACATTGCTATGACTGTGGCATAGGCCAGCAGCTGCAGCGCCAATTTGACCCCTAGCCTGGGAACTTCCATATGCCACGGGCATGGCCCAAAAAGCAAAGAAAGTAAAATAAAGAAATAGAAAGAAAGAGAGAAAGAGAGAAAGAAAGAAAGAAAGAAAGAAAGGAAGGAAGGAAGGAAGGAAGGAAGGAAGGAAGGAAGGAAGGAAGGAAGGAAGGAAGAAGGAAAGAAGGAAGGACGGAGGAAGGGAGAGAAGGGTATATATATATATATATATATATATATATATCACTGAGTCACTTTGCTGTGTAGCAGAAATTGGCACAACACTGTAAATCAACTATATTTTAATAAAAAATAAAATAAACAAAAAAGATTAAATACTTGAACAAATGTAAGTACTATTCATTACTAAAAGGGTACTCTCGGGGGGATAATATAAATTTGTGGCCCATATATGTGGTTAAACACTAAAACCCCGAGTGGCTGCAGATGGAAGATGTTTAATGGTAGGAGACCAGGAGGTGGGATTCCATGACTGGGCACTAAGGAGCCTTTTGTAAGTCAGCATCCACCATTGTCAACAGCCCATGCTCAAGGCCTGGCCCAACATGAGGCACAGATGAAGCTGGCAAAGACCCTCAGATGTTTCTAGTTGCTGCTTTTCAACGGGACAAGGCCGACAGAAGCTGCCTAGACAGGTCTGAGCCAGGGAGGAACTTCGGGAGCAAGACCAGAAAGAGATTTTACCCAGGTGGCTATAGGCAGAGTGGAGCCAGCAGTATGGACCAAATATCAGATACAAAAGACAACGTGCATTTAAAGATGAAAAAAATGCCAGGTCAGGAACAGGAGGGATCAAGGGCAAGCTAGAACACAGTGTGTGGGGCTATCAGAAGGGGTTAAGATCCAAAGTTGTCAACCAGGTGACAGTTGTCAACCCGAGGTGGTTCAGCAGGTAAGAACCCAACATAGTGTCCATAAGGATGTAGATTAAGGATCCAGTGTTCCTGCAAGCTGCAGTGTACGTCACAAATGCAGCTGGGATCTGGTGTTGCTGTGGCTCTGATTCAACCCTGAGCCCAGGAACGTCCATATGCTGCAGGTGTGACTGCTAAAAAACAAAAAAACAACCACCACCAAAAAAATAAGTTGTAAACCAGAGGACATTAGAGCCTGTTTTCTGAGTTTTTTGTTTTGTTTTGTTTTGTTTTTTGTCTTTTTAGGGCCACGCCCAAGGCATATGGACGTTCCCAGGCTAGGGGTCAAATCAGAGCTACAGCTGCCAGCCACAGCAACTCAGGAACCAAGCCAAGTCTGCGACCTACACCACAGCTCACGGCAACACCAGATCCTTAACCCACTGAACAAGGCCGGGGATCAAACCCAAAACCTCGTGGTTCCTAGTCAGATTCGTTTCCTCTGTGCCACAATGGGAACTCCTAGAGCCTGTTTTAATGTCATGTTGACCCTGTGGTCCAAAGGCCATCCCTAGTATCTTAAGAAGTCCATGCACAGGCAGACACACTGGATGAAATTAAACCTCTTTGAAAGAATGGCGACTGAAGATTAGCTCATTTACTGTGAACTTGGAGCAACTGCTGGTGGAAAGACTGGGAATTCTCCACTGTTGATACTAAACCACATTCTAAGAAAATAAATCATTTCAGGATAGCCAATGTGGGACACAGACGGCTTGAGACCAAGAAGAGGATTAAGAACTAACACAGGGATAAAACAACAAAAAAAGGGAAAGCCAGAGTTCCCTTCGTGGCTCAGCGGGAACGAATCTGACTAGGAGCCAGGAGGTTGCGGGTTCAATCCCTGGCCTCGCTCAGTGGGTTAAGGATCCGGTGTTGCCCTGAGCTGTGGTGTAGGTCACAGATGTGGCTCAGATCTGGCATTGCTGTGGCTGTGGTGTAGGCTGGCAGCTGTAGCTCCGATTAGACCCCTAGCCTGGGAACCTTCATATGCCGCAGGTGTGGCCCTAAAAGGACAAAAAGACCAGGAGGAAAAAAAAAAAAAAGAAAGAAAGGAAAGTCGACAGAATCCTGACAGAGCTGATTCCTCAGCCCCAGCTGGCTGTGGTGAAGAGGAACTAGCATCAATAACTGAACAATGCTTTATCTTCTGTGTGATTACTTGTGTCTAGACATTTGCTTCAGTCCACTTGTACAGTTCTCATCCCTAATGTCAGTTCAGTCCTTCCAGAATAACATTTGTGTCATCATTGTCTTTCTAGACTTTCAAGGAAAGCCCTTCTCAGGGGATGGTAATAAGACACCTACCATCACAGAAAGACACCTTGATCTGATAGCTTCCAACACGTAGTCAGCTGCTCAGGTCCTGGTACTCAGATTAAACAGACCAGGTAACAGCTCTCCCCGCCTCCCCCATCTACATCCTTAGATACCTGCAGAACAAGCCGGAACAGGCCTCATCACCATGTGGGTGTGCCAGCTATTACACAAGCACGTGGATTAATTAACAAATTAATTAATTAAGGTCCGGATGGAGAACTGGGTCAGACATGAAGGAGCCCAACAGACAAGTATGCAGATCGCTGAGAATGTGACCAGGGAACGTGCCAGCAGTTGTGCTAAGTCAATAAGAATGTGTTGCCGAGAGATGCCCGGTCTTGCAAGCTGACTGAGCATTCTTCTCCCCCGAGTACCTGAAGGAGCGTGGTCACAGCCCCAGAACAGCAGGTGAGGCAGGGGTGGGAGTTGGAGGGGTGGGAGATGGACTGGCCTTGGGGGGATGTTCAGGGCTGCGAAGCCCTCATGGGCAGCTGCTGCTCCTCAGCTCCCCTTGGGTAGAGGCTGCCCTGGACTGTGGGCAGCAGAAGAGGGGGCAGAGTTTCCAAAAGTCAGACCCACTGCTTTCCTAGTTCTAGAAGTGCCCCTCAGGACCACCTCAGCCTTTCTGCTGGGACCCCTGCCCCTAGAGCCTCAAGTCACTCACAAAGGAAACGCGCTCAAGGCTCTCGTTCCCGCTTTGCCCTCTTCAAAAAGTGAAAATGTTCTCTCTCCCTCTCTTCTTTTATAAATACATTTGTTGCTATTTTTATGCTTGCCCCCCTAAATTCAAAAATATCAATAACTGTACAGCAACACAAAGGAAAGGAAACTTTTTTTTTTCTGTCTTTTTTTTTTTCTCAGGGACCCACTCACGGCATATGGAGGTTCCCAGACTAGGGGTCGAATTGGAGCTAGAGCTGTTGGCCTACACCACAGCCACAGCAACACCAGATCTGAGCCACTTTAACCCACTGAGCGAGGCCGCGGATCGAGCCTGCATCCTCATGGATCCTAGTCAGGTTCATTTCCACTGAGCCATGACGGAACTCCCCAGGAAAGGAAACTTCTAAATAGTAATTTCCCAGGCTACACACTCTTGGAGGGGGTGGGCATTTGTGCCCCCACACCTCCTCCGAGCTGCAGTTTTAACATTGAGGCAAAAGATCTGAATTTTAATAAAAATATGACATTCTATCAAAAGGCGGGGGGGGGGGCTTCTTTGAACCATTCCTTTTAAAAAGGGCTGCAGAGAAGCATCCTGTGTATCAGACTTCTAGCTCTCCTACACAAAGTTCAACTGGGAATCTGTTTCAGGTGCGAACACCATGATATGTCCCCCCATAGTCTCAGGACCACCTCAGCCTTTCTGCATCCCATTCCTCACAGTTGCAATTGACGGAGCTGACTAACCATGTGGAAATTTACCCACCAAAAGCTTCGAAAGAAAGTTGCATGGAAAGTTACAGAAGGTCACCAAGGAAAACTGAGCTGCTGGGGGTGGAGGAACACAGCAAAATCTTTGCAGATCTTTGCAGAGCTGTGCCACTGAGCCCGCCTCCTCACCTTCTTGTCAGTTCTGCTGGCTGACTCCTTATAACATTGCCAGACTTCATGTAACACTCTGGTCTAGAGTGAGAAAAGGAAGCAAATGTTCAAGACATGTTTAGAGGTACCTGTTCTGCCTGCATTTCCTTCTCTGGGAACTGGCCCTGCTTGGTTTTATTTATTGAGCACCTCCTGTATTTCAAACCATATAAGTGGAGATACAAAAAGGGGTAGGGGGGCAGTTCCCATCATGGTGCAGTGGAAGCAAATCCAACTAGGATCCATAAGCATGCAGGCTCAATCCCTGGCCTCACTCACGGGGTTAAGGATCTGGAGTTGCCAATAGCTGTGGTGTAGGTCACAGATTCAGCTCGGATCCTGCGTTGCAGGCCGGCAGCCTGGGAATCTCCGTATGTTGCAAGTGAGGAGTTCCCGTTGGGGTTCAGTGGTTAACGAACCCCAATGACGAGGAACCATGAGGTTGCAGGTTCAATCCCTGGCCTTGATCAGTGGGTTAAGGATCCAGCAGTGCCATGAGCTGTGGTGTAGTTTGCAGACACGGCTCGGATCCCACATTGCTGCAGCTCTGGCGTAGATTGGCGGCTATGGCTCCGATTGGACCCCTAGCCTGGGAGCCTCCATATGCCATGGGAGCAGCCCCAGAAAAGGCCAAAAAAAAATTAAAAAAAATAAAATAATAAAATAAAAACATATGTTGCAGGTCAGGCCCTAAAAAGACAAAAGACAAAAAATAAACAAGTAAAGAAGATAATTTTGAATAATGATACTTGCTATGAGTTTATTTTTCTTTCATTTCTAAAAGTTTTATTGAGGTATAGTTGATTTACAAGGTTGTGATCACTTCTGCTGTACAACAAAGTGACCCAGTTATACTTGCTATGAGTTTTTTCAAACACAAACAAAACAAAATGATGTTCTAGAGAGTGATATGGGAGAAAGGCTGCCTATTCTAGGTAAAATAGATTAGGAAGATGTAAATATGAGCTTACACGTGAATAAGAAGGAGTTGTGGCTGCAATGACCATCCTGGACAGAAGGAACAGCAAGTGTAAAGGTCCTGGAGCAGAAATGAAAGAGCAACAGAGAGGCCAATGTGGCTGAAGCCTATAAAACGAGGGTGGTAGAAGGTGTTTGCAGAAGTGCAGAGGCCACAGTAAGAAGCTTGGGGTTTGGGGTTTTTTTGTTTTGTTTTGTTTTGTTTGTCTTTTCTAGGGCCACACCCTCGGCATATGGAGGTTCCCAGGCTAGGGGTCTAATCAGAGCTATAGCCATGGGCCTACACCACAGTCACAGCAACTCGGGATCCAAGCCGCGTCTTCGACGTACACCACAGCTCACGGCAACGCCAGATCCTTAACCCCCTGAGCGAGGCCAGGGATCGAGCCTGCATCTTCATGGATGCTAGTCGGATTTGTTAACCACTGTGCCACGACAGGAACTCCAGAAGCTTGGGTTTTATGTTAAAGGCAATGGGAAATCACTGGAGAACCTTAAACAAGGCAATGGCATAACCTGACATTTTTTTTTTTTTTAGTACAAACTCTCTTCCATATTTTATTTGCTAATGTACAGCTGATTTCTAAATTAAGAGTGTGCTTACAAGACAGGTAAACTCCTATTGTGGTGCAGCAGAAACTAATCCGACTAGTATCCATGAGGATGCAGATTTTATCCCTGGCCTCACTAAGTGGGTTAAAGATCCAGTGTTGCCATGAGCTGTGGTATAGCTCACAGACACAGCTTGGATCCCGAGTTGCTGTGGCTGTGGTATAGGCCAGCAGCTGCATCTCTGATTAGACCCCTAGCCTGGAAACTTCCTTATGCCGCAAGTGTAGCCCTAAAAAGCAAGCAAGCATGCGAGCAAGGGAAAGAAAGAAAAGAAAGAAAAGAAAGAAAAGAAAGAAAAGAAAGAAAGAGAAAGAAAGAAAGAAAGAAAGAAAAAGAAAGAAAGAAAGAAAGAAAGAAAGAAAGAAAGAGGAAGGAAGGAAGGAAGGAAAGAAGAAAAGTAGCAAGAAAGAAAGGAAGAAAGAAAAGAGAAGGTAGGTTAGGAAGTTATTCACTCCAATCCATTTAATAAGTCTGGTTTTGATGGAACTTTTAAATAACTTTTGGTAATTAGTGCATATTGGCTCTTAGATTTCAAATGAGATGAAAGAATCTGGTTTCTTTTTTATTTAGAATTATTGTAGATTTAGCCCAATCCAAGGAGTTTCTCCTAATGAAACAGTTTGAATAATTCCTTAATTCTCACAAGGAAAATGTGTGCTGTTCATATACTCCCATCACCTTTTTTCTTTCTTTCTTTTTTTTTTTTTTTTTTGTCTTTTTAGGGCCATACTTTCGGCATATAGAGGTTCCCAGGCTAGGGGTCAAATTGGAGCTGTAGTCACTGGCCTATGCCATAGCCACAGCAATGTGAGATCTGACTTACACTACAGCTCATGGAAACACTGGATCCTAACCCACTGAATGAGGCCAGGATAGAACCTGTGTCCTCATGGATGCTAGTCAGATTCGTTTTCTGCTGAGCCATGACAGGAACTCCCCATCACCAAATTTTAAATGTTCAAAGTTTTGAACTCTGCTTGTGATTGGGTCGGAGTCAGAACACTTTTTCCATAAAGACCCAGATATTTCAGGCTTTGAGGCTTTACGGTCTCTATCACAATCTGCCCTTGTAGTGCAGAGGCAGCTGTAGATAATACATAAATGACTGCCTGTAGTTGTGTTCCAATATGACTTCAGTTATAAATACTAAAATGTGAATTTCATACAATTTGAATGTGACATGAAAAACTATTATTCCTTTGATTTTTATTTTTTGTTGTTGTTGTTGTTGTTTGTTTGGTTTTTTTGCAAGATTTTAGCACCAGTCTTGGTTTAAGATTAATGTAAAAACAAGTGGCAGGCCAGATTTAGCCAGCGGTTTAGCCAGGCTGTATTTTCTTAATTCCTGCTTTACATGATTCAGGACCTGATAGACTTTTGGTTGTTGTTGTTGTTGTCTCATCTTTTTAGGGCTGAACCTGCAGCATATGGAGGGTCCCAGGCGAGGCCTCAAATTGGAGCTTTAGCTGCCAGCCTACACCACAACAACGAGGGATCTGAGCCACATCTGCGACCTACACCACAGCTCACGGCAACACCAGATCCTTAACCCACTGATCGAGGCCAGGGATCAAACCTGCGTTCTCATGGATATTGTGGGATTCGTTTCCACTGAGCCACAATGGGAACTCCAGTGATAGACATTTTTTAATGGAATCATTTTGGCTACTGTACGGAAAGTGACTCAAGGGACATGGGGAATAATGATGGAAGCAGGAAAAACAATCAGGAGGTAATTGGCACAGTCCAAGCAAGACGTGATGGCAGCCTTGACAGGGTAGTTGCAGTGGAGCTGGAAAGAAGTGGACACAAAAGTACATTGTGGAGGCACTGACAGGGCTTGCTGATGTAGTAAATGGGAGCAGAGGAAGAAAGGACAGAGTGAAGCATGATCTGGAGTTTTGGTCTTCAAAAAATGTGGGCATGTCATTTACTCAGGCGGAGAAGATCGAGAAGGAAGAGGTTTGGGGGAACATCAAGAGTTCTAGTTTGTGGAGTTCCCATCGTGGCAGAGTGTAAACGAATCCGCCTAGGAACCATGAAGTTGCGGGTTCAATCCATGGCCTCGCTCAGTGGGTTAAGGATCCAGCGTTGCCGTGAGCTATGGTGTAGGTCACAGATGCGGCTCAGATTTGGTATTGCTGTGGCTGTGGTGTAGGCTGGCATCTGTCACTCCAATTAGACCCCTAGCCTGGGAACCTCCATAAGCCACGGGTGCATCCCTAAAAAGCAATAAATAAATAGTTCTAGTTTGATACCTGTGAGGCTTCCAAAGGGAGATGTCCATTAAGTTGGAGTTCAGGGGATACTGGAGCTGGAGATAGGGATAGGAGGACTGGCTTTGAGGAGATACTTAAAGCCCCAGGACTAGATGAGACCCACTGGGGAAAGAGTAGGAGAGAAGAGAGGACTGAAGAAAGAGTCCATGGGGATTCTCAGAAGAGGAAGAATTAGCAAAAGCAAATGAAGATAGCCAGGGAATGAAACAGACAAGTCAGAAGAATGGCTTATCATGAAGGTCAAAAGCAGCCAGTTGTTCAAGAAGAAGGGAGGGGTCACGTTTGTGGAATGCTGCTGAGAGACAATACTACGAGGGCAAGGAAGTGACCTTTGGACTTGGCAATAATGTGTGTCCTTGAGAAGAAGAGTTTCAGAGGATGGGTGGAGATGAAAGAATGTCTAGAATGAAAATGAAAAAAAGAAAAAGGAGTTCCTTTTGTGGCTCAGTGGTTAACAAATCCAACTAGGAACCATGAGGTTGCAGGTTCTATCCCTGGCTTTGCTCAGTGGGCTAAGGATCTTGTGTTGCCGATGTAGGAGAAAATGTCCCTATAAAAAGGTAGAAAGGAGAGACCCTGGCCATGAGACTAAGCAAAGTCCAGCCAACTGCCCCTAACCATCCCTCCCCCACACATCTGCTTCTGTAAGCTTGCTCCCACATCTACTACCTTGCCTGATCTCACTCCGGTCTGACCAGCTAAGCTTGGACCCGGAAGAGGTAGCCCGTAAAAACCTTGTGAAACCCTTCTTCGGGGCTCAGACTCCTAAGAGGGATCTCCTCTGAGCCCGCCTGCGTAATACATCTGAGTTCTCCAACTCTCTGAGTGCTCACTGGTTTCTCGCCGGGTAAAAGAGCTGATGCACTGCAGCCACAGAGCTGCAGGGCTGTCACTAGAGCTGATACACTGTGGCGTGGGGCTGCTGGGCAGCTGCTGTAACACCGTGAGCTGTGGTGTGGGTTGTAGATGTGGCTCGGATCCCACGTTGCTGTGGCTGTGGTGTAGGCCAGGGGCTACAGCTCCAATTAGACCTCTAGCCTGGGAACCTCCGTATGACGTGGGTGCGGCCCTAGAAAAGACAAAAAGACAAAAAGCCAAAAAAAAAAAAAGAATGTCTAGAATGGTGACTGGGACTTCCATTAAGCTTGGGGGTTGGGGGAAGGTGGCTGAAACACACATGTAGCTCCTGACACCTGCTAAAGTAAAAGAGAGGGAACAAAACATCATGAGCCCACATGAACAAAGAGAATGGCATGAAGGTGACGGAGGACAAGAGAAGTTAATAAAACCTTGAAAGAGGTAAGAACCTGGATAATGTTAACTAAGCAAAGCAGGGAAAGCTGAAGCCAGAGTGCCTGCAAAGACGGGGGGGCGGGGGGGGGGTGTTGGTGAGGGTGCCAAGACGAAGGAAGCTGGTTCCAATCACTGAACCCTAGCAAGGCTCCTGAATTTGAGCCAAGGTGAGAAATGGGGTTGAAAACGGGAGGAGAGAGGGAGAAAGGATGACCAGGCTCTCCCAGAGCCCCTCCCTAAGCCTGCCCTGCCAGGAAGCCATCCTGCTGGGAAATATGTGATTTTTGTCCTGGCAACAATTGATCCAGAGAGACTCAAGGATGGAGTTCCCGTTGTGGCACAGCAGAAACGAATCTGACTAGGAACCATGAGGTTGCGGGGTTCGATCCCTGACCTGGCTCATTGGGTTGGGGATCTGGCATTGCCGTGAGCTGAGATGTGGGTTACAGACACGGCTTGGATCCTGCATTGCTGTGGCTGTGGCATAGGTTGGCATGTGTAGCTCCAATAGACCCCTAGCTGGGAACCTCCATATGCTGCAGGTGTGGCCCTAAAAAGAAAAAAAAAACAACAGAGAGACTCGAGGATAAGATCCCCGGGATGGGGAAATGAAAAAACAGAGAGACTCATGGATGAGAGATCCCAGGACGGGGAAGATAAAGGTGAGGCTAGACTGAAATAGGGGCGTTGACTAAAATTTGCATACCGGTTGGTGAGGCTCCTGACACCCTCCCCAGCTCAGCAGCCAGCCAAGCTTATAGCTCTCTCTCTCTGGAACAGACCAAGGAACTGTGAGTAGCACCCCTGCTGGGCTGGCAGCCAGGCTGGCTGTGTGCCAGCAGAGGAAGCCAGTCAAGATGAGAAGAGATAAAGCAGCAAAGATGAAAGATGCTAATGAACCAGGATATGGGGACAGCTTTAGGGTGGCAGCCTAAAGCCAGCACCAGGCAGTTAGTTCTTCCTCTCCTGTACTGTGAGACTGCCCAGCCCTCACACAAGCACCTTTACCAGGACAGCTGCATGCTCCCCAGATGAAGGTAGAGGACATCCTATAGAAGATTGAGTTTCCAGACCCCGTCCAAGCCCCATCCGCAGCTTTCCTTGGTCACTGTGAGGCAGAAGTGGCCAACCAGGCTGCAAGCTGCCTCTCCCTCAGAGGCTCTAGAATGGCCAGGAAGAACCCAGCGGCATTGCTCTAGCAGTGTCCCATTTCGTGAAAGGCCAGGTTGCTAGAGAGTATCTTGTACAGTCATCACATTTTACAGGTAAGGAAGACCAAGCACCGGGGAGTGGAACAATTTTCCTAAAGTCACAGAGCTTAATTGTTGAGAGAACTGCTGGAGGATAAAATTCTTGACTTGCAGTCCTGGCTTCTTTCCACTGCCCTACATTCCCTCCAACATGCTGAAAGGCTACTTTGACATGTAGGATTTGGGGGTTCCCATGGTACAACCGAAACCAAAATACTAAAACATGACACTGGAGATTGACTTTCATGCAGCACACAGCGTGCTAAATGCAGAGTCTGGCTGCGTGGATTCCAGTCCCACCCCTACTTCTTCTTCTTCTTTTTTTTTTTTTTTTTTTAGCTTTTTAGAGCCACATCTGCAACATATGGAGGTTCCCAGGCTAGGGGTCAAATCGGAGCTACAGCTGCCGTCCTACACCACAGTCACAGCAATGCGGGATCTGAGCTGCATCTGCGACCTACATCACAGCTCAAGGCAACACCAGATCCTTAAACAACTGAGCAAGGCCAGGGATCAAACCCTCGTCCTCATGGATCCTAGTCAGGTTTGTCAATGGCTGAGCCACGAAGGGAACTCCCCCACCCCTACTTCTCATTCTGTGCTATCACTTAGGCAAGTCACTGACCCACCTCTCTGGACTTAGTTTGTAAAACGTCCTTTGTAAAATGTGGAGAGAGTGACAGCACCCAGAGCAGAGGCAAATCTCAAGGGTCTGGGAGGACAGCCTGAATATGCTCTTTTGTTTTTGTTTGTTTGTTTGTTTTTGCTTTTTAGGGCCTCATCCACAGCATATGGAAATTCCCAGGCTAGGGGTCGAATCGAAGCTACAGCTGCTGGCCACAGCCACAGCCACAGCAAGGCCAGATCCAAGCTGCATCTGTGATCTACACCACAGCTCATGAAATACTGGATCTTTAACCCATTTAGTGAGACCAGGGATCAAACCTGCGTCCTCATGGATACTACTTAGATTCGTTTCCTCTGAGCCACAACAGGAACTCCACGAATATGCTTTTGAAATTTGAGATTTCTATCAGGGCTCCCTCTTCACTTATACATTTCTGCAAATTTTGCATACTATTCCTATACATATATTTGTTTTCATAGACATAAGTGGGAGTGGTATTCCCCACAAATAATCCACATCAAATTGATGCTCTAGGAAGATGGTCCATAGTTGTTCTAACTTGACTTACCCTCAGCACAGCATCATGCATCCCACTTTGAGATGTCCAGAACAGGAACTCTTAAAAGATTGCCAGTTACTACCATTCTCTAAAATTTCTCAAAGCTGGAGTTCCCATTGTGCTCAGCGGGTTAAGAACCTGACATAGTCTCTATGAGGATGAGAGTTCGCTCCCTAGCCTCACTCAGTAGGTTAAAGATTCAGCATTGTCACAAGCTATGGCATAGGTTGTAGATATGGCTAGGATCCTGCATTGCTGTGGCTGTGGCGCAGGCCAGCAGCTGCAGCTCTGATTTGACCCCTAGCCTGGGAACTTCCATATGCCACAGGTGCGGCCATAAAATAAAACAAAAAATACTACTCAAGGGAGTTCCTGTTGTAGCGTGGAGGAGGTGAATCCGACTAGGAACCATAGGGTTTCGGGTTCGATCCCTGGTCTCGCTCAGTAGGTTAAGGATCCAGCGTTGCCCTGAGCTGTGGTGTATGTGGCAGACGCGGCTCAGATCTGGTATTGCTGTGGCTGTGGTATAGGTCGGCAGCTGTAGCTCCGATTTGACCCCTAGCCCAGGAACCTCCATGTGCTGCAGGTGTGGCCCTAAAAAGAAAAAAAAAAAAAAAACTACTCAAAAAAAAAACACCAACTTCAACAAACCCAATCTCCACTCTGCTGACACAGGAACCAACATCCCCAAATCATCCATTCCTAGAAGGAAGTCAAATCTTGATGCTATTAATCTCCTCCGACACCTGAACGGGGGCCAGGATTCCCAGGGCATAAACTGGTAAATACACTGCTGTCTTAGAAGCTGTGAGTCCAGAGCAAACACAGGTGTTAAGTGGGAGCCGGCCCCCCCACATTCCTTCGGGATGGCCTGCACCCACCAGACATCTACAGTCTGACTCTCTGACCCTGGGGGCGGCCACTCCAAAAATGGTCACACCCAGGGGCCTTGTTTGAGCCTCTATCTCATACTCCATATGCCTCAGGTGAGGCCCAAAAAAGAAGAAAATAAAAGAAAAAGAAATTACCATCCTCCTGCCTCCCAGCCATTTCTGCAAAAGTGCCATTTGCTCTGAGAAGGTGTTCCCAAGAGCTCCACCCCCAGGCCGAGTTGGACACCCCCTCCTGAGTCCCACCTCGTCGTTTGGCGCAGTTCTTTCTTACAGTCTACATGGCTTGACAAGCCCATCCACCCCCTTCCACACTCTAGCCGTGAAACTTCCCCTTGGTGTCCATGGAGATCCTGCTGCCAGAAAGTCTCCTTTTATCATCCTTTGTGAAGGAAAGATGAAAGCAGCAGCCACAACGCAAGCTGGCATGGTGCCTGCCACCTCAGTGGGCCAAGCTGTGTGGCTCCACCCACCAATCTTCCAAGACCTCCCAGGTGCCTCACCCAATCCACAAAACACTGGGCCTCAGAGAAATCCCCTTCCTGCCACCCAAAACTGCCCTTTCCCATAGCAATTATTCCCTGGAGCCCTCTGCAAAGGAAATCTGAGTGTTGAAACTCCTTCCCGTAAGATCCCAGAAGAGGTGGGAGCCTGGGTCTCCAGCCTCCATACTTAGACCCTAGAAATGCTGGGGGAGCTCTCCCGCTGCTGCCTGCTTAGCATGGTTCTCCCTGGGAAAGAGGTTCCCAGCTTCTCTCCCCAGCAGGGCAGGGCCCCAGCAGGAAACCCAGGACCAAGGCCAGGGCACGGATCTCACCACCACCACCCTTCAGCCTCCTCCCACTTTGTTTGTTACTCTCTCTGTCCTACCCCATGGCAATGTTCCTGCCAGAGTACCTTTTTTTTTTTTTTGCTTTTTTAGGGCTGCACTTGCAGCATATGGAAGTTCCTGGGCTAGTGGTCCAATTGGAGCTATAGCTGCCAGCCTGCACCACAGCCAGAGCCACAGCCACAGCAATGCCAGATCCAAGCTGCGTCTGCCACCTGAACCACAGCTCACGGCAACACCGGATCCTCAACCTACTGAGCAAGGCCAGGGATCGAACCCACATTCTCATGGATACTAGGCAGGTTCATTACTGCTGAGCCACAACAGGAACTCCCGGAGTCCCTTTGTGTGGCCCTGACATTGTCCCCATCCCCGTCTCCTTCCCCCTCCACCTGTGGTGTTACAGGGCCCCCTCCTGGGTCCCCAGCATTCCTCACCCCAGATGCCCTGTTAGTAGTCATGGCAGGGTGTTCTGGGGTACAGTAACCCACAGGCATCCTCAATGGCTGAGGTCCCTTGAGGACAGGTAGCAGGGGCTGGCTAAAACACCCAGGTTCCCACCAGACTGGACAGATCCCACAAGTGAACTGTGGATTCAATTCCAGCCAATAAATATTATCAAGGCTCACTCTGCACTTGGCCCTGTTCTAGGTCCTGGAGGGACTCGCACAGCCCAACACAGCCCCTGAGGGGAGGCAGGCCTCAGAACCCACAATTAGGATCTGTTGACTATGCAGAGAAGACAGCTCATGATGGAAAGAACAAAAGAGTGAGGGAAGGGAACAGAGAAGAGGTCAGGACGGCCAGCCCTCTGATGGCCACACCATCCTGGGAGCAGATCAGAAGGCTGGCTTCCAACTGGGGAGCAAATGAAGGGAGCCAGGGATGCTAGCCAGCTTCACTATTCCTGAGCCAACCTGCCACTTCCCCACATCCCCGGCTCAATTCACAATTAGTGAGCATAGGCGAGCCCCCAACAAGGGGCAGGGCGGGAGGACCACACGTGTGCCATAGTACCACCCTGGGGGACCAATTCCTGATGTCAGAAAAATACCCCAGAACAAAACCAAAATGACTGTGCGTATGACAAGGAGGAGGAGAAGGGAGTACGGGAAGAAAGGATCCAGGGGTGCAGAAAGAGAGGGAGCCATGGGGCCCAAGAGGGAGGAGACAGGAAGCAAAAAGCAGAGTTGGCTGTGGACACACCTGAATGCAGGCTGAACTAAGACACACATGTGTCAGGCATCACGCATGCCCAGAAACAGGCCCTCTTCCAGTCCTTCCCACAGGGACACAGCGTACCTGACCGGCCTGCTTTGAGTACCAGGGGGAGTGACTGCAATGGACTCTCAGTCCAGGGTCGAATTAGTTCCCTACCATGGTACCTGAAGAGGGCCCCATTCTGGACTTTATTCAATCAGATACACACCTGTTTATAGACCACAAAGGAGAATTTGGTTACTCAGAATCTTTGGTTCTTAACACATTTTTATGTCAATTCATGGCCCCCTTTTATTATTTTATATATGTCATGCCACATGATTTCTGAAGACCTATTTGAAGGTCAAAATCAAATGACTGAAAGTCAGATAACACATTTGTATATTCCGGATGGGGAACAAAGTTAAAATATATTTGCTCCTTCAGGGGCAGTGAGAATTTCTGAGTTACGTGCAAAACAAACAGGAACTGAAAACATCTTGGTAAAGCTAAAGGTCATGCATGGCCTCTTTAAATATGTTGCAACCAAGGGCCACCCCTTTCCAGAAGCCCTGTACCCTCAGTACCCCGCAATAAACACATCTCTCTAAATCAGCAGATGGCAAGCTGTGCCTGACCAGCCAAATCCAGCCCACCGTCTGTTTTGTAAGGCCCCGTGAGCTAAGAATGTTTTTTACATTTTAAGTGGTTGGAAAAAAGCACAAGAAGCATCATATTTTGTGACACATGAAAATTACATGAATTCGGAGTTCCCATCATGGCTCAGTGATTAACAAATCCGACTGGTATTCATGAGGATGCAGGTCCCATCCCCGGCCTTGCTCAGTGAGTTAAGGATCCGGCATTGCCATGAGCTGTGGTGTAGGTCATAGACAAGGCTCAGATCCCACATTACTGTGGCTGTGGTGTGGGCCAGCAGCTACAGCTCCAATTCAACCCCTGGCCTGGGAACCTCCTTATGCCACAGGTGTGGCTCTAAAAAGACAAAAAAGAAAAAGAAAAAGAAAATTACGTGAATTCAAATGTCAGCAGTCAGCATCCACAGATAAAGTTGTACTGGAATACAACTAGAGTCATTCACTTCTGTATTGTCCATGGATGCTTTTTTTTTTTTTTTTTGTCTTTTTGCCATGTCTAGGGCCACTTCTGCGGCATATGGAAGTGCCCAGGCTAGGGGTCTAATCAGAGCTGTAGCCACCGGCCTATACCACAGCCACAGCAACGCAGGATCTGAGCCCGTCTGTGACCTACACCACAGCTCACGGCAACGCCGGATCGTTAACCCACTGCGCAAGTCCAGGGATCAAAGCCACAACCTTATGGTTACTAGTTGGATTCGTTAACTACTGAGCCACGATGGGAACTCCCTATCCATGGGTGCTTTTGAACTGCAATGCAGAGCTTAGTAGCTGCAACAGAAATGGGACAACCGGAAAGCCTAAAACATTTACCATCTAGCCCTTTACAGCAAAGTGTGCTGGTGCAGCTAAAGATTATCACACCAAGTCAAGTCAGTCAAAAGGAGAGACAAGTACCATATGATATCACTTATAGGTGGAATCTAAAACATGGCACATGGAATTCCGGTCGTGGCGCAGTGGAAACAAATCCGACTAGGAACCATGAGGTTGCGGGTTCAATCCCCAGCCTTGCTCAGTGGGTTAAGGATCCAGCATTGCCATGGGCTGTGATGTAGGTTGCAGATGCGACTCGGATCCCATGTTGCTGTGGCTCTGGCATAGGCTGGCAGCTGTAGCTCCGATTAGACCCCTATCCTGGAAACATCCATATGCCGCAGGTGGGACCCTAAAAAAAAAACAAAAAAAAATAGCACAAATGAACCTATCTACAAAACAGAAACAGACTCACAAACAGGGGGAACAGACTTGTGGTTGCTGAGGGAGAGGGAGTGGGATAGGTGGAGAGTTTGGGGTTAGTAGATGCAAACTACTCAATTTAGAATGCATAAGCAATAAGGTCCTACTGTACAGCTCAGGGAACTATAGCCCATCTCCTGAAATAGACCATGATAGAAAATAATATTTTCAAAAAGAATGTGTATAAATGTATGACTGAGTCACTTTGCTATACAGTAGAAATTGGCACAACATTGTCAATCAACTATAATTTTTTTTAAAAAAAAAAAAAAAGGGAAGAAAAGTGTGCCGGCAATTGCTTTAAACCAAAGTCTAGAAAAGGGACTCAAGACCTTTTTTTTTTTTTTGTCTTTTTGTCTTTTTAGGGCTGCACCTGCGGCTTATGGAGGTTCCCAGGCTAGGGGTCTAATTGAAGCTACAGCCACCAGCCTACGCCACAGCCTATGCCACACCAGATCCAAGCCGCATCTGCAACCTACACCAGAGCTCATGGCAACGCTGGATCCTTAACCCACTGATTGAGGCCAGGGATTGAACCCGCAACCTCATGGTTCCTAGTCAGATTCATTTCCGCTGTGCCACAACAGGAACTCCTTAAGACCCATGTTTCTGACTGTTCTTTCTCTCCTCCTTCCCCCTCCCACTCTTTATCTTCTTTCTGGGGCCAGAAGTGGATGTTGGTTTATTTCCTTTCCATAATATCTTCCTCCTTTCTGCCTCATGAGTAAGCCTTAGGGACTGGCATAGTGACATTCCCAAGGCCAGAGCTTTCTAGTGGGCGTGCCTCCAGCGGGCCATGGTGTGAAGAAAGTGGTATGGTGATGCCCACAGCCCTGAGGTGAGTGGGCAGCAACAGCACGTGAGCTGGTCACTCCTGGGGAGAGCTTGGCCTATAGATCTCCTTGGAGGGCCACCCCCCTTAAGTTCGACCCTTTTGGCCGCAAGGACAATGATCTTCCCCCAATCATTCGGCGGGGGGGGGGGGGCCTCCACCACCTGCACATGTCCCCTGGCCACCAACTACAGAGTGTGGACCAGGAGGCATGTGTGTCCAGGGACTGCAAAGTGCCCGCCAAGGGATGGAGGCAGGGCAAGGAGAGCAGGAGGGGGCTCCTGGGGGGCACAGCATCAGATGGCAGTGCCGAATCTCTCCACAAATAGCTACAGAAGCCATGCAATTTATTGTCCAAACTGGTACACTTTATTTTTTAAAATCAACTAAAGGAGTTCCCTTCTTGGCTCAGTGGTTAACACACCCAACAAGGATCCATGGGGGTGCAGGTTCGATCTCTGGCCTCGCTCAGTAGGTTAAGAATCCAGCATTGCTGTGAGCTGTGGTGTAGGTCAAAGACACGGCTCAGATCCTGTGTTGCTGTGGCTATGATGTAGGCCGGTGGCTACAGCTCCAATTAGACCCCTAGCCTGGGAACCTCCATATGCCTCAGGTGTGGTCCTGAAAAGGATAAATAAATAAATAAATAATAAATAAAATAAAATCAACTTGAATGAAGTATCATTTACATATAATAAAATGCACCTATTTTATAAATGCACAGTACTACGAGTGTTGACAGTTGTTAACACAGGTGATCCACCAGGGTAACCACTGCTGCAACCAAGACAGAAATCTGTGCCATTACCCCAAATTTCCTAGATACCCCTTTGCAGTTATTCCCCCCTCTCTCTACCCCCACTGCTGCCTCAGACAACTATTCATCAGCTCTCCATCACTGCAAATGTGTTGTGCCTGTTCTAGAATTTCAGATAAGTGGAATCAATCATCTTTTGTGTGTGTACTTTCTTTCATCTGGCTTCTTTCACTCAGAATAATATTTTTGAGATTTATCCATGTTATGTGTATCAACAACACCAAATGGATGGACTTTTTTCTTTCTTTTTTTTTTTTTTGTCTTTTTGCTATTTCTTGGGCCGCTCCTGCGGCATATGGAGGTTCCCAGGCTAGGGGTCTAATCGGAGCTGTAGCCGCCGGCCTACGCCAGAGCCACAGCAACACGGGATCCAAGCCGAGTCTTGCAACCTACACCACAGCTCGCAGCAACGCCGGATCATTAACCCACTGAGCAAGGGCAGGGATCGAACCTGCAACCTCATGGTTCCTAGTGGGATTCGTTAACCACTGCGCCATGACGGGAACTCCTTTTTTTTTTTTTTTTTTGAGTGAAAGAAGATGCTATGAATAGTCATGTCAAGTCAGAAAGCATAAATCAGAACCCTTTCAGGACAAGTCAGGACAATGGTTACTCTACATATATGGGCCACTTATCTCTTGCAGCAGCCAAGCTTTTTTTAGTTACATCCAGCCTGGCTGCAAGGTGACTGCTCTAAAAATGCATGTGTGTGCTGCAAATTAATGCTTCATCATTATCTCAGTATGTTCAAATCCAAGAGATCTGATGGATGCTAAATCCAATGCCTTATCACAAGAAATTTTAACACTTCATTTGTCAATGGAAGAAAAGAAAAGGCTTGTAGTCTTTAACCTAATTTCAACAGCTGTAAATATTTGAGTGGTTAAAATTTTTTGTCATTTTTTATCACCAGTTTCTATGAATGAATTTTCTTGTCAATGATGATTATCAAGAATTCCAGGAAATCATTAAAAATCTCGATCAGAAATTTAATGCTGCCGTTTCAGTTCAAAATTATATATAAAAAGATATGGGAGTTCCCGTCGTGGCTCAGTGGGTAATGAACTCAGCTAGTACCCACAAGGATGTGGGTTCAATCCCTGGCCTCGCTCAGTGGGTTAAGGATTTGGCATTGCCGTGAGCTGTGGTGTAGGTCACAGATGCAGCTCGGATCCCGCATTGCTGTGGCTCTGGCGTAGGCCAGCAGCTGTAGCTCCAATTCAATCCCTAGCCATGGAACTTCCATGTGTCACAGGTGCCGCTCTAAAAAGACAAAAGATAAATAAATAAATAAATAAATAAATGTTAGTAGGAGCAAGCTCATGTTTAATAATAGTATATTTGAAAATATTTATTTTGTATTTTATCCAAATTCAATATTACTAGTTTACTTTGTATCTTACTATAACGATAAAACATGAAAAAAAAAAAAGATGTGCATTTTTTTCACTAAGCCCAAATAGGTATCCCCAAATCTCCTTCAGTTTACCCTAGTGCGACATACAATATACTCATTTTCTCTGTGCTCGGGGGAGGCATTAGACAACTCAAGCCCAATCTATGGGGAAGTGGTAGCCCCAGCTGGAAGCCTGCTCTCTTGCTAAAGAAGTCTCTCCTGCCCTCTAGTGATAATTAGAGTAACTGAATCTCCTCGGGAAATCAGTGACATAAGGGGTTATTAAGCATCAGTTTTATACTTGCAAAAAGACCAAAGGCATTACACCTGCCTTGGGTTTTGGCAGGGGCAAGCCTTCATAGGTATCCCCCCTGTTGCTCCATGGGGTCTGGGGAGGTCCAGGCCGTGGCTCTTATTCCATGATTCCACCACCTCTCCCCCGCACCTTCTCCACTACTACAGATGGGCAAAACCTCCAACTTCCGGGCAAAATCTCCAGCGTCCCCAGACAGAAAACCACCCTTGCCATCATCTAGAATCACCGGCCACTGAACTTCCCCATCCACACCAGATGCAAGGACCACAGGAGGGGAGGGGGAGCACTCACCCTGTTCAGCAATCTGATATCAAAAGGCAAGCTCCAGGCCCCAAGTATCCAGGGGATTTGAGGTCCCCTTGGCACATCGAGAGAAAGGAAGTCAACTCCACCATAACAATTCTTGTGCCCCCACCCCAAGGTAGCAGCAGCAGGCAGCAAGCAGCTACCAAGAGGTAACGCAAAATCCATCAGCTGATAAATGAAGTACCTATTTCCAAACACCAATGCATAGGAATTCCTGTTGTGGCGCAGCAGGTTAAGGACCCGACGTTGTCTCTGAGGATGCGGGTTCAATCCCTGGCCTTGCTCAGTGGGTCAAGGATCCAGCGCTGCTGCAAACTGGGTGCAGGCCAGCAGCTGCAGCTCTGATTTGACCCCTAGCCCAGGAATTTCCATATGCTGCAGGTGCAGCCATAAAAGAAGGAAAAAAACATCAATGTATAGTTACATAAGTGAAAATTATATGAAAATTGGAACATATAGAAATTGAGGATCATTTATTCAGGTAGTAAAGAAATTATTGAGGACAACAAGGTTCTCCTCTGAATGAGAACTATAGACCATTTACTTTTTTTTTTTTTGTCTTTTGTCTTTTTAGGGCCGCACTCGCGGCATATGGAGGTTCCCATATGGGGTCTAATCGGAGCTGTTGCGGCCGTCCTATGCCATAGCCATAGCAACACCAGATCCAAGCCACGTCTTCTACCTATGCCACAGCTCATGGCAATGCTGGATCCTTAATCCAGTGAGCGAGACCAGGCATTGAATCCGCATTTTCATAGATATTAGATGGGTTAGTTAACCACTGAGCCGCGACGGGAACTCCAGACCATTTACTATCAAGATAACTTCAGTTCTGCTCTGAGTTCACATCCAAAAACCACCAATTCTAGGAGTTCCTATCGTGGCACAGTGGAAACGAATCTGACTAGGAACCGTGAGGTTGTGGGTTTGGTCCCTGGCCTCGCTCAGTGGGTTAAGGATCCCGAGTTGCTGTGGCTGTGATATATGCCAGCAGCTACAGCTCTGATTCGACCCCTAGCCTGGGAACCTCCATATGCCGCGGGTGCGGCCCTAAAAAGACAAAAAAAAAAAAACCCCTCAAATTCTAACAGTACATTCTAGTATTCAATTCTGTCCCATCTTCATCCTCATCTGCCACATTTGGAGACCTCAGCACCCACCCCCTCGCCAGCTTGCCAGGAAATGTCATCTCAGACTTGGTAGTTAATTAATCCCTTTTCTCTGGACTATGTAAATGGGGCCATAAAGCAGCTCTCCTGTGCCTCCCAGGATGTCAATCTCCAGATCAGTGGGGCCCCACTGGACAAGACTGCAGTCATTAGCAGATAAACACCACTGAGTCACCATATGGCCGAGTTCTAATGATCTCTTGAGGACACTTCCCTGAAGCCCTATCATACTGGTCTTTATAAAGATGAATTTTATCATGGGTTCTATATTGGTTAGGACTTTTTGGTTTCAGGAAGCAGCACACACACACACACACACACCACACACGTGACTAATTGGACACACACAAGCAAAAAGAAAAAGGGTCCATGAAACTAAAAAGTCCCAGGGTTGGGTATATGCAGGCAAAGCATCCTAAGTGGCTCAAAGAATGGCACTGGTCCAGCTCAGCCTCTGCTCTGCCCTCCTCCTGGTTAACTTCAATCTCAAATATCACAGCTACAGTAAAATGACTCCCAGCACATCCAAGCCTTCATCTTCCCAGACACAAGTCCAATGGGGAAAGATCAACTCTCTTCCCCAAAGCTCCAGCCCAAGTCCCGGAATTCACTCTGATAGATGGCTTCCGAGGCACATACTGTCACCCGAACTAAGTGCCACGGTCAACTGATGGAACAGGACACCCACCCAATGCGTCCATGCTGTGCTCTCCGCTAAAGTCTGGCCACCAAAGGCAGCAACAAATTCCAGTCCCCACTCCTGAGTCAAACCATCTGCCTGTGACCCCTGCCAGGTCTCTCCTGACTTCAACTCCTACAGATTTTTCTTCTTCTTTTTTCTCTTCTTCAGAATTCTTTCCTTTTCTTCCCTGTGCTGTCCATCCAGAGGGCTACCCTTTGAGCCTCTGTAGGTCAGCTCGCCTTCCCAGGTTCTCATTTTAACCTGCTTCTCAGTGCCCCTCCCCCACCCCCAAGTTTAGAGTGGAATAACTCAAGGACTGAGAGACCTTCCAAAACCCTTGAGTCTTTTAACACCAGGAAATTCTAGGCAAGACAGAGCTTCTTCGTACTCAGGGGCCCTGAGTGGGTCCTTGCCAGCCCACCTGGCACCGGAGACCAGCTGCAGCTCCAGGTGTGGTGTGTGAAGGACTGGGCAACCGGGGCAGACTAAGAGCAGTTCAGGAAGCAGAACCTTTCAGCCGGCTCCCTCCTAGATGGCTCAGACTGTGAAGGCCCCTAAACACTGCCAGGATATGGGGAGTAGACAAAGGGCATATTGGATGGGTGTGCGGACAGATGAACAAACAAGTAACCTGAGCCCAGAGAAGGAAAGTGACTTACCTGACATCACACAGCAAACAAGTAGGAGCAGCAGGTTCACACTCCAGGCCTCTTTGTGCCATCCTGAGGCCTGGGCTGTCTCCATTTCAGCAGGGCTCTTTGGGACTCCTGAAGATCATCAGCCATGGTTTTATTTCTCAGGTGCTCTAGACCTGGGCTCCTGAGCTCTGAGCAAAAGCAAGCCTGGGGATTGGGAACTTGGACACAGAATCAGCAGCTGGGAAATTTCAAGAAGGCTCAAGCTGGTGCCCAAGGTTGAGCTAGGGAATTAGAGAGAGAGACTGAGAGGGTGGTAGAGGCGGGGCAGAGGGAACCAGTCCAAACTCAGCTACGATTTGCTCTAGGTAAGTCAGCCAGACTCAGCCCAGGGCTCACCACTCTTTATAAAACTCCATGAGGAAGCTGTGGGAGAGAGTGACCCCAGAGGAGGTATCGCCTCCAGCCTCAGAAGCCTTGGCATTATCCCTGCTGAGCCTGACATTTTGCCCCAGGAACAGAGTTCCTCCAAAGCTGTCATTAACAGAGGGCAGGGGGAACGAATCTGACTAATATCCATGAGGAGGCAGTTTCAATCCCTGGCCTCACTCAGTGGGTTAAAGATCCAGTGTTGCTGTGGCTGTGGTGTAGGTCACCAGCTGTAGCTCCGATTAGACCCCTAGCCTGGCAATTTCCATATGCCTTGGGTGCAGCCCTAAAAAAGAAAGGAAAAAAAAAAAACAGAGGGCAGGGATTGAGGATGGAAGGGAAAAGCCCTCTGGCCCCTACTTTAGGGAAACCTGAAACTAATCTAGTGTGGAATTGTCAGGACCTAACAGGCGAAAAATGTTCGGAATTTCCGTGCTGTCTGGCTCACTACTGACCCCTAGTGCCTGGAACAGAGCCTGACACATAATAGGTGCTCAATAAATGTTGAATAAATAATAGCCTCTTTTTTGTTTGTTTGTTTGTTTGTTTTTCTGCCTTTTCTAGGGCCGCACCCGCAGCACATGGAGGTTCCCAGGCTAGGGGTTGAATCGGAGCTGTAGCCACGGCCTATGCCACAGCCACGGCAACTCCAGATCCAAGCTTCGTCTGAGACCCACACCACAGCTCACGGCAATGCCAGATCCTTAACTCACTGAGCGAGGCCAGGGATCGAACCCGCAACCTCATGGTTCCTAGTCAGATTTGTTAACCACTGCACCACGACGGGAACTCCAGTAATAGCCTTTTGATCAGGGTTGGGGGAGCAACTTTTCACTCCTTTTTGCTGCCTACGATCCCCTCTCTACTGCACCCTCACCGTGTAAGAGAAAGCCCAGGTGGGAGCTGAGCCAACAGCGTTTAGCGTGGTTGATTGAAAACTTACCGTCCTCAGAGAGATGGCCTACCCCAAGGAGAACTCTTCACTCTTAGCTCTGCCCAGCATGTTTGATGGATGCAAAAGGTACTAGGCTGGAACTTGGGAAATTAAGTCCCAGGGACAGCCAGCCAATATCAGTGACAGATGTGAAAATACTTTCGTAATATTTTCACATTTAATGGTCCTATTTCTATCCCCATTTTATAACTGCGAAAACTAAGATTGTGGGTGGCACTAGATTCCACTGCAGGAAGGGGCAGCACAAGCCCCTCAAGTGGCTGCGACCTCAAGCATCCGGTCCAAACCCCGTGTGGCGCCTCTTCTCAGCATCAAGGGTCCAGCTGAAGCATCACCCTGCTGGCCTGTCCTGCTCATCTTTCCAGGAATCACCTGGCTCTTGGCCCAACATTGAAGAGGTTTCTTGCACTGATGAGACAAGATCAGCAGAGAATGGATTTAATTTAAAGAAAATGTTGATAAATGTGACAAACATGCACTCTGCAGATTACATGTCAATGCTAATGAGTCACCAAAACCTCTAGTCCCATCAGATTTAGTCATTCATTCACTCACTCAACAAATATTTATTGAATTCCTCCATGTGCCAGATGCCGTTTTAGGCTTTGGAATGCAGTAGTAAAGAGAACTTACATTCAAATGGGGGAAGGCAGACAAGAAACAAGCTGATAGATACATAGTATGTTACAGGGGTGACAAAGAGCTATGAAGAAAAATTAAGCAGGGGAAGGGATGGAGAGCAGATAGATGAAGGGGGTGTGATTCTGGTTGGATGTCTGGAGACAGCTCTTCTGTTAAGGTGGCGTTAGAACAGCGGCCTGAATGAGGGGCTGAGCCACGTGGGTCTCTGAGAGAAGAGCTTTCCAAGCAAAGGGAACTGCAAATGCAAAGGCCCTGAGGCGTAATGTGCTGGCAACTTCAAGGAACAGCATGAGGCCAGGGTGACTGGAACAGAGGGAAGAGGAAGAGCATAGCAGAAGTACTGGGAGACTGAGTCAGGTACAGTGTTACATGATAGGCCGGCTCATGATAGGAACTTTGGAAGGATGAGAAGCCATTGGAGTGTTTGTCCGGGGTTATTGCATTAACTCCATAAAACAAGTAAGAAGTGCAGAAAAAGAGGAGGCGTGCTTTTACCATCCAGAGCTCCTGGGCCAGCCACTCCTGGGCCACTATATGCCCCAGAGAAACCTCCATGGTTCCATTTTCAACAGCCTTAGCCTTGCCTCCCAATTCATGACAGTGTCTCATCCCCAGAGGGGTTTGGGTTTTAACCTTAGGGAGAAGCACCCAGGATGGGAGGGGGACCCCCGGGAGCCACGTGTCAACTACCTTCTCTCTCTCTCTCTTTTTTTTTTTTTTTGGTCTTTTCTAGGGCCGATCCCACAGCATGTGGAGGTTCCCAGGCTAGGGGTCTAATCGGAGCTGTAGCCACCGGCCTACACCACAGCCACAGCAACATGGGATCCGAGCCATGTCTGCAACCTACACCACAGCTCACGGCAACACCGGATCCTTAACCCACTGAGCAAGGCCAGGGATCGAATCCTCCACCTCATGGTTCCTAGTCAGATTCGTTAACCACTGAGCCACAACAGGAACTCCCATCAACTACCTTCTCTCTAAGGTGATGCGTGTGCTTTCTGCATCACTTTCACTAATCTCTCTCTATTTTTTTTTTTTCTTTTTAGGGCCATGCCTGCAGCATATGAAAGTTCCCAGGCTAGGCTAGGAGTCGAATTGTAGCTGCAGCTGCCGGCCTACACCACAGCCACAGCAACGCAGGACCCGAGGCACATCTACAAGCTACACCACAGCTTGTGGCAACACCAGATCCTTACCCACTGAGCGAGGCTAGGGATACAACCCACATCCTCACAGAGACAATGTCAGGTCCTTTAACCCACTGAGCCACAACAAGAACTCCATTAATCTCTCTTCTTTATAATCTTGACAACTGTCATGTCAACATATCACCTTAAAAGTTGCCTTCTAGGAGTTCCCGTCATGGCGCAGCAGAAACGAATCCTACTAGGAACCATGGGGTTGCATGTTCGATCCCTGGCCTTGCTCAGTGGGTTAAGGATCCCAAGTTGCTGTGGCTATGATGTAGGCTGGCAGCTACAGCTATGATTAGACCCCTAGACTGGGAACCTCCATATGCTGAGGGTGCAGCCCTAAAAAGACAAAAGACAAAAAAAAGTTGCTTTCTAGCAAATGTGCTGTTGGGATGGAGACAGGGGCTCCCCTTTTCTTTGCCACCAGAGGTTCATCTCCACCATGTGCTTCCTCCTTGAATAATGAGTATCCAAGCCTTGGAGCTTGAAGAAGTACTTCCTGGGTCAGTGTGTATAGAAGCATCTCTGCTCCTTCCTCACTGGCTGTTCCCGCCATCATCATTCTACAGCTATGACCAACACCGTCAGCCCTACACGCTACTTCATCCCATTGCGAGGAAGAGAGTCTGGAAAGAAAGATATGATAAAAGATAGGGGTGAGAAGGGAGGAAATAAAGCGATGAGGAGCAGAAGCAGGAAAGAGAACTTTGCCCCTGAGGAGTTCCCTGGTGGCCTAGTGGGTTCAGGATCCAGCATTGTCACTGCTGGGGCACCAGTTTGATCCTGGCCCAGGAATTTCTGCATGCTGCGGGCACGGTCAAAAAAAAAAACACTTCATCCCTGGTCAAGTAGCCCAGGAAGCCCTGCTTCCTCAAATGTGTCCTCTAAAGTCAAGAATGATGGCAGGAGGAATATCCTCTGGAGGGTCCCTGGGGTCAGGTCATAACTTCCTTCCCAGAGAGCTCAGTCACAGCAGAGAGAGGAGTTCCGGGCAGGAAACTTTTGTTCTGGAAGGTGGAGAAGCACACTGTGTTCTCCCTCCCTAGAGAAATAACATTTTCTCCTCCTTTTCCAATTCTTTGCTTCCTGCCTAGGATATCAGACATGACTGAGTGCCCCCACTGCCCTCCCTTCATGTCACGTGAAGCCATGTATGGTTTCTTAGGAGTGACGAGTGGCCAGGACTCAGCCTGGCCACCTGCATCCATTTTCCAGATCTTTTGCCTCTAGTGGTCCTCAGGGATGGCCTCGACACCACAGAGCAAGATGCATCACCTCGGCTTTTGCAGAATCCAGATCCAAGAGAATTTTTCCATGATTCGTCACTTTCTGAGAGGGCTTACATAAAAAGTAGTTGTTTCCAGGGAAAGGCAAAAAAATAATCAATGGAATTTAGAACAATCCTAGGAAAGGTCCCGTGGAGAAAAGAAACTTCCCTGCCCCAACTGAATCACTGCTTGTGCACAGTCCTGACCACGCAGGAACCCAAGAGTCCTCACTCCTGTGAAAAGGGTGTCCTGGGACCCTCATCCCTGACCACTTTCCTCAAGGCAGCATGAAGGACCTTCGCTCTGGTGCAAAACTCCCAGGGAAGTAGATACAAAGCGTCCCTCCTGTCTAATTATTTTCCATGTGCTAATAACTCTGATTAATTAACTTCAGCCCAACTTCTTCTCTTCCATCTCATTTCTCCAACTGCCCCCCTGACCACTTAGATGTCTAATGGACAGACCCAAGTCTGAGCTCTGGATTTCCTCCTTCAAACGCCAAAGCTTCTCTGCTTGCAGACTCCATATCTCCATCCATGGCACCACTATTCACCCAGTTTCTCAAACCAGAAGCATGAGAGTCGTGCATGGAGACGACTACCACATCTAATCATGTTCTACATCCAAAATGTGTCTCCAGGGCCATGACACCACATCAAGCCACCATCACCTCTCAGCTGAAAGTCTGCAATAGTTCCTACTGGTTCTCCTTGCTTCCATGGGATCCCTCTGCAACCTACTGTCCACTTACAACTAGACTAATCTTTTTTTTTTTTTTTTGTCTTTTGTCTTTTTAGGGCTGTACCTGCGGCATATGGAGGTTCCCAGGCTAGGGGTCGAATCAGAGCTATTGCTGCCGGCCTACACCAGAACCACAGCAAAGCCAGATCCGAGCTGTGTCTGTGACCTACACCACAGCTCACAGCAACTCCGGATCCCTAACACACTGATCGATGCCAGGGATCGAACCCGCAACTTCATGGTTCCTAGTCAGATTTGTTTCCGCTACGCCAAGACGGGAACTCCTAGAGTAATCTTTTAAAAATGTTAAGTCAGAGGGAGTTCCCATTGTGGCTCAGTGGTAACAAATATGACTAGTATCTATGAGGATGCTGGTTCGATCCCTGGCCTCACTCAGTGGGTTAAGGATCCAACGTTGCCGTGAGCTATGGTGTAGGTCGCAGACACGGCTTGGATCCCAAGTTGCTGTGGCTGTGGTATAGACAGGCAGCTACAGCTCTGATTTGACCCCTAGCCTGGGAACCTCCATATGCCCTGGGTGCAGCATTAACAAGACAAAAAAAAAAAAAAGTCAGATCACATCAGTCCTTTTTGAAGCCTTTTCCTTTTCCAACTTCCTCACGGTGGCCAAAAAGCTGTGTATCCATATGTCTCCTGCCTACCTCCCCAGTCTCATTTCATACCACTTACTCATTTGCTTACTTTAGCCACACGGATTTCCATTCCTAGAATACATTTTCTTTCCCACCCCAGAACCTTGACATATTTTATTTCCTGCCGCCTGTGCATTTTGGTTCCTCTACCATATTCTTCAGATCTTAGCTTAAAGGTCACTTCCTCAGAAAGCCTACTCCCAACATCCTGTCTAAATAAGTCTCCTCTCCAATTCCTTGTTGTTCTCTTTTGCTGTCCCATTCATTTCCTAAAGAACACTTCCCCAATCAGTGTTCATTATTGTGTACATGCTTATCATCTTTCTCCGTCATGTTTGTCTGTCATCCCCACAAGAATGAGCCCCAGCCTAGAGGTGGGCACATCACCAGCTCCAGCTGAGAGCTTGGGGGGACAGGCAGGGCTCAAGGCGCCTTGAGGGAAGAAACCATGTGTGATTTTTTTTCACCCCTGTGTTCTCATTGCCGAGCACAGAACCTGGCAGAAGCATTTATTGAGTGTCTGGATGGATGGATAGATGGATGGATGGGGGAGGTGGATGAGGGAACATCAGCCTTGGGCAAAATTTAGAGTTCCCATCGTGGCACAGTGGTTAACAAATCCGACTAGGAACCATGGGGTTGCAGGTTTGATCCCTGGCCTTGCTCAGTGCGCTGACGATCCGGCGTTGCCGTGAGCTGTGGTGTAGGTTGCAGACATGGCTCGGATCTGGCGTTGCTGTGGTTGTGGCATAGGCCGGCAGCTACAGCTCCAATTAGACCCCTAGCCTGGGAACCTCCATATGCCACGGGAGTGGCCCTAGAAAGGATTAAAAAAAAAAAAAAAAAGAACACCGGCTGGCCTTAGCAAATACTCAATAAATGTCAGCCACTTAAAAAAAAAAAAAAAAAGCTATAGGAGCCACGTCCAAGGAAGAGGAAGTGATTAGACAGAAAAGACCTTGCACCTGCAGGAACTTTATTTAGAAACCCAAGTTTAGAGATGTAAACATGTCATTTCACTAGCTGGATGGTAAAAGGGACTATGAAAGGTCAGCCTGGAGTGGCCTCAGGTAACACCTGCCTGCATCACTGGAGGGAGAGTTAAAATCAAAAGAATGAGGAACACAGTCTGCTTTTCTCCTTTACCTTGGGCAGAGCTGCTTAGATTCAGGTTAATCCTGTTGATTGACGAGCTGACGTAGGATGATCTGTAATATTCTGGGACATATTTACATGCTAGACTTGATTCTAAAATGTCAGCATCCTCCTTTGGTAACTAGGAAATCTGTTCCCAGGGGAAAGGACTGCTGCCCACCAACTCCCAAAACCCCTGCAACAAACAGAAGGGGGACAAATGGAAAGGACAGACGAATCCACTATAAGGTCTAATGGGATGGGTAGCAAAATCCATGCCAAGTGTCACTAGAATAGGCACACAGAAGTGTGCAGGGCCAGAGTTCCCATTGTGGCTCAGTGGTTAACGAACCTGGCTAGTATCCATGAGGACGTGGGTCCGACCCCTGGCCTTGCTCAGTGAGTTAAGGATCTGGTGTTGCTGTGAGCTGTGGTGTAGGTCGCAGATGCAGCTCAGGTCTGGCGTCCCTGTGGCTGTGGTGTAGGCCGGCAGCTACAGCTCTGATTGGACCCCTGGGAATAGCCATATGCCATGGGTGCGGCCCTAAAAAAGACTAAAAAAGAAAAGGGAAGTGCGAAGGGCCAAAGAGAGGAACAAGAGAGGATGGGGAGAGCAACCCTGCACCAGGGGTTCAAGCTCAGCTGAAAAAAGTAATTCTGATCTGCCTTAGTATTAAAGAAAGCCAGTCTCATAGTCAGAGACGACAGAGATGTGAGATGACATAGAACCAGACGAAGCCAGATCATGATGCCCGGGTTTCCTTCATCAGTGAGTGGCTGGAGGAATAGATAGCAGTTCAAAGGCTATAGGTGGATTTTGAGCCCCACGCAGTCTGGGTTTGGAGAAGTATTACCAAGTGAACTAAGAAGAAGGGACTAGGAGTTCCCATCGTGGCTCAGTGGTTAATGAACCCATCTAGTATCCATCAGGACTCGGGTTCTATCCTTGGGTTAGAACTCAGTGGGTTAAGGATCTGGCATTGCCGTGAGCTATGGTGTAGGTCGCAGACGCGGCTCGGATCCCGCATAGTTGTGGCTGTGGCCGGCAGCTACAGCTCCGATTCAGCCCCTAGCGTGGGAACCTCCCTATGCTGCAAGTGTGACCCTAAAAAGACAAAAGACAAAAGAAGGAGGAGGACGAGGAGGGGGAGAGGGGAGAGGGGAGGAGCAGGAGGAAGAGGAAGAGGAGGGGGAGGAGGGGGAAGAGCAGGAGGAGGAGAAGGGACCAAAGTAGGAGCCCAGTCTGTGGGTATCCCAAAGCAGTAAGGCAGGAAGAGCCCACCTGGGGCCCAGGCTGGTGCTCTCCATGCCAGGTCCACCAGTAGGAAGATGATTCCAAACCCCCTGGAATGGACTGAGGCTACCATCAGATTGACTCAGGCACTGGGTTGGGCTCAGCCTGGGAAGTAGCAACAGCAATGATTGCAGTCGCGAGGGGCTGGAGAGACAGGAGCAGGAGCACAAAACTGACAGCATCCTGGAGGACATTAGCATCACTTTCCACACCAAGATAATGGAATAAAAGAAAAATGCCATTGCCAGGAGATTTAAAGGATGACCAGGAGATACCAAATTTCCTTCCCCTTGGGGTCCTTTAGGAGCTAGCTCTCTGGTCTGGCTTGGGGACTCTCCTCTCGAGCCTCAGGAAATGGCCACCCCACCAAAGACCATTTTTATGACACTCCAGTTTGAGCTGGGACTCAGGAGAAAGCGGCATCTCCTTCCTGCCCTGGCCTTCACCACATTTTGTCTTAAGAACCAGGTAGAGAAGACAAGAGTGAGGGGCCGTCCTCCCGGGAGCCTCACAGACCTGAGCGAGGTCACCCTCTCTGGGACCCAAGACATACACCTCTTGGTAATTTCCCCAAGGATTGCAACCAGCCCCGCCACTGGCGTTTGGCTCCCAGCTCCCTCCAAGACCCGCCAACAAAATTCTCTCTCATCAACCCTGCTCATTCTAGAGCTGCTCCCATGGGGAAACGGCATGGGCCGAGTCTGTTTCACAATTGCTGGCTTCACATCAGGACCAAAGGAACAGGGTGATGTGGAAAGAGCACTGGGCCAGGAGTGAGCGCTCGGGTTCAGCACTGCTTCGGACCCTCAAGGGCGAGCCTCCCTGTCCTGTCTCCCTCACAAAGGTCGAGCAGGTGGGAGGAGGAGTCTGCCTATAAGCACTTTCCATGAAGAAGAGGCCCCAGGCCTGGGATCTCAGGTCAGCCCCGCCACTCCCCCCGCCACCCCTGCCCCACCTTAGCCCCATTTCCACGTGTGGCTCTGATCCCTGACTGCAGCTGACTTTACCACGAGTGAGTCTGTCATCTACCAGCATCAGTCAACACTTTTCCCCAAGGAATCCGAAATTGGGGAAGCAAGAGAGAGAGAAGAAAACTGATGTGAGCTCGGGAGAAGCGGGGCGATCGTGTTTTCTTGCCACACAGTCTGGAGAGCGGAGAGACAGGAAAATGAAACAAATATGCAAGCCTGGCAGCCATGAGGGGCAAAGAGGGCGCTATGGACTTTTAGTTCTGGGTTTCAGGTCTCCCCAGAGCCCAGGTTTTCTTTCTTTCTTTCTTTCTTTCTTTTTTTTTTTAAGCTGGCTTAAAAAATAGTTCCTTCTCAAATCTCAAGTGTCCTGACAACTTCAACATGGTGAGTGCTGACAGGGGCTGTCATGGGTCCCATTCGTCTGTCAGCTCGCCTGGCCAGCCCCGCCCCATGGCTCTGCGCTGTGCTCCAGGAGGCCAGGGACAGGCAGTGGTTCACATCTGCATCTCACCCCCACCCTACGACCCCGCCTGGTGCTTTGGCCATGGAAGGTGCTAGGTCAGGTTGAGACAGATGGGATCCGAAGACATCCATTCGTCCATGAGGCATGCTCCCCAGAGCCAGGCTGGGCAGCCTTCCTGCCCTGTGCAAGGTTGTCTTTGGTGCCTCATGGCCAACCCCATGGAATCCGTGACCTGCCCGAGCCCTTCCGGCCGTGCAGTCCGTGACCCTGCCTGAGCCCAGGACTCACCTCCGATGCAGCCAGCCCACAACTTCCCAGGTTTTATTTTCATTAACCCAACTGGAAAATTGGACTTCATTCAGGATTGTGCTGAAAACCAGATGCTGGAGCTGGGCTCTGGTTTCCTAGATAAACACACTGGAATAATATGCGTCTACCCGTGAAATGCTCTCTGTGGCGGCACGTGGCAGCTCTCCAGAAGAAAGAAAAACAGTGTCAAAGCTCCATTTGAGTCTTCTCACTCCCCCTTCCTGGCCAGAGGCTGGTGAAAGTAGCCAAGTTTTTGGTTGGCCTCACTGCCGGCCAGCTCCCTCTCTGCTGGCTCTCCCTACCCTCTCCCCATCTCTGGCCAGGAACATAGCAGCTTCTAGAAAGGACTTCAAGCCTTCCCCAGTCCCCCTGTCTGCATGGGGGCCCTCCCTCTGAGCTCCCACCACACCCTGTGGACCCCCATCCTGGTAAGAATGAGACTATAGCGTGATGGTGTGGCTCATTGGCTTCTTCTAGAACCATCCGGAAGCTTCTTGACCTGAAGGGGGGAGTCCTGTTCTCTCTGAAGACAGTTGTTCATGAAGATAAGTTGTTGGTGAAGACAGCTGTTCATGTTGCTGAATGAATCAATCAAAAGAAGTCACACCAGCCATGTGTGAAGGAGGCTTGGGTTCTGGAAGGCTCTTGAGGTCTGCTTTTCTCTGCCTGAATGTTTTCAGTCATCCAGCATTCACTGGGCTTTTGCTTTGCAGCAGACCCCATGCTTGGTGTGGGGATGGAGGGATCATGGCACATCCCTGCCCTCAAAGAGCCCACCATCTACTGGAGGAGATGGACTCAAGGAATACACATGGTGGCTGGATGAGGTTTTATTTCCTCTTTGTCCACTTCTTTCCTACCCATACCCCCACCTCCTCTTATGGGGAAGACTTGTCTCTAAGTAGCCCCAGTAGAGGGGCAGGAGCTCTGTTAGCACAAAACCCCCGGGCAATCAATTGTAGAAAGAGGATGACTTACTTTATGGATGTAAATTCTGCTGATTTTGAAAGATGTTAAGACCTTGAGGACCTCAGGATATGATGCCACAGCTCTGGAATGGAGTTAGGACCCCAGGAAGGCCAAGGAGTAGAAAAGAGAAACAGGAGTTCCCGTCGTGGCTCAGCAATTCACGAACCCGACTAGCATCCATGAGGATGCAGGTTCGATCCCTGGCCTCGCTCAGTGGGTTAAGGATCCGGTGTTGCCATGAGCTGTGGTGTAAGTCTCAGACATGGCGCGGATCTCAAATTGCTGTGGCTCTGGCATAGGCCGGCAGCTACAGTTCCAACTGGACCCCTAGCCTGGGAACCTCCATATGCTACAAGTACACCCCTCTCCAAAAAAAAGAGAGAAACAGGATCATAGGAAAGTGAAGAGAGCAAAGGGAACTCCAATTTGCCCCTCTAAGGCTACTTCTAAAAGGACCAATAAATGATTTGATGAGCATCTCAAATCTTTTGCTGAATGCTCTGAACTCTACCGGTGGACATAAACCCCCAAGAGTAAGAGGGGTTTCTGGTGGTGGGCTGTACCTACCGTGCACTCCACCCAGGTGTTGCAAGAATAGTCCAAGAGTTTTCGGAGATATTTCCAGTCTGGCATAATTGGGAAAGAACAAGGGCCTGTAGGAGCACAGAGGAAGGGGGATTTTTTTTTTTAGGGGAGTCATGTCCTCATTCAGAAATGTGTGTGGTCTGACATTTGGGTTCAAGTCTTGCTGTTGTCCTCCTTGTTTATATCCTTGGCCCCTCTGGACCTCAACAGCTCAGGTGAGCAGTAAACATCCCATCACATTGCACCCTGGGGAGTGATGGGGGAGGATGAGCATGTGGGTTTGCAGAGCCGCCAGGGGAATCACAATTACAACCCCAGCTGTTGTTGTTGTCAGGGACATTTCCCTTTGACCCACGCATGTAACTGAAGTTCTGCTCCAGTCCACACGGTGTTTCTGTGTTCTGAGGACAGTCAGATCCCAGAGAGGCATTCAGCTGCTGCCCCCCTGTCCTGGCCCTCAGCCCCTGTCATTAGCCAAGACAAGGTCAGATCTCCCTCCAGGAGAATAGGGAGAGCAGAGCAGATTTCTCAGTAACCTCGCAGTTTGATATAAAAGCAAGCAAATACCAAAAAAGGCTTGACTTAGACAATACAATGGAAGCAACATAAATGCAAATTAGGTCATTCTCCTTTTTATGAGGAAAGGAAATTAAGTGTTTAAATTGAAAAGACTGAAACTAAACTTGGGAAATCGACATAATTATGGCGGCAGCTGTGAGGATCACTTTTATTTATAAATGACAGACAACAACGTTGTATTTCAGACTTCTGTGTGACTGCTCTTCCAGGAACGACAGCATTTGCTTTTGTTCTAAATAAATGATTATTCCTGTAGTGGGGACTCAGCTGAGAGCCATGAGATGCTAAGACTCCCAGAATCTGGGGACTGAGTGTCCTGCTCTGAGGCAGGGAATCGGGTGTGCACCAGAGCAGACTAAGTCACTTACGTTTCATCTTCCAAACGCCTACGTATATCCTTTATCTAATTTCCTAGTGGCACTTTTACATTTTTGTAGACTGATGTTTGCTATATATATTTTATGATGTAGACTGGTGTTTGCTATATATATTTTATGAATCTCATTTCTTTGGTATACATATGCTGCAAAACTTCCCCCCACCCCACCATTTTTTGGCTGACTCTCTTCTCAATTCATGTGTGAGTTCACTGTTTGTCTGGGACCTGTTGGCTTTTCTCAAGGAAAGGAAATGTGAGACAAACACAGACAAGAAGGGGGAAAACTCAAAGAGGAAGGATCAGAGATGGAGAGAAGGAGGAGCAGAGGTTCAGAAAGGGAGAGTGAAGACTCAGAGAGGTGGCCAGGGACTGAGAAGAGTGTCACACAGAGAAAGACCAGAACTAAAGAGGGAGAGACAGAGATTCAGAGTTCCTTTTGTTCATGATCTGTTTGTGGTGTCCTAGCTTGCACAAAAGTTTTCAGTGTTACATAGTAAATCTGCCAGCCTCTCCCAGGCTTCTAATTTTTCGTCTTACTTAGAATGGTCTTCCCCATCCCAAGATTTTTTTTAAAATCTCTCATATGCAGTACTATATACAATAGCCAAGACATGGAAACAATCTAAATGTCCATCGACAGAGGAGTGGATAAAGAAGAGGTGGTACATATACACAATCGAATATTACTCAGCCATTAAAAGGAAAGAAATAACAGCATTTGCAGCAACATGAATGGACCTAGAAATGATCATGCTAAATGAAGACAGTAAGACAGCGAGACACCAACATCATACGCTACCACTTACATGTAGACTCTTAAAGGACACAATAAGGAGTTCCTGTCATGGCTTAGTGGTTAACGAATCCATCTAGGAACCATGAAGTTGCAGGTTTGATCCCTGGTCTCACTCAGTGGGTTAAGGATCTGGTGTTGCCATGAGCTGTGGTGTAGGCTGCAGATGCGGCTTGGATCCCACATTGCTGTTGCTGGGATGTAGGCCGGTGGCTACAGCTACGATTAGAACCCTATCCTGGGAACCTCTGCCCTGGTAAAGACAGAAAGACAATAAATAAATAAATAAATAAATAAATAAATAAATAAATAAATAAATAAATAAATGACATAACGAACTTCTTTGCAGAACAGATACTGACTCACAGACTTTGAAAAACTTATGGTTTCCAAATGAGATAGGTTGGAGGGTGGGGGGATGTGCTGGGGGTTCAGGATGGAAATGCTATAAAATTGGGTTGTGATGATCGTTGTACAACTAAAAATGTAATAAACTTCACTGAGTAATTTAAAAAGCACCTCATATATTTTGTTCCAAAATGTCTAAGTTTTGTTCTTTTGCATTACTTCCACAATTGAATTTTATTTTTGTATATGTGTGGGATAGGGATCTAAATTAATTCTCTCCCAAATGGATATCTAACAATACCACTTATTCTATAACTCACCCAATTCCCCCTCCCTTTATCCTCTCATTTAAAATACCATATTCATCATATGCTAAACTCATGCATATAAATGACTCTCTTTCTGGATGCTCTATTCTGTTCCACCGAATTATTCGCCTATCCCTGTGCCAAAACCACAATGTTTTAATCACTACAGCTCTATAGTATGTTTTGACATTTGATAGGACAAGGCAAATTCTTCGCCATTGCTCTTTTTCAAAATGTTCTTGGCTAAGTTAGTGTCTTTTCTCTTCCAGATGAACCCAAGAGTCAGTAGTGAAGTTTCATAAAAAGTTCAGAACACATAAAATACTGTTTCTAAATGTTCCTCTTTTTCCAATTACTGATGTGTTTTTCTTCCTCACCATCCCCACCCCTGGAAGTGGCACATGTGGTCATCAGCAAGGCATTCCCCAAATTCTAAGAAGTCAGCTATTAAAATCCTCACATTCTAAATAAAACTAGAAACATATAAAAAGCTATAATCATAGACTATTTCTGGGATCAGGAATAGAAAGAGCAAAATCTAACTGAGTAGGCTGAACAAACATTTTTTAAAATAAAAAGAATGGATCCATCATAATGGATATTGGTCAGTGATCCAAGTACAGTAAAAAAGAATGAGTATGATCAGAAGCAGAGATGGTACCCAGTTTACAATTAGCCAGATAAAAGATGGACAGAGGGTGCAGCATATGCTACCTGTGCCCCTCTTTATATCTCCTCAGTACTATCCACTTTGGTGCCCACCAGACCATCTTCCAAATGCCTCACCTGTGTCGATTGGCCTGAGGACTTTCTCTGGCCACCAGCCACATTCTGGCACGTCCACAGTAGACTGGATTTGTCAGAAAATTGACTACTCAACTCCACCCATGGTCTGGAACATCACTCAACCAATAACACATGAGAATTGACGGATAAGGAGCCTGGATCTCTTGCCCATGGGATGGGTTAACACTGATACGCACATCATACACTGCCTCTCAGAGTCCCCCATGTGAATAAGTTCTAGTTGCTTGTTTGAAAGTTGAACTTGTTTGAAAACACACCTGTATTGGTTTCCTTCCCTTTCCCTTTCACTTCCCCACTCTTCTACCACTGTTTCCTATGACCACCTTCCAAATGAACTGCTACTTTCACTCAAATCCTTGTTTCAGGGTTTCCTTTTGGAGGGATCCAAACAAAGAAAGCCAGCTTCTTGATTCGAGGCCTGAACTTATCTAGCTTCAGTGGCAGTTCTTTCCCCATTCTAGACATGAGGGGAACAGCTGATCAGGACCTGTTGCCATCAAACCCCACCTTCATAAAGCTATCTCCCCTTATTCTGCGTCCAAAATAACCAAATAACTTTCTGATGATGACTGGGCTTCCTGATGGGTTTTCTATAGAAAAAGAGAAGATACTGATTAGGAGCAGCAAGTAATCAATCCCCAAGGAGTTTTATTTTATCATTGCCAGTGAACACCTGGAGAATAGGTGAAACTTACTTTCACCTACAGTGAGACCATATTCTAAATGAGATGGAAGCCACCCTCAGTATTGACAAAAATGTATTTCCAAGCTCATCAGGCTGGGAACCAGATTCTGGGAAATGCCTTCTCCAAGTAAAGGCTGCTTTATAAGGACCTAGTAGAAGCCAACCAACCTCTCCCAATAGCACCTGACCTGATCAGACATCTTCTTACAGGCTTCATTGGTAGTGTTCCATTTCTATTAAGGGAAGCAATAAATGGAATCACATTTTTTTTCAAAGCTTTCTGTTCCCTCCTAGCAGGAAAATCTCTGTGCATACTTGAGTATCTTTGTTCCCAGAGTGTTCACAATTCCAGGACCTCCATTTCCAGTTAGACTTCTCTCTCGTACCTGAGTCATTCTAGACTGCTGATTAGGACCATAATCATAACTCTGGATTTTCTGGGACATCTCATATTTCAAACATTCTGAAAGATAGCCTAAAAACATTAAAATATCCTTGAAATGCTAGGATTTCAGTGTCCAACTAACCTCTCCCATATTGCGTTAGCACTGGAAAGTAGCCCAAAACAATTTTTGTAAAATGATGTATCCTTGATTTTGGTTTGGATCTGAAAATCCTGTCATAGAAGATTCCTGAGCTATTACACACACAAACATCTCTGAACTGTTTCTAACTCAATCACTTAGGCTGTTATAATTAGCCAAAGGAACGCTTTATGCAGACTAATTTAACATTCCTTTTAATATATCATTTTGTGTAACTTAAAGAATAAAGCCTCTTCAGTCAAATCTCTATTACAACAAAGTGAATGTCTTAAGAAAGAAAAAAGGAATAACAAGAAAAAGACAAGGCATCATTCATAGAATATCAGTGACCCCATGGCCCTGTTGAGATGGGGAGCTCTTGTGATTGGTGTGGAGCTGTCCACCAGGCAGGTGCTGACAATATCCTGGAGTTGGACAGGGGCTGCCCTCCTCAAGAGTTGCGAAAGAGCCCCCTGCACACCTACCACCATCCCATCCCCAAACAAATGTTAAAAAAAAAAAAAAAACTTTAGAATGTATGGAACCATAGACCACGTACCTTGGTTGGAATAGAGAAGAAAATAATTGGTTATCAGTCTTCTGAATCTTCTTCTCTCAAATCCAGACATAATATCTGTCCAGAACTCCTTTTCTCTGATTCTGAACATTCAATGTATATATGTCTCCAAGGGGTCTTTCAATCCCTACAGATGCTAATTCTGGAAGACTTAATAGGAAAATAGGAAATAGGCTGCTGGAGAGGGAGAAGTTGTGGCCCCAGTCCTTCTCTCACACTCTGACATTGCTCTTCCTTCTCCAATTTCCAAATCAAGAATAAGATCCTGAGGCCCATCTCTCCTTACACATAGGGGTTGGAGAAAAATATTGACTGCTTTTGAAGTTGTGCATTGGATGTGTGTGACAAGCTGGTTGGCACTGAATGAGTCACTCTTCCTCTCTTGGCTTGGTGTCTTCATATGTAAACTGAGAAAATGCCAGGGACTCAGAGCCCTTTTCTTATCTCCCTGTCACTGGCCATCTTGCCTCAGTTATAGGCCTCCCTGCAGGCTATTCACAGCCTCTTTGAAAAGAGTCTCTGTGACTTAAGTTCTCCACCATTAAGGATTCCTGTGAGTTCTGGGAGCAAGGGCCTGGGATAGGACCACCATGGGTATTGGATGAGACTGAAAGCCTTGGCTCTGGAATGTATTGGAGTGGGGGAGCAAGGAAACCCCCAAAGTTGGGGGAAATCCCCTTTTCAAGTTTGTTTGTTTACTTATTTATTTTGTATTTTTAGGGCTGCACCGGTGGCATATGGAGGTTCCCGGGTTAGGGGTCAAATTGGAGCTGTCGCTGCTGGCCTACACCACAGCCACAGTAACACCAGATCCAAGCCACATCTACAACCTATGCCACAGCTCATGGCAACGCCAGATCCTTAACACACTGAGCAAGGTCAGGGATCAAACCTGCGTCCTCATGGATGCTATCAGATTTGTTTCCACTGGGCCACAATGGGAACTTCGAAATCCTCTTTTTAAAGATAATCCTTTATTTTTATAAAAATGATAATTTTCATTTGTTGTATCTTCTTTTTTGAAGTATAGTTGATTTACAATGTTTCAGGTATACAGCAAAGTGACTCAGATATATACATGTGTGTGGATATATATATATATATATCCTTTATGCCTGTGAGTTTATTTCCATCTTGTAAATAAGCTCATGTGTATCACATTTTAGACCACACATACAGATGATATCATACTTGTCTTTCGGTCTGACTTACTTCACATGGTATGACAATCTCTAGACCCATCCATGTTGCTGCAAATGGCAGATATTTATTTATTTATTTGTTTGTTTGTTTTAAAGCTGAAATGTTTATTAGAAATATGGCAGATATATATTTATTATAACCAATTCAAACAACAGTGAAAAGCACAAAGAAGTTAGTCAAAAATCTTCAAAATCTGGAGTTCCCATCATGGCTCAGCAGTTAACAAATCCAACTAGGAACCATGAGGTTGCAGGTTCTATCCCTGGCCTCTCTCAGTGGGTTAACGATCCGGCATTGCCGTGAGCTGTGGTATAGGTTGCAGATGTGGCTTGGATCCCACGTGGCTGTGGCTGTGGCGTAGGCCAGTAGCTACAGCTCCGATTTGGCCCCTAGCCTGGGAACCTCCATATGCCACTGGTGCCGCCCTAGAAAAGACATAAAAGACCAAAAAAAAATTTTTTTCAAAATTCCATAACCTCCAAATAATAAAAATAATCATGGCTAACACAAATAAACACCACTGCAGATATTTCTCTGTTTATATGTGCATTGAGAAGGATAGATAGGAAGGTAACTAAAAAGGGAGAGTGGCTGGATGGACAGATGCACAAAAGGACAGATGGATGGAGAGGTGGATGGATATGAAGAAATAGTTAAAAAGAGATCACTCTTGGAGTTCCCTTCGTGGTGCTGCAGAAACAAATCCTACTAGAATCCATGAAGATGGAGGTTCCATACTTGGCCTCGCTCAGTGGGTCAGAGATCCAGGATTGCCACGGGCTGTGGCGTAGGCCGGCGGCTTTGGATCAGATTCGACTCCTAGCCTAGGAAACTGCATATGCAGAGGGTGCAGCCCTAAAAAGAAAAGGAAAAAAAGGGATCACTCGCCACATACTGCTTGGTCGAAGGTATAAAACACTGAAGTAAAGCTAATGGAATTGCTTAACTTTGTTTATTCTCCGCAAGAGATATTATTTCTCAAAGATACCTCTAAGGTTAAGAAAACATATTATGAAACATATTAAGAGACTGGAATCACTATGTGTTTTTTTAAAATACGGTCCATTTTAGACCGTATCAATTGACTGGAGGCTATGAGAGGTAAGGAAATTAACACCCTTATGCTTCCTCTCACTCCCCCTCCTCCCACTTCCCGAATATTATGAGTAATACTGTTTTCTTTTTCTATTTTTGCCTCTTAATGTGAGTCATTGTCAGTGCATACTATCAGGATTAAATGGTGCATGTAATGGAGCAATGTGATGACATGGATTTCTACTACAGACAACAAAAAATGACCATAAAAGAGAAAAATTAATTTTTTTTATTTGCCTACATCAGTTCAATAATAATTTCAACCATTTACGTGAACCACTGACCTTCTGTGCCCGATTACTCTGTATCACAAGAGTAATGATATGTGATTATATTCAAATGTCAGATTTTTTAAATAATAATAAAAGTAAATACAGGGTCAAACTGGATTACCTCTAAGTCTTTTGCAAACTATGGCTTTGTCTGGAGGAATCCCCATTGGGAGCTCAGAGAAGACTTGTCCTGTCTCAGAGCAGAGAGGGTCTGAGGCAGGACAACCCTTGAAACCATCTCTAAAATTATCCAGCATTTACTGACCGCTAAGTACAGGGTTAAGAACTTCTCATGTATTGGCTCTTTCAATCTCCTCACATTCTGATGAAGGTCGTTCTGTATTCTTTCTTAACTTTAAAAGTGAGGAAACTGGGAGTTCCTGTTGTGGCACAGCGGAAGTGAATCCAACTAGTATCCATGAGGATGCGGGTTTGATCGCTGGCCTCACTTGCTCAACCCCAGCGATCTGGGGTTGCTGTGAGGTGTGGTGTAGGTCACAGATGCGGCTCAGATCTGGCATTTCTGTGGCTGTCGCATAGGCTGGCAGCTGTAGCTCCAATTTGACCCCTAGCCTGTGAACTACCATATGCGGTGGGTGTGATCCTAAGGAGCAAAAAAAAGAAAAGAAAAGTGAGGAAACTGAGGCAGAGTTGCTAAGTAATGCTAAAGATCTCATAACCAGTGAATAACAGACCCTAGGTTGAAATGCTCTTCAAGGTCAATAGCAGAGCTGGAATTTGAAAACTTTCTCCATCTCCGTAACTCACTAGCTGTGTGACCTTGGGCTAATCACTCATCCTCTCTGGGCCATAGTGTCTTCTATAAACTAGGGACTAATAAGGACTCCCCTGCCTATCACCCGGGGTGTCACGGGGGATCAAGGGAGCAGGGCCTGGAAAACAGCTTCGTTACACAGCGTGACCACCTTCTTCCCTGCAGAACTCAGCATGGCACGCAGCCGGTGGCCTTGGTCAGGGCTCAGTAAGGAATCAGCCTCTGCTGATGAGAAAAACATTACAGCGAGGCCACAAAAACATAACAGTCCTCCTGCCAGAAGACAGTTAGATGGTGTAGGCGGAGAGTTTCGATGGCCGTGAACACTTTGCAAAGTTCACGTTCAGGGTGAATTCCAGCATGACACTATTTGTTCATTGAGTTCACTGTCAAACTACTATCTGACAGAAGGCATTACATGGAGAGAATGTCAAGAGGGCTCCTGGCTATTGTTTCCACAGCCTTGAGCCGTATCTTTTCCTTGGACCCTGAGCACTAGTCCTCCCCCAGAACAGACACACTGGGCCCTGACCAAGCCACCAATCGGCCTCTCCGGAAGTGAAACCTGAAAGGTGAGGACCAGAGAAAGGGCCTTTCAAAACCCTGAGCAGAATGAAGAAGGAGGTCACCAGGCCAGATTTCTGAGCCCGGGAGGCCCTGGGAGGCCCAAAGAGCTGACTTCTGGCCCCGATTCAAAACCATGACCTTGGGCAAGTACCTTCTCCTCACAGGGGTTTTGTTTTTCTATCTGTAACACAAAGGCTTCCTGGACGCTCTCCCAGGGACCTTCTAACTCTGCCCTCATGCTGGCTATTCTGGGGAGAGGTGCGCGGATATGACTAGCTGTGATTTATCTGGGAGATTTCCAGAGAGAGGGGAATCAAGCAAGAATCTGGAGACCACAGACCATGATAAAGGGCATTTTGGAGCTCCCATCGTGGTTCAGTGGTTAACGGATCCGACTAGGAACCATGAGGTTGTGGGTTCGATCCCTGGCCTTGCTCAGTGGGTTAAGGATCTGACGTTGCCGTGAGCTGTGGTGTAGGTTGCAGACGTGACTGGGATCCCCCGTTGCAGAAGCGGCCCTAGAAGTGGAAAAAAAGACAAAATAAGGGGGGGACATTTTAAGAACCCTGGCTGACAATGTCAAGTTGTTCTTGTTTTTGTTTCTTGATTTTGTCTTTCTAGGACCGCACCCATGGCATATGGAGGTTCCCAGTCTAGGGGTCTAATCAGAGCTATAGCTGCTCACCTACGCCAGACCCACAGCCATGCCGGATCCAAGCCATGTCTGCAACCTACACCACAGCTCACAGCAACACCGGATCTTTAATCCACTGAGAGAGGCCAAGGATCGAACCCACAACCTCATGGTTCCTAGTTGGATTCGTTTCTACTGCACCACAACGGGAACTCCCAACACTGTCAAGTTGTAAAGCAACAGCAATTGTCCCGTAGGGTAGAGGAAAACATATTACTGCTTAGAGGAGCCTCTGGGAACAAGGGTCTTTAACAAATAGTCACTGGTATCCTCTATTACATTGTTACATGCAAAGCACAGGGAGTGAAGAAGGGAGAGAGAAGCTACAGAAGCTTCCAAGATGAAAAAGACATGGTGTCTACCCTCACAGGGGTCATAATTAGGCTAAGAGACAGCTGTGGACTGAGTCAAGAGGGGTATAAGGGGGTGTGGAGCCCTTCTTAGAGCCTGTGCTGGATTTGGCATGGTCAAAGGTAGGGGTCCTCCTTGATGCAGGGGTAGGAAAGCTGGCCTGGCAGAAAAATACCTTTTTTTTTTTTTTTTTTTGGTCTTCTGTCTTTTTAGGGCAGCACCTGCGGCACATGGAGGTTCCCAGGCTAAGGGTCAAATTGGAGCTGCAGCTGCCAGCCTACACCCCAGCCACAGCAACATGGAATCCCAGCCTACACCACAGCTCACGGCAATGACAGACCCTTAACCCACTGAGTGAGGCCAGGGATCAAACTCGCGTTCTCATGGATACTAGTTGGGTTGGTTCACAACTGAGCCACAACGGGAACTCTGAGAGATGCTCTTAAATACCATCCCAAAGCCTTGGAAAAGAGTATAGCGCTCGAAGGGCCTGGGAAGCAGATGATAATCCAGTTCCACACCTCTCAGTCAAGCATTGTCCTCTAAGGGTTTTCTGCTTCTCCATATGCAAAAAAACACTCCTCCCAACTTCCCACCCCCAGCACCCAGGACCACACAACTTTCAGAAGAAGCCAAGATTCCCAAACCCCTTTCCAGACTCACCTCTCACCTCATCAGCGACAGGGCCCTTATCCTGGAGGAGCAAAGAGAGCCTGAATTCTCCCATCGGATTATCAGGAACACTAGGCTGTTTCTGCCTTGCTGGCTTTCTGTGCGCTGCTGCAGTTCGGGTCTAACATGTAGCTCAGACAGACAGAAACAGAGGCATCTCATCTGAGACATCCACTCAGCCCTGGAACCATGACTACATTGTGGTGGGGGACCCCCAGGGTATGCCTTCCTCCTGCACGAATTTGAAAGGTCTCTGTGACCCAGGATTTTGTAAAGGGGACAAAAGAATCATTTGAAAGATCTGAACCCATCCTATGTGACCAAACATACATGACTTTGTTAATTATATATACCTGTATACATATAATATATATAAAACATAACTTCTGTAACATAATGTAATATGTATTTCCTTATAGCACAATTGCAACTATATAATAGTTATATAAAATGACATTATATTACTGTATAATGTTATACATAATGACATAATTTATATATGCAATATCGTTTTGTGTAACTATTGTGTTTATGCATATTATATATATAACATAACTCACATTACATAATGTAATATGTGTTATTATACAATAATTACAATTATCAAATAGTTATACAGATATAACAGGTCATAACAATAGCAGTTCTTACATATGTAACATTATATAATAATGTAATTTTGTATAACTATATTATATATGTATATTATATATACAGTGACTAACTGAGTGTGCATACAGTGTCATGGCCATGGGTAGGGGCCTAGGATGAAGTGCCAGTCCCTCCTCTCCAGTCCTGGCTCCCGGCAGAGTTTCTGTGATGGTCTCATCTAGCCTTTCCTGCCACAACCCAACAGTGTATATCACCTGCTTCTTCAACTTGTTGATCCATATCCCACACAGACCCATAAGAAACCTCCTTAGGGAGTTCCCATTTTGGCGCAGTAGTAACAAATCTGACTGGTAACCATGAGGTTGCGGTTTCAATCCCTGGCCTTGCTCAGTGGGTTAAGGATCCAGTGTTGCCCAGAGCTGGTATGTAGGTCAAAGACTCGGCTTGGATCCTGCATTGCTATGGCTGTGGTGTAGGCTGGCAGCTGTAGCTCCGATTAGACCCCTAGCCTGGGCACCTCCATATGCCATGGGTGCGGTCCTATAAAGAAAGAAAGAAATGAAAATAAACCTCCTTAAAACAGTCATGCCTTCCTATCAGATTCCATTTACTAAGTGATGACATGTCCCAATGTCTTCTTTTTTAATTTTTAATTATGGTAAAATTAACACGAAATGTATTATCCTAACCATTTTTTGAGCATGTAGTTCAGTGATGTGAAGCACATTCATAGTGTTGTTCCCATCTCTCCTTTGCAACTGCCTAAAACTCAGTCTTGAAGTGACAATCTTTGCTCATTGCGCCTACATTTTTTCAGGGATTTGCCTCTATTTGCTCCTGCCTAGATCTGTGTAAAGCTAAAGTGCAAGAGGTTCATACCTCACCTCGAATGCTCTCTTCCAAGGCTACTACAAGTTATCTACACATTTTGTTGATTCAGTGTATAAAAGCAGGTTAGTTCCCTTTAGCTAAGAGCCTTAGGTTGGCTATGGCATGGGCTCTCTTCCAAGGGACCTGGTCTCTCAAAGGAGCCAGATCTTTGTGTGCTTAGAACACACTGGATGGAGTTCCCTGGTGGGCTAGTAGATTAAGGATCTGACATTGTCACTGCTGTGGCACAGGTTATATCCCTGGCCCAGGAACTTCTGCACACCGTGGGTATGGCCAAAAAAAAAAACCAAAAAAGAGTGGGAGGTGTCTGCCCATGTGGCCCCTACTTTGACTTTTGGAGGAAGCAAGTTATGCAAGGTCAGTTTCTGCATCTGCAAAATGGGAATAAAATCCACTTTATAGATTACTTCAAAGCTTGAAAAATATGATGTACATGAGCAATTTACTTTGAAGTTAAACATGCAAGTGTTTACTAAGCGGAAGAACAGTATTTGCAGTTGTTGCTATTGGACTTCAAATTTTCCTAAGCCCTGCAAGGCTATAAGCATGAGCGGAGAGGCTTTAATAGCAGTAGTTCTGATTTCACCAGCCTCTTGCTCCCTCCCAGCTACTTAGGCCCACACTGCTATGGAAGATGTCATTTATCTCCGGGGTATCCACTACTCCTGGCTCTGTGGGCAAGCTGGAATCCTCATAGGGTCACACTGGCCTTCTCAGTGTGTGTCATACTCAGCAAATTTGTCCTAAAGGAATGTGGCTATTGCATCAATGTTTTACACTATTTGTAAATTGGTTTCAGAATTCATCACAAGGCAAGCCTGAGTGAGTCTCTTGGGAATGAGTCGAGAGCCCTTTCTAAGGGATAGACACCAAGCTGTGCTCATTTCCTGCCCCTCCTCCCCTGGGCTAAGAGCTGTCCTGATAGGTTCATCAGAAATGATGTATAGGAGTTCCCGTCGTGGCTCTGTGGTTAACAAATCTGACTAGGAACCATGAGGTTGAGGGTTCGATTCCTGGCCTTGCTCAGTGGGTTAAGGATCCGGCATTGACGTGAACTGTGGTGTAGGTCACAGATGCGGCTCGGATCTGGCGTTGCTGTGGCTCTGGTGTAGGCCAGCAGCTACAGCTCGGATTAGACCCCCTAGTCTAAGAACCTCCATATGCCGAGGGAGCGGAGGCCCTAGAAATGGCAAAAAGACAAAAAAAAAAAAAAAAGAAATGTATAAAGGCACAGCAAGGGAAACCAAAAAGAAAACAAAAAGACAACTTACAGAATGGAGAAAATAAGTTTCAAATGATGCAACTGACAAGGGCCTAATCTCTAAAATGCACAAACGACTTCAACAACTCAACAGCAAAAAAGCCAACAACACAATTGAAAAATGGGCAAAGGAGCTGAATAGATAATTCTCCAAAGAAGATACACAGATGGCCAACAAGCACATGAAAAAATGCTCAACATCAAAACTACAGTGAGGTACCACCTTACACCAGTCAGAATGGCCATCATTAATAAGTCCACAAGTCACAAATGCTGAATGGGGTGGGCAGAAAAGGGAACCCTCCTGTACTGTTGGTGGGAATGTAAGCTGGTACAACCACTATGGAGAACAGTATGGAGATAGCTTAGAAAGCTATACATAGAACTGCCATATGACCCAGCAATCCCACTGTTGGGCACATATCCGGACAAAACTCTCCTTGAAAAAGACACATGCACTGGCATGTTCATTGCAGCACTATTCACAATAGCCAGGACATGGAAACAACCCAAATGTCCACTGATAGATGATTGGATTAGGAAGATGTGGTATATATACACAATGGAATACTACTCAGCCATAAAAAAGAACAAAAGAATGTTATTTGCAGCAACATGGATGGAACTAGAGACTCTCATCCTGAGTGAAGTAAGTCAGAAAGAGAAAGACAATACCATATGATATCACATATGTGGGATATAATATACAGCATAAATGAACCTTTTCACAGAAAAGAAAATCATGGACTTGGAAAATAAACTTGGGGTTTCCAAGGGGAAAGGGGGGTGAGGGGGATACATTGGGAACTTAGGGTTAATATTGCCTTTGGAATGGATAGGCAATGAGATCCTGCTGTATAGCACTGGGAACTATGTCTAGTCACTTATGATGAAACATGATAATGTGAGAAAAAGATTGCATACTTGTATGTGTAACTGGGTCACCATGCTATATAGTAAAAAACTGACAGAACCAGCTATAATGAAAAAAATTTTTAAAAAAAGAAAGAAAGAATGGTACCTGGCAGCCAAATCTGTCCCAGAGCAAGGGACACAGCTGAAGCTAAACCAAGATCTATCCTCATTATTGTACTCAGCTTTGGCATTTCCTAAAACAATCTCCCCAACCTGTATTTATTATTTCTTGCTGCATAATGAGCTTTCCAAATTTAGTAGCTTAAGACAACAAACGTGTTACGGAGTCAGGAATTTGGGAGCAGCTTAGCAAGGTGGTTCTACTCAGGGTCTCTTGAGAGTTGCAGTCAAGGTGTCAGCCAGGGCTGCAGGCATCTGAGGCTTGATTGGAGTGTCCACTTGCAAGCTTACTCACAGGGCTACCAGCAGGAGGCCTCAGTTTCTTGTTACACAGACCTTGCCATAGCACCTCATGACAGGGTTTCCCCCAGAGTGAATTATTCAGAGAGAAAGACAAAAACTGCCATCTTTTTTGACCTAATCTAGGAAGTGACATACCACCAGTTCTGCTCTATTCTGTTCAGCTCACAGACCTACACTGGTACCAGGTGGGAGGGGAATGCAGAAGGCTGTAAATACCGGGAGGTGAGGATCACCCGGGCCATCTTGGAAGCTAGTTATCATGCACCCTCTGCCCTCTCCCACTCCAGCCTCTGCAATCTTGCTTGAGGAGTGTCTACCTTTCCTCATGGTCCAAGAGGGGACTCTGGGGCTCCAAGGATGGAGCTAAGCAATGTCAAGGTAGCCCTGGGACCCAGGAATATGGGTATAAAGGATAAGAACTAGGAAAAGAAAGAGCAGGACAGAAAAGGACAGAAGTAAATCAGAGGACACAGAGTCGGGGGGCGGGGAGGGGGAACAGGTCTTACAATACTGTGGGAGAGTAAAGTGTGGGAATGGACATGGGACCAGATCCTCCATGATGCAGAACTAATAGAAAGGAGTGGTTTATAACTACACAGGTTTATTTCCCCTCTTAGGCTACCTGTCCATGGGCTGGGGGCTCTGCTCTCCATCTCCTCCTTGGGAACCCAGGCTGATAGATCAGCCATCATCTTGAACACGGCCCACAATCTTGGCAGAAAGTGAGCTCCAGAAGGTCCGATAATGGCCATGAGATGCTCTGGTCCAGAAGTGATACATATCCCTTCCATTTACAACCTACTGGCTTCCTATGACCATACTGGCTCCAGCCAGTCACAGGGTACCTGAAAGTACAGGCGTATTATGTGCCTGGAAGAGAAGAGAACTGAAAATATTTGGAAAGCAGCGCCCATGATTCCTCAAAGACTAAGAGAGGAACAAATGCTCAATGAAAGGCAAGGAAGGAGCTAGGGCTGGATCCTGGGGTCTAGGCTGGAATATGGCAAAATGAAGCTTTTCCACAACTGTGCTCTGAAAGGCTCCCTGCTGGTCACTCCATCACCCCGGGCTCAGTTGATCCCTTGCTGCTTCACACAGAAGTTCAAAGCAGCAAGCATCTTTCTCAAGTCCTCTGTGTGAGACCTGGGTCATTCCCTGACCTTCCCCTTATAGTCATGATCCCTCACCCAACCCTTTGTTCCAGGGGAAGATGTCTAGACGCTAAGTCACATATCCCCAGTTTCATGCTCCAAAGCACGGCCAGACCCTTGGGATCCCTGAGGACAGCTCCCAACCCTGAGAGATGATGTAACTCTAGACCTAGCCTGACCTTCTGCCTGTGGTTCTTGGTAGACAGATCTAGTGCAAGCTTCCATCATACCTGAGAGGTCCCTGAAGAAAGATGGTCTTCGCCTGCCCAGATCCCAGTTCCCTTCCTTTTGACTAGTTCAACACCTAGGAACGTCAAGTTCTCACTCATACTAGTCAGCTTAGCCCACTCAACCAGGCAAAGGTCCCGTCTTCCCAGCAGGCCTTTCACAAAGATCGCTGGAGGTGGCCTTGGGACAACACATAGAAATACACTGGCTGGTCTCTCACAGTCTCCGCATGACAACCTTGCACCTTTGTTCACATCTTGCATCTCTCTTTCAAGAACAGCTTAGGTTAGAGCTGGTTTAGTCACTGTCAAGATCTAAGTCCTCCATTCACTCACTTGCTCACTCACAGATTAGGAAATATCCATGGCTCATCAGTAGGACCAATGTAACCCGACCAACCTCTTACCACCCCCACCAAGCATCCCTAATAAACAATCACAGTGAAACCAGGGTATGTGCCATGCAACTCTTGCTTCCCCTCCTACCAGATTGCCTCCAAGAGTCCCCAGTGGAGAAGTTTCAGAGCCAGCAGTGCCTCTAAGGCCTGAGGCATTCAGAGATCAACATTCCAGGAGGGGCATATCCCTGGAAACTCAGGACACTTGTCACATGCATTTTGATGTTAAATTTCACTCTCAGGGGCCAATCTGATCCCCTGGTTCTTGATTGAAAGCAACAATAACATTCTTGCAGGAGGCAGACAGTCTCTGAATAGGGCAGCCAGGAGCAACTCATGGCCTCGTGGGTGAGGTGATATTTAACTTGGGCCTTAACAATTGGAAAGTTTCTAAGCAAAGAGATGATGAGATGGGAAGAGGTCAGTTTAAGGGAACAGCATGAACAAAAGCAAGAAGGTGAAGGTTTGGCTGATTAATAGAGTATGTGTGATGAAACAGTGGAGATAGAGTTAGAAAGACAGCCTGAAAATTGAGTGTAGAGTCTTGACTGTCAGCTAAGGAGTTACTCTGATTTCACAGGAGACAATAATTAGAACAATGGAGAACTTAACTGACATCTATAGACCATATACTAGGTCAGGCATTAGGACAAATGCTTTCTATACTCTATACATTATTATATCACAACTACCTAACGAGTTTAGCTGTTATTTTCCTATTTTAAAGATGAGGAACTTTGGCACAGAAGAGGTCAAGTTACTTGTACAAGGAATGTGAAGTGACATACCCAAGGCTCAAAGCCAAATCTGCCTGACTCTTAACCACTAGGTGGGATTAAATAGTGACCAACAACATCCTTACAAAAGTGCCTCCTCACAGCCTTGGCCTTAAATGCCATCAGGGGAGATTGGCAAGGAAGGTGTCAGCCTGGGCCAGATGGTTCAGCTGAATAGCTCAGGTCTTGCCATCTGGTGTCATTCACAGCTGACAGCTGAACAGAAAGGCTGAACATACAAAGTGTCTCACGTGGCAGGAAAGGGCAGGAAAGCGTAATGGGGGCTGAGAGTGTAGAGGTGCAAGTCCAACCTCTCGGGCCACAGACATCTCTGGGAACACCAGATTCAGACTGGACAAAGGTCCAGACTGAAAGTGACCATTCCCCACTCTGAGGCTCAGAGAGCTGCCCTGCCAGACCATACCAGGCCTTCTCAGAGGTGCCCTTTGGCAGAAATATGATTCATGATTCCCTTGTATGGGCAGAGTCTGGGCTCTGGGTATATTCTGGGACTCGCCATCTTCAGAGACAGCCAGAACAACCTGTCCTGTTCATACAGCACCCACTTCAAACCAGTTGCTCTGGAGAACTCCCAGGGGTGTCAAGACATCCGTGGTCACTGAACCCAGGGACATAAGCCCTGTTCTTGATACCTCTGGGTGCTCAAAGCCATGACAAGGATGGACATGATGGCCAGAGGGCAGGTGAGGGCAGCAGAGAGCTGGAAACAGAAGCCCAGGGGAGCCTTGGGACTGCTGCTGGGACGGCTCCTGGAGGAAGTGGGAGGAGCACATGGAGAACCTCCATCTGCCAAGGAAATCCCCTCCCCTGGGTTCACCCCGAGGCCAGCTCACTTTGGAGCACAGATGCTAAGGGAATGCGTTGGGAAGCCAGACCAAAGAAGAAGCAGAGAGATGCCAGAGACAACAGCACCGAGAGTCCAGAAAAGGGCCGGGAACATGCTGGAGGTCACCGGGGGTCCTGGAAGAGCTCTGAATGTGGGCCAGCCTGGTTCTCCCCGAGCCAGGAATGCAGAGAAGCAAAAAAGCAAAGAAAAGCGGCCCAGTTTGTTTTATGAGGTCATCATAACCCTGACAACAAAACCTGTCAAGAACAGCATAAACACAAAAAGAAACAACAATCAGTCTCACTTTTGAATGTGGACAGAAAATATTTGAGAACAGTAACAGATTGGATTAAAGCACATTTTTTAAAAATTCCATGATACTCAAGCAGGGTTTATTCTAGCTAGGTAAGGATGGTTTGACATTAGGAAATGTGTTAAAACCATACATTTCATTAATAAGAAAAATAAATCACCCAAATCTAGATCCTGAAAAGCATTTGCTAAAATTCCACATCGATTTCTGTTGGCTCTTTTTTTTTAATTGTTAAAATTTTAGGAAGAGTTGGATAATCTCTTAACATAATGAGGAGCAGCAACTGCTTACTTAAAATTGAAATACTGTAGACTATTCTGTTAAAATCAGTAACCAGAAAAAGATGCTCAGTCTCACCATTACTCTTTGATATTGTTCTGGAAGTTAAGGCCAATGCAATAAAGGAAGACATGAAAAAGAAACAAGAGATACTAAGACAAAATTATCAGTATTTAGCAATGCTATACCTTAGTTATCAATGCTATATATTAAAATTCCAAGATAATGTCCAGAAAAAAAATACTAATCAAGAAGAGCTTAAAAAAAAAAAAAAGAGTCATTCAGAATAAAGAAAGTGTATTAAAACAATGAGCAGGTTAAGTTTTCTTCACCCCCCTGGCAGGAAAACTATCAAAAAATTTGAGGGAGTACCATGGTGGCTCAGCGGGTGAAGGATCTGGTGTTATCACTGCTGCGGCTCTGGTTACAGCTTTGGTACAGATTAATCCCTGGCCCCCTGGAACTTCCACATGCTGTGGCACCACCAAAAGAAAAAAAAAAAAGAAAACATACCATTGATAAAGGTGTGAGTAAACACATTCTCTCATACATTGCTGATGGTATCTTGGTATAGCCTCTATGGAGAAAAATTTGGCAATAGTTAAAAATTATAAGTACGCCTGCCTTTTAATCCAAAAATTCCTCTTCTAGGAATTTATCCTATGGATATCCTTGTATCTATGTAAAAAAGTACATGTACAGGGGAGTTCCCATTGTGGCTCAGCAGTAATGAACCTGACTAGTATCCATGAGGATGTGGGTTCTATCCCTGGCCTCACTCAGTGGGTTAATGATCCAGCGTTGCCGTGAGCTGTGATGTAGGTTGCAGACGCGGCTCAGATCTGGTGTGGCTGTGGCTATGGCTGTGCTGTAGGCCAACAGCTGCAGCTGGATTCAATCCCTAGCCTGGGAACCTCCTTATGACACAGGGGTGGGCCTAAAAAGAAAAAAAGCGTATGTACAATGTTATTTTTTATTTATTGTTATTACATTAGAAAATTGAAACAAATATCTGTCAATAGGAAATTGTTCAATAAACGGTTGTGGTAAACATTCTACACAGCTTAAAAAAGAATGAAGAAGCTTTTAATATTCTGAAATGGAATGAACTCCAAGATAAAATGTTAAGTGAAAAAGCAAAGTACATAAGACTGTGTAAGCTTGCTATCATTTGTACATATATCTTAATAGTTAAAATTAGATTTTTTATTATTTTATTCATAAAATATGAATGCATATAAAAATATGGCTAGGGAGTTCCCTGATGGCCTAGCAGTTAAGGATTCCACATTGGCACTGCTGTGGCTCAAGTTTTATCCCTGGCCCAGGAACTTCTGCATGCCATGGGTGGGCATAGCCAAAGAAAAAAATGGGTAAAAACACAAGAAATTAATAACACATTGCATCTGCAAATTCTTTGCTACAATTGGATTTTTAAGCCAAGTAAATTATTACCTGTAATAAATACATTTTTCCAATGAATTTTATTATATTTATAGTTGTATAATTATCATCACCACAACCTAATTTTAGAATATTTCCATCCCAAACCCCCAGTCCACTCCTCCCTCCCCCACAACTGTCCCCTTTGGTAACCATAAGTTTTTCAAAGTTAAATTTAAGAAAGAAGAGCTGGCAAAAAGGCTCACAGGAAGAGTATTGGAAATCCTGTGTTTTGCCAGATATAAAATATACTTTCAAACTACTATTATTAAACATTGTAAAACTATAATACTGACAAAAGTTACTGACAAACATGTAAATTAGTAACTTAAGCTATGATGGAAACATCAGAAATGAAGAAGGGAAATGCTAGATTTTTCAACAAACGGTACTGGAAAAACTAACTTTGGCAAAAAAAATTCATAGTCTCACATGGCACCCTACACCCAAATAAATTCCAGATTATTTAAAATTTTAAATGTGCAAAAGAAAACTATAAAAAACTAGGCTGAAATATTTGAGTCGTGAATTTATCTTCAGATATTGATGGATTTTCAGTTTCAAATGTTAAGCCAACCTCTCATTCCTGGGATAAACTCCACTAGGTCATGATATATTATCTTTTTCATACACTGCTGGTTTTAATTTGTTGGACTATTAAGGATTTTTTAATCTCTTCAGAAGCGATATTGGTCTTTAGTTTTCTTGTAATATCTGTAACATCTGATTTTGCTGTCAGGTTAATATCAACCTCCTAAAATGCAGGCTGTACCTGCACATATGGAAGTTCCCAGGCTTGGGGTTGAATATGAGCTGTAGCTGAGGCCTACGCCATAGCCACAGTGACACTAGATCTGAGCCACATCTGCCATCCACGCCATAGCTTGCCAGCAACTCCAGATCCAAAACTCACCAAACAAAGCCAGGGACTGAACCCGCATCTTCACAGAGACTATGTCAGGTTATTTACCCGCTGAGCCACAGTGGGAACCCCCTCCACTTTCATTTCTAATGCTGGCAATCTCTCTCTCTCATCTGTTTAGAGGTTTATCAATTTTATTGGTCTTTTTAAAGAACAAGCTTTCAGTTTTATAGACTTCATCTTATTTTTCTGTGTTCTATTTCATTGGTTTCTGCTCTTAATGATTTCCTTTCATCTACTTATTTCATGTTCAATTTGTTCTTTTTGACTTTGTTTATATAATTTTTTCTTTTTTTCTTTTTTTCTTTTTGGCTTTTTGTCTTTTCAGGGCCGCATCTGCAGCACATGGAGGTTCCCAGGCTAGGGGTCCCATAGGAGCTGTAGCCACTGACCTATGCCACAGCCACAGCAACACTGGATCCTTAACCCACTGAGCGAGACCAGGGATCAAACCCGCCACCTCATGGTTCCTGATCAGATTCGTTTCCGCGGTGCCACAATGGGAACTCTCTTTTCTACTTTGTTTTTAAAGTGGAAGCTTAGATCATTGATTTTCAGACTTTTTTAACAACATTTAAAGCTAAATTTATCTGAAAGCACTGCTTTAACTACCTACCTTCAGTTTTGATTTATGTTTTCATTATCATTCAATTCAAAATATCTTATAATTTCCCTTGACTGAGTATCATTTAATTTCCAACAGTATCATTTAATTTCCAAATATTTTTGAATTTTCCTATCTTCTTTTATTGACTTCTAATTCAATTCCTTTTTAGTCAGAGAATGTACTGTCTGTGATTTCAACTCTTTTAAATTCATTGAGACTTATTTTATGACCCATATGTGTTCTACCTTTGTAAATGTTCCACGTGCACTTGAAAGGAATGTGTGTTCTGTTGTTATTGGACATTAAGTTCTACAAATGTCAATTAGGTCAAGTTGGTAGATCACATTCAAGTCTTTTTACGGGTTGTCTCTCTCTTCTATTAATTATTGAGAAAGGGGTATTACTCTTTCTATCCACAGTTGCAGATTTGTCCATTTTTTTCACTTTTGTCCATCTCTTTTTCATATATGTTGAAGCTCTGATTGGGTGTATACACCTTTAGAATTATGCCTTCTTGATGAATTGACCCTTTCATCTTTAGGAAATGCCTCATACTATATTTGGTAATATTTCTTTTTTTTTTTTTTGCCATTTCTTGGGCCTCTCCCGCGGCAGATGAAGGTTCCCAGGCTAGGGGTCCAGTCGGAGCTGCAGCCGCCAGCCTACACCAGAGCCACATCAATGTGGGATCCAAGCTGCGTCTGCAACCTACACCACAGCTCACGGCAACGCCGGATCGTTAACCCACTGAGCAAGGGCAGGGATCAAACCTGCAACCTCATGGTTCCTAGTTGGATTCGTTAACCACTGCGCCACGACAGGAACTCCGTATACTTGGTAATATTTCTTGCCCTGAATATACTCTGTTTGATATTAACATAGACAATCCAGTGTTGTTGTAAGTGCTTGCAAGGTATATCTTTTGCTATCTTTTAAATTGTAACCCATCGATGCCTTTATATTTAAGCTGGGTTTCTGAAGGCAGCCTAAAGTTGGGCCTCTGTTTTTAACTGAGCATTTGGAACATTTATACTTGTTGAAATTATCTATATAGTTGGATTTAAATTTATCACCTTATTTATTTTCCACTTATACTATTTGGTTGTCATTATTGTTGGTGTTTCTTTACTATTTTTTTTCTTTTACTGACTTCTTTTGCATTACTTGATTGTTTTTTCAGTATTCCATTTTATCTCCACTTACTTGGAGTTTTGGGCTACACTTGTTTGGAGGTACTTTCTTTTGCCTTTGGTTTTGTTTTTAGTGATTGCTTTACATTTTATATATGGATATTTATCCTATCACAGTCTACTTTCAAATAGTATACCAATTTATGTATAACATAGACCTTATAACAATATGTTTCTAGGAGTTCCCGTCATGACATAGCGGAAACAAATCTGACTAGGAACCATGACATTGCAGGTTCGATCCCTGGCCTTGCTCAGTGGGTTAAGGATTTGGTGTTGCCGTGATCTGTGGTATAGGTCACAGACACTGCTCGGGTCCTGCGTGGCTGTGGCAGGTGCAGCTCCGATTCGACCCCTAGCCTGGGAATTATCTTGTAATAAAATTTTTAAATGAGAGGAAATTCTTTTATAAATACTCACATGTTTACCATTTCTTCCACTCCGCTTTCATTCATGTAGCTCCAAGTTTCCACATGGTGTCATATTTCCTTAGCCTCAAGAACTTCCTTTAACATTTTTTCAATACAGGTAATAGTCACAGATTCTTTTAGTTTTTATTTGTATGAAAAAGATACTGATTTTTACTTCATTTTTAAAGGATATTTTTCCTGGATAGAGAATTCTAAGTTGACAGTTGTCTTTTAGTACTTTAAAAATACTGTTAGAAACATGGCTTGTTTTATAGTCCTTCTTATCTTTGTTCCTCTATATGTAACATGTCTCTTGAGTTTCTTTGGCTGAGTTTAAGATTTTTTGTTGTTATTTTTAGCTTTCAGCAATTTGATTATGTTAGGCTTTGGTGTGATTTGCTTTTTACTTTTCTTGCCTGGGGTTTGATATATTTCTTGGGTCTGTGGATTTATAATTTTTATTAAAAATTTTATTAAAAATTTTTTTCTGCCATTATTTCTTTGTCCTCCCCCCAATTTAGGATTCCAGTTATACACTTACTATTCCACCTGTTATATAGGTTGTCCCATAGGTTATAGAGGGTCTGGTCATCTTTTTCAGCTTTTTTTCTCTCTCCTCTGCATTACAGTTTGGATAGTTTTTTACTGCTTCTTTGAATTGAGTCTTTGTTTCTAAAAGGATTTTGTCTGTTATTTCTAATCCTTCAGTTTTGTCACGTGATTTCTAAGTTTTTCAAATTTTGATTTATATATTCCTTAATCTCCTGTTTTGAAATAGAATGTTATATTTTGCTCGCTCTCTTCTTTTTTTTTTTTTTTTTTCTTTTTAGGGCTGCACCCCCAGCACATGGAAGTTCCCAGGCTAGGGGTCTAATCAGAGCTACAGCTGCCAGCCTCCACCATAACAATAGCAGCACAAGATCTGAGCCTCATCTGCGACCTACACAACAGCTCGCAGCAACGCCAGATCCTTAACCCACTGAGTGAGGCTAGGGATCAAACCCTCATCCTCGTTGATACTAGTCAGGTTCATTACCACTGAGCCACAGTGGGAACTCCCATATCTTGCCAATTTTTATTATGCTCCTAGGAGTTTCCCTTAGTGTGGGGCCCTGTCTTTAAATGACACCAGGGCTACTCAGTCTTGAGAGTTTACGTTCAAAGAGGTCAGAGTGACCCAGTCCCTTTAGGCCTTACCACAAGCTCTCTGTTTTCATCCATCACTGGAGTGGGCAAACTCCTTCCAGTTTTAGCTCCTGTTCTCAGATTGACCCACCATGCCTCCACCACGTCTGATGTGTTCTCAGGTGCATTATTTCCCCATTTCCTCCCTCTACTTTCTCCCACATAGATGCCCAACTATAACATGGTTGTTGGTGCTTGTATTTTGTTACCTAGTTTTATTGTAAATGTTGACCCTAAGTCTTTAATTTTTTTTTAAATAGTTGTTCTGTCTGTTTTTGTCTGGTGATTCAGGAAGATTTGAAATCTACGCTACCCTGCTCCTGCCATCTTCTCACAATTCCTTTTTATATATATATATTTTTTTGTCCTTTTTAGGGCCGCACCCTCAGCATATGGAGGTTCCCAGGCTAGGGGTCGAATCGGACCTGTAGCCACCGGCCTACACCACAGCCACAGCAATGCCAGATCCAGGCCACATCTGCGACCTACACCATAGCTCAAGGCAACGCCGGATCCTTAACCCACTGGGTGAGGCCAGGGATGGAACCTGCAATCTCATGTTTCCTAGTCGGATTCTTTTCCGCTGAGCCACAACAGGAATGCCCTCTTCTCACAATTCTAATTTGTGTCATTTTTTAAATCAGAGCAAGGGTGGGGAACACTAGATATTCTTAAGTGCCTTTATACATTCTTTTCAGAATTTAACCACAGAAGTAGAAACTTAGAATAAACTGGTTGAGACAAGAAAGAACACTCAACACATTTGCACTGATACTCTATGTAGCATTTTCTATACTCCTTTTTTATGAAATAATTTCATATGTGCTTTTCATGTTTGGTACATAATCTTCACCGTGACCTTTCTCATGCTTTCAGAATATTCCACTGAGTGGAGGTAACAAAATTTACTCAGCCTCTTGATAATGTCAGAAAAAAGAATGTATACATGTATGTATAACTGGGTCATCTTGCAGTACAGCAGAAAATTGATAGACCACTCTAAACCAGCTATAATGGAAAAAACAAAAATCATTATATAAAAAAAATTTACTCAGCCTGTCCCTGATTGTTGGACACATGGCCTGTTCCCATTTTTCTGCTGCTTCAGATGATGTTACCATAAATGCATTTCTGCACTTAGCTTTTTGTTTTTGTTGAATTATTTCCTACGATAGAATCCCAAGAGTGGGATTACTGGGTCAAGGGTAGGAACATCTCCCTGGCCCTGGCAATCTATAATTTGAAAATATGTTTTGAGGATTATTTTTCTTATTAGAGGGGAAAGGTTAAGACTCAGTTGCTGATGGTAAGGATCACACGAAGGAAACAGGACAATTTTCCGGATCACTGCTATTCTATCCATTCTCCCAGCTGTCAGTCTTTCCTGTTTATTTTATTTTTTAATGATTTTTATTTTTTCCATTATAGTTGGTTTACAGCATTCCGTCAATTTTCTACTGTACAGCAAATTGTTCCAGTCACACACACACACACACATATATATATATTTGTTTTTTCACATTATCCTCCATCCTGTTCCATCAAAGTGACTAGATATAGCTCCCTGTGCTATACAGCAGGGTCTCATGGCTTATCCACCCCAAGTGCCATAGTTGGCCTCTATTAACCCCAAGCTCCCAGTCCATCCCACTCCCTCCCCCTCCCCCTTGACAACCACAAGTCGGTTCTCCAAGTCCATGCATTTCTTTTCTGTTTTCCTGTTTATTTTATTCAACTTTCATTTTTCATTGATGCAACTAGCATTTACGGAAGGCCTACTGCATGCCAGACCCAGTGTCTCTCCCTACACTAGAGCAAACTCCCAAGTAGGCGCAGTATTCTGCTCAAGGACTGACCCACCAAACGCGGTAGAAAGGGGTCCAAGCCCAATGTGCCCTGCCTCTATTCTCTGCGAGCCTGAAAAGAGTGGCACTCTCACATAAGTACTGTGGCTTGTCCTCACCTGACCCCTCCTGAAGGACTGAGGCTGCTCAAGGAAACCTAGAAGGTTTTGTGTGGACAGATCTGGTACCAACAATCCATCCTCCCCCACAGGCAGCTTTAACCCCATTCTAGAGCAGGCTGGAGTAAAAAAAAAGCTTGGACCCAAGGAATTTTAATTGCATTGGCTGATATAGTTGCTGATAAAAAAATAATCTTGTTATTTTTATCCCCCCCAAATCTAGTAAGCTAGAAATAACCTCCAAGGTCTCCTAGTCACAACCTGCCAGCTATATGGATTCAGTTCAGACTCCTGGCTTTCAGCCTCAGTTTCCCTGTCTTTCCAGGAAACTGTCTCAGTTTCCTGAAAACTACATCTTTCCCTGAACTCAAGCCCCGCCCCCTGGTTTGGGTTCTGGTTCTGGTTCTGAATCCCTATCTATCTTGACCAGAATCCCCTCACAGAGGGGTTGGGCCCTCAAACTCCCAGCCACTGGCTGAGTTTATGGGTTCAGTGGCCTGAATGTTGAAAACCAAGATTCTGCCCTATCTCCACTTTACACTCGGAAAAATCCACCGACCCCTCAAGGAAGCCCTGCGATCACAAACCCTGACCCACACCTGGCCTGACTTCAGCACACCTCCAAGGCTTCTGGCAGGACCAGCAGATTCTTTGCTGGTCTAGTCCTTTGCTGAGGAGCCTGAATAACTCATGCCCAAGCCTGCTGAGTTAATAATCATCTTCCCGACCACAATGTTTTACAAGTAGGAATCCAAGGGCCAGAGAGTGAAAGTGACTTTGCAAAAGTCAAATAGCAGTTTCATATCAGATCTGGGCCCAGGGCCCAAAGTTCCTCACTCCTAAGAGCAAATGAGTAGATGGAAGATCAGAGAAGAAATTTAGGAATAGACTCCAAAGCAGAAGTCCAATTACAAATCCTGAGGCCTCCAAGGTGGGGAAGGAGAGACAGCAGAATACGAGTGTGAAGTCAGGAGCAGGTAAGTTGATTTTATGTGCAGCCCTAGGCCATTAGATTGGATTAAATGCCTCTCACATCCCAAGAATGTCCCAGGGATCTGGAGCAGGGCTGGGCCTCTAATAGCAGGCCAGGGAGTCACATACATAGGCCAAGGGAAAAGAAAGGGTGGAAAACTGAGAAAGGACATAGTGGCCAGGAACGAGGCAGGGCCTGACATATGTAGATGCTCAGGAAGCCCATGCATCAGCTGGGACCTCCTTGCATCATGAAAGTTGGGCTACATTTGTTCAAAATACACACCACTAGGGCCTATGGAAATCCAACACCTCTCTAGGGTTTCTGTAAATCCTCAGGATACATAGATGCACATGTCCTGCTTTCTATGGGTAATGGCTTTGTTTAGCACCCTATCAATCTAGGCACAAAATATAAATTTTTCATGGAAAAATCTATAAATTCCAAATATAAGATTAATATTTCCTTCAAATATTGGTGGGGGGCATCACAGGAAGGGGGTCTCATCACTCAGCACAAAAGACAACTTGGACATCCTCATAGCACATTCCCACTGTCCTCAGTCCTGGCAGCCACCCCCTTATGATGGTTGTCTCTGTTGGCCCCAACTCTACACCTTCCCTCAATGCTCCCACCTCCGTGAACCCCTTAGGTTCCTCTGTCTTCCTTCTCCCTTCCCTGTCCTCTGCTCCTTCCTCTCCCCACCATATCTCTCCAAAGTCACAAAGAAATTCCTTTCCTTTAATCTCACACAGGGAGGCTGGAGCAGGGGGTGAGGTGGGGGCATATTCTTGCCCCCCTCCTGCTTCTTTACCAAATTCTTTTTTCAGACAAAGTCACTTCCCTCCCATAGAGGAATTCAAGCACCAGATGTTAAAGTAATTCAGAATTTTTTCCATCTCAAGACACATGTGTAAACAAAATGTAAGCAGAACTATTCTGATGCATAGTTCATGCCTGACCAAGCGCTGTGATTGTCCTGTTCAAAATGGACTGATAAGAAAGTTTAGAACATCTTGTCTGATGCGGGAGTGTACTCCTGGCCACGACAGCTCAGCTGAATCCCAGAGCTGAGCCTGGGAAAATTTGATTTGTCTTGTGCCCCTTGCGAAGATAATTTGCAAACTGCTGATGTAGGGAAGACACCCAAAGTGGAGGTGTTACTTTTTTTAGAGGAGCCAAAAAGTAATTAGTGCCTATGGCAACAAGAATCTTTCAAGATCTTTCAATCCTGCATGGACTCCTGGAGTACTCTCAGGTTGCAAACTTTGGGCTGAAATGTGATATCAATCTAATGGCAAAAAATATGCAATGGTATTTCATATGGTCAAACCAGGTGACCAGGTAAGCAATAAAGCTTCCAAATAGGTGGTTTGTTCTAGTTACTACCTCGTGGTGTAAAGCAACAACTGGTTTATTATTCTCAAGGATTATATGGGTCAGGAATTCAGAAAGGACATAGCAAGGACAATTTGTATTTGTTCCACAGTGTCTGTACCCTCAACTGGGAAGTCTGAAAGGCTGGGGGGTTTATTCAGTGACTGGGTACTGGAATTATCTGAAGCCTCTTTCCCTCACGTCTATAACACTGAAACATCTGCATGTGACCTCCCCATCTGGGATTTCTCACAGAACAGTGGTTAGGCTCTGCGGTAAAAGGTCCTAAGGTGGCCCCCCAGAGATCCCTTCTTCCTGGTATTCGCAGCCTTGTGTAATCCCATCCCCTTGAGTAACTTGCTTCTAACCAATAAAATATGCTAACATTGAGAGAATGTTCCATCCGTGATTAGGTGGCAAAAGATTGTGAGTTCTGTCTGGTTCTCAGATTTTCCCTCTCTTGCTGGCTTTGATGAAGAGAGTGGTCATTTTTTGTTTGTTTCTTTCTTTCTTTCTTTCTTTTTAAGTTTTATTGACGTATAGTTAATTTACAAGGTTGTGATAATTTCTGCAGTACATCAAAGCAACCCAGTCATACATACACACATATCCATTCTCTCTCAGAAGGAAGTTACCATATTGAAGAGGCCCACGTGGCAAGGAATTGAGGGTTACTCTAGCCAACGGCCAATGCAGAACTAAAAACTTCAGTCCAATAATCCTCAATGAATTGAATCTTGCAACCACATAAATGACCTTGGACGTGGATACTTCCTCATTTGCACCTTCAGATGAGACCCCAGCCCTGGTTGAAACCTTGACTGCAGTCTCGTGAGAGATCCTGCCACAGAGGAGCAAGTCAAGCTGTGGCCAAATTCCTTACTCAGAGAAACTCATATGATAAATATGTGTTGCTTTAAACCACTAGTTTGGGGGTGATTTGTTACATAACAATAGATATATAACAGGTTCCAAGAGTGAGCAGCCTGTAAAAGCCAGATAGAAACTGTATCACTTCTCACCATCTGGGCTCAGTCACACAGCATTACTTCCCCCCAAAGTCACCCAGATTTAAGAAGATGGAACATAGATCCCATCTCTCAAAGAAGAGAACATCAAAGTGTCATCACAAAAACAGCACATGGGAGGGGAGATGGTGTTGTGGCCATCTTTGGAGAATACTGTCTGTCATGTGGCTCTTTGGCCTTGTCCCATAGCAGGGCCTGGTGTGTTCATATGTAATTTGTTTGTTTTTGTTTTTTAGGTTTGTTTGTTTGTTTGTTTTTTGCTTTTTAGGGCAACACCTTCAGCATATGGAGATTCCCAGGCTAGGGGTTGAATCGGAGCTATAGCCTACACCACAGCCACAGCAACGTGGGATCTGAGCTGCCTCTGTGACCTACACCACAGCTCACGGCAATGCCAGATCCTTAACCCACTGAGCAAGGCCAGGGATCAAACCTGCATCCTCATAGATACCAGTCAGATCCCTGTTGCACCACGAGGAGAACTCCTTCACGTGCAAATTTTAAGAAAGATTTCTATTTTGTTGCTATCTTGAGAGTGAGGTTTTGTTTGTGCTCCTCATGACATGTCTCCTCTGCTTTTAAGAAATGCTTAAACAGGAGTTCCCAACGTGGCACAGCAGAAACAAATCTGACTAGGAACCATGAAGTTGCAGGCCTTTCTCAGTGGGTTAAGGATCCGGTGTTGCAGTGAGCTGTGGTGTAGGTCGCAGACGCCTCTCGGATCCTGTGATGCTGTGGCTCTGGCGTAGGCCGGCAGCTGTAGCTCCGATTAGATCCCTAGCCTGGGAACCTCTATATGCTGTGGGTGCAGCCCTGAAAAGACAAAAAGACAAAAAAAAAACAATGAAAAAGAAACACTTAAACAATATCTCAGCATGTCACAAGATGAATGGGAACTGGCCCTCCTGCAACCAGGAAGACCTCAGAATCCTAATTTCCAAGAATGTGACAAACTCTCTGAAGTGCAAGCCTCTCTCCCCTTAAGAATAACTCCTAATGAATTACAACACTGCCCATGTTCTGAAACATTCCGGCTTTGCCCCACACCCCACACCAGCTGAGCAGAAACAAGACAGTGAGCGAGGAGGATGCAGTGGGGAGAGCAAAGGACCCTTGACCAGGCTGACTCCACAGGGGCTTCCAGCAGCCCAGAGACTCAAAGAACTTCTGAGCAAGAAGACATCTCAGAGATCCATCCTTTCAACTCACACTAGTAGTAAGAGTAGTTACATTTAGTAAAACCTGAATGGAACAGCAAGCCCTTTACCACAAGAGGATTAGATATTAGAATCCCGATGTGACTCACATATAGCCGACTTCACCAGTTTGTAAAGTCATACTTCTACTTAAGGCCTCAATCACTAGAGCTTAAGCCTCATCCTACTTGCCTTCAAGAAATCCAAGCATTAGAGTTTCCATCATGGCTCAGTGGAAATGAATCTGACTAGCATCCAGGTTTGATCCCTGGCCTCTTTCAGTGGGTTAAGGATCTGGCATTGCTGTGAGCTGTGTAGGTTGCAGACGTGGGTCGGATCTGGCATTGCTGTGGCTGTGGCGCACGCCAGTGGCTATAGCTCTGATTAGACCCCTAGCCTGGGAACCTCTATATGCAGTGAGGGCAGCCCTATAAAGGCCGGGGGGGGGGGGAAGAGGAGTTCCCGTCGTGGTGCAGTGGAAACGAATCCAACTAGGAACCATGAGGTTGAGGGTTCAATCCCTGACCTTGCTCAAGTGGGTTAAGGATCCAGCATTGCCATGAGCTGTGGTGTAGGTCGACGACAAGGCTCAGATCTGGCGTTGCTGTGACTGTGGTGTAAGTCAGTGGTTACAGCTCTGATTAGACCCCTAGCCTGGGAACCTCCATATGCCACGAATGCCCTAAAAACACAACAAAAAGAAAGAAAGAAAGAAAGAAAGAAAGAAAGAAAGAAAGAAAGAAAGAAAGAAAGAAAGAAAGAAAGAAAGAAAGAAAGAAAGAAAGAAATTTAAGCATTTACCAAGCTCCCCTGGGGAAATGCCTACGTGGCCCACCCATTTCTCCTGTACTTTCCAGCTCAACCAGCTGCCTGGTCCCACATGGAGGATCCTGGGTCTGAACACCCGCTTCCCTCTGGGTACAACTTTCCTAAGCCCACTCATGAGCTGAACAGACCCTCCCCCTATTTTCTCATTATGATAACACAGTGGGAGTTCCCATTGTGACACAGCAGAAACGAATCCAACTAGGAACCATGAGGTTGCGGGTTTGATCCCTGGCCTCACTCAGCAGGTCAAGGATCCGGCGTTGCCGTGAGCTGTGGCATAGGCTGGCGGCTACAGCTCTGATTAGACCCCTAGCCCAGGAACTTCCATATGCTATGGGTGCGGTCCTAAAAAGACCAAAAAAGAAAAAAAAAAAAAAAAATATATATATATATATATATACATACATGATAACGCAAACTGAGACGAGAATAACAGAGAGAAACTCAAAACCCAAGGCTTATGCTCAGATTTCTCACTGGAATTCTACACTAGTCTCTACTGCTGCCATGGGGCAAGCGCCAGCCTGCCTCCCTCAGCGAGACACACTTCATTCCACAGATCCTTGAGGTCCAGATAAAAGAGGGGGTTATTGCCCCACGCTCCCATCTAAGACCTATTTCCTTTATCTTTATTTCCTGCTTTAGGATTGATCTCATTCCAGGAAGCCAGAGTACTGAACTGCCCATTTCAGGGAAAACACCAATGACACTAGAACAAGCATTCTGACCATAGAACACCACGTGTGTGATATTACAGGCCAGACAATCCTGAGCCCCATAAAACCCAGTAGAGTTCTTGTCCACATTCTCTCCTCTGACAAGAATTTATGACCAGGATGATACAGACTTCCAGGCATCTTCAGTGGCTCAGCTCCTGAGTTTCTCTGATTAACTAGTTGAAAAATGGCTCATCCATTTTCTAAAAGCAATAATAAACAGACAGATGGCAGTCTAAATACATACTTAGGAAATAAACACTGCTCCAAAAGAGACCCTTTCGAGAGATTAACTCTAATATAATGACAACATTTGACATAATTTTGCCAACCACTTTAGGTTATTGGAGCCACAGAATATGAGACCCTCCCCATTCCCCAGTAAGATCTTTGCTCTACGCTTGCTTAAGGCCCCTAGGAGGCATTTCCTCTTTAGGAGAATTTAGGAGACAAAATTGCTTGCGAGTTTCAAAATCACAGTTCTTCCTCAGTCTTTTTCTTTTATCAAAAAATTAAAAAATCAGAGTTCCTTTTCTGGCTCAGCAGTAACAAACCGGACTACAATCCCTAAGGATGCAGGTTCGATCCCTGACCTCCCTCAGGGGGTTGGGGAGCCTGTGTGTGTAAGTTGCGTGGCTCAGATCCCACATGGCTGTGGCTGTGGCATAGGCCAGCAGCTACAGCTCTGATTTGACCCCTAGCCTAGGAATCTCCATATGCCCCAAGTGTGACCCTGAAAAGACAAAGGAGGAAGGAAGGAAGGAAGGAAGGAAGGAAGGAAGGAAGGAAGGAAGGAAGGAAGGAGGAAGGAAGGAAGGAAGGAAGGAAGGAAGGAAGGAAGGAAGGAAGGAAGGAAAGAGAGAGAGAGAGAGAGAGAGAAGAAAGAAAGAAAGAAAGAAAGAAAGAAAGAAAGAAAGAAAGAAAGAAAGAAAGAAAGAAAGAAAGAAAATAAATTTAAAAAATCAGAGTTCCCATCGTGGCTCAGTGGTAACAAACCCAACTAGTATCCATGAGGATACAAGTTCAACCCATGGCCTTGCTCAGTGGGTTAAGGATCCAGGGTTGCCATGAGCTGTGGTATAGGTCACAGATGCAGCTTGGATCCTGTGTTTCTGTGGCTGTGGCATGAGCCAGCAGGTTCAGCTTGGATTCGACCCCTAGCCTGGGAACTTCCATATGCCATACATGCAGCCTAGACCAAAGACCAAAAAGGAAAAAAAAAAAAAAAAAAAAAGAATGAAAACGAAATAAAAAATTTGGGGGTCCAATCTCAGCCATGTTCATCTTGCTGTGCCAACTTTAGAGACAAAGGAAATGGAGGTTTCCTGAAATCCCGTAACTCGTCTGAATTCCCCCCCTCAGAAAGAGAGAAAACAGAAATTGAGAGCACTAAGAGCCCTCGGGCATGGGTGCTTGTCACTGTACCAGGCCACACTTGCTGTGAAAGGAAATGTTACGTATCACAAAAACATGCTGTGTGAAGACCAGCCAAGCATGCAACAAATGGGTCCCATTCAGCTTGGGCTTACAAGCAGAACAAACAATAGAGCAGCCTTCAAAATGAACTTCCGTTTCCAGGATGAGAAGGAAACAGAGGGACAGGAGTTCTTAGGAGACACCTGCAGGGAGCAGGGACCCAAGCCAAAGAAGGGGCGTAAAGAAGAGGCTGAAAACAGAGGCTGAAAGGAGGACGCCACGTTCATCCTTCCAGCCCACAAACTTTAGCCAAACCAGTCCTTTGTACCCGGCTTTGTGCTAGGCCACAGGCACACGGCAGTGAACCAGTCAGAGTTCCTGCCCTCTCCACGTCACTGTCTGGTAGGAGGAGCAAACAAGTAAATATAGAACCTGCATCCCACTGATTCAAACCAAAGGGACATCCTGATTCAAATATCTATGGCAACTCTGAGAGCATTTGTGCCCAAGGACAGCAGGGGCCTGAACTGGCTGTCATTTCCTTTGCCTGCCAACTCTATTATACCTGGCATAGAATCCCTGTGGCTGGTACCCAACAGGATCCCTCCAGCCCTCTGGGCAGCTCAACCCCCTTGTGAGCATTTTACCCTGAAATGGTCTGGCCTTTGAGATAACAACGCGTGACTGTGATTGCTGTCAACAGGCAATGACACAACGCAACCGTCGTTTTTGGCAACGGCCAACTGAGAAAAAAAAAAAAAATGAGTGAGCTTAACTCAAAAGCCTCTGATAGTTTTGGAGAAAACAAATTACATCACTGCTTACCCAGGAGTCTCCCAACCAGGCCAAAGAGCGTCTTCTTTAGGGAGTGAGCAGGAGGGAAAAATGCATAAAGTGGCTCAAAAGTCTCCATATCTCAGAGCTTTGTCATGCTCATCATGCTCGCAAGCAGAGCCCTTGGAAAACCCGCTTGGCAAGGAGGCAGACATTCTGAGAAATCTCTGCATGCCAAGCCCTGTGCTGCATTCATGGAGATGCAGGAACGTCAGCTGAGGTCAACAGGGAAATAGACTTTGAGCAACTTCCATGGGCCAGGTGCTCAGCCTCATCTCAATCATAGCCGGTGTGTGTGCTCGGCTCCATAACACCACCCAGGACCCACTGCAAGGCCAATGCGTAACACATCCACCCTGAAAAGGAAAAAAAAAGAAGTCCCCTCCACATCTCTCCCTGTCACTTACCTAACCCCACACACAAAAACCCAATACTTAGATAGAAGGCAGGAATATCCTAATATTCCTCAAGCAGGACCCTTGTGAGTTTCCCTTTGTCCCATTCATTCATTTAACAAATAGTTGTCAAGTGCCGGGCACTGTTTTGGATGCAGAGGATTAGCAGTGAACATGAGAGACAAAAATACTTGCCCTCCTGTAGCTTCCATAATCCTGTTGGAACCCATTTTTACGTATAAACTAAGGTTCGAGGTCAGTTGATTCCCCAGAGTCAGACACATGGAGCCCAAGGACAAAATCCAGCCCAGGAAAAGTAGCTCACAGGCCCCTTGCAGGGTTTCAGGGGCCCAGACAGCACCCTGGGTTTTGTGGTGAAACTGGGTGCCTAGAGCCTGGAGAGCTAGGAATGGGTGTCATGTTATAAGAACAGCCCTTGGAAACAAGTGTTTGTGTTTGAGTTCCAGGCCAGCTATTTACTTGGACTAGTTACTTAATTCTCTTTAAGTCTCTTTATTTTCATCTGTCAAATGGGGATAAAAATTAAACTTACCTTATTGACTGTGAACCACACAGTGAGAGATGCATATAGTGTCTAGCACATAATAATTTCTATACTATTAGTTATTGTTTATTTATTTATTCATTCATTTACTTTTGTTATTATTACTGGGGGAGGGGGGAAATGGAGTGCTAAGCAGTAGACCCTCATAATTTGTCAACGCAGGATCCTTCTTTCTCTTCTGGGAACTGACATTCTCACAGTCACCTTTCTCCCGTTCCAAACCTTCTGACCAACCAGCTCTCTCCATGAGGTTCTCATGGAAGCTACCACATTCATACAATAGGACTCCCTCCCCCAAACATTGAACCAAGCTGGACTGATCAGAATTCCTCCCCGGGAACTTTGCAACTTTAACAGGAAAAAAGGTATCAGTCTCTCTCCAGGGAGCGGACGCTATTGCTTCCAGCAGCCATGTTTTCAGCCATATGAACTGAGAAGCAGAGATGACCAATGTGCAATAATAAGAACACAGAATGAAACTGATGTGCAGAGAGAAGCAGGAATGAAATATGGGGAGCTGGGCCAGCATTTGAGAGTCTGGCTCTACTTTATTCCTGAGGACCAAATGAGGTCTTGACTTTGAGTTCCAGGAGACAATTCTCTAAGTAAATTCCTTATTTTTCTCAAGCTGCTTGGATTTGGGGCTCTATTCTTAGGGCAATTAATAAGAGTCCTAATTAAATGCAGATCTAATCCAACAGACTTGGCCTTGATATATGGGTCACACCAGCCTCTAAAGACTCCTCTCTTAGAAAAATCCAATTTCCCCTTAATCAAATAGCCCGGCCAGTTTAGTAACCCCCTTCTTTTCCCGCAGATGCATTGTATGAGGAGCCCAAAGTGGCCAGGTCGTAGTCTTTACTTCCGTCTTGATGGTACAATTGAGGTGTTCCCTGAAGGAAACCTTCCTCCCTTGGGAAATCAGACTTCTAGACCAATAGCATCTAAAATGATGGAGAGAGAAAGCGGAAATTTTACTAGTGGGCCACTAGTGAAGATAGTAAGAGGAACCATTCCCATTTCCACAACTTGATTCCTGGAACCACAGAAATTAGCTCTAGGAGAAACAGCAACATAACACTAATTTAGAGCATACGCTACATTCTGTAGGACATTGCCCCAGCTCTACAAAGTATTTCCACCCAGCTGACATTGCAACTAAGTCTTCTAAAGGTCACACCACCATTTTATCAGGGCAGCTGCTTCAAAGTGATGGGCAACATGGCAGGACCAGTGAATTCCATGAGCATTAGCCCAATGTCACACACAACTCATTTGCAGTGAGTTCCCTGGTCGGAAGCAATGCATTGTGAAATGCAATGTGAATGACACATTCTATAAATCCCTGGATGGTGGTTTTGGTAGAAGCACTGTGAACAGGGAAGACAAATCTATAACCAGAGTCTTAAGTGTCTATTCCACTGAGAACAAAGTTCTGTCCCTTGAATGATGGAACTGATCTTTTGTAATCAACTTTCTACCAAGTGTGGCTGGTGCACTCAGGAAATGGTGCCCTAGCAAATGCTTTGTATTGGTCTCTGCTATTGGCAGGTTGAAGATTCAGCAGTGGCGATTGGAAATCCATGTTGTTCAACCCATGAAGAACATCCATGGACCACTCTGTTTGGTTTCCAGGGAACTAAGACAGAAGTGGCTGAGGAAAGAAGCTAACAGACATACACAGGCTTGTCACAGATGTCCACAGACATGTCATTTCATTTACTTGCTCATTAAGATCTTCTTCTGATGAGATTTCTGTTTGATGAGCATTCACATGAGACAGAATATCTTAACACTATGTTCACATTCAGAGAGTTCTATCCCCAGTCTTCTTTCTTGGACCTTGTCACCAATTTTCCAGTCATGATCTTTCTAAGTTTTGACCATCCAACCAAACCATTAGCCACTGCCCCTGAGTCAATACAGAACCATACTTCTGCCCACTGGGAGAATATTCCTTCACTCCTACCTTTTGAATCCATCCATGATGGCAGGCCTACAATGTTATAACCATCCACTTGCAGGTAGCGCCAGCATATCATACAGATCCATCTTTAAACCAGGCTTAGAATTTTTCCTCCTCAGCCAATTTGTCATAGGGAACTTCCCAAAAGGTCACAGATTCAGGTTGAGAGGGAAGAGGCAATGTGATAGGAACATGGGCCATAGGTATTTGTGCCAACTCTTACACAAATTATTTGTGCCTTTAGAACTTGTTTGAGCATGGTCTCATATACCCCCACCTATTTAATGATGGAATACTGCTGTGAATGCCCCATTATGAGCCCTGGAGGGTCAGACAATCTTTGGTTCATGCTGGGCAACTTAGGTTACATGGTAACTTGGTGACTTATGATCAAGCCTCCAGTCTCTACTAAAGCCCATTTACAACCTAGAAACTGTTTCTCCAGAGAATAGTTATCTTCAGAAGACGGTAAAGCTTTGCTCCAAAATCTTAATAGTCTGGGTAGTGATTCACCTATGGAAGACATTTAAAATCTCCATACAGTGTCCTTATCTGCCACAGGCACTTCCAACACCATTGGCTGCTGTGTTATACAGCCCAGGTGGTAGAGGGGCTTGCATAGCAGTCTGGATCTGAGTAGTCTTTTATTTAGGGTCTCACTCAAAATGGGCAGATTTTTAAGTTTCTCAGTAAAAAAGTGAGAGTTGCACATCCCAATGAGTTAGTTGCATGTTGCCTCCAAAAACTAGAGAGTGTTGTACCTCTTTCTTAGTGGTGGGAGGGGCCAAATGCAACAACTTTTCCTCTACTTTGTTTTTTTTGTTTTTTTGAGATTTTTTGTCTTTTTGCCTTTTCTAGGGCCGCTTCCTGCGGCATATGGAGGTTCCCAGGATAGGGGTCGAGTTGGAGCTGTAGCTACTGGTCTATGCCAGAGCCACAGCAATGCGGGATCCAAGCCACGTCTGCGACCTACACCACAGCTCATGGCAACACGGGATCCTTAATCCACTGAGCAAGACCAGGGATCGAACCCACAACCTCATGGTTCCTAGTCGGATTTGTTAACCACTGAGTCATGACAGGAACTCCTTCCTTTACTTTGAAAAAGAAAACTCAAGCTGCCCCAGACCACTAGACCTCTAGAAATTTTACCAGGATGGCAAGACCCCGAATTTTTGTGGGGTTTATTTCCCACTCTGTCCACGCATCTGTGTATCTAGAGTAGCTGCTACTTCCTGCTTACCGGCAAGCACAATAGCATCAGCATGACGTCATCCATATGACGAACCAGGGTGATTCAGAATGGAAAGGCAATTAAGGTTCCTTGGAGCAAGATTATGGCAATTAAGGCTAGAGAGTGGGTACATTCCTGAGGTAAGATAGTGAAGGTATATTGTTGGCTCTGCCAACCGAAAGCAAACAGCTTCTGATGGTCTTTATCAACAAGTAGAGAGAAAGAAGCATTCAGATCAACAGCTGCATACCAGAAGTGTTAAAGGTGTCAGCAATGAAACTGCATCTAGAACCATCACCTGATTAGACTTACGATAATTCACTGTCATTCTTCAAGATGCACTTGTCATAAAGTTGGTATTATTATACACATTTACAGATGAAAAGATAAAACCACAATGATGTTCATACTCTATCAATAGGAAGAGCCTAGTTTGAATCCAGCAAATGTTAGGCTTTATCATTATTCTATCACAGACTTTATACCATGATTGCTCTCATTTGGGTCAGGTGCTTACCTTTGATCTAAGTCCTATCAAGACCTACCAAACCCTCCAGAGACTACAACAGAATTAGCTATCAGAGAAGAAATGCGTTCCCAGAAGACTTAGAGGTCATGCCCGATAGAGGTACCGATTACACCACAGGTACTGGTACACAAACCTTGTCTTTATCAAGGTTTATCTGCATCTCCCCTGTAGTAGGTGTTATAGATAAGAGAACAGATCTTTACAAGATAGTATAATGTACAATGATAAGAACGGTTTTATAGAACAAGTAGGAGGTGCCCTTAACACAACTGTAGGAGTCAAGGGAAGTTTTCTGAGAGGACATGATACCTAAAGTGAGAAGAATCAGAAGGAGTTAGGCAGACAAAGTCAGGCTGGGGCAAAGAGAAGAAATTAGCAGAGGGAGCAGCAAGTGCCAAAACCCTGAGATGACAAAGGGCACGGTGGATTTATTTGTAAGCCTGGACCTTAGAACATAAAGAAAGGAAGGGCAGGTGATGAGGCTGGAAGGCTAAGCACAGGCCAGATCACGAAGGAACTTACAGGCTTTGTTAAAAGTTTTGTATTTTATCCGGAGGATGATAGGGTATCATTGGAGGGTTGTAAGCAGAGGGAGGGCATGACACTTTTACATGTTAGAAATATAATTAAAGCTACAGAGTGAAGACAGGAGAATGGGAGGCTACTGCAGTAGGTGAGAGAGAAGAATGCAGCCTGAACTAGGGCGTAGCAAAGAGGAGGGAGGGAAGTGGATGGGTTGGAGACACAGCTGATAGACAGGGATGTGAGGAGTTCCCATCATGGCGATGGCACAGTGGAAACGAACCTGACTAGGAATCATAAGGTTGCAGGTTCGATCCCCAGCCTTGCTCAGTGGGTTAAGGATCCGGTATTGCCATGAGCTGTGAAGTAGGTTGCAGACATGGCTTGGATCCCACATTGCTGTGGCTGTGGTGTAGACTGGCAGCTGTAGCCTTGATTAGACCCCTAGCCTGGGAATCTCCATATGCCGTGGATGCAGCCCTTAAAAAAAAAAAAAAAAAAAAAAAAAAAGGCAAGACAAAAAAAAAGACTGAGGGATGTGAAAGGGAGGAGTCAGGGATTATGTTCAGATATATAGGCAGTTATATGTGGATTGTGGTGGTAATTTTCTGTGATAGGCAATACAGTTTAAGGGATAAAATGTTATGGAACATCCAAGTAGTAATGTCAGAAAGACCATAAGAGTATGGAGCATATGCCAAAAAAAAAAAAAATTGTACTGAGCTTCAAATGTGGGAACCATGAAGCCTATGGAGATAACTGGAGCTCAGGAAGAATGTATAGAGTGAGATGACAAGAGGAAAATGAAATACTAATGGTAAAATCCCAACAAGGAATGCAATAGAAATTATGGGGGTGTGGGAATCCATGTCAAGTGGAGATCTGGGGGAAAATTACACAAAAAGGGAATTCACATTTGAGCATAGGTAAGTGTTCAAATTATCACAGCTAACCATGATGGTTAATATTTATTGGACATTTACTATGAGCTAGACACATTTTTAATTATTTTACATGAAGTATCTCATTTAATGCTCCCAATAATATCCTTATTTTGTAGATGAGAACACTGAGGCTTGGAGATTTAGTAATATGCCCCAAGTCACATAGTGTAGAGTTGAGATTTTTATCATTATTGTTATTGAGATATAATTGACGTATTTGTTTTGGGTGTATAACACAATGATTTGTATATATTGTTTACAAATATATATGTATATATTGTGAAATGATCTCCTCAATAAGTCTAGTTAACATCAATACATAGCTACAAAAAATTTTTTTCTTGTGATGAGAATTTTTAAGGTCTATTCTCTTAGCAACTTTCAAATACACAATACAGTATTATTAACTGTAGTCAGCATGCAACATATTGCATCCCCATGACATTATTTTATAACTGGAAGGTAACACTTTTTAATTCCCTTCACCCATTTCACTCACCCCATCCCACTTCTGTCAACCACCCATCTGTCCTCTGTCTCGTGAGGGTTTTTTTTTTTTTTTGGATTCCACATATGAGATCATATGTCACATTTGTCTTTCTCCAACTTATCTTGCTTAGCATAAGGCCCTCAAGCTCCATTCATGTTGTTGCAAATGGCAAGATTTCATTCTTTTTTATGGGTGAATAATATTCCATTGTACATACATACTACATTTTTTAATTATTTCAGCAATGGATACTTAGTTTGCTTCCATATCTTGGCTACTGTAAATAATGTGCAATGAATGTGGAGGTGCAGATCTTTTCAAGTTAATGTCTTCATTCCTTTGGATAAGAAGCCAGAAGTGGAATTGCTGGATCACATGGTAATTCTGTGTTTACTTTTTCTTTCTTTTTCAGACACACCCACTGCACATGGAAGTTCCCAGGCCAGAGATCAAATCCAAGCCACAGCTATTACCTACACCATAGCTTCAGCAACACTGGAGGCTTAAGCCACTGTGCCACAGTAAGAACTCCTCTATGTTTAATTTTTTGAGGAAACTTCATACTATTTACCTTGGTGGTTTCATAAATTTACATTCCCACCAACAGTGCACAAGTGTACCCTTTTCTCCACATTCTCACCAATACTTGTTTTCTTGTCTGCAGAGTTAGCATTTAAACCCCTGCCTTCTCATGCTAGAACTTTTGATACAACGACTCCTCCCAAGAGAAATAAATCAACATATAGTTTGCAAGTCACCTCTTAAAGTCACAACATTAATACTTTGTGGCACAGGAGTTGGCACTCTGAAGCTAGGTCTTTTCAACAAAAGAATGTTTTTATATACACTTTTAGATACACTCTCAATTATAGCAGGACTGCTGGAAATGTTATCATGCACTAACTTTAACTTCTCATGGATCTCAAAGTGATTTTGCAACTTAAAAACAAAAACAAAAAGGAGCTCCCTTTGTGGCTCAGCAGAAACGAATAGTATCCATGAGGACTCAGGTTTGATCTCTGGCCTCACTCAGTGGGTTAAGGATCTGGCATTGCCATTAGCTGTGATGTAGATCACAGACAGGGCTCAGATGTGGCATTGCTGTGGCTGTGGCATAGGCCAGCATTTAAAAATGCAAAAGGGAGAAGTAGGTTGGATGCCAAAATATTGACTTTTCCCAAGTGTTCTAATGGTTTCTGAAGATAATTACTTGAGGTCTGTATTGTCCTGATGTTGCCAGGCTATTTGGCAGTGTCACTTCTCAAGCCCCGCTTGAATAGCCTCTAGAAGGATTTGTTTCTTTGCTTTTTGTTTTTGTTTTTTAGGGCAGCACCGGCGGCACATGGAAGTTCCTAGGCTGGGGGTCAAATGAAAGCAACAGCTGCCATCCTACAGCATAGCCACAGCAACTTGGGATCCAAGCCACATCTGCAACCTATGCCAGAGCTCATGGCAATGCTGGATCCCCACCTCACTGAGTGAGGCCAGGGATTGAATCCATATCCTCATGGGTACTAGTCAGATTTGTTTTCGCTGCACCACAATGGGAACTCCCTAGAAGGATTTTTTTAATAGTAAAAAATTAGCCCACGCTGGTATGTACAGACACATGGCACATATCTTGAAACATGGCATAGCATTGTGAGGATTATGTTCCTCCTAGGGACAATAATAGAGATGGAGCTGATTGGAGATGGGAAATTTATATGCTTCTATTGTTCAAATACAGTTTCAACACATGTATTATAACAATAGTGTTCCCCTGAGAATAACAACAACAAAACAAAAACAAAAAACAGTGGTTTAACAAACTCATGGGGAGGTCCCATTACAGCTCAACTGTAACAACCCAAATAGGATCCATGAGGACGAGGGTTTGATCCCCAGCCCTGCTCACTGGGTTAAGGATCTGGAATTGCTGTGAGCTCTGGTGTAGGTGGCTTGGATCCCACATTGCTATGTCTGTGGCGTAGGCCAGCAGCTCCAGCTCTGATTCAACCCCTAGCCTGGGAATTTCCATATGCCCTGAGTGACGCCCTAAAAAAAGACCAAAAAAAAAATTTTAATTACAGAATCTAAGGTTCCATCACCAGAAATTCCCATTCAGCCAGTAGTATACAGGGTCATTTAAACACTGGGAGCATTAAGTCTCCACAGGTTATTCTAGTGGACAGTTTAGTTTGAGAGCCAGTTTCCTGGTATGAAGATGTTAAGGCTTTTTTTCCCACATAACACAAAATCCAGAAGTGGGTGGACCAGAGTTAGCACAGTTGCTAAAGGATGTCATTAAGGAATCAGGCTCAGTTTACACTTTTCATTCTTTTGGTAACAAGATGGCTGCCATCTCCAGGCATTGCATCTAAGCTCCGTGCTAGAAGAAGTCAGAAGGGCAAAAAGATTCTCACAAATATTTGCTTATCTATGCAGAAATGGAAGCCCACCGCAAGGACTTCTGGGAACTCCTCATGAACCCAGACTGTACTTAGTGGCCACCATAGGTTTTAATGAGGTCTTGGAATTTATGTATATTGCTTTCCAGCCTCTCTTGTAGAAGAAGGCATGAGAGAAAGTGGTTTCAGTGGTTACTGAGTATCTGCAAAGCATGGAAGTACCACTTTTGTAATTTTTAAAAAATTTTAAATACAGTAGTATAAAGACTGTAAGAAAATGGCATACCTGGGAGCAATTTCATCATAACCTGGCCTGTCCACCACTCTATTTTCCACTGCCATGACTCGGTGCAAACCCCAAACCTCTCTGCTACTTTTTCCAAGGCTATATTAATTAGTTAATATAGCACTCTCTTCAGGTCCCAAAGTTTCATTCCAGTAGAAACGAAGCAGTCATCTGCCTAAGCCTGGTGAATGGAATGACCACAAAATCCTCTCCAAAGTCCTGGCCTCCTTTTGCCTGAGAGTCTCCAAAATAAATTTAATTTCTCTGCTGACCTGAAGTTCACATTAAACTATTTGCTGCCAAGGGTTTGAATTACTGCAAATATGTCCCTTGGGTTTATCCCAGTTGAATTAATAATCAGGGCCCCTGCCATAATCTCTTATTTGGCAGTTGCTCTTCTTCCAATCTCCCTCCTGAACTCAAGACTCATGATTTCCAACCGCCTGCTGGACAAGGAGATCTTGATGGCCCAAAAGCAAATCAAACTTGGTATGTCATCATGATCTCATGATGCCCCCCCCCACAAACCCCTGCATTCCCCATCTCAGAGAATGGGCATGTGTAGTGCTAGAAGTCTCAGAACTCCTCAAATATTCTTTCTTTATTTCATAGATCCCATCAGTTAAATCCTTTCAGTTCTACCCTGTATATGCTCTCTGAGCTGTCCCTTCTCTAATTCAGACCCAACTCATCTTCTGCTTGAATTATAAAGCAAAACCCTTTCAAATGTCTCATGGGGGAGTTCCCTTCGTGGCTCAGTGGTTAACGAATCTGACTAGGAACCATGGGGTTGCAGGTTTGATTCCTAGCCTTGTTCAGTGGGTTAAGGATCCGGCGTTGCCGTGAGCTGTGGTGTAGGTTGCAGACTCGGCTGGGATCCCACGTTGCTGTGGCTCTGGTGTAGGCCAGTGGCATCAGCTCCGATTTGACTCCTAGCCTGGGAACCTCCATATGCCACAGGAGCGGCCCAAGAAATCGCAAAAAGAAAAAAAAATTGTCCCAAGGGGAGCCCACCTTGCATCTTCGAGAAATGAAAACAAGGGCGTTCCCATCGTAGCTCATTGGTAATGAACCTGACTAGTATCCGTGATGATGTGTCTTCACTCCCTGGCCTTGCTCAGTGGGTTAAGGATCCGGAGTTGCCATGAGTTGTGGTATAGTTTGCAGACACGGCCCGGATCCTGCGTTGCTGTGGCTGTGGTGTAGTTGGGCAGCTGCAGCTCCCATTTGACCCCTAGCCTGGGGACTTCCATATGGCACACATACAGCCCTAAAAAATAAAAGAAAGAAAGAAAAGAAAACAAAGGCCAGTGGGCTTGAAACATAAAGAACGAGTAGGAGAGTGTCCCACTTGAGGATGAGGTCAGAAAGACAGGCTAGGTCCAGTTCCTGCTGCAGGGCTATGTAAGTCATAATAAAGAGTACCATTTTTTTCTTCCAGTTTTATCAACACATAAAACACTGAATAAGTTTAAGGTATACAGCATAAAGATTTGATTTACATATACCATGAAATGTCACCACAATAAGTTCAATAAACAGCCATCATTTCATAATATATAAAAAAGAAAAAGAAAAAAATGTTTTTGCTTGGGGCAAGAACCTTTAGGGTTTACTCTTAACGATTTTCATATACAGAATACAGCAATGTTAATAATATCTATCATGTTGGGGAGTTCCTGCTGTGGCTCAGTGGTTAGTGAACCTGACTAGCATCCATGAGGACGTGGGTTCCATCCCTGGCCTCGCTCAGTGGGTTGAGGATCTGGCGTTGCCATGAGCTGTGGTGTAGGTCACAGACACGGCTCAGATTACACATCCCACTGTGGCTCTGGCGTAGGCCAGTGGCTACAGCTCCAATTGGACCCCTAGCCTGGGAACCTCCATATGCCACAGGTGCGGCCCTAAAAATACAAAAAGACCAAATAATAATAATATCTATCATGTTATACAATACATCCCTAGTAGTTATTTATTTTATAACTGGAAGTTTATACCTTTTAACCACCTTCATCCAATTTCTTCTGAGTCCTCCCCACCCAACCCCCTGGGAATCACAAATCTCATCTCTTTTTTCTATGAGTTTTGTTTGCTTTTGAAATATAATGGACCTACAAAACTATGTTAGTTCCTGGTGCATGACATTATGACTCCATGTTTCTGTAAATTATGCTATAGTAAGTCTAGTTACCAGCTGTCGCCATACAAATATATTCCATTATTATTGACCAAATTCCCCACACTGTACATTTTATCCCCATGACTCATTAATTTTATAGCTGGAAGTTTGTACCTCTTAATTTCCCCATCTATTTCTTTTCCTTCCTCCACTCCCTCTCCTCTGGCAACCACCTGTTTGTTCTTTGTATCTATGACTTTGTTTCTGTTTTGTTATGTTTTTCATTTGTTCTGTTTCTCAGATTCCACATGTCAGTGAAGTCATCAGTGTTTGTTATTCTCTAGATTTTTTTTTCTCTTAGACACACTCACATGGCATATGGAAGTTCCCAGGCCAGGGACTGAATCCAAGCCGCAGCCGTGACCTAAGCCACAGTAGAGGCAATGCTGGATCCTTAACCCACTGCACCACAGAGGGAACTCCTAGTTTTTTAATTCAATAATTGTGATGGTATATAACTCAGCCATAAAAAAGTATGAAATAATGTCATTTGAAGCAACATAAATGGACATAGAGATTATCATACTAAGTGAAGTAAGTCAAAGACAATTATCACATGATACCACTTATATGAGGAATCTAAAAAATACATATATATGCAAATGAACTTATTACCAAATATATTAAATACTCACATACATAGAAAACAAACTTAATGGTTACCAAAAGGGAAAGGGGTATGGGGAGAGGAATAAATTAGGAGGTTGGGATTAATATATACATACAACTATATATAAAATAGATAAGCAGTAAGGACCTATATAGCACAGGGAACTATACTCAGTATTTTATAATAACATATAAGGGAAAATATTCTGAAAAAGAATATACGTATACATATACATATATATATATATATAACTGAGTCACTGTGTATTGCAAATCAACTATACTTCAATTTTTTAAAAAATAAATTTAGAATGGATAAGCAATGAGGTCTTACTGTATGGCACAGGGAACTATATCCGATCATTTGTGATAGAACATGATAGAAAACAACATGAGAAAAAGAAGGTATATATATGTATGACTGGGTCACTTTGCTATAGAGCAAGAATTGACAGGATATTATAAATCAACTATATTTTTTAAAAGATTTTTAAATAAAATAATTTGAAAAATTAAAATTATACAAATGAACTTATTTGAAAAACATAAAAATACTCACAGACATTAAAAACAAACTTATGGTTACCAAAGCAGAATGGGGAGAATATAAATTAGGAGTTTGGGATTAACAGACTCATGTTACTATACATAAATTAGATAAACAAGGACAGGGAACTATATTTAATGTCTTATAATAACATATGGAAAAGGATCTGAAAAGGAGTATATATATATATTTGTATCACTTTGCTATACACTGAAACTATTACATATATTTATATCACTTTGCTATACACTGAAACTAACACAACATTGTAAATCAACTACACTTTGATTAAAAATTAAAATTAAACATAATAATAACAATAATTGTGATGGTTCACCATGGCAGGACTTGCCAATGAAAGGGTACCAACTGTATATACTCCATCATTCACTCTTCAAACTGACCCCAAATCACTTTTGTACGACACAGGTCAGAATTATACTGAAAAATCCATAGTACCCAGGATCCCACTGTAATCATGAGAAAAACATTAGACAAATCCCAGTTTAAAAGCATCGTACAATATTTTTGACCAATACTCCTCAAATTGTCAAGGTTACCGAAAAGAAGAAAGCCTGAGAAACAATCACAGGCAAACAAGAGGACCTTAAGGAGGCATGACAAGTAAATGTACTTGTGTGTCCTGGATGGGATCTTGGAATACAAAAAGGACATTAAGTATAAACTAAGGAAATCTGAATAAACGATGAATTTCAGTTAATAATAATGTGTCAATATAAGATTCATTTGTTGTAACAAATATACTACAATATTGTAAGATGTCAGAAACAGAAGAAATGGTGGAGTTCCCTGGGAACTCTCTGTTCCATCTGCTCAGTTTTTCTGCACATCTGAAATGTTCGAAAAAATAGTGTGTCAATTTAAAAGAAACAAAAAACTCTATGGTAATTACCTAGTTCCTAAAGGACAAAGGCTAAGCCTGGAAGCACAACATGTCCTTAGGGCATTTTTCCAAGCTAATTTTTTGTACTCCCTGCACCCCCAAGTCATACCACAGCCACACTGAGCATTTAATTTTTCTTGGGACATTCCAGGCCCTTTGGTGCCTCTCAGCCTTTGAACAGCTTATGCTGTTCCCTCTACCTGGAATGCTCTAGCATATAGTCTAGCATCTTCTGCCCTTCTCAGCTTGGCTATAGCTAACTCTTCAATGATTCAACTCAAATGCTTTCCCCAGCTCTCCCAGTTCACTTCTCCAGTGGCATTCCATAGTTCAGAGCTTTTTTTTTTTTTTCTTTTTAGAGCCACACTTACAACATAGGGAACTTCCCAGGCTAGGGGTTGAATCGGAGCTGCAGCTTGCCAGCCTACACCACAGCAACGTGGGATCGCAGCGTGGGATCCAAACCGCATCTGTGACCTACACAGCAGTTTGTGGCAATGCCAGATCTTAACCCACTGAGCGAAGCCAGGGATCGAGCTGGCATCCTCACAGACCTTATGTCTGGCTCTTAACCTGCTGAGCCACAACAGGAACTCCCATACCATAGCTCTTGAAACACACACATTCTCTGCCACAACTAACTATAGAAAAGCAAGCTGCCCAGATCAACTACCTGTCCTTCACTACCAAAGTCTGAGCAGCTCCTCAAACCATCTCCACCTTTACATTTTCCAAGGCAAAACTCAGACAGAGTGTTCAGTCCATTATAAACACTCTTATGCCCAAACTGCAGGAGATCTACATCAAACTCTCAGAGTGGTCCTATTGCACACCTTCTCTCTCACCTGAGGTGATAGGAGAAGCACTCAGCACTATTGTTTGAGATAGATGGAGATAAAACTGCACAACTTTTCGAGAAGTCTTCTTTACTAATCCTCTCCTTTCCATGCATTTGGGGGGAGCCGATCCCATAGAAATTCCTGGGCCAGGGATTAAACCAGAGCCACAGCAGTGAAAACACCAAATCCTTAACCCGCAGAACCACCAGGGAACTCCATCCATGCACTTTATATCTTCAATGTAAGTGAGCACTTTAGTGAATTTTGTTACCAGTTTCAGGTGTCTACGTCAAATACCTTGGCACTTGCTTTGCTCTGATGTCTAGCATATAGTGCTGAATATGTCTGTAAATTTCAGCATCCTTTTCATACCCTTCGGTGTGCCTTCTCATGCTACAGAGCCTGGAAATTTAGAAACTACAGCTCCCTTGCTGCCAGAATACTAAATTTAATGAAGAAACCTCATATGAGCCTGTCCATAGAGCAGCTCTCTACATTAATGTTTGGTTCCCAGTCTCAGGGATAAAAGAGAATGTGCAGAAGAAGAGAACCAAAATAAAGGGAAAGAGAAAGGGTGGAAACATGAGAGAGAGTCACAGGGAAGTAACAGCTTTTTCTATGTAAACTGAGATGTGAATAAGGGAACAGAATCTGGAAAAAAAATATATATGTATGTATAACTGAATCACCTGAAACTAACACAACACTGCAGATTAACTATACTTCAATAAAAAAGTAATTTTTAAAAAAGAAACCAGGAGTTCCCATCGTGGCTCAGTGGTTAACGAATCCAACTAGGAACCATAAGGTTGCGGGTTCGGTCCCTGCCCTTGCTCAGTGGGTTAACGATCCGGCGTTGCCGTGAGCTGTGGTGTAGGTTGAAGACGAGGCTCAGATCCCGAGTTGCTGTGGCTCTGGCGTAGGCCAGTGGCTACAGCTCCAATTCGACCCCTAGCCTGGGAACCTCCATATGCCGTGGAAGCAGCCCAAGAAATGGCAAAAAGACAAAAAAAAAAAAGAAAAGAAAAGAAAAGAGGACTGGGAGTTCCCGTTGTGGAGCAATGGAAACAAATCTGACCTGTATCTATGAGGATGAGGGTTCAATTCCTGGCCTCACTCAGTGAGTCAAGGATCTGGTGTTGCTGTGAACTGTGGTGTAGGTCCCAGACGTGGCTCGGATCTAGCATTGCTGTGGCCGTGGCGTTGCCTGGCAGCTGCAGCTCCAATTCAACACCTAGCCTGGGAACCTCCATATGCCATGGATGCAGCCCTAAAAAGACAAAAAAAAAAAAAAAGGAGGAGTGGGGACTCACAGTTTTCGGAGGCATTAGTGCACTGTTCCCCCTTTGCCCAGCAAAGCAATAAAGCTATTCTTTTCTCCTTAAGAAAAGGGAAGAATGGGAAGGGGAGGGGAGGGAGGGGAATGGAAGAGGACCGGAGTTCCCTTCGTGTCTCAGCAGTTAAAGAACCTGACTAGGATCCGTGAGGATGCAGACTGGATCCCTGGCCTTGCTCATTGGGTTAAGGATTCGGCATTGCTGTGAGCTGTGGTGTAGGTCGCAGGAGCAGCTTGAGCTGCTGTGGTGCAGGCCGGCAGCTGTAGCTCTGATTCGCCCCCTAGCCTGGGAACCTCCATATGCCGCTGGCTGGGGGAAAAAAAGAGAACTGTTCCAAAGTGTGAATGCCAGAGTTAGAGTATAGGGCAGTCACCCTGAGGGTCTGCCTGCCACAACTGGCTTCTGCTTTCCTGGCATTTTCCTCTTCCTCTCTCTGCCATAGCCTCTGTGATGGGGATCTGAGCTGATCTGATAACCAACAGATATAGGGGAAGTGTATGGGGCCCTCGCCCAAAGCAAGGACTTTTTAGCACAGCTCCCTGAGCAGGGGATGTCTGAAGGCAGACAGTTTAAGCTGTACTAAGTCTACAAGCAGAAGAAAATTTCAGGCTGATACCGTGGCTCACTCCTCTGCAGCAGCTCTCAGCACATCAGGCCTTTTTCCATCATTACGTGCTTATTTTATGACCTCTATCAGATTCCAAGTGTCTGACCAGCCAGGACCTTGTCCATTTTCTCTTTTTAGTTCCTTGTCATTCTGACCCAAGATCTGGCCTTTGGTAGATGCTGAATAAACTCTAGGAAGAATAAATTAACTCCATAATTTGAAGACGAATTATTGTGATGTTAAAACCTAAAGAATTGAAGCAGATAATTTGTTCAACACTTAGAAAGAATGAGATCCTTCAGCCTTGTCACTGCAGCAGCTTGGGTCACTGCTGTGGCACAGATTCAATCCCTGGCCCAGGAATTTCCACATGTTGCAGGCACAGCGGGGGGGAAAAAAAAAAAAAAGTGAGATCCATACAACTGAGTTTTGAGGGAGGTTTTTTTGTTTTTTTGTTTGTTTGTTTGTTTTGTCTTTTTTTTTTTGCTATTTCTTGGGCCGCTCCCCCGGCATATGGAGGTTCCCAGGCTAGGGGTCGAATTGGAGCTGTAGCCACTGGCCTACGCCAGAGCCACAGCAACGCAGGATCCGAGCCGCGTCTGCAACCTACACCACAGCTCATGGCAACGCCAGATCATTAACCCACTGAGCAGGGGCAGGGACCGAACCCGCAACCTCATGGTTCCTAGTCAGATTCGTTAACCACTGCGCCAAGACGGGAACTCCTGTTTTGTTTTGTTTTTTTTTTTTCACTTTTAAAAATTGAATTGTACAACTGAGTTCTACTTGGTAATGGAAAGGTAGCTAAAATATATTAAATAAAAAATGGGAGTTCTCGTCGTGGAGCAGTGGTTAGCAAATCCGACTAGGAACCATGAGGTTGCGGATTTGATCCCTGCCCTTGCTCAGTGGGTTGACAATCCGGTGTTGCCGTGAGCTGTGGTGTAGGTTGCAGACGTGGCTCGGATCCCGAGTTGCTGTGGCTCTGGTGTAGGCCGGTGGCTACAGCTCCGATTAGATCCCTAGCCTGGGAATCTCCATATGCTGCGGGAGCGGCCCTAGAAAAGACAAAAAAAAAAAAGATGTTTCGTGTAATTATGGTTTTTTTTTTCTTTTTTTCTTTTTGGGGCTCCCCCTGCTGCATATGCAAGTTCCCAGGCTAGGGGGAGCTACAGCTGCCAGTCTATGCCGCAGCCAACTCCAGAGCCCCATCTGCAACCTATGCCGAAGCCTGTGGCAATGCCAACTTCTTAACCAACTGAGCAAGGCCGGAGATCGAACCCTCATCTTCACAGACACTGTGTTGAGTTCTTTTCTTTACAACGGGAACTCCTGATTATGTCTTTTAAAAGTAAATAATTACAATGATGGATATTGATAATGATAATAATATGGCATAATTGTTATTGCCAGTCTACATTTTATTTTTCTGTAATGTATAACACGTTTTAACTTAAAACAATGAAAAATGAATATAAAGAGCACTAGGAAACCACGTGTCTCATCCATTAACCACGTCTCATTTCCTTTTTTAAAAAATATAAGGTTATGTAGAGTTCTCCTGTGCCCCAGTGGTTTAAGGATCAGGCATTGTCACTACAGCAGCTTGGGTCACTGGGTTTGATCCCTGGCCCAGGAAATTTCACATGCCGAGGGTGTGGCCAAAAAAATGCATATGGTTCTTAAACTGATGATTCAGGGAATCCAATTTAATTCAACAAATATTTATGGGTGCCTACCACATGTGAGGAATTGGGTAAGTGCCAGATTGCTAGGGGTCAAAATCCCAGAGGCACTGCAACTTGATTTCGGTGAGGCATGAAACAAAGCATCACACAGCTCAGTGATATATCAGATCCAGGAAGGCAGGTGGTATAAAAGTGTTGTGACAACAGAGTTCCTGTCCTGGCGCAGTAGAAACGAATCCAACTAGGAACATGAGGTTTCGGGTTCGACCCCTGGCCTTGCTCCGTGGGTTAAGGATCTGGCATTGCCATGAGTTGTGGTGTAGGTCACAGATGCAGCTCGGATCTGGCATTGCTGTGGCTGTGGCATAGGTCAGTGGCTACAGCTGTGATTCGACCCTTAGCCTGGGAACCTCCATATGACGAGAGTGCGTCCCAAAAAAGACAAAAAATAAAAATAGAAGTGTTGTGACATGATTTTGCAGCTGACTGAATAGCTGTAGCCACAGAAGTTTGATAATAACTGGTGTCCACCCACAAGAACTCTTCCTATTATTACCCTGCCTTAGTCAGCATTTTTATACATGACTTGAATGAAGAAGAAGACAAGCACAAAGTTTAGAGTCATAGCTGAGAGATGCAAGAAGCAAGATGCGAAAGAATCTCAACAGCAGGAAATTCAACAAGGGATCGTTATTTAGTTGTGTATTTCATTTTTGATTTTTTTTTTTAAATCGACAATACAAGTTCATGGGGATTCCTGGCTTGGCAGTGTTTCACGTAAAAAACAACTGCTTTTTTTTTTTTTTATTTTATTGACCACAGATTCATTATGAGGCATTAATGGAATGTGGCTGATAAAAACAAAGGCGAGGGCAGTTCATGACAACAGCCATAAATCTCCGTCCAGATAAGAGGCTGGCAGTTCAATCCTGTTCTAGTCGGATCCCGCCGGAGTACTATTTTCACTTCTAGGCATCCATTTCACTGTTGGAACGTGGCACCCTTAACCCATTTTTGTGAAGAAATGTTTTCTTACCCTCCTTCTCCCTCCTGTGTTCCAGCACATTCCCAAAGCGGTGTGCTAAACTGGGACAAAAGAACTCTACCCTTCTTATGCAGCAACACTACAAAGCAGTGATATCACGTGATCGAGGTCCCTTTCAGAGCTTTTGGTCCTGCCAGCTTTGTGTCAACTCATTCTTTTATTGCAGTCTCCTCTCACTGGGGACACGGGCCTAAATCTAGGGATGATGAAATGACCAGAAATCTGACTTACAGCCGCTGCGTGTCCTCCACATGACTCCTCCCTCCTACCACAGTCACAACACAACCCTCTGTCCTTGAAGAGGCTGTCTTGCCTACATCCTTATCCTTCATACAAAGACTCCAAGACGCCAGCCTTGCCAACCCCCTATAGGAGTTTAAATCCACCTTTTAGGAGTTCCCGTCGTGGTGCAGTGGTTAATGAATCCGACTAGGAACCATGAGGTTGCGGGTTCGGTCCCTGCCCTTGCTCAGTGGGTTAACGATCCAGCGTTGCCGTGAGCTCTGGTGTAGGTTGCAGTCACGGCTCAGATCTTGTGTTGCTGTGGCTCTGGGGTAGGCCGGCAGCTGCAGCTCCGATTGGATCCCTGGCCTGGGAACCTCCATATGCCACGGGAGCGGCCCAAGAAATAGCAATAAGACAAAAAAAAAAAAAATCCACCTTTTAATCTGCAAACTGAGATCCCTCCTAGACTTCAGTAAGTCTCTCAAGTGAGATAGGAGTTCTCCTGTTCCCCTCTAATAAAGACCTCCCCTTCCTCCCCAGGAGTCCATCCCAGCTCTGACATCCCCCTATTCCCTAGGTCTGGTAAGAATTGAGAGTAAGGGGAGTTTCCATTGTGGCACAGTGGAAACAGAATCCGACTAGGAACCATGAGGTGGCGGGTTCGATCCCTGGCCTTGCTCAGTGGGTTAAGGATCCAGCGTTGCTATGAGCTGTGGTGTATGTTGCAGTCACGGCTCAGATCTCATGTTGCTGTGGCTCTGGGGTAGGCCGGCAGCTGCAGCTCCGATTGGATCCCTGGCCTGGGAACCTGGCCTTGTTAAACCTGGGATGCCCCCCTTGACCCTGGACAGGTGTATGCATTGAAGAGGTCTGGGGGACAAAGAGGGAAGAAAGGAGAGAAGCATGATTTGCTGGAGCAATAACAAAAGGACCTCTCTTGGGGATCAGGCTTCATCTCATCCCTTCTTCCTTCTTTCCTCATTTTCTTATAGGAATGAGAAACAGCAGCCATAGCTCCAATTGGATCCCTAGCCTGGGAACCTACATATTCCTCAGGTGCAGCCCTAAAAAGCAAAAAAAAAAGAATACACTACCCCAATTTTGCTAATGAGAAACTGCAGCTCAGAGAGGCTACGTAAGTGGTGAAGTCAGGATTCTCATCCAGGCTGCCTGGTCCAACACCAGGACACTCCAAGGAACGAGACTAAAGCAAAGCCAGACTAGTCATTCCTTCACCCTCAGCCTAAAGTCTGTCGGTGAGAAAGGGCAGCAGGGATAAAGCTGCTTCATGAAGCTGGGACGATCTCAGCCACTGTCCTGGCACCTGGGAACCACTGAATCAACCCACCCCACAAATCTGGGGCAGCATGGAATCCCCCATCAGCTGGGGGGCCATGCCTCGCTCAGCAAATGTCTATAAAGCAAAGACAACCCAGATCTACTGCCTGTGATGGTGAGTTCTAGAGCACCACTTCCCAAGGCTGTTCTGGGATTAAATCCATGCTGTGGGCTAGCCTGGGAAACCCACCACACACACATAACATCGCTCCTCTTGGAGGACGTCTTCCAAGTTTCAAAGGAGAGATTTGCAAATAGGCTTCTGGAGCACAGTCCCATCCACTGCTGGGAACTGCCTTTCTTTGACTTGTTTATTCAGGAGAGCTGTTCTGGACTTTCACCCAGCAGCTGCCTGGCAGGAGGTGACCTGGCTTTGGTCAACAGAGGGTGGGGCCAGCAAGAGGGTGAAGCTGCTAGCTACAGCTCAGTGCTAACTGGGCACCAAGCTCCACCATGGGAAGGGACGTGGACAGAGAGCACTGAAGGATCACAGGATAGCTAGTCTCTGACCAAGGACTTCAGTTAAGGCATCTCCCCTTCCGGCACCATTTCCATTTGGAAAGGGAGGGATAAGGTTGTATGCACTCACGGGGCTCAAAAAGCTTTTGCCATTTTTGAGGGTCAGTAAGTATAAATGTTCCTCTAAGCACATTTTCTCATTCCTGTTGAGGTCTCTCACGAGGAGGCAGCATCAGGTTTGAGCATCACAACTGGCCACAGCCGTACTGGCCTTGAAGATTTCTGTGGTCTATTTTGAGCGATTTTACTGTTCATGGTCTTGGCAAACTTATCCACTTTCTGACAATATTTAGAGCCTGATGTAAGTGTGAACTAGATAATGACCTTTAAAGTCATGGCATGATGTTCTGTTTAAAGCTTTAATTTCTTCCTCAGGGTATCTGCAAGGTCCTCTGACCTCCGCACGGCCTCTTGGAGACTTCTCCAAATTTCTGTCCACTTGCTGGGGTGGGGCTGGGGTATAACCAGAGAACTTTCACGTGTCTTGGGCCGTGAGGAATGTCCAAGCCTGCAGACACCATTCCCTACGTTTTGACGCTTTTGCAGCCTTTCCTGAGATGCATAACACTGACTGGCTTGTCCCAGGCATGTCTTTCTCTCTGAACATTTTAGGCTCTTCCCCAAAACAGGCATGTGCCAGCATGTCACCAGCTCCCCCCAGTGAGCTGTTACTAGGACTGGGCTAATGTTTCACGCTCGACATGGCTAAAACAATACCATATCTGTAGCTTAACTTTACATGACTCACCAGAAGAGCTATTTTAAACAGAATTTGTAGCGACTAAGATTACATTTGTTCTAGGAAAAAGACTTGAAGGGACAAGAGGCTAATGCAATATTTCGAAGTGCTTTCTTTAAGCTCACAGGATCTCCACTGTATTTTCTTGACAGCATCCCAGTTACCAGGCACAACAGGAGGTGGCAAGAACCAGTATCTAAAACACTCAAACAACCATGTCCTGGTGTCTTCCGATGGGAGTGCATGTCCGTCAGAAGACAGGTTTGCAGAAACAGTGATAATCTCGTTCATCCAGCCACAGGGGAGCCTGGTAAGTACATTTGCAAATAACATTTGTCAGGATAGAGCTCTGAGAGCCTTAGGAGGAGCAGAGTGTAGCAGTCGCCTGCTTACTTTACGCTCATCTTCACTTCTCTTGGCAAATACCACGCTCTCTTCCCCTCCCTAGAGTGCAGAACCCAATTGAAGCCTCTGGCTCTGACATTTGGGCCAGGACAAATGTTTCTGCGGGTAGCAAGGGATCAACAGATGCCCAAGACGGCGGGCTCCCACGCTACTCAAATCTCAGTCATTCTCCTGAGAATAAAGCGCCTGTCTTACTCTCCTGAGAAGTTGCTTCCCGTCCTGGAAAAAAAGAAAAAAAATTCCAGAAACTTTGAGTGAGATTCTCACTCTCAAGAGAATCTCCAGAAGACAAGTACAGTGTAATATTTATGATCTCACACATATGTGGATGCTTAAAAACAAAAAGAAAAAAATTGAAGTCCTAAAAACAGAGTGTAGAATGGTGGTGGCCAGGGACTGGGCGGGGGCGGGGTAGGAATGGTAGATGTTGACCGATGCCAAAAGGTACAAACCTTCAGCAATAAGATGAATAAGTTCTGGGGATTTAATGCACAGCATGATGATTACACTTAATACAACTGTATCATCTACTTGAAATTTGTTAAGAAGGTAGATCTTAAGCATTCTCACCACATACACAAGTAGCTGGGTGAGGTGATGGTTGTGTTAATTAGCTTAATTGCAGTAATCACTTCACAATGTGTACATATATAAAATCATCACATTGAATACTTTAAACATATACATGTCAGTTATACCTCAATAAAGCTGGAGGGGAGAAAAAAAGAAAATCTAAAAAATAAAGAATCTCCAGGCTAAGACTCTCCACAACACAATCCAGTCCTCTTGAGTTTTCCTGTCTAGGGTCTCTCATTTGACCTCCCATTGCCATCATCACATTAGACCCCTTAGGGAGATGCTGATTTTTTTTTTCCGTACCAGCAGCATGCATAAGTTCCCAAGTTAAGGATGAAACCCAAGCCACAGCAATGATAATGCCAGGTCCTTAACCAGCTGAGCCACCAGGGAACTCCTGGTATTTCTTTAGTAGGATACTAATTCCTTCCCTAGGAACTCTTCTTTTTTTTTTTTCCTTTTCAGGGCTGCACCCGTGGCATAGGGGTCGAATCGGAGCTACAGCTGCCGGCCTACACCACAGCCACAGCAATGTCAGATCCGAGCCCCATCTGCAACCTACACCACAGCTCACAGCAATGCCGGATCCTTAATCCACTGAGAAAGGTCAAGGATCAAACCGGCATCCTCATGGATGCTAGTCAGATTTGCTTCCACTGAGCCATGACGGGAACTCCCTGAACTCTTCTTTACATAGCTGAGACAAGTTGGAACTTTTCCAAAGCCTTTACAAAATTCTGAGAAAGAACGAGGATATAAACACGAAAATACATGAAGTATAAACACAGGCAGGCTTGTGCAAGACATTAAGATGGTAATGTTTAGGGAATGAGACATGCAAGGAGGAATTTTATACATTATAATTTTCTTATTTGATTTTTTCCAAGAATTATATTTAATTTATAAGTAGTACACATATATTGGAAAACTTACATGGTATTCATTGGGGATTCTGTTTTTTTTTTTTAATTTTATCGAGGTTTTTATTTATTTAAAAAAAATCAGTGTAAAATACTATGTAAGTTTCAAGTGTACAATATAGTGACTCACAATTTTTACCCTATTTATAGTCTTACAAAATATTGGCTATGTTACCTGTGCTGTACAATATGTCCTTGTAGCTTATTTATTTTACACATAGTAATTTGTATCTCTTAATCTCCTATACCTTTTGGTGCTATCATTACATTCCAGTTCCTATGATTCACTCTACCCAGAGACTTTGCCCTTTATTAACCTTTCTATCCCCTACCCTCCCCAGCAGTTCTCACAGACCCACTCACAAGAACAATGGATGAGTTTGATCATTCATTCAGCAAACATGCTACTACATGCCATCTATCATGCCAGACTCTGAATAATATCTTCAAGGCTTATCAGTACTACTCAGGCACCTTTTCCCTTTCATAGGAGAATGATCAAGGGTCATTTCCTTAAAACTCCATTCTGTGCCCATCTACAAGGTCCCAGAGCTTACTTTTGTGTGTGTGTGTGTGTGTCTTTTTAGAGTCGCACCCGTGGCACATGGAGGTTCCCAGGCTAGGGGTCTTATCAGAGCTACAGCTGCTGGCCTGCAGCAACACCAGATCTGAGCCGAGTCTGCGACCTACACCACAGCTCACGGCCACGCCAGATCCTTAACTCACTGAGCAAGGCCAGGGATCAAACCTGTGTCCTCATGGACAATAGATTCGTTTCTGCTGAGCCACGATGGGAACTCCGAGCTAACTTTTTTTTTTTTTTTTGATAAAAAAGAGGAAGAATAGGCACTTAGAATTACATGAAAACATATTTAATAGATTCATTAATCTCTGCCAATAAAAAAGATCTTGGGAGTTCCCGGCATGGCTCAGTGGTTAACGGGTGCGGCCCTAGAAATGGCAAGACAAAAAAAAAAAAAAAGATCTTGGCTGAAGACTTCTCATAAGACAATGGATCCATATAAATTGGTCACAAAACTGCAAAGGAAAAAAATTCCCACTTTCTGATTAGTAGCAGCAAAAACTACTAATGGGAGTTCCCGCTGTGGCTCAGAAGGTTAAGAACCTGCCACAGTCTCTGTGAGGATGTGGGCCTTGCTCAGTGGGTTAAGGATCCAGCATTGTCTCAAGATGCAGCATAGATCACAGGATGCGGCTAGGATCTGGTGTAGCCATGGCTGTGGCGTAGGCCAGCAGCTGCAGCTCTGATTCAGCTCCTAGCCCAGGAACTTCCATAGGGTGCAGGTGCAGCTGTTTTAAAAAAAAGCTATTAATCTAGTCAAGACAAGGAGGTCTTCTGGGTACCACCAGGAAGGTTATCAAGGGCCCTTATTCGGCCCATCTATGTTTATGACTATTACCTGTTCCCCTATTCTTTGCCCGGGCTCCAAGGAGATACTATTTCTCTCCTCCCTTTCCTCATCTAACACGGGCTCAAGAATCCTCACCTGGGAGTGATTCAAACTGGTTTAGCCTTATCTTGCCTGGAGACTCCAGCTTCCCTTCATCTCTCTCATTTTCCTCAAGAAAGACAGAGATAAAACATTTGAAGATTTTACAAATGAACCTCATCCCAAGGTTTGCAGTCACCTCTGCTGATAAATGCACTGCAGAAGGGCATGTTGGAGGAAGAGGTCCCCCTGACACATCCCAGGGGAACAGTCTGTGCCTGGGGAATTTGCCTTGGGTTATGACTTTCATGACATCATTGGCCCACGAGGAAAGGGCATCCAAACCTACACCTCACTGGCCAGACCCCTGCATGGACGTCCTTGGAAGGTTGCCAGGGACAGGGCATCAGCCCTTCCCTCCTGTGCCAGAGCAAGTTTGTATCAATGGATGGAACAGATAGGACTTATTGGCCTGAGAGAAGGAAGACACTGGTGAGGCCCAGCAATCCATCCCAGGAAATGACAGCCCAGTCGGTACCCAACTATACAAACATGTTTTCTGAACCCCCCCCCCCAAATTCTTCAAAGCACTTTGCTAAAATAAATCATTTTATTTATTTTAATCCTAGAATCAGTTCAAGAATTTATCCCTAAGAAAACAGCAGGTGGCAGCAAAGTTTTACTTTTTTTTTTTTTTAACCCGTTGGGCAAGAATTGAAAACACAGTGTCATGGAATTATCTCCTCATTTCTGAGTCAGCCAACTGGCCCAGAAACTGGCACAATGCCATCTTGTGATGTGGAGTATATAGAGTCTTATTGAGTGGGCTCTGTGCATTTTGACAAGAGGACCCCCAAAATGTCTCCCCCGAAACCAGAGGCCTGCCTGGTTCTTTCTGCAAGGCAGACAGGGAAGTGACCAGCACAGAGTGGCCCCATCACAGAGCCAAGGGATGTGGCTGCGAGTCTCGTGTTCTCTTGCCCAACGTCAAGGAGTTGCTCACTCACAATGGGGCGGCCCTCAGGGAAACCTGAGAATGATTAAGTGGAAGTGTGCCTAACAATTGTGTGTGCACCTCATAGCATTTTCACCATCTAGTATGAGGTAACCCACGAGGTGAAATGTGTGGGTAGAGAAAGACAGGGGAGACCAAAGGGATTTTAAAATCTGGTCTCTGGTGTACCTAGAGATTTAGAGACCTCCAAAGGCTACATGACCACTGACTGCTGAAGCTCTGGGCTTGGGAGAGACAATGCCAAGATCACTGTCTGGTTTGGTCTCAAATGTCTTCCTTGCCTTAGTATTATGCTTGGCTCCCAACTTCAATTTGTGGCCAGAAAGTTTCCATTGCCCCAGCACAGCTCTAGAGTTTGGAACCCAAGTCTTTTTTTGTTTGTTTTTGGTTTTTGTCTTTTTAGGGCCGCACCCTCAGCATATGGAGGTTCCCAGGCTAGGTGGTGAATTGGAGTTGTAGCTGCCAGCCTACGCCACAACCACAGCAACACCGGATCCGAGCCACGTCTGAGATCTACGCCGAAGCTCAGAGCAGGCAACACCAGGTCCTTAACCCACAGAGCGAGACTAGGGATCGAACCTTGCATCCTCATTCGTCTCTGCTGAGCCATGACAGGAACTCCTGGAAGCCAAGTTTTGGCTGAATTGTTTTGCAGAACAAATCCAGGTTTGACTTTATGAATTGACAGGCCAGTTTATTTCATCCCCAAATGTGCTTCTGAACTCTCTCACACCCATTTTAGATTGAGCCACTTAATTTCCATCCAGGTGGACACTCTCTTCCTGTTTAAAGTCAGGATGGAAAGGGGTGGGGGGAGGGCCAGAGGATTGTGCCTAGTCATTATTTTTTAAAGATACAGAACTTGTTATGGAAAAAGAAAGACAAAATTGAAGACCTTGTTTTCAAGATCCTAAACAGATTTTACAAACAGACGTGTTTGTGGGTTTTCTTTCTGGAAAAGGAATTGACGGAAAAGTGAGTAGCTCTGGCCTTTTGTAAGTTGTGTAAGTACATCTGCAGCATTAGCAGCTCCTGGTGATCAAAGAGAGCCTTCCTGTAAGGTGCAATGGAGGAAGGAGAAGTTCATTTATTTACATAACATGAGGTCTTTGGCCCAAACACATGATATTTTTCTTTCCTGCAGAAAATGTGATCTTGTTCTAAGGACTTAAGGACAAACTTCACAAGTTTTGCTGCACAGAAAGGATCCTTTAAAATTATCTACTAAAGAAAACATTTTATGATTCCTTTGAATGTAATAAACAGTGTCTTTGAGGCAACTTGCCATGCATCTTCCAGAATTTATATCAACATTTAATTCCCTCTCTGTATGTTCTGCACTCCCCAAGTATGATGTTAAATCATTTAACACGGAGAATTGACAGCACCAGGAAAATATTTGGATAACTGTCTGGAGTTGCCATTATTGGCTTTAATTATGACCTACTGGCTCTTGGGTCCTGATGCAGCCAGAAAATGAGATCTGTGTGCCAAAATATTCATTAGAATTCCCTTCTCAGTCATTGTTCAGAAAGAAAAAGTTTCCTTCTGGCCCCCATCTTCAGGGCTTTTAAGTGGAATCATTAATATGCCAGATTTTTTGAAGGATCAGTCGGAAAACAAGATTATGTGCATACCTCGTATTTTGCATTAAGGAAAAAAAAAAGTTTTGAAAAGGTCAAATGTCCCCTTCCTCTCTATTACCCTGAAGAATCATTTAGCTGCCGTGAAGTTAACAGGTACCCTCCACCCAGGCCTCCTCCTCTTGTTCTCGTGAAAAAGCATAATCCTATAAGCCTTGGAACTGGAAGTACTAGTGAAGCACCGCTTGAACCTGCAGAGGAAGTAGTCAGAAAAGATGATCTCATTTTTTCTGCTCTTCAGTGTTCATTTCTCCCTGAACATAAGATCTTAGAAAACAGAAACAGGGATTCCTGTCATGGCTCAGCCGTTAACAAACCCAACTGGCATCCATGAGGACGTGGGTTCGATCCCTGGCCTTGCTCAGGGGGTTAAGGATCTGCCGTTGCTGTGAGCTGTGGTGTAGGTCACAGACATGGCTCAGACCCTGTATTGCTGTGGCTGTGGCATTGGCTGGTGGCTGCAGTTCCAATTGGACCCCTGACCTGAGAAACTCCATATGCTGAGGGTGCAGCCCTGAAAAAAAAAAAAAGGACAGAAACAGACTCACAAATATCAGATATAGAGAACTCACTTATGGTTGCCAAGGGGGAGAGGGGGTGGGGAGAAATGGATTGGGAATTTGGGGTCAACAGATGCAAACTATTGTATATAGGATGGATAAACAATAAGGTCCTATTGTATAGCACAGGGAATTACATTCAATATCCTGCGATAAACTGTAATGAAAAGAATATATATACGTATAACTGAATCACTGTGCTATACAGCAGAAATTAACACAACATTGTAAGTCATCTATACTTCAATAAAATAATTTTTGAAAAAAATCTTAGAATGTTGGAGCTAGAAGGGTACAGTAGAAAACTGACAGAACACTAAATCAGCTGTAATGGAAAAATCAAAATCAAAAAAAAAGAATGTTGGAGCTAGAAGGGAGGAATCAGAGATCACTGAGTATATCTCCTAACTTTAAAGATGATTAACCAAAGGTGAAATGGTATACATACTGTTTCAGTTTTGGGTTCGGGCATGGGGAAAGAGCAGGTGCTTTTTATTTTTTAATCAGGGCATCCTTAGTTGTTACTATTAAAAAGAGTTGTCATTTAATGAGCATTTACTACACTGCCAGGCAGGGGCTGATGCATTCATACATGTTGTATCATTCAACCTCACAACAAGCCTATAAGGAAAATATTATTATCCCTATTTTATAGCTAATGAAACTATAGAGAGTCAAGTTAAGTGAATTGCCCACAATTACAGGGCTAGAAGAAGGAAGAATCCCTGGGCAAACTCAAGGCTGCTCTACTTCAAAGCCCGTGTCCTTTACTCTTCACCCATGCTACCTGCCAAATAGAAACAAGGGCAGAGTGCAAATCAAGTTGGGAGATCTTGGGCTCTCATATCACTTTAATTTTTCAAATAATGGGGTGAGGAAAGAGTCCTCCAGAGTGATAGAGAAAGATGCCTGTGTCCAAGCAGTCCCAGGTTACGAGAATTTGCAGGGATCAACCAGGACCATATAGATGTAGCTATTTCCCATCATCTACTCGTCATGTTTAACAAGGCAGTTTACTCTGAAAGTTTTTGAAAGAATTCCCAGCTTTTGGAGTTCCCGTCGTGGTGCAGTGAAAACGAGTCTGACTAGGAACCTTGAGGTTGCAGGTTCGATCCTTAACTCAGGGGGTTAAGGATCTGCGGTTGCTGTGAGCTATGGTTTAGGTCACAGACGCAGCTCAGATCCCATCACGCTGTGGCTGTGGTGTGGGCCAGTGGCTACAGCTCCGATGAGACCCCTAGCCTGGGAACGTCTATATGCCATGGGTGCAGCCCTCAAAGAGCAAAAAACAAACAAAGAATTCCCAGCTTTTAATAAAAGTTGCCTGATTCGATGTTGACAATTTGTCTTTCATTTAATGGAAAATTGGTGAGGGAGGTTTGGGAGGAATGCTTATTGGGGGAAAAAATAATCTGGACCTTTTTTTTTAATGCTCAAACTCAAACAGGGCTGGGAGAGCAGATGTGGTATAAATTAAGGAAGTTTTATCTGATCTTTGTCCACAGTGGCACAGATGATGGAATTATTGTCTAGAATTGTTCGCATTTTCCGCTGGAACATGATTTGGGAAAGAAACTGATGTTTTTGAAAAATTAATAAAGTTGAGATAAAGTCGGAATGTTACGGGTTAAACTAAAGACCATGAGATGGAGACATTCAGGGGACACATCCCAGTTTGTAAACTCAGGTGCCAATGAAAACTTCATGTAAACTGAAACTTTACTTTCTCCCAAAGAGAAAAACCATATAGCTGGATAAATTAAAAATAATCTGCCTAATCCCTGCTCCACAGTTCCTTCTCTCTGTAAATGAGGTAGTTTAAAACCCCTCTGAAGGTAGGCACACACCTGGTCAGGAAGACTTAAGGAATATCACCCCCAGGCTGGTTAGTTTCAGTGTTAAATCACCTCACCCACTGTTACCCTCCTGATCCAAGCCCATATCACTTCCCTGTCTGGACTACTGCAGTCACAGTATATCCATTGCCTGGAACAGGCATCAGGATACAGAAGGAGCTTAATAAAATATTGCTGAGTGATTGAATGAATGAATAAATGAATGAGATCCTGCTTGCCCTGAATCAGTGACCCAGTCCTGGTTCCCTGACCCTTGGTGGCTGCCTGGTGCTGAGACTCAGCCACAAAACCTTACTTCTGGGACTAGACCTGCCCTGTTCTCTCCAATCCCTTGACGAGGGCTGCCGTAATGAAATACCACATACTGCGTGACTTAAATAACAGAATTTTTTTTCCTATAGTTCTGGAGGCTAGAAGTGCAAGATCAAAGTGCCAGCAGGTGTGGTTGGTTTCTTCTGGGGCCTTTCTCAGCTTGTAGATGGCCACTTTCTCTTTGTGTCCTTTCGGTCTGCATGTCATCTCTGTCCTAATCTCCTCTGCTTTTAAGGCCACCATTCATATCGGATTAGAACTCACCCAGAAGACCCCATTTTACCTTAATTACCCATTTCAAGGCCTTATCTCCAAATACAGTCACATTCTGAGGTTCTGAGGGTTAGGACTCCTGATAGGGTCGGAGTAGGCACAGGTGGTCCCAATGGGGGATCATAGATAAAGAGGGAAACCTGGGGGATGTTGGGAGACCACTGTAAATTCAAGAAAGCCATCAGAACAAGGCAGGCTTGCTTGACTAGTGGAGGTGTGAGAATTGCCTCAGGTCATTGGGTGGGGGATGGGATGAGGTCTGCATTCAGATTCAGACCAAGGGCAAGCGTTTGAGGATCACCCTTCAGCTGATTTGAATACACATCTTACCAGATACTAAGGAAGAGCTACTACTCCCAGAAAGGAAGAGGGGAGCTTTCCAACCCTAACTCCGCTTGGATAAAACTGTGGCCCACCAGATCCTCAGGGCGGAAGCTTCCTTGCCTGCCTGCTTGCATCTCTCACAAGCGCCCTATCCTAATAAATCTGAGTCTTGCCTATCACTTTGTCGCTTGCCAAATTCCTTCTTTGCGGAGGCGTAAAGAACCTGAACCATAGTGAGTCCAGACACAGGGTAATTTGAATTTAAAACCATGGATTTCAAGTCCCACTCTAGGTTTGGCTGGGTTTGAGTCCCGGCACGTGGGTTCAAGTCCCAATCTGTGTTCTGGCTTGGTTCAGGCCATTAGGGCTGTCAGTTTCACTCCGACCATAAATTTGCAGGAGGAGAGACACAATTCAGTCTATAACAAGCTGTCACAAGCAGAGTCTTCTCTCTGCCTCCTCTGGCTGGAGGGGCCTGTCTATGGTTTGTTCCTAGAATGCCCTCCACTGTGTTCTCTGCCATTCTTGATGCCCTGTTACTTCCAGTTGTTCCTCCTTGGGGCCAGCTCTTTACAGCACAACCACCTGTCGTCTGTGACCGAACCCTGGGCTGGCCTTCTTCCCATCACCTGCAGCTGGTCTTCTCTCCAAACACCTGCCCCTGCTGGCTGCAGTTAACCCTTCTATTTCTGGCTGTGTGGATGAGTACAACCCCAAATCTGAAACTAACTACTGTTAAAATACAAAATTCAACTGAGTCAACTTGACGATCTAAGTGGCTTTATTCATCAGCTCATGAATGGAATAACATCCCATCTAGCAACTAGAAAGGCACTCTGAAGAGTTGTACAAAATAGAAGGTTTTTATAAGAAGAAGGACAGGGTAGGGGAGCAATTGGCAAAAGGAAAGAAAGGATTCTTGTTAGGCCAGGACATCTTTCTAGGGGGTAGGGGATGACAAGGGTTTTATCACACACATTCCCCCTTCTCTATCCTCTGGGAGGATGGAGAGGGCCTATGTGACAGATTACCTCATAGGTGCTGACTGGAAAATTCCAGGCTGATTAAGACTGCATTTCTGGGAGTTCCTGTCATGACTCAGTGGTAACAAACCTGACTGGTATCCATGAGGATGTGGGTTTGATCCCTGGCCTCACTCACTGGGTTACCAGCATTGCTGTGAGCTGTGGTGTAGGTTACAGACGCAGCTTGGATCTGGCGTTGCTGTGGCTGTGGCATAGGCTGGCAGCTGCAGCTCCAATTCATCCCCTAGTCTGGGAACTTCTATATGCCATGGGTGTGGCCCTAAAAAGACCAATAATAATAATAATAATAATAAAGACTGCATTTCTGGGGAAGGTCAAAACTGCAGTTAGGTCAGGTATTCTGTATAGGGATGGAATCATGGGCTTTAGCACAAGCGATGCCATTTTGGGCCTGTAGCTTTCCCTTTAGCTTTACATACAAACATAAACTATCTCTTGGTCTCAGTCTGTTAGGATCCCCGGGGTGCATTTTTTAAATAGCTGAAGTGTGATAACGTCTGGGCCAAACAAAGTTAAGTGGCCTCACCAAGATAAAATTTTACTCACAAACACATGACATTAGGCCCCACCCACAAGAGAATCTAGTTCAATTAGTTTGGGATGGGGCCCGGGTGTCAGTACTTTTTTAAAGGCTTCCCCCAAGTGGTTTTAAGAGGCAGAAAAGGTTAAGGACCACGGTTCTAACTAGCAGAACAAACTCATCAAACTGAGACCAAAAACTAGGCTAGAACACAGGAGTACAGCTGGGCTGGGAGATCGTGTACCATTTGAATGCCCTGCAGGGCATCTCCCCAGGGTCCAGTCCCACCTAAACACAGAGGTGGGCGGCTCCCCTATCAGCTCCCCATCTCCTGTAGTACAAAATGCCCTTCCATCTAAGAAGTCAGGGTGGCTTATTAGTGTCCTCCACCATGCGGGGTCATCTGGATGGGGTCAACAAATGACTCCCGAAGGCTGGGCCTTCTGGCTGTTGATGATGAAAGACCCTTGACAGTAGTAAGAAGAATAGCTAACACAGCTCCTGGGCTCAGCGGTGTGGGGCCCACTCAAATGGCAGATGGGTTCCAGGCCTAGATGGCCTCCAACCACAGGCTTCCTGAAGCCAATCTGCAGTGTCTCCCGGCTGCTGCCTCCTCTTGGCTGGCAGCTTCCCTCAGGCCTCCCTCCAACCTCCTAAATCCTCCCTTGCCCAGAGGACCTGGAGAGTGAGAGGGGTTAGTCAGGTCCCCCCAGCCTGGTCTCTTTCCAGTGTTTTTAGGGCAAAGCCAATCCCTCACGCTTCCGGGCCTTCCTTTTTGATTCTCAAGGGCCTTTTCTTCCCTCAACAAAACCCGGTGCTCTGCAAATAAAGGCCTTGGGCTTTCAAAACTATTGTTTTTGATGTGGGCTCCAAGAGGCTCTTTTAAAACTCAGAAAACTGAACATTGACTGTTTTATTCTGACTCTTTCTCTTTGCATTCCGGTTTTACCAATCCTAATTCTCCTTGAGGCAATGCTTCTGACTTACTAGGGGAAAGGTCAAGTGGAAAAAGTGTAACAAAGAAAAGCACAAAGATTAACCTTCCACGATACTCTCTCTGTGTAAGAAATACTGAGACTTTGGTCACCCAGTCCCCCACCCCCACCCGACCCTGAAAAGCGAGCAGACCATGGTGTTCTGGCTGTGTCTACACAGGCAGGGTGAAGTGGAGAGTCAAGATCTATCTTGATAATAAAAGTTCTACATGACAATTGTTAAAACCTTGTTTTCTTCAACAAGTCCATGGCACTGGAAAACAAAAGGAAGGCGGATTGCTCCAGATTAAAAGAAACCTTAGAGATACAACAATTTTGTTTGGAGTTTGTTTGGAACGAACCACTGTTGGAAGGCACTTTTGAGACAGTAAGGCAAATTTGATTATGGACTGGGTATGAGATGATACCACAAAATTATTGTTAACGTTAAGTGTAACAATAGCATTTGGTTACGTAAGAAAGCATTCTTCTTTTTCATTGCTTTTTTTTTAACAGATGCATACTGAATTGTGTGGGGTGAAATGAAATAATATGATGCCTGAGGAAAGGCAAAGAGAAGAGAACTGAAATGAAGGAAGGAAGGAAGGAAAAGCCAAATACTCTGGCAAGAAACAAAACAGAAAAGAAAAAGGGATAGGTGAATTAAGTGGGATTTTAATTATTATTTAATTTATTGGATTATTTTATATTTTATATTTAAATTATATTTATATTTAATATGTATTTAATATATATATTATGTTTATATTTATATATTATATTTTATTGGATTTATTTAATTATTGGATTTTAATAATAGGTATATGGGAGTTCACTACATTATTATTTCTATTTTTGTGTAAATTTGAAAAGTTTATAATAAGTTTTTGGCGGCACAGAGTTCCGTCATGGCTCACTGGTTAATGAATCTGACTAGGAACCATGATGTTGCGGGTTCGATCCCTGGCCTTGCTCAGTGGGTTAAGGATCTGCCGTTGCTGTGAACTGTGATGTAGGCCGGGCCACAGCTCTGATTAGACTCCTAGCCTGGGACCCTCCATATGCCCTGTGGGTGCGGCCCTAGAAAAGACAAAAAATAATAATAATAGTAAGTTTTTGGCTGCATCCATGGCAGGTGGAAGTTCCCAGGCCAGGGACTGAACCCATGCCATAGCTGTAGCCAGAGCCACAGCAGTCACAACTCCAGGTCCTTAAGCTGCTGAGCCACAAAGTTCTACTATAATTTTTTAAATTGTTAAACTGGTACAGGAAAAGACAGGCTGACAATGGAAACGAATAAAAGGGCCAAAAATAGACTCAACTATTTAGTGTTTTAAGAGTTTATTCTCCGGGTTCCCACTGTGGTACAACAGAATCAGCAGTGTCTCTGGAGCACTGGGATGCAGGTTCAATCCACAGCCACGGTGCCACAGATGCAGTATAGGATGCAACTGTGGCTCGCTTATGATCCAGGCCTGGGAATTCCATATGCTAGGGCAGGAGTTGCGGGGGGCGGGGGCGTCAAAAAAGAAAAAAAAAAAGTGAGAATTTATTTTATTACTGATTCGCAGGCAGATGAATTCTTTTTTCAGATAAACTCTGACATGGAACATCAACACGTAAAACAAAAAAAGAGTAGAACTACTCCATTTGAAGCTAGAGAAAGAATCTAGCTCTTTTACGTCCTCCTAGGAATCTGCAGAAGTAACTCAGGGTAACCCTGTGGCTCTAGAGGACACAGCTTGAAAACTTCGGTAGTAAATGATGAAGAAAACCTCTCAAATCCTGCAGAAAAAGTGAATTACTTATAATATGTGTTAGACAACTGCTAACCATTTGAGAGAAAAAAAATAAGATCCCTACCTCATGTCATACACCAAAATAAATTCCAGTTGCATCAAAATGTTAAAAGTACAAAGTGAAATTAGAAAAGTATTAGACAAATTGATGAACATCCTAAAATATTGAGATAGAGAAGGACTTCCTAAGCGAGCCATCAAAGACAGAAATTATAAAAGGAAAGACTGGTATCTTCGATTATATAAATATCTAAAATTTTATAGGGCAAAAAACAAACCACACTCCACCAAAAGGAAAAAAATGTATGTATGTAACAAAACTTTAATATGCTCAATTATTACGTACAATCTCAAATCAGTAGAAAAAAGACAAAAGCTCTCATAAAATAAAAGGATCAACAATGACAACAACAGAACAATATATGTGAGGACATATAAACTGTCATAAAGATACCAAAAATATTTTATCTACTATTGATCAAAGAAATATTGCAAGTTAAAGTAATAAAGAGAATCATTGATACAGACTCCTATTTCTGGTGATAATGGCAGACTAGATAAGCTGAAAGTTCAACTACTATAAAACTTCTAGAAATGCTAAGTAAAATATACTTAACATTCTTTTATTTTATTTCTTTTTTTTTGTCTTTTTTCTTTGGTCTTTTCTAGGGCTGCACCTTTGGCATATGGAGGTTCCTGGGCTAGGGGTTGAATTGGAGCTGTAGCCACCAGCCACAGCCACAGCCACAGCAACTCAGGATCCCAACCACATCTACAACCCACACCACAGCTCACGGCAACACCAGATCCTTAACCCACTGAGCAGGGCCAGGGATCGAACCAGCAACCTCATTGTTCTTAGTCGGATTCATTAACCACTGAGTCACAACGGGAACTCTGATGTCCTTTTAAACATATAACTGAATATGAATATATATATATATATATATATATATATATATATATATATATAAAACTGAACACTCATGAAAATATAGAAAATCCATAGGAGACCAACCCAAAGTAACTAAAAACCAGAACAAAAAGCTGGAACTGGAGTTCCCATCATGGCGCAGCGGAAACAAATCCACCCAGGAACCAGGAGGTTGCTGGTTCGATCCCTGGCCTCGCTCAGTGGGTTAAGGATCCGGCGTGGCTGTGACCTGTGGTGTAGTTCACAGATGCGGCCTGAATCTGGCGTTGCTGTGGCTCTGGTGTAGGCTGGCAGCTGTAGCTCCAACTAGACCCCTAGCCTGGGGACCCCCACATGCCACGGGTGTGGCCCTAAAAAGACAAAAAAAAAAAAGAAAAGAAAAAGAAAGAAAGAAAGCTGGAACTGAAAATAGAGAGTTCCAGGGAGTTCCCTGGTGTACGGCATGTTAAAGATCCGTTGTCACTGTTGTGGCTTGGGTCACTGCTGTGGCATGGGTTCACTCCCTGGCATGGGCACTTCTGTTGCTTCTGGTGCCACCAGGGGAGAAAAAAAGGAGTTGCCTGGGCTTTGGGGAGGCTTTTCCTCTCCTTGGTAATAAAGACACTTGCCTAGAGACAGAAGAAAAGGAACCAAGACACTCAAGTAAATCCAGGATCCTCTAAAGGCTACAACTCACTTCCCCAGCACAACTGCATTTGTGCATGGTTTAGAAAAACAAAATCAAGAAATTCATGTTAAAAATGGTCCCAGGCTGGTAATAATTCTGGGGCAATAAGAAAAAGCAAACACAAACCTCTCTGGAGGGATTCACCTCAACCCAGAATCACCAGAGATTAAACCTATTATTATTATTTTCTTTTTTTTTTTTTTTTTTTTTTGCTTTTTAGGGCTGCACCTGTGGCATATGGAATTTCCCAGTCACAGTAACATGGGATCTGAGCCACATCTGTGACCTACACCACAGCTCATGGCAACGCCGGATCCTTAATCCACTGAGCGAGGCCAGGGATTGAACCCGTGTCCTCACGAATATTAGTTGGGTTCATTACTGATAGGATGATGGGAACTCCCAGATTAAGCTTCAATGAGAGCTTGGAACTCAAAGTTATAGAAATAGGAGGAAACAAATAATGATGACTAAGAGTCAGCTGATAGAGTTATTTGGGTGAAACTATAAACTAAATATGTTTAAAATTATTAATATATAAAATGCAGTCTCAAAAACATAGGAAAAGAATAAAGTTTTCTAGTAAGAATATCATCTTTACTTATCAGATGACACACTATTAGAAAAGAATACATTTTGAATCAACTACAATAAAAAGTTTTTTATAAAAGGATAATGCTCAGTGCTTCTAAGACTGTAGGAAACTGACATTTATCTACTGTTAAAGAACAAAAACTGATCATTCAAGAGGTCAATCGGGCAATATGTATCAAATGTTTAACAATAAAAAAAAGTACAGGAGTTCCCATTGTGGCTCAGTGGAAACGAATCTGACTAGTACCCATGAGGACGCAGGTTCGATCCCTGGCCTCCCTCAGTGGGTTAAGGATCCGGCATTGCGGTGAGTGGTGGTGTAATTCACAGATGTAGCTCAGATCTGGTGTTGCTGTGGCTGTGGTGTAGGCTGGTGGCTATAGTTCTGATTTGACCATTAGCCTGGGAACCTCCACAAGCCACAGGTACGGCCCTAAAAAGACCAAAATAAAATAAAATAAAATAAAAGAGTACATACTCATTGGCTCAATGAATTTATTTTAATTGAAGTATAGTTGATATTTCAGGTGTACAACACAGTGATTTTTATAGATCATGTACCGTGCAAAGTTACCACAATATTATCAACTATATATCCTGTGCTGTATACATTACATTCCTGTAAATTACTTATTTTATAACTGGTTGTTTGTATGTATTAATCCCCTTCACCTACTTTGTCCATGTCCTCTCTGGAAATCACTATTTTGTTCTCTGTCAATTTCTATTTTATTTATTTGTTTTGTTTTTAGATTCCACCTGTAAGTGAAAATACACAGTATTTGTATTTCTGTCTGACTTATTCATCTAGCATTAGTATCCTCTAGGTCCATCTATGTTGTTGCAGAAAGCAAGATTTCATTATTATATATGGATGAATAATATTCTATTATATGTATATATATACACCACATCTTCCTTATCCATTCATCTGTCAATGGACATTTAGATTTCTTCAGTATCTCAAATATTATAAATAATGCTGCATGAACATAGAGGTGCATATATATTTCCAAATTAGTGCTTTTGTTTAGTTCAGATAAATACCCAGGAGTGGAATTGCTGGATTGTGTGGTAGTTTCATTTTAATTTCTTTGAGGAGCCTCTGTACTGTTTTCCATAGTGGCTACACATTCCCACCAACAGTGATGAGGACTCCCTTTTTTCTACATTCCCCCAACACTTATTTCTTGTCTTTTTGATGACAGCCTTTCCAATCCACATGAGGTGATATTACATTGTGGTTTTCATTTTCATTTCTTTTTTTCTTTCTTTCTTTCTTTTTTGCTTTATAAGGCCATACCCATGGCATGTGGAGGCTAGGGGTCCAATTGGAGCTACAGCTGCCAGCCTACGCCACAGCCACAGCAACACGGGATTTGAGCCACGTCTGCGACCTACACCAAGCTCACGGCAACACCGGATCCTTACTCCACTGAGCGAGGTCAGGGATCGAACCTGCATTCTCATGGATACTAGTCAGATTCGTTTCCACTGAGCCACAAAGGGAACTCCTACGTCTTTAACACATTTTGAGTTAATTTTTGCATGTGGGGTAAGAAAATGGTCTCAAGAACTTTACTTCTATGAATCTATCTTTAAAACAATTCATAAAATTACCTTAATATAAAAATATGACATTTATTCAGGCATTTTTCAAGGTAAAAAAAATGTAGGGAGGATATCTTTAAGGTCCAATAGCAGAAGAATGGTTAAGTTATATTTCCGTATGATGAAATATCATGCCAGTAATAAAAATGATTTTGTACAGATTATTTACTGACATGGGAAGATGTCCCAAATATACTGATGAGTGGGAAAAACAATCAGGTTACAGACCAAACTGATCTTACTTTTTAAAAATTGTGTGGCTCATCAGGGGAAGTCAAATGACCAATAGACAAATGAAGATGTCCTAAATTCAGCAATAATCAGTAATGGAAGTTAAAACAATAGTGCCATATTACTTCATATACTTTAGAATGGCAAACATGAGTCCATACAGAGGTTGGCAAGGACATGGTGAGGTGGGAACTCTCAAGCACTACTGGTGGTGGGAATATAAACTGGTACAGGCATTCTAGAAAGTAATCTCACAGAATTTGACATTGTCTGTAGAAGTCTTTTATTTTCTTTGGGGCAGGGGGATGAGGGCACCACACCTGCGGCATATGGAAAGAAGTTCCCAGGCTAGGAGTCAAATTGGAGCTGCCAGCCTACACCACAGCAACAGCAACAGCTGGATCTGAGCTGCATCTGCGACCCACACGGCAGCTTGCAGCAACACCAGATCCTGAACCCACTGAGCAAGACCAGGGATTGAACCCCCATCCTCACAGACACTATTAGGGTTCTTAACCCGCTGAGCCGTGATGGAACTCCTATAGAAATCTCCTGATGCCATTTCTGGATATATACTCTCAAGAAAGTCTCATTCAGATCCATAAGAGGACATGAAACAGGATGTTCATCTATATATTATTTGTGGCAAAGGGGTGCTGGAAGCAATCCAAGTGTCCCTAGTAAAGAGACAAGAAAAATAAAATATGGGAGTTCTCTAGTGGCTCTGCGGGTTAAGAACCTGACATAGTGTCCATGAGGATGCAGATTCGATCCCTATCTGCTGCACTCGGTGGATTAAGGATCCAGTGTTGCAGCAAGCTGTGGTGTAGGTTGCAGATATGGCTTGGATCTGGGGTTGCTTATGGCTGTGGCGTAGGCTGGCAGCTGCAGCTCCATTTCCACCCCTAGCCTGGAAACTTCCACATGCCACAGGTACAGCCCTAAAAAGGAAAGAAAGAAAGACGGAAAGAAAAAAAGAAAGGAAGGAAGGAAGGAAGATAAAATGTGCTAGATATATTATTACTCCATAATATGCAACAGTAAGAAGAAACAATCTACTTAGGTAACTATTTTTTAAGTGTTCAATGAGAAAAGTAGGAAAAAGTAGGGAAAAAAACCCAATATATTTGTATGTTAGAAACACAGTCATAAAACAACACAACAGATTTTACAGGATAATACACATATGATAAATCCAGATATCAAACATGAACTCAGTTCCTATGGAGGAAATGGGAAGAGGAATGGGAATTAAAGGAGAAAAAATAAAATAATTAAAACAAGAGAGAAGCCTTGCACAGATCTATAATGACAACTTTCCTTAAACTGAGGAGTATGTTTAATTCAGTTCTCTGTACTTGAGTTCAGTTTTTGAAAGTATGTGTATATGGGGAGTTCCTATCGTGGTTCAACAGTAATGAACCTGACTAGTACCCATGAGAACGCAAGTCCAATTCCTGGCCTCACTCAGTGGGTTAAGGAGCCAGTGTTGCCATGAGCAGTGGTGTAGGTTGAAGAGCAGCTCACATCCTGCATTGCTGTGGCTGTGGTGTAGGCTGGCAGCTATAGTTCTGATTCGACCCCTAGCCTGGAAACCTCCATATGCCACAGGTGTGGGCCCCCCTGCAAAAAAAAGACCAAAAAAAAAAAGTGTGTGTATGTATAATATATTAAAATGTCTAAAAAAGTAAACAGTAAAGTATTAATGGTGGTTATCTCTCTGGGAGTGGTATGAAAGGTGAATCTTTTATTCTACACTGAATAAATAATTGTGTAGTAAGTCAAATGCATTGCTTATGTCTCAAAAACTCATCTTAATACTCAGAACTACTTTCCTGCTTTTGGACAGATGTATAATAACCTACTACATTCAGCTGCCTGTGTGGTCACAGTCATTTTATTGTTTTTCCAGAATGTTCCAAAATAACTCTGGAACAAGACCAGTGGGACCACCAGATAGCTATCTAGCCTCACCCTTCTTCCCAAGCAAATGAAGACCAAGCCTCCATTGGGCTTTGGCAGAAACTTCTGTGGGACCCAGGGTAACAGGAGGAAAAGAGGGGTAGCACTCAACTTTGTCAAGAGTCAGCTCACTCAGCCTCTGAAAAGCTGGCTTGGGCAGCAGTTGCCAAAGACAAAGGTTCCACCTAAGGGTGGAAACTCTATTTGCAGCTTTGTAGACACAGGTGTTCTTCCAGGAGACTTAAGACCTGCAATGTGGGACCGCGTTTGGCCAGGAATAGCTCAGAAGGCCTTCCCCTCAGAAGCCAGCTCTTGAGGCCTTCAGTGTATGTTCTAACTATATTTGGCAACATAAACCAAAGAGGTCAGTGGCTTAGCGCAAGAGGGAAAAAAAAAATACTATTTCTGATTTATAATCTCCGCTTCAAACCAGGTCCAAGAATGTAAAAACTCACTTCATTTATTTATTTTGCACTCACTGAGCATACCGCTGAAGCAGTTCTGGTTTCCAGTCCTACCAGCCTCATGTAAATCCTTCAGAACCACAGGTGTAAATCACCTACCCAAGCCATCTCTATATTAGAGGACATTTGGGGACATCTGGCTTGAGAATCCTCATGTTAAAATTATCCCACCTTACTCTCTATGTCTTCATAGCATCAAAATAGCCTGTGGCCCTTGAGTGCAAATCCAGACTCCAGCCCTGATTACTCACTGTGTGACCTTGGCTAAGTTACTTTATGTCTCTGAAGTTCAATTTCCTTATCCACACCCGGAGATAATAGCACCTACTCCACAAGGCTGCTGTAAGAATTAAATGAGATAAGGTTATAAAGTGTCTAGGAGAATGTCTGATCCAAAGTAGGTGCTAAAAAAAGAATCCATTTCCCTTCCTCCCCATCACTCTCTTCCACCCTTAGCTGTTCAGCCAAGGTGTTGGCTTTTTAAGAAATTGCTTGGTACATTGTGTTTGATTACAAATGGATGGATGGTACCATTCCCACAGCCAGCAACAGTAGCTAAAGATAAAAGCTGCGACTACTCCTCAGCTGCCGACAGGTCGGATCAGCTCACAAATGACTCACCACTGTTGATAAACGATGTGTTCTTGGCATCAAGAGGCAGTATCCTGACAGGCTTTGACACCTTACAAAAAAAATCGAGATGGAGGGTTGAGGCTCTCACAGAAAAGGTCCCCAGGAGCTGGAAGATGACCTTCAGTCAATTCTGAACTTGTACCACCAGATGGGTCTTAGGAGGGTCTCTTGTGTCTCTTCAAACCTGTCTCTGATCACAGAATTTTGGGTTGGGAAGGACTCCAGCTGAGCAGCTGCCTCTTTATCTCAGAGCTGAACTATCTCCTTAACTTGCCTTGGACTCCCTGAAGGGAGTCATAAGACTCCCTGGGCAGAAGGCTAGATGCCTGTTCCCTACTCAGAACAGCCCCAAGCTAGTGCCCAACCTGCCTTTGGCAGCTTTCTCTGCTGGCTAAAACCCTGCCAGGGTGAGGTTTGGCTCAAGGGCTCTGTGGCTATGGGACAAACCTTGGCTTAAGGAAAAGGGGGAGTATTTAATCCCAAGCCACTGTCTGCAAGGCTGAAGTGTTTGTGGCTCTCTGGTTTTTGTAGCCCCTTCAGACCACCCAGAACCACTCACTGGCTCAGAAATTTACAAAGTGGAATTTTCAGTCACTCTTTCATTCATACATCCCCTGTACGTTGTATAGTGCTTGGCACAGAGTTCCCTTTAAGTGAACATTTACTAGAATGCCCTCGAAGATACGGGTGGTCTGTTGCTGCATTTGTAACCCCCTGAATTCCGATGAATCTCACAAAATTGTTAAGACCAAATAGGACAATGAACTGTATGAAGACTGACAGTTAACAGCCAGGTACTCAAAACTGAGGCCTTGGATGATCTTAAAGAAATTCCATGTCATAGAATCTACTTCCTTTGAAACTGAAGCTGCTTCAGAAGCAGATTGTCTCTCCACCCCAGACCTCAGATCTCTTTCAGGGTCATGCAGTTTTGTTTTTCTGAAAGGAACTACCATCAGCCCTCAGAAGGGGCCTTGCAGTATGCAAAAGGCCCAGGAGAAGGTAGGCTACCCTGGAAACATTTCTGTTATCCAAACTCACCCTCATATTTTCTTCACCAGCAGAATTTCTGGGATCAGAAGCACCAACATTTCAGTGATGCTTTGAAGTGGAAAGGCCAGGGACTCTTTCTGGAAAGGACAAGCCCTTGGACTCCATCCTGGGTCTTCAGGATATTGGTTGAAACCAATATGAGGGTGTCTTCCCTTATCCTTTCCCTTCTGTCCTGTTTCCATGTCCTCTGCCCTTCTAGTCAGTCAGTGAGGCTTAGTGTGCAGCTTCAATCACCAGAACTGGGTCCACCATCAAAGATGATAAGGTATAGATTTAAGCAGAGGCAGAAGGAAGAAGGGAGAGAAATGATGGCTGGAGAGAAGTGGAGAAAAAATGAAAAAGCCTTGGGGAGGAGGAAGGAAGAGGAGAGCTGCAAGGGGAGGTGGAACAATGAAGGTCTCAGGCCTTCGCAGGCGCACGGTTCCAGCGGCACGTCCGTCCCCCCCGCCTCCCGCCAGCAGCTGCACGCTGCGCAGCGTGTGGGCGCTGAGTCACGGTCCCAGAACAGGGAGCCGCCGTGCAGGTCTAGGGGGGGCCGGTCCTGGTTGGCATCTGCAAACTGTTTTTTTCTTTCCTCTTTCATTAAGGCTGTGTGCTGACTCCCACGTAGGAAGAAGGCTTATTAAACCGCACGTACTGCCAGAAGACTCCCGGGCTCGTCCGAGGTGGCCGGCTGGGGGCGCCGCAGCATCGCTTATGAGCCCGCAGGCTGGCTGGAGCACCCGGCTGGGAGAAAACTGGAGTTGGTGGCCCGGCTGCGAGTTTCCCAGAGGAGGTTGCAATTTTTGCTGGAGTCGCTTCTACCTCTGGCACCTCTGCTGCCCGGGGAAACTCATCTTGAAGGTCTCGGAGGTGTGCTTTACGTGAGCAACTCCATAAACTTATAGGACTCTGTTGTACAATTTGCAGAGTCCAGGCTCGCTTCCCCCGCTAGGACTCAACCTACCCCACCCGGCCCGGCTGCCACACGAGTCTGTGATCTGGCACATCCCCGCGAAGCCCCGACCAGCACGCGATACAGGCGCTCCGCACGCCGGAACGGAAAGAGTATTGCTCTGATAGCTCAGCCAGTGCGAAAACCCGCCAGCACGCGCCGACACAGCCTCCTACCTTCCCACCCAGGCTCCCGTGCGCACCAGGACCGGGGGCACCCTCCCTCCCAAGACTCGTGACCCGAGAATGAATCATCATTGAGACAGTTTATTGGTTTGCTACTTCGCATATCACCCATTTTATGTAAATAGATTATACAGATATGGTGTTTTCTTCTTCCCCAAGAGGCATCCAGTCTCTCTTTCACGCACACATACTCTCACACTTCGCGCAGCAAACAATGTTACACCTCGCTGAGACATTCACATATTAAAATAGAGGGGAGGGGAACAATACAATTGCTTTAAAATGCCCTTAATACAATATATAACGTACAAAAATATCTCTATATTTGAAGTTACAAAAAAAAATCTTGACAGCAACAAACTTAAATATTGATAGTTACCTCTTTATATACAACATACATTGCACTTTTCCTCTCTAGGTTTTGGAAAGTTCAAGTAATAGTGAGGCTTGCGCCCTGCTGGGGTAATTCCCCTTCAGAAATCAGTTTGTGGGCGGGCACGGCAGTGGCTCAGACCCTTGCCCCTGGGGGTCTAAGCATTTACTTCGCAGTTTCTCCTCTCCGTGAGCCTGGCAGATGACACTCCTTTGGATTCCTCTGCACCCTCCACCCCCACCCGGGGACCCGGGCTGGATTAAGCTGAAGAGAACACTGCCTCCAAGGAGGACGGGTTCCTGAAAATCCAGGGCTCGCCGCTGGTCTGTGCCTCCCGGACTCTCGGTCTCTCAATGCTATCTCTGCCCGGGCCCCAGCCGCTGAGGGGCTCGGCTCCGGGAAGCCCCCCGCCCCAAGAAGCGCCGGCATGATGCATGCGCGACTGTTCGCTGCTGCCACAGTAGGCGCCTAAATCCTAAAGAGAGTGGCGAGCACTTGATGCGCCGGGGAGGCCGGGGCCCCGTGCGCCTGTGGCTCCTGGGACCTCAGAGTCCGGCCCAGGCTGGCTTCGGGCAGAGAGCGTCGGCGCCGGCGGCCGTAGCCCTGGGGGCTGATCTTGCTCCGAGGGGCAACGCCGTCCTTGTCTTTGTCCGTGAACTGGTAGATCTGGTGCGCGAGCTTCTGCACGGTGCAAGTCCCAAAGCGACAGCCGAAGCTCCGCAGGCCCTGGAAGTTGTTCATACTCTGGCGGTAGCGCTTGACTCGGATGCGGGCTGCATCCGGAATGCTGGAGAGGGGAAGGAAGGCAACGTGAGACCCCCATCAAGCAGGTCTTTGGCCCCCGCCACCGAGAACGGAGCCATTCTAGGACCAGAGGGAGCTGGAAACTGCTACCTCTATCTGAACTGCCATACAGCCCTGATGATCCCCAGGGGCAGGGCAATGGAGGAGGGTTCTTCTTGCCCACCCCGCCTAGGCGTCTGGCATAGTTACCTGGCCTGGGGGCTGCGAGAGGAGCCCTTCACATCCTGGGGCCGAATGACAGTCTGGGCAGGCCCAGCCTTCAAGTCGGCGAGCCCGGTGGGGTAGCTACTGGACAGCCGAAGTTCTCTTTTTCCACGACTTAGAGCCCACTTATTCCATCTAAAAAACACAAATAGACTTGATTCGCAATTGTCCAGGCGAGGTGCTGGCCGGTCCCCGCTTCTATTCACTTCTAACCCCTCTGGCACCAATGGTCAGTTCCCCTTGTCTTGCAGGTACCAGAACTGGGGAAGGCGCTGCCCGAGACTCACTTCTTTCGGAACTCTGCCGCCACGTCGAGCCGAGCTGTGTCAGCGCCCAGGAAGGCGAGCGAGCCCAGGTACATGAGGGCTACAGGAACCAGCTTCATCCCGGCTAAGATGTGCAGACCCTGAGATAGGAGAGAGAAGAGCCGAGGGTGAGCGCCCGGGCCCGCCGCACCGCCGGGCGGGGCACGGAGGCGGGCGGGGAACCCCGGCGCGGGCAGGCTCAGCCCGCGCTTTGCCTGACTCAGACGCTTATCTCCCCGGGGCGCAGAGAGGCGCCAGCGGCATTTGCACCCGCCAGGCGGGTGACAGGCCCCGCAGGGGAGGCCACTGCCCCGCGCCAGGCTCCCGGAGGTTCCCCTCTCAACTTGTCGTAATTTGCCTGACGGAGCAGAGGGGACTGGGTTTCTGGAGTTTCAACTGTATCCACAATCTGGGCGTGGGATGGGGGATGCACCCAGCAGAGGACCCTCCAAAGTGGACAGCACTCCTCACCCAGAGCTCCCAGTCTCCGGCTTGGGCAACCCCAACCCCCACCCCCACCCGCTTTAACCCGCTCCGCCTTTGGTGCTTACCTGCTAAGGGGGTGATCTGCCAAGATTTGGGAAGATGAAGTCTGAGACGTCCCTCTGGCAGTGGCAAAACCCCGACGTCCAAGCTGTGGTAAGAAACTAAAGGTGGCAAGGCTCGAGCTGTTCCGCCTCAGTGTCACCAAGAAACCACTGTGTGGCCGGCTCTCGTTCCTCGGCTTTATAAGAGCGCAGGGGGCGGGGCCTAGGCTGCCCTCGCGCCCTCCCTTTCTTCCCTTGGGCGCGCACTCTGCAATCAGGCGCGCGCATTGCTTGCTTGAGGGTACGGGCTTTGGGTGGGGGGCGAGGTGGAGGGGGGTTCCCTCATACCGAGAGGGCTCAGAGATGAGCTCCAGGAGATAGGTGCAAGAACTGCCCCAGCCCTGACCCTCCCTGCACGGGGTTCAGACTTAAAGCCGGGCCGAAGTGAGGCTGTACAGCCTCTTGGGGTCCTTACCCAGGACCTATGCAGCCGAGAGTGTAAGGTCTCCTGACACAGAACTTCAAGAGCCAGCATACGGTAGCACGCGGATGACTTGAACCCAGGACCTTGGGAGCTGTGCCCTCTAGTGGACCGCGCCCCCTGCCGGCTCGGCGCCTGACCTGGCCGCGACCCTAGACGCTCCCAGAGCCTCAGGGGCAGGGCACACACAGAGCACAGCTGAGAGGAGGGGGGCTTGCCGGTGGCGGAGACTCCGGGGTTCTGGAATGGACTAGCAAGATTTCGCAATAGGGGCAAGGCTCAGAAAGACTGATTTGACAATTGGGATTTGGAGAGGGGAGTTATCTGAAGTTTCGGAATTTGCGTGCCTATTTGGAAATTTAGGAATAACCAAAATTAGGAGGAAGAATAACCTTTTCGTCCCCCCCCCCCCAGTAATCCAATTATGCCTTATAAGGTTACAACCTGAAAGTTTGCCTGGCTGCCCTCGAAGCCTACGTTCACCCCTTGTAAACGTGAGAATTTACTGCCAGGGAGCACACTAATGCTTCATGAATGTTAATCGCTTTACAGTTTACAAAGCATGGCCACATCCTGATCTTTGATTCTCACACCTACCCTTGAGTTAGATGAGGAAGGTAACACCGATTTTCTACTTGGTGAAATGAGAAAATTAAGATTCAGAGGGGGTGGCATTTGCCCAAAGTCACATCAAAGGTGGTAAGCAGTAGTGTCCTGGGCTCAATGGACTGGGGCTCAGCGTGAATTTTTCTAGGCTGGGGTCATCATGCCATCAAAGGGGGTTGGAGAGTCCTAGCTCCCGCCCAAGGATTTTGCCTGTTCATGATGAATCACCCCCAAGCCTGTTTGTCACCCGTTTATGCTCTTCCATCACTGCTTCTTGACTTCACTTTCTCACTTAGCTTCTGGGGTGGAATGGGGGAGGGGTTGCACTCCGCCCCCTGGGCTCCCTACTTCTTGCAGGAGGGCTTCTCATGTCCTATCACCCAATACCCTGGATGTAGGTCCATGAAGCCCAGGGCCTAAACTGAGAAGCAGAGAGAGCGGGTCCACTGGAACTCTGGACCAGCTTCTAAATCTCATCCTATGGCAATTCACTGTGTACATGGGCAAATCACATCTCTTCTATAATTTCCTCACTTATAACCTGCCCCTGGTAGATCTCTAAGCTTCCTACCTGCTCTGCCATACCGGTTCTGAGACTCCGTGCACAGGCGGCTGGCGCTGAAGCCTGCGGACCTTGCCTGGCCTGGGCAGTGTACTGCTGGCTCAGCCACCTTTCCACTCCAGGACTGACTGGTGGACATTGCACCCGGGGAAGGAACGGCTGCGCCGAAGTTATTTATTCTGAGGACCCTTCCACCAGGAAGTCACCTGAGCAGTCCTGAGCTCCAGCTGAGGGCGGGGGACAGATTCCGGGTTCAGGCTCGGGATCCGGACTCCGCGGTCGGAGAGGTGCAGCGCAGCGCACTGGCTGGGTTCCAGCCACCCCGCTGACCAAAGGGCAGTCGCTACAGCAGACCGGGTCTGCGGCTCGTCGGCCCGCACTGAGGACAGCAGGTATTAACTGAGCGCCTGCTCTGTTTCTAGGAGTCTCCCCAGTATAACTATTCTCTTTTTCTCGCTCGTGACTCATTTCTCATCGCTTCCTTTCAGTTCGTCCCCTGAAATTCAGACTCTTCGCAGCGACCCTGTCTGGGACCGATCAGTCAGTCCTGTCTGAGGATGCGACCAGCTGGGTCCACGCCAAGACAGGTTTTTACTTTCATTTCCCCGGCGCGCTCTTTCGACTGCCGGGGAGGTCAAGGACAGCTGGGCGCCGGTCCGCAGCCAGGGAAGGTCCCGTGGTCTGGACTTGTTCCTTCCAGTTCCCACCAGCCCTGGAGTGTTCGACCTGCAGAGGACTCTTCAGCTGTACCTCGTGGCTTCCTCGCTGTGTCTTCCAGGGGAGCCCTGATTCCAGGGGGGAGGAGGGATCGAGGCGATCGGGGCAGGGATGGGGACTGAGCTTTCACTCCTGCAGGACCGCGAAGCGTGCTCTTGGCAGGGCAGACTTCTCTTTGAGCTGCTAGAAACTTCAACAAGTAAACCCAACCCAGGAGTGGAGACTCTGCCGGGCTCCAGTGCCTGCGCCAGCAGCGTAGAGACCTGGCCAAGAATTCCCACCTGAGAGCCTTGCCACGCGCCTTATCAGCCCAGGTGCGCCTTGTAGTTCTGGCACTTAGAGGTCTGATGCTTGAGAACTCCGTCAATCCTTTCTTTAAGCAAAGCCCTGGGTTGGCAGCTGGGGATTTGGCTAGAACAGCCACACCTCGGAAAATGTGTGTGTGTGTGTGTGTGTGTACACACACGCGCGCGCCCACGTGCGTCCGCGACAAGGGCCAGAGGGTACCCCAAAGTGTGGTGGAGTATAAGTTGAAAAAAAGATATATAAAGTTTGCCAAATGTTGGCATCTGTTTTTTCCCCGTGGTACCTCGTGTTTGTTTACTTACTGGTTAAAGGGGAAAATAAATGACTAGGATGCTTTCTCCGCTAAACATCGGATCTGGAAGGAAACAACATAGCTGGCGTTCTGTTTCTGGTGATTTGTTAACGTGGGGTTTCATCCATCCAAGTTGCAGTGATTGTACATACACATTAAGTACAAGGAAGGAAGGACAGAAGTGAAGGAAGAAACATCTTCAAAATCTCACTGGCAAGAGAAGGGAAAGAAACAAAAAAAAATTCTGGTTACTGAAGATCCACTTTTTTTGTTTGCACCCAAGAGTTTTCAAAGGGTAAGATTGTAAATAAACCCCCAAAGTACTGTAATAAATGATGTATCCTCACATCATATAAGTGGACATACAAATATGCTGAAGCCATGTTGTATAATGGTGTCTTAACTTCACATTCCAACTGAATTATTTTTAGGCCTTATTAAACCCAAGCCTTATTCTTAGTAATATTTGCAGTTTTAAAAAACTTGTGGTGGTGGTTTCTCAGCTAACACTGTGGACACAATCCATAAAGCCAGCATGACCGCGCTCAGGTCATGAAGAAAAGAACTGACAAACAATAAGTAATATTAATAATGTTAATAAGAATAACTAAACTTGAATAGCCAAGTGCACTGCCAATAATTATCTCTGATGCCTCTTTTTTCAAACAGGAAATTTTACAATGCATTTATTATTCATATGGCTCAAAATGCCTCTGCTTGTCTTGTTTACCAAGTCCATTTGAAAACAAGTTTCAAGAAACATCCGGGAGTCATAACACCAAATACTTTAGAGAAAGAACCCAATCAGCTTCTTGGATTTAGTCACTCACAGGAAGAAGTAAAGCAGGATACTAAGCTCAAGCCTTTTTTTTTTTTTTTTTTTGAGGGGGGGACTCTCTGACTTCTGCAAGGAGCTAATAAAATATAGATCTTTTCCAGAAAAAAATGCACATATACATGAACCAATTTCAGTATAAAGTAAACATAAAATTTCAGAAGATTGACCAACTAAAGAATGCTGACATAGGAGGTCCCGCTGTAGTGCAGTGGGTCAGGGATCCAACTGTAGCAGCTTGGGTCACTGTTCAGGCGGGAGTTCGATCCCCAGTCCGTCTCAGTGGGTTAAGGATCTGGTGTTGCTGCAGCTGTGGCACAGATTCTATCTCTGGCCTGAGAATTTCCATATGCTGTGGGTGTGGCAAAAAAAAAAAAAAAGAATAAAAAGCACTGTTTCTATAGCCTTAATTTCTCTCTTGGAGGAGTGGAGGCAAAGACGGCAGTTAACCTTTCTCTTTTTAGGGCACAGAATTTTCCAGAGCATCAGTATAAAGACAATTCTTTTGCTGCCCCATTTTTGTGCTCCTGCACAAAACAGATGGATAGAAATAACCAGTCCTTTGTATGTGATAAAGCCAGAAGACAAATCTTTCCGAAGTTTAAGGGATATAAGTTGCTATAGGACAGAAAAGAGAAGATGGTTAACATACGGAAGCTTCTTATACCAACAGCTAAAACAGAACAAGATTCTTTTATTTTTTATTTATTTATTTATTTTGTCTTTTTTTGCTATTTCTAGGGCCACTCCTGCGGCATATGGAGGTTCCCAGGCTAGGGGTCCAATCGGAGCTGTAGCTGCCAGCCTACACCAGACCCACAGCAAGGCGGGATCCGAGCCGCATCTGCGACCTACACCACAGCTCACAGCAACGCCGGATCCTTAACCCACTGAGCAAGGACAGGGACCGAACCCGCAACCTCATGGTTCCTAGTCGGATTCACCAACCACTGCGCCACGATGGGAACTCCTAGAACAAGATTCTGAAATGACTTCAAGAGAAATTTACTACTGATGGCACAATGAATGGCATTAACAAATGGAGTATAAGAGAGGTGATTAAATCATTTGGCGTTAACGAGAGCTATTATCATACTGCCTGACCCCAAGTAGGAATCCTGTACTATCAGATTAGAACGAGTGGAATGAGTCAATTCTAGTATATGTGCCTACATGAATTTATTCCTTCAAATATTTACTGAGCATGTATTTTGTGTCTAGCTCTGCGCTAAGTGCTGTCAACACAACAATCAGCAATGCAAGTAGCATTCTTTTTTTTTTTTTTTGTCTTTTTGCTATTTCTTTGGGCCGCTCCCGCGGCAAATGGAGTTTCCCAGGCTAGGAGTCCAATTGGAGCTGTAGCCACTGGCCTACGCCAGAGCCACAGCAACGCAGGATCCGAGCCGCGTCTGCAACCTACACCACAGCTCACAGCAACGCCAGATTGTTAACCCACTGAGCAAGGGCAGGGACCGAACCCACAACCTCATGGTTCCTAGTCGGATTCGTTAACCACTGTGCCATGACGGGAACCCTTCAAGTATCATTCTTGCCCTCAATAAGCTTACAGCATGGCAGGGTAGCCAAACAAATCCTCACAGGAATAAATACATGATTATAAACTGTGGTAAGTGTGCCATAGGAAAAGCAAGATTAGGGGAACCTAACGTTTTAAATGGAAGGAACATCATGTGCAAATACTTAGTGATGAGAAAGAACTTCATACATTAGAGAAAACAAAAGGAGGCCACTGGGGTTGAAACGAATTGAGTGAAGGAGAAGAGAGGTATGAAATGAGATTAAGGAGGTCATCACAGTTGGGATAAATAGAACCCTTTGGAATACGATGAAGATTTTGCACTTAATTCATGGTGACTTGGTAAATTATTGAAAGGTTTCATGATAGAAGAGACAAGATCTAATATATATTTATTTAAAAGATCACTGTGGGATGGAGTTCCCATAGTGGTGCAGTAGAAACGAATCCGACTAGGAACCATGAGGTTGTGGGTTCCATCTCTGGCCTTGCTCAGTGGGTTAAGGATCCAGCGTTGCCATGAGCTGTGGCTGTACTACAGCTCCGATTCGACCCCTAGCCTGGGAACCTCTGACGTATCCATGAGGACACAGGTTCCATCCTTGGCCTTGCTCAGTTAAGGATCCGGCATTTCTGTGAGCTCAGATCTAGCATGGCTGTGGCTGTACTACAGCTCCGATTTGACCCCTAGCCTGGGAACCTCCATATGCCGTGGGGTGGGGCCCAAAAGGACAAAAGACAAAAAGAAAAAAAAAAAAAGATCATTGTGGGAGTTCCCGTCATGGCTCAGCAGAAACGAATCTGACGTATCCATGAGGACACAGGTTCCATCCCTCACCTTGCTCAGTTAAGGATCCGGCATTTCTGTGAGCTGTGGTGTAGGTTGCAGACTTGGATCGGATCCTGTGTTGCTACGGCTGTGGGAGAGGCCAGCAGCTGTAGCTCTGATTCGACTCCTAGCCTGGGAACTTGCATATGCTGAGGGTGTGGCCTTAAACGACAAAAGAAATAAAATAAAAGATCACTGTGTCCGTCGAATGTGATTAGGAAGGAGCAATGCAGTAGTGGAGCCCTGGAGAGTTTACACAGGGCCTCATGCTTGGTTCAATGCTCTGCTTGTTGCTGTTTTGAAATTCTTTCTTTCCAAATTTCTTTCTTTTTATGGCTGTACCTGTGGCCTATCTGAGGTGAATCTGTGACCTACACCACAGCTTGGGACAAGGCAGTATCCTTAACTCGCTGATCCAGGCCAGGGATTGAACCTGCATCCTCACAGATACTAGATAACCTGCTGAGCCACAATGGGAACTCCTGTTTTGAAATTCTTAATAACTTTTAAACAGAGAGAATCCTACATTAGCATTTTGCTTTAGGCTCTGCAAATTATGTAGCCAGTCCCCCTCACCAAATAAATAGGCAATCTAAGTAAAAGCAGCCTTCAATCTCTCATGGCACCTATTTATACTATAGCTGCTAATGTCAGAAGTACTTCATATGGGTGTCAATTCAATTATTCATACCATCACACATGTGAAAGCAATTGCAGTACATTTTTTCATTTTTTTTTTTTTGATCTTTCTAGGCTGCGCCCTTGGCATATGGAAGTTCCCAAGCTAGGGGTCGAATTGGAGCTACAGCTGCCAGCCTACACCATGGTCTCAGCAACGCAGGATCTGAGCCGTGTCTGCGACCTACACCATAGCTCATGGCAATGATGGATCCTTAATCCACTGAGCAAGGTCAGGGATGGAACCGGCATCCTCATGGAAACTAGTTGGGTTTGTTCACCGCTGAGCTAGGACCAGAACTCCTAGCACAATTCCATTAGCCATCTCTGAAGCCTAAAATACACCCCAAACATACATTCAAGGTAGAAACAGTGTGTTTCCTATACAGATTTAATTTGAAGACAGGATTCATAATCTACTTACTGTCCTGAAATTGCACCTACATGGAAAGTCAGGAGCCACCAATGAAGCAGCTATTCCCATAGTCAAGGTGGAAGGTGACAGTAGCTCAGACTAGGGTAGTGGCAGTGAGGTGGGAGAGAAGGCTACATATTTGGGAAGCAGGATCAGCAGAACTGAGTGATGAATGTGGGGCTGAGAGAGGGGCAGGTATGAAGGGTAGCAATCTTTCAGTCTGGCCCATTTGGGCCACTGAGTGGATGGAGGTGTGGCAATGAGTCAGGGAATTTTCTACAACAGCTGCTTAGTCGCCTTTGTTACTGGATAGTAGAGACCATTTGAAGAGGTCCCAGCCCTGCCTGCAGCGTTTGGTCAAGGAAAACTCATATTGCCTTTCTGAACTGTGGTGGCTAACCACAGGAAGCCCTTGAAATGACTGTACAGATCAACCACTACACCATGACAGCCAGCTGAATATAGGAGCAGCAGGCTGATAATTCTTGCTCACTAGTAATCAGCTCCTTTTTGTCTTCTAAAGCATAAAAAAAGGCATTTGCTGCAGTTCCCGTCATGGCTCAGTGGTTAACGGATCCGACTAGGAACCATGAGGTTGAGGGTTCGATTCCTGGCCTTGCTCAGTGGGTTAAGGATCCAGCATTGTCGTGAGCTGTGGTGTAGGTCACAGACGTGGCTCGGATCTGGTGTTGCTGTGGCTGTGGTGTAGGCCGGTGGCTACAGCTCCGATTGGACCCCTAGCCTGGGAACCTCCATATGCCACGGGTGCAGCCCTAGAAAACACAACAAGACAAAAAAAGGCATTTGCTGCATATACATCATCATTGGGTTGCATAGTCTTCCTCCCTTCCTGCTCCTGCCAGCCTTCTGTGAAACAACAAATCTGGGTTTGCTTTACTCCCTCACTCTTTGGTGAAAGGTGATTGTGGTTATCGCAGGGGATGGTCTGGCCTTCAGCCAACCTCAGTAATCAGGCTGTCTTGTCAAGGCTTATCAGTTTCAGCAGACTGGCAGCTGTTGGCTGAGAAGCAAACACAGTTTCAGTGTATGCTAAATATGTTTGTGTGTGTATACAAACACATAGTGCCTTTCTACATATACCTGGGGTATGTCAAAATCCCTGTGCTACAAAACACCCATTTGCAAACATCTGGCAGCCTACCTATGACCTAATAGAATAGGTCTAAATATAAATAGCATTTGATTCGAGGTTTGAAAACAGATAAGCTTTGATTTAAACAAACGAACAAAAAAGTTAAATTAAACCAAAGTTAAAATAATTAAAATTAAAAAGTTAAAATAATTAAACCGGGAAATTCCCATGTGGTACAGTGGGTTAAGGATTCGGTGTTGCAGCTGTGGGACAGGCTGCAACTGTGGTGTCGGTTTGATCCCTGACCTGGGAACTTCCACGTGCCAAAAAAAAAAAAAAAAAAAAACCCAACCAAAACACCCCAAACAAAAAACAACCAATTTAATTATCTGTATAAAATAAAAAACAACATATTTAAAAAGTAAAATGGGGACCCCTCCCATGTCTTATACAAAATTAACTTAGGGAGTTCCCTGGTAGCTTAGAAGTTAAGGTCTCGGTGTTGTCATAGCTGTTGCTAGGGTTACTGCTGTGGCTTGGGTTTGATCCCTGGCTCGGGAACTTCTACATGCTGCAGTCTTTAAAAAAAAATTAACTCAAAATGGGTCAATGGCCTAAAACAAGAGTAAACTATGAAAATCTTAGAAGAAAATATAGGACTAAAATTGTAATGACCTTGAATTTGGCAATGGATTCTTAGTTATGACACCAAAGCATAGGAAACAAAAGAAAAAAATAGATAAATTTGACTTTGTATGATACCTACATGCAATGGAATATTATGCAGCCATGAAAAAGAATGAAGTACTAATACATGCTACATCATAGATCTATCTGGAAAACATTCTTAATGAAAGAATCCAGACACAAAGTGTTGTATGAGACAGAAAGTAATTGGTAGTTATCTGATGCTTAGGGGAGGGAAAAATGGGAGTGATCACTGTATGAGTTTGGGGTTTTCTTTTAGGTGATGAAAATATTTGGAACTAGGTGGAGGGGTAGTTGCACAACATTGTGAGTGTACTAAATACTACTGAATTATACACTTCAAAATAGTTCAATTTATTATATGTGAATTTCACTTAAAAATAAAATGGAAAAGGAACATATAGCTGTCTTAAAAAACAGAAAGGCTATCATACAAAGGTAGATTTTATTTTTTTCTGGGTATTTCTATAGAGCAAAATAGGAAGTTACAGGACAACTCTGACATAATAAGGAAGAACTCTCTAACAATAGGGTTGTTAAGCAGTGGAATGAGCTGCCTCCCAAGGAAATTTAATAACTCGTTACTGAAAATGATCAAGTTGGATGATGAGCTCCCAGGGAAGTTATAGAGAGGATTCATAGTTGAGATGTGACTGAAGCTTTTTCAGTTTAATTATTTTCAAGAGTAATCTGTTATGGTCCCTATATCTCTGCAACTAGGCTGATTCAGTTTAACCATAAGCAATTTGCAAGTTAACTCCCCAAGTTAAAGTACTCCTTCCAGAGAGTTTCGGTTCTTCTACTGCAGCCCAACCCTCTCAAACTGTAAGTGAAAAAAGTGCCACACAGAGGAAATGATCAATGAGAGCAAACTTTCAGGAGCTGAGATACCAAATCGCTGAACTCTCAGTTCAGAGTTCGAGCCATGGCAGCTTCCTGCTGGTGGTTGGGGTAAATTGTATGCTTATTCATTAAACGTATATATATATATATATATATTTTTAGGGCTGCATATCAGCATGTGAAGTTTCCCAGGCTAGGGGTGGAATCAGAGCTGTAGCTGCTGGCCTACACCACAGCCATAGCAACGCAGGATCTGACTCGAGTCTGTGACCTAAACCACAGCTCACAGCAACGCCAGATCCTTAACCCACTGAGCGAGGCCAGGGATCTACCTGCATCCTCATGGATGCTAGTCAGATTTGCTTCTGCTGAGCCACAACAGGGACTCCATCATTAAACATATTTGTTAAAGCACTTACTAGACAAAGTCTGGTCAATGGTAAGAGTTAAATCCTCAATATTAGTGATAATGAGGAACAAAGATTATCACATTTGCAAACCATGGAGATTCCCAAAACTTCAGTCTACCACTTATAACCTGCTACTAAAACTTCATGAGATACTAACAGAGGACAAAGCAAGCTCATCTGGGTGCTTCACTAGCCAAATTCCAAACGATCAATAAGAGGTGCTAGTAAAAAGAAAGCGACCCAGGTAATTCTTAGATTGGATGATGAGATCCACTAACTCATTTTAATTGCATTGTTTAAACAAGGAAGTTAGAAGTCACCACCTGCTCTAGCCGCAAGAGCATGGAACTGCTGCAAGAAGCGAAAGCCTAGGCAGAAAGGGCTCTCTTGGGAGAGGCAAGCCCCCTACCTCGGACCCTGCTGTCCCTGGGCAGCTCAGGAGGATCCCGGGGATGCCGCGTTCTTCGGAGGAATTCAGCCTCCCCAAGGGCTCCGGGGGAAGCCCAGGCCAATCGCCCCCAGCCCACCCAGCACTAAAGCACGAGGCCTCTGAAGATTGCGCAAAAGCCTCTCCCTCCTCCGCCTGCTCGGTGGCATGTTCCTAAAGTTCCCATCTGCACAACATAAACAGGAAACGTGCAGCAAAAGCCCTGGCGGTGCAAATTCCATGCTTCCAGTCGAGGGCGGGAGAATCTCGTCTTGGGAAGGGAGGTGTGTGGGGGGAGGGGAAGCAACAAACTTGCCAGGTCACCCCTAGACCATCCTTGTCTTCTCTTCCCAGACCCTGAAGGAGTGGAGAAGGCGGAAGGAAAGGCACCCTGCTTTAGGAAAAATAGGGGAGGGGGAGGTGGGTCGCGAAGGGGCAGCCAAGCCTCAAAGTGAACCACTCCGAGCGGCTGCAGTGGTAGCGCGAGATGGGAATAGGCCCGAAAGCCCACTCCCCAAACCTGGAGGTCACAGCAGCCAACGAAGGGTGAGGGTGGGGGTGGGCCCTCGGCCCGGGCTCGGGTTACGGAGCCAGCGCGGGTGGGGGAGGGGGAGGAGCGGGCGCAAAGCGCGGCGCAGGCGCAGAGCACGCCTCGGTTGTCAAACATGGCTGAAGTGCCGCCGCTGCAGCTACTGCTGCTGCAGGGAAAATGCTGAGCCCTCCCGGGCCTGGTGGGCGGCGGCGGCGAGGGCGGCGACCGGCACCCGCTTCTCCAGCGCGGCGGCTGCGGCCATGGCCCGGCTGGCCGACTACTTCATCGTAGTAGGCTACGACCATGAGAAGCCAGGTAAGGGTGTGGGGCGGGCACCGCCCCCGGGCCTCCCCGCCTCCGCCCCCCCCCCCCGCCCCCAGCGACTGCAGTCCAGTGGGCTCTGCAGGGCCGAGCGTGGCGGCCGGGAGGCTGGGAGGGCCGGGCCCGACCCGGCCTCGGCGGAGCGGGCTCTCGGCGTCCGGCCTTCCTGGCTGGGCTGAGCCTTGCGGTGGGCGTGAGGAACCGGCATGAGGGGATGGGGGAGGAGGAGGAGGAGGAGGAGGCCGCGTCCACCCGGTCTGGGGCGGCCCAGCCGGGGTGAATCTGGGTGCCGCGACCCTCGCTCTGAAGCGGGCCGGGTACCAGGGGCAGCGCTCTGGTGCCGGCGGGATTGGGCTAGGACCGCTGGGCTGGGTGGGCGGGAGCCAACTGTGCTAAGTTCCTTGGGAATAAACTTCTGCCCAGCATCCTGAGTGAGTAACGAGTGACGCAGGGGGCTGTCCTCTCCAAAAGGAAGTGCTGAAAGTCCAGTGCTACCTCACCCCCGCGCTGGTAGGGGCCGGTCTAGTCACCGGGCCGGTGAACGCGTGGTCCCGGGGAAAGGGAAAGGGTCCATGAACTTCTGAACATTTCTAGGAAATGCTCCCTTTTCTTTCAGGACAAATGCGATGGTTATTTGTCTTTTAAGTAAGGACAGTCAGCAGATCCCTGAAGGTGATCTTGTTTTACTGTAATGTGTGTTTTAATTGTTCTTTTCATTCATCGCAAAATTTTCCTCATTGGAAACAATCTGGCACATGCATTGCATTTTAATTGGCTTTCCGCAATTTAAGAGAATTCAGGATTAATGCATGTTTGTTTGTTTGCTTTGTATTACTGTGTAGCTAAGCACAATGTAATACATTGAGTTGGGGAAGTACACTCTATCTATATCAGGGAAGTTCTGAAATTCATTTGCAGGGAATTTCAGGTCACCTAGACAGTCCCTTCATTTTTCGGAGGAGATGCTGAGATTGTGTTTTGCTGATGGTTACAGCATTTGTAGCATCAGAATACCATTGTTCTACCCACTCTTGGTCAACTGCCCCTTTGACTATTCCTCTCCTAATAACTTCCTTTAGTGGGAACCTTTTATATCTTTAGTCTTTCACCACTCTTCACCTGACTGAGGTTAACAAGAGAAGGGAATGCATGGCTCCAACATTTTGTTACCTTATAGTAATTTTGCAGTTTGCTGTCTCTTTCTAACCAGATTAACAATATGGAGAATAGCAATGTATTTTTAACATTATTTCAAGTTTATTGACGTTATTTTTTTCTCACTTAAAATTGAAACAATCACAAACTTGTGGAAAACTTGCAAGTACAGTACAGAGAACTTTTTTTCTCCCAGAACCATTTGAAAAGTTGCTGACCTGATGCCTGCCCTACCACCCCAGAATGCTTTAGTGTGTATTTTCTATAAATGAGGATATTACCCTCCATATAATCACAGTACAATTATCAAAATCAGGAAGTTAACACTGACATACTACTACATCTAGTTCTCACACTGGTTCAAGTTTTGATGATTATGCCATTAATCTCTTTACTGGCAAAATGATCCAGCTCAGAATTATGTATTGCATTTATTTGTCATAGGACATTCTCATCAGAGGTGGCTTTTGAGTTCAGTTGACCTTTAGGAATTTGCTGCTTGCATGCCTATTCTTGATGTTGATGAATTTCATTAAGTTTTCATTTATTTTCAATACATTTTTGGCCATCTGCTGCATGACTTCAATCTGAAACGATTCCTTCACCTTCTCTTGACTCTCATAACCTTGACCTAATGAAGATCATAGAGTTGTTATTTTGCAGTATGCCTCTCCTTTGGGATTATCTCTTCTGCTGTGATTAGATACACACAGATTATGTATTTGGGCAGGAATATCACAGAAGTGTTGCCCATTGCATTCTATCTGGTGTACAATTTCAGTTTGTCCTATTATTGGGGATTTTCTTTCTTTCTCTCCCACTTTTCTCTTTTGTGGCCACCCTGTGGCATAAGGAGTTCTTGGGCCAGGGATCAGACATAGTTGCAGCCTACACCATAGCTGTGGCAACACCACATCCTTAACCCCCTATATTGGGCCAGGGATTGAGCTTGCACCCAGTGCTCCAGCAATACCGCAGATCCTGTTGTGCCATAGCAGGAATTCCCATTATTGGTGATTTTCACTTTGATTACCTGGTATAAGCAATGTCTACTAGGCTTCTTCACTCTAAAGTTAATATTTGAAGAGTTCCCATTGTGGCTCAAAGGTAATGAACCTGACTGGTATCTATGAGGACACAGGTTTGATCCCTGGCCTCACTCAGTGGGTTAAAGGATCCGGCATTGCCTTGAGCTGTGGTGTATGTGGCAGACTCAGCTCAGATTGCACGCTGTTGTGGCTGTGGCCGTGGCCGGCAGTTGCAGCTCAGATTCAACCCCTAGCCTGGAACTTCCATATGTCACGGGTGTGGCCCTAAAAAGACAACAAATAAATTAAGTTAATATTTAATAGTTAATTAATAAATGGTTTTTGTGCGGACTGCCTTGAAACTATGTAAAATTTTATTTTCCATCAAGCTTTTAGTGTGTTCCTTTATGTAATTATATCTGAATAGATTCATGGCTTTCTGGGTTATATTCTTTTTTTTTTGTCTTTTTGCCTTTTCTAGGGCCACTCCCGTGGCATATGGAGGTTCCCAGGCTAGGGGTCCAATCAGAGCTGTAGCTGCCAGCCTACGCCAGAGCCGTGGCAACTCGGGATCCGAGCCACGTCTGCAACCTATACCACAGCTCCCGGCAACGCCGGATCGTTAACCCACTGAGCAAGGGCAGGGACCGAACCCGCAACCTCATGGTTCTTAGTCAGATTCATTAACCACTGTGCCACGACGGGAACTCCTTGTGGGTATACTTCTTACCCCTCTTAGACTCTCACACGATATTGGGCTGCTTCCATGGGAAAGGAGGTGACCTCCTCACTCTGTTTGTATCCACTGCCCCATGCCAGGTTGTCCCTCTGCCTTGACATCCTCCTTGGAGAGCTTGGACTTTGAACTCCTTTGGCCATTCCTCCCCATGTAGACCATGTCCTTTTTTCACTTGGGCTCTAATAACCCTTATGCAGCCCCAGGGCTGTAATGACTGTTCTCCATGCCACAGTAGGGAAAGGGAAGGTTGTGTTTTTTTTTTAAGTAACAAAATCCAAAAGCTATTATAAATTGTAGACTCTCCAGAGTTCCTGTTGTGGGTCATCAGGTTAAGAACCCGGCATGGTGTCCCTGAGGATTTGGGTTCAATCCTTGGCCTCGTGCAGTGGGTTAAGGATCTAGCATTGCCACAAGCTATGGTGTAGGTCTCAGATGCAGCTTGGATCTGGTATTGCTGTGGTTATGGCTTAGGCCTGCAGCTGCAGCTCTGATTTGACCCCTAGCCCAGGAACTTCTATATGCTGCAGGTGTAGCCTTAAAAAGGAAAAAAAAATTGTAGAATCTCCATAGCAAGATGTAGCTTTTATTTATTTGTTTTTAACTTGGGATAGTTTTTCTTTAATCATATTTATTGAAGTATAATATACATGCAGTAAAAGTCACCTTTTTAACTGAACAAGTTCAGCAAGTTTTGATGGATGTATACATTAAGTGTTGCCACTGTCACAATCAAGATATAGAACACTTCCCTCCAAAAAGTTCTCTGTGCACCTTTGCAATCATTTCCTTTCCTAGCCTCTGGCAGTCGTTGATTTATTTTCTATCCTTAGGTTATTGTCTTTTCTAGAATGTCATATAAATGAAATTACATAGTTTTTTGTTTTGTTTTGCTTTTGGGGGCTGCACCTGTGGCATATGGAGGTTCCCAGGCTTGGGGTCCAATCGGAGCTACAGCTGCTGGCCTACGCCACAGACACAGCAGCTCGAGATATGAGCCGTGTCTGTGACCTACACCACAGCTCGTCACAACACTGGATCCCCGCCCCACTGAGCAAGGCCAGGGATTGACTAGTAACCTGCAACCTCATGGTTACTAGTCAGATTCGTTTCCACTGCAACACAATGGGAACTCCTACATAGTTTTTTTATGTCTGGCTTTTCTTACTTAGAAAAATATGTTTGAGACTTCTCCATCTTGTATATATTGTCAGTTCCTTTTTATTGCTGAATATAATAGGATTTGTTTATCCCCTCGCCACTTGGTGGACATTTGAGTATCTGGTTTTGGGCTATTATGCAAATATTCTGAATATTTGCATACAGATCTTTGAAAGTTCATAGGGTTTCATTTCTCTTGGGTAGATACTTAAGGGAAGAATTGCTGGGTCATATGATCATTGTCTGTTTAACTTTACGTGAAACTGCCGAACTGTTTTCCAAACTGTCTGCTACCAGCAATGTCTAAGGGCTAGTCTTTTAAATTTTATTTGTATTATTAAAAAAATTTAACCATTTTTGGGAGTTCCCATTGTGGCTCAGCGGTGGTGAACCTGACTAGTATCCCTGAGGACTTGGGTTTGATCCCTGGCCTTGATCAGTGTGTTGAAGATATGGTGTTGCCTTGAACTGTGGTGTAGGTCACAGATGGGGCTTGGATCCCGCATTGCTGTGGCTGTAGCCTAGGTCTGTGGGTGCAGCTCTGATTCGACCTCTATGCTGGAAACTTACATATGCTGAGGTACAGCCCTAAAAAGACACACACACAACCCCCTCCCCCCATTTTCAATGGATATGTGGTAGTATCTCATTGTGGTTTCAGTTTGAATTTTTCTGGTGGCTAATGATGTTGAGCACCTTTTCATGTGCCTATTGCATTTGAATATTTTTGTAAAAGAGTCTGATCAAATTTTTGATCTTTTTTTTAATCAGATTGTTTGGCTTATTATTTTTAAGTTAAAAAAATTCTAGATACAAGTCTTTATTAGGTATTTTGCAGATACTCCAATCTGTGGCTTGCCCTTTCATTTTCTTAACAATAGCTTTTGAAGAGCAAGTGAATCACTTTTTAGACATTTGGATAGTTTTGTATCTTGAGTCGTATCCTTTGTGTAGTCCTTTTTTTTTTTGTCTTTTTGTTGTTGTTGTTGTTGTTGCTATTTCTTGGGCCGCTCCTGCGGCATATGGAGGTTCCCAGGCTAGGGGTTGAATTGGAGCTGTAGCCACCGGCCTACGCCAGAGCCACAGCAACGCGGGATCCGAGCCGTGTCTGCGACCTACACCACAGCTCATGGCAACGCCGGATCGTTAACCCACTGAGCAAGGGCAGGGACCGAACCCACAACCTCATGGTTCCTAGTTGGATTCGTCAACCACTGCGCCACAACGGGAACTCCGAGTAGTCCTTTTTATGTAAAAACTTACTGGAAGAAAATCCACTATATCTATGTACACTTTTAAGTGAATAATAAACCTAATTGATTTTGCAAACCTTTATTATAAAGCTTTCTTCAGTAGTTAGTATGATTTTATTACCTACATCTTTCTAAAAGGTAGTCATAATAATATGATACTGAAATGTTCTATATTTAATTCCATAGTGTTCTTGAAATCATTCATTCAACATACTACACTATTTTTGTTTCTAAAGTATCTTTTCAACCCTCGGCATGTGGAGTTCCCAGTGTAGGGGTTGAATTGGAGCTCGCTGACATACACCGCAGCTCATGGCAATGCCAGATCCTTAACTGAGCGAGGCCAGGGGGGTCAAACCTGTGTGTTCATGGATGCTAGTCAGATTCGTTTCCACTGAATCATGATGGGACCTCCTCGTATCTATCTTAAAGTTGAGTCGAAAGAAAAAAAACTCCTGTCTTGAAAAACTACTTTTTTTTTTGTCTTTTTGTCTTTTTGCCATTTCTTGGGCCGCTCTTGTGGCATATGGAGGTTCCCAGGCTAGGGGTTGAATCGGAGCTGTAGCTGCCAGCCTATGCCAGAGCCACAGCAACGCGGGATCTGAGCCGCGTCTGCAACCTACACCACAGCTCACAGCAACGCCGGATCCTTAACCCATTGAGCAAGGCCAAGGGATCGAACCCGCAACCTCATGGTTCCTAGTCCGATTCGTTAACCACTGCGCCATGACAGGAACTCCGAAAAACTACTTTTTTAAAAAAATAAATTTTATTGGTGTATAGTTAGTTTCGGGTGTACAGCAAAGTAATTCAGTTTATGCATATACAAATACCCGTTCTTTTCAGATTCATTTCCTACATAGGTTATTACACAGTACAGAGTAATGGATTATTCTGTGCTATGCAGTAGATCCTTGTTACTTATCTTTTATATATAGCAGGGTGTACATGTCAATCCCAATCCCCTCATTTATCCCTCCTGCTCCACATTTCCACTTTGGTAACCATGAATTTGGTTTCAGAATCTTTTGGTTTCTGTTTTTATGTTCTTTTGTATCATTTTTTTGTTGGATTCCACATATTAGTGATCTCACGTGATATTTATCTTTCTCTGTCTTACAGCGACACTCTGTATCACTTAGTATGGTAATTTCTAAATTCATCCATGTTGCTGCAAATGGCATTGTGTCATTCTTTTTATGGCTGAGTAATATTGTATATATATGTACCACATCTTCTTTATCCAATCCTCTGTTGATGGACATTTAGGTTGCTTCCATGTCCTACGTATTATAAATAGTGCTGCAGTGAACATTGGGGTGCATGTATCTTCAAAATACGGTTTTCTCCGGATATATGCCCAGGAATGGGATTGCTGGATCATAAGGTAGTTCTATATTTAGTTTTTTTAAGGAACATCCATACTGTTCTTCATAGTGGTTGCATCAGCTTTTATTCCTATCAACAGTGTAGGAGGGTTCCCTTTTCTCCATATTCTCTCCAGCATTTCTTGTTTGTAGATTTTTTGATGATGGCCGTTCTGACTGGTGTGAGGTGATACCTCATTATAGTTTTTTTGTTTTTTTGTTTTTGATTTTGTTTTTTGTCTTTTTGCCTTTTCTAGGGCCGCTCCCACAGCATATGGAGGTTCCCAGGCTAGGGTTCTAATCGGAGCTGTAGTCACTGGCCTACGCCAGAGCCACAGCAACTCGGGATCCGAACCGTGTCTGCGACCTACAGCAGACCGTGCTGCAACTACGGCAACCCCGGATCCTTAACCCACTGAGCAAGGCCAGGGATCGAACCTACAACCTCATGGTTCCTAGTCGGATTCGTTAACCACTGAGCCACGACAGGAACTCCCCATTATAGTTTTGATTTGCATTTCTCTAATAATTAGTGATGTTGAGCATCTTTTCTTCTGTTTTTTTTTTTTTTTGCCATCTTTTTTCTTTGGAGAAATGTCTATTTTGGTCTTCTGCCCATTTTTTGAGTTGTTTGTTTTCTTTTTGATATCAAGCTGCATGACTTGTTGGTATATTTTGGAGATTAATCCCTTGTCAGTTGCTTCCTTTGCAAATATTTTCTTCCATTCCATGGGTTCTCTTTCATTTTGTTTATGGTTTCCTTTGCTGTGCAAAAGCTTTTAAGTTTGAGTAGATCCCATTTATTTTTGTTTTTATTTTTAGTACTGTAGGAGGGGATCAAGAAAGGTACTGCTGAGATTTATGTCTAAGTGTGTTCTGCCTATGTTTTTCTCTAAGAGTTTTATAGTATCTGGTCATATGTTTACATTTTTAATCCATTTTGAGTTTATTTTTGTGCATGGTGTTAGAAAATGTTCGTATTTCATTCTTTTATATGTTGCTCTCCCAGTTTTCACAGCACCATTTATTGAAGAGGCTGTCTTTTCTCCATTGTCTATTCTGGCCTCCTTTGTCATAGCTTAATTGACCATAGGTGTGTGGGTGAAAAATTACTTTTATAAACCAGAAAAAATAGTTAATACATACTGTTTGAATTGTATGTAAACAAGAGTGCTTGACAGGTAGTAGGTGTTTAATAAAGATGTATTGAATGAATACACAATTGCTGAACACATGGAAAATGCAAAAAGCTATAAAGAAGGAGGGAGGGAGATGGGTAACGAGGGAATTTTTGTCATAGTAGAACTATTCTGTATCTTGACTGAATGGTGAGTACATAAACTTACAAAGGTGATGGCATTGACTAGAACCAAATAAACAAACACAAATGAATACAGTAAACCTGGGGGAATCTGAATAAGAAAGTAAATTGTATTAATGTCAATATCCTGGTATTGATTTCTTACTCTAATTTTGTAAGATATTATCGTTGGGGGAACTGGGTAAAGAGAAATGGGATTTCTGTATTATTTTTTACAGTTGTCTCAAAATAAAAAAGTTTAATTGAAAATAAGTTATAGGAAGTTCCCGTCATGACTCAGTGGCTAACGAATCCGACTAGGAACCATGAGGTTGCAGGTTCGATTCTTGGCCTTGTTCAGTGGGTTAAGGATCCGGCGTTGCTGTGAGCTGTGGTGTAGGTTGAAGACACGGTTCGGATCTCGAGTTGCTGTGGCTCTGGTGTAGGCCTGCGGCTACAGCTCTGATTGGACCCCTAGCCTGGGAACCTCCATATGCCGCGGGAGCGGCCCAAGAAAATCACAAAAAGACAGAAAAAAAAAAGGGAAAATAAGTTATGAAAAAGTTAATAAAGATGCCCAGAATAATCTTATTTTTTCCTTAACATTGATGACGTAAGTAAAGGTTACTCTATAAAATTCCAGAAAAATATACTCTTCAATAGCTAAATTATTGCATTTTGTGGGTTTAATAATAATAATGAGTATTATAACTTTATCAGTCACTTTATTATTGGATATTTAACTTGTTTGCAGTTTTATGCTTTTCTAAATACTGCTGTAATGCTGAAGAGAACATAGCTTGAAAATCACTGACTTTTTTATGACAGTGACAAAGTTGATTTTGATAGTTTGTTTGTGGTTTGTGTGTGTGTGTGTGTGTGTGTGTGTTTTAAAATGGCTGTACCTGTGGCATATGGAAGTTCCTAGGCTAGGAGTCAAATTGGAGCTGCAGCTGTTGGCCTACGCCACAGCCATAGCAATACCGGATCCAAGCCACATCTGCGACCTGGGCTGCAGCTTGTAGCAACACTGGAACCTTAACCTACTGAGCAGACCCAGGGATTGAACCTGCATCCTCACAGACACTATGTTGGGTTCTTAACCTGATGAGCCATGGCGGGAACTCCTTTGTTTTTGTTTTTGGTCATGTCCGTGGCATGTGGAAGTTCCTGGGCCAGGAATCAAACTTGTGCCACAGCATTGACCTGAACCGCTGTTGTGACAACGCTGGATCTTTAACCTGCTGAGCCACATGGGAACTCCTGATTTTGACAATTTGAAATTAAGACTTTATTTTCCAAACTTTGCATAAGTATTACGTCAGAAAAGTGAGGAAATTTCATTTGCTTTTAGTAGTTCCTTAGCCAACTATATTTTTCTTATAGTTTTTACTTTCTGGAGTCAACTATCATGATAATTTGAGGTTCTTGCATTGCATTCCTTTTTTCTGTTTTGTTTTGTCTTTTTAGGGCCACACCCACTGCATGTGGAAGTTCCTGGGCTAGGGGTCAAATCAGAGCTCTAGCTGCCAGCCTACACCATAGCCACAGCGACACAGGATCCGAGCTGTGTTTGTGACCACAGCTCACAGCAATGCCAGATCCTTTAACCCACTGAGTGAGGCCAGGGATTGAACCCACGTCCTCATGGTTAGTAGTCAGATTCATTACCAAGTGGACTCATGATGGGAACTCCACTTCTTGCATTGTTTCATATCAACCTGCTTAAGCATATTAGAGAAAGCATTTGAAATATTTCCTGGGCATCTCATCAGTTCTATTTAAGCAGTACAAGTGAGATAAGCTAAAAGGTATATTTATGCATAGTACAAAGTGACATAGTTTGAGACATTTAAAACATTGATAATTGTTTATTATTGAACCATTGTAATTCATAGTCGGCTTGGGTCCCTGTGCTTCTCCATTCTGTAGTGAAGTAGTTAGGATTTCTTGGTTGCTCTTTGTTGCCAGTTGTCAAAAACCATTTGGGATTCACTGATTTAACAAGTATTTATTGCTTTCCAGGTATTGTGCTAATTCCTGGAAGAAAAATAAATGAGTAAAAAGTAAGATTCTATCGCTAACTCAGTCATTAACAGAGGCAGTCTTGAAATAATTAGTGACGAAAGAAGAGATGTATCCACTTTATTACTCAGGGAAAGAGAAGGCTTCTTATGAGAGATGATGTTTAAAACAAGTTATGCAGGATGAATAGGCATTTTCCAGGTGGAAAAAAGGGTTGAGGAGATTATAGGCAGAGAGAAAAACACGTAACTGTGTGAAATATCTTGTTGCAGGAATGGAGAGAAGTATAATGTACATGGGAATTGAGGTAAGCTTTGATGCTGGAATGGGTTGGGGTCAGATTACGGAAAGTTCTGTATGTATTAGGCTATGGAATTTAGCCTTGACTCTGTAGACACTGGGGTCTATTGAAAAGTGCAGGTTCTTGGAAAGCAAGAAACAACATAGAAATATGACTCAATGACAATGGACTGGAGGGAGAAAGACCAATGTGAAAAAACTCAGGAACTTTTTTTTTTTTTTGCCTTTTCTTGGGCCGCTCCCGCAGCACATGGAGGTTCCCAGGCTAGGGGTCGAATCGGAGCTGTAGCCACCAGCCTACGCCAGAGCCACAGCAATGCAGGATCCGAGCCATGTCTGCGACCTACACCACAGCTCATGGCAACGCTGGATCGTTAACCCACTGAGCAAGGGCAGGGACCGAACCCCCAATCTCATGGTTCCTAGTCGGATTCGTTAACCACTGCGCCACGATGGGAACTCCGACTCAGGAACTTTTGTAGTGAGAATAGAAGGGAAGGTATGGATCCTAGAGAAATTTGAAAGTTCAAATTCACAAAATTTAGGAGTTCCTGTCGTGGCGCACTGGTTAACGAATGAGGTTGCAGGTTCGATCCCTTGGCCTTGCTCAGTGGGTTAAGGATCCGGCGTTGCGGTGAGCTGTGGTGTAGGTTGCAGACGCGGCTCGGATCCCTCATTGCTGTGGCTCTGGCATAGGCTGGCAGCTACAGCTCCGATTCGACCCCTAGCCTGGGAACCGCCATATGCCGTGGGAGCGGCCGAAGAAATGGCAAAAAGACAAAAAAACAAAAAACAAAAAACAAATTCACAAAATTTAGTAATGAGTGGATGTGAAAAATGAAGGCGAAAGAGTAGTTTAGGGTAACAGTTCCTAGCCTGGGAGATTGGGTAGGTGATGATGCTGTGAATGCTGATGGGCAATTTAGAAGAAGAAATGAATTTGGATGTGGAAAAGAAATGCTGAGCTTAGTTTTGAATGTGTTGAATTAAATGTGCCTGCCTATAATCATTTAGGTGTTTAGATATGTAGGCCAGGAGGTTAGGAGAGAAGTCATGATTAGAAATTTAGTTTGGCAGTTAGCAGTGAGCCAGCTGGGTGCCAAAAATGAAAAAAATGAGATTGTTCAGGAAATGTATAGAGTGAAAAGAGGAGTAGCTTAAGAGAAAATTCAGTGTTTAAGGGGTAGATAGAGCGATAGCAGCCAGGAAACTGATTAGGAGTGGTCAGATGTATTGTAAGAGAACCAGGGTAGAGTCATATCATGGAAACCCTGCATGTAGAGTATTTTGAGCATGAGGAAATGATGAATAAATGTGAAATGCTCTGAAGATGTCACATATAATGAGGACTGAAAATAGTGTTTTAGTCTATTGGGGCTGCTATAACAAATTACCATAGACTAAGTGGCTGAAACAACATTTATTTCTCACCATTCTGGAGGCTGGGAAATCTTAAGATCAAGGCATAGGCAGATTCAGGATGGCATAGATGGCCATCTTCTCACTGTGTCCTCATATAGTGGAAGGGGCAAGGGAGCTCTCTGGGGTCTCTTTGATAAGGGCACTAATCCCATTAATGAGAACTCTGCCCTCATATCCTGGTCACCTCCAAATACTACCACGTGGGAGGTTACATTTCAACAGATGCATTTCGTGGAGGGGACATAGACATTCTCTGCCATTGACAAATAAACTCATAGACTTGGTAATTAGGATAGCGATTTTAGAACATTACAGTAGAGTTGTGGGGGCCAAAGCCAGTTTGATAAATGCACGTCCCAAGAACATGGTGTATAAATATTATAAAGTCTAATTTTTTTTTTAAACTTAAAGTATAGGAGTTCCCCTGGTGGCTCAGTGCTTAACAAACCCCACTAGTATCCATGAGGATGCAGGTTTGATCCCTGGCCTCTCTCAGTGGATTAAGGATCCGGTGTTGCTGTGAGCTGTGGTGTGGGTCGCAGATGCTGCTCAGATCCTGCGTTGTTGTGGCTGTGGCCAGCAGTTGTAGCTCTGATTTGGCCCCTAGCCTGGGAACCTCCATATGCGTTGGGTGCAGCCCTAAAAAAGACCAAAAAAAAAAATTATAGTTGATTTACAATTGTTGTGCTTATTTCTATTATATAGCAAAATGGCTTAGTTATACACGTATATACATTCTCTAAAAAATATTCCTTTCCATTATGGTTTATCCCAGGAGATTTGATATAGTCCCCTATGCTACAGAGTGGGATCTCATTGTCTATCCATGCTAAATATAATAATATGCATCTGCTAACCCCAGACTCCCAATCTATCCCTCTTCCTACCGTCTTCCCTTGGCAACCACAAGTCTCTTCTCTATGTCTGAGTCTATCTCTGTTTTATAGATAGGTTCATTTGTGTCATATTTTAGATTTCACACATAAGTGATATCATATGGTATTTGTCTTTCTCTTTTTGACTTCATTTAGTCCGATAATCTCTATTTGCATCCTTGTTGCTGCAAATGGCATTATTTTGTTCTTTTTTATGGCTGAGTACTATTCTGTTGTATATATGGACCACCTCCTAATCCATTCATCTGTCAGTGGACATTTAGGTTTTTTCCAAGTCTTGGCTATTGTGAATAGTGGTGCAGTGAACATTGGGGTGCATGTATCCCTTGAATCGTTGTTTTGTCCAGATATCATATAGTCAGTCCTATAGTCCTATTTATTTGTTTTCTTTGTGTTTTGTTTTTTAAAGAAGCTCACTGTGACCCTTGGCTTGTGGAAAGAGTCATAGGTGACTTCAAAATTCCACACTTGAAGGACTGGGGTACTTGTGAAACCATGACTTAAATGAGAAGGTCAAAATGTTTTTCTTTTAAATTATTTATTTTTCTTTGTTGGTTGGGAAGGGAATGAGTTTTATTTTAGAGCCATTCTAAACGGAGACTTCAGAAGGGACAGGTAGGGGTTGGACACAAAGACTTGAGAGTCATTGGAGTAGATGGAGCTGTGACACTAGAGAGAGAAGAATAGAGAACCAAGGACTGATATTTGGTGAACATTATTGTTGGAGGATGGAAAATACAAGGAACCATAGAAGGAGTCAGAGAGTTTGAGAGAGACATTTTCCCTAATAGCTGTTCTTCTCCTCAATGGTAATAAAAACTTTGATTTTTGCCTAGTCATGTAGCCATGCAGGAGAGACTGTTTTCAAGTTAATAACAGAGAGAAATGTGTGAATAAGTTCTGGGCATTTGGATGTAAGTGGAGATGATGACTGCAGTATCCTAAAAAGTATTCTTATGGCTAAGGGTGTGTTTTCCTAGCTTTTTTCTTTCCTGAGACTGGCATGCAGATATAAAGACTGGAGTTCCAGTAGCCATCTGGATAAGGGCCCACACCCCAGGGATGTAGGAGCAAAAAGCTAGAAAGAACCTGGTCCCTAATGCCTTATAGTAGGATTTTCTTAGGTGCCTCTGAATTTTTTTTTTTTTAACATGAAAGACAATAACCTTGTATATTTAAAGCACTGTAAGTTAGTTTTCTGTCGAATGTAGCTAATTTTAGTCCAGGTACACAGTCATGGAGGAGATTGAAATCCAGAGTCAGGGAAAGTGTGGGAATATTTCTCAGTGTTAGTGTGCCAGATAGAGATCCATGACATGTGGAGTTAATGAAGATCTTTGTGTTTCATAAAATTTTAGAGTGGAAAATTAACTGTACAGATCATTTAATTCAATCCAATTTATGAATAAGGAATCAATGTGCTCATGCACCATTCCCTACCCCCTCTTACCTGAATGTTGTTAATTTACTTGTGTATTGTTACACAGCTGTTGAGTGACAATCCTGGGCTAGAAATTTTCTGATGTCTGTATTCCAGTACAGGATACTGTCTTTTGAGAATTTATATTAAAGACAGTTTCACTTCAGAATTGTTTCAGTTAGAGTGCTGTGTTGTAAAACACATGGCACTTTTTTTTTTGTCTTTTTCTAGGGCCGCACCTGCGGCATATGGAGGTTCCCAGGCTAGGGGTCCAGTCGAATCTGTAGCTGTTGGCCTATACCATAGCCACAGCAACGCTGGATCCAAGCCTTGTCTGCGACCTATGCTAGAACTTACGGCTACACCACAGCTCACAGCAACGCTGGATCCTTAACCCACTGAGCAAGGCCAGGGATCTAACCTTTGTCCTCATGGATGCTAGTCAGATTGGTTTCCGCTGAGCCACAATGGGAACTCCAAATTGCAAAATTTTAAACAGAAGAAAGGATAGGAAGTAAAGACAGAAGGTTGAGACCATTTATTTGAGTCATCTGAATTTTGATGTATAAGAATATTTGGTTGAAAAACTTTAAATGCTTTCCTCCTCAGGATAAAAAGAGTATTTTTTTTTTTTTTGGTATCCTAGAGTTGTGTGGCTGATTAGTACTTAATACAATGTGTTTAAATTCAGTTGCAAGAAATAGTGTGGTCCAGTGAGAGTTAAAAAAATGTATAGGACAGATTTGAATATACACGAAGGCAGAAAGGAGAGTGGAAATCGATAGAAAAAGAGAAGTTGATGCTGGAGAGGGTGGGAATAGGTATGACAGTAGGGAGAAAGTTCCTTAGGACTTGGAATCTCAAGCACATGTATACAGCTTGCAAACGTATCTGTGAGCTCATAGTACTCCCTTCTAAAGAGTGTCTGTTTTGGAAAATAATGTTGCCATTTCATTAGTCTTGGAGTTATTCTGTAATAGTGTACATCAGCACATTTCACCGATCAGCTGTGGGGTCTTTGTGGGATGTGACAAGTCACATAGGTATATTATAGAACCAGAAACTTACAGATAAAGTTTGCATTAATGGACAGGGAAAATTAATTGGGAAAAGATAGTGGTGAAGTGTGCTAAGAGAGAGGTTTCAGGGTAAGCTTTTAAATTTTAGATACAAGTATCTAAAGAATTCCTAAGAAACCTAACCTCTCAAAATAACTTTTCGAGCAAGAATTTTATTTCCCAGTTGTAGGTTAATTTATATATTATAGGCTGCTGTTGTGTCCAATTTAATGATCTGATCTTCATTAAAAACTGTTATAAAAATCAAACCATTGACTAAATCATTGTATTGGAAGGCTAATCTTGTCTTTCCTTTCCTTTCCTTTTCACATCTGCGCCTATGGCTTATGGATGTTCACGGGCTAGGGGCTGAATCAGAGCTGTAGCTGAGGCCTGTGCCACAGCCACAGCAACACCAGATTTGTGACCTGCGCCGCAGCTTTGTGGCAACCAGATCCTCAACCCACTGAGTGAGACCAGGGATTGAACCTGCATCCTCAGAGACAGTAGTCCTTAATATGTTAAGCCACAATGGAAACTCCTAGTATTTTCTAATGTAAAAAATTTGCTGTTGTCAAAACTGAGATCATTAAATATCCCAAGATTTAATGTCCTGTTTTTAATTATTGCTGAGTTTGAGTAATGATGTGGGTTATGCATTTATTTATAAGGTAAATACTATTCATTTAAAGTTCTCATTTCTGAAGGCTACATTGTGAAGGAACTTTTATAATTTCATAATTACTTTTCCATATATGTACTTTTTGATGTCTTCATTGGAGATTTTTAAGAAAAATTTTTAGTCATATCTGTAAGTTTTTGATTATCACTGAAGAAAATTAATAAAAAATTTTGCTTGTGGAAATATTTCATATGACTGCTGCATAAGTATAAATGGATTTCAAACAGGCTAGATTTTTAAAAATTATATGTACAGTTCTACAGATACTGATTATTTTAGAGTATAAAACAAAAAGTTTGAGAAAAAAGCTTGTGTCTTAAGGGAGTGTTAATACCATCACAAGTAAGTACCAGAGAAACCATCCCTTCTCTCTAATGGGGTTCCCTGGTGGCGTAGTGGGTTAAGGATCTGGTGTTGTCACTGTTGTGGCTTGGGTTGTCGCTGTGGTGCAGGTTCGATCCCTGGCCCTGGTAGTTCTGTGTGTATTGGGTGTGACCCACCATCTAATGTCTTAACAACAGTAGAGTGTATTGTGTAAGAGCTATAGATAGCCCTTCAATATATGTAAGTTTCCTAGGGCTGCCATAACAAATTATCACAGACTTGGTGTCTTAAAACAATAGACATTGGTTCTCTCACAGTTCTGGAGGCTAGAAGTCTGAAATCAAGGCACTAGAAAGGCAGTGCTCCCAAGAAGACTAGAGAAGAATCCTTCCTTGCTTTTTCCAGTTTCTGGCAGCTGTAGGCTTGCTTGCTTTCTTTCAAAGCCTTTGTTTGTGGCAGTGTAACTCTAATCTCCACTTCATTTTACATAGCCTTTTTTTTTTCTGTGTCTCTTTGTCCAGAGCTCCTCTCCTCCTTTCTTTTATAAAGACACTAATCATTGGATGTAGGGCCAACCCTAAATTCAGGATATTTCATCTCAAGATCTTTAATTGTATCTGCAAAGACCCAAATAAGGTCACCTTCTAGGTTCTGGTGGACCTGAATTTTGTGGGACACTATTCAGCCAATGATAGATATGGTGGTTCATGCACTTTTTCTAATGCTCACTGTTCATAAATATTAGGAAATTTATCTGGACAGAATAGAGCTAAATGTAAAACTTAATTTTTGGAAAATACTTTTGTAATAAGAGTATATGTTCAAAAGAAAAATATATTTTAAGGAAATCATTTTCACAACATTATATGGTAAAACAACATTCTAATGACTGAGAGCTTAAGATGACCAACATCTAACTAGGTGCCTGAGACCTTCTGAATGTATGGCAGGGGCAGGGGAAGAGAGAGAAGCTTGATGCATCTGGAGCCTGAACTACGTCTGTGGTCCCCTTGGCACCATGTGCTATCTAATGGAGTTAAATAGAAATATATGATTGTGTCTCCCAAGTAGGGGAAAAGCCCCACAGAAAAACCAAAAAAACTCCCTTCAACATTTGTTGTGAATACTTGAGTAAATAACATGCTACAGATAATTCAGAATTTCTTGGAATATATATATATACACACACACACACACATACATATAGTTTGGCACATAGCTTTTAGAAAGGTTTAGATTTGTATATATTCTTTGTTCTTTTACTAGTGCCATCTGTTCTTCTGTATTATTGAGTTGGTGAAGTTAACAGAAAATTTCTTTGGATGTATAACACAACTTACATTTATTTCTTTAGGCATTTGCTTCACATGCAGAGACATCTTCATTTTATCCATTAAAAAAATAGAGATTTCCCACATACATTATCTCAGTAACTTTTCATAGTAACACACTGAGTACCCTGAGGGATCTGTCAAAGTTAAATAGCCCACTTTCGCACAGATCACAAATGGGATTAAATGGGACTTGATGAAATGAACTCGATTTTTTGACTTTAAATCAAAACTTTTCTTTATTAACACATTGAGGGGACAGTAGTAGTGGCAAAGGCACGGAAGTAATAAATGATGAGTAGATTTTTTTTTTTTTTTGCTTTTCAGGGCTGCACCTGCAGCCTATGGAAGTTCCTGGGCTAGGTGTTGAATCAGATTTGCAGCTGCTAGCCTACACCACAGCCACAGCCACAGCCATGCAAGATCCTTAACTCACTGAGCAAGCCAGGGACTGAACCTGCATCCTCATGGATACTAGTTGGGTTTGTAACCTGCTGAGCCATAATGGGAACTCCCAGTGAGTAGAGCTTTGATTTGGCTGAAATATTGGGTCCAGAAGAGGGTAAGTGATAAGTAATAAATGTAGATTTTATTAGAGTAGCTAAGACAGTTTATTTTGCTAGCTATTTTTGAGGCTTGTCACTTTTCATTGTATTGTTTCTGCAGTTAATCTCTGGAGTTGAAATTCTTGATATTTTTGAAAACAAAATTATAAAACCTGTTACACAAGAATGTTCAAAAATGTTTCCGTAGAACTTTGGTAGTCAGGAAGATAAACTTGCTTTTGAAAATATTTTTCTGTTGCAAAGTTTTTTTTTTTTTTTTTTGGGTATAATAGGTGAGTCCAGGCTCCTGATTATGATGAGAAACATTTTCCCCTTAACTTATCAGCGGGGGTCTTTTGTGGAAAGTTAAGTGTTAAACTATACACAGTGATCCCTGTTAAAAGGTCATTAGCTATAATCTCAGAAAAAAATTAGTTCCTTTCAAGCTTCTTAAATTTAATGCTTTATTTGATGATAACTGTCATCAAAAGTTGAAGAGAATTTCCAGATTTTGAAACCTAAAGCATGTTGTAATCTGTAGTATTATGAACATGGCCTAAGTTCAGAGACAGCACATTGTTTTTCACACTCTTTTATGAGTTCTTGCTTTAAGAAGCCACTTAGTAGACCTTCACAAGCACATATAATTGAAAATAGATAGAACCTATAGAATTTATTTTATGTTAAAGTATTATTTTGGAATAGCATTTTTTTTTTTTGTCTTTTTGCTATTTCTTGGGCTGCTCCCGTGGCATATGGAGGTTCCCAGGCTAGGGGTCAAATCGGAGCCGTAGCCACCAGCCTATGCCAGAGCCGCAGCAACACGGGATCTGAGCTGCGTCTGCAACCTACACCAGAGCTCACGGCAGCGCCGGATGCTTAACCCACTGAGCAAGGGCAGGGATCCAACCCGCAACCTCATGGTTCCTAGTCGGATTCGTTAACCACTGCGCCACGACGGGAACTCCCTGGAATAGCAATTTTTGTTTTGCCCTTTCTAGCATATTGGTATTTTGTTTTGTTAAGATTCTTTCACAGCCTTGGAACTGAGGAGGATTGGGAAACTTTTTTTTTTTGAATCATGGATCATTAATCCATAGAATAAAAGTTAATGAAAAGTCACATAAGTAAAAGCAATTTTAGTTGTAAGGTGTATATTTTACCTTAAAAATCAAGAACATGAAATTAAAACGATATTTAAAATACCTGAAATTCCCATTGTGGCTCAGCAGATTAAGAACCTGACATAGACTCCTTGAGGATGCGGGTTTGGGCCTTGGCCTTGCTCAGTGGCTTAAGGATCTGGCATTGCTGCAGGCTGCAGCATAGGTTGCAGATGCGGCTCTGATCTGGTGTTTTTGTGGCTGTGGCATAGGCCTGCAGTTTAGCTCTGATTCAACCCCTAGCTTGGGAACTTACATATGCCCCAGATGCAGCTGTAAAAAGAATAAAATTTAAAACACTCAACAAATAACTTAAAATATTTTAGTTTTACATCATGTAAGTAGGATATCACAGGGAGATGGGTGTCATATCTACCTGGTTGTCCCAACAGAGAATTACCCTCCTGAGGAGTAAACTCTTTTTTTCTGGTCTTGTAATTTGGGGTATTGTCACTAAATTCTTTTAAAGTAATGTGCTTTCACAACTCTAAGCACAAATGGAGTAACAGAAGTGCTTGCTTTTATAGGGAGCAGGTTAATTGCCTTTGATTTCAGACTGGTAGTCTGGTTTTCTTTCTCTACAGTCTGTGCATCCTGTTTTACTCATATCTTGACTTTACCTACTTGGAAACCTACTTTCTGACTGATCTTTTCTGCTTGGTTGTTGAATAATTCTTCTATCCAGATAATTAGAAACTCTGCTCATCTATTTTTCTATTTGGTTTTGACTCATGCTGTCTTGGATTTGGTGCATCAGTATCTTCCTGCTTTGACTGAACTGTCTATTGCTAATCTGTTTTGTTTTTATTTTTTGGTCATGCTAATAGCATGTGGAGATTCCCCAGCCAGGGAACTGGCCACAGCAGTAACTAGAGCCACGGCAGTGACACCAGATCTTTAACCCACTGAGCCACTAGGGAACTCTTGCTGATTTGTTTTAAATTTTACTTATTGTAGTAACATGCTTGTTATAAAAATTTCAAACAGTGCAGAAAGTCAATAACTCTTTTTTTTAGAATGAGGGTCCTTTATTGGGGGGTGTCAGCAGAGAACATAGGAGATAAGAACAAGTCTTAGGGGCTTGAGAATGGGCTTAGAGCAGAGGAGCCCATCTTGGTCTTCAGGCTTGTGGACAAGAATTTGTCAGGGGGTACCCAGTGAAATGTGAAGGAGAGGTAATCCCCAAGGGTGCCCCAACATGGCCGGTAGATCTGGAAGATAGTGATGCAGGTGTTGAGTATGATTACTGAAAAGCAGAAGCACATAGCTGAGTGCCAGACATAGTCTTTGATTTGTCTCTGTTCCATATGTGCTGGGACAAGGAACGCCTCTCAGAAGAAGCAGAAGATGTTGAGCAACCAGAGAAAAGGTAGGAAAGCAAACCTACCCGGGTGGTGATTTGACAGAGGTTCAACTTCTCCCTTTGGACACCTGCTCTAAGTTCATAGTTACTCTGGGGCTGGGTCTTCCAAGGGTCTTCAGGGCAGGACCCAAGCCCTGATCCTAAGTGACAGACAGATGCAGGGATCACCAACAACCATACCCCAGTGGAGTGTTACTTCCTTTGGCTTGAACCCCTTTGCCAGAAAATTGATGGCTCTTGACTGTAGTACCTGTTTCTTTAGACCTTGTCACAGTTATTTGGTTCTAGATACACACACAGAAACTTTCTAGTTCTTTTTATAAAATGAAAACCCCATCTCCCAAGGTTGGTAGAGGGAAGGAAAGTGATCACATGGGAAGGGTTGGCCTGACTTCAGTTCTTCCATTTCTGTAGTGGTCTCATGGAACACCACTTTTTTTTTTTTTTTTTAAACATCTGGCCCAGATAACTCCCTTGCTACCTAATCATTTCCCCTTTATTTGCTGAGACACAGCTGAAACAAGGCTGGAATATTGAAAAAAAAAATGCTTTTCTAAACAAAACAAAGGGATAATGAGGCCAGAGAGTAACTTTTAAGTCTGGTTTACAAGGTGTATTTAGTTCTTTTTGTTCTGTGGTCTCCTAAAGGGATGCTGTCCTCATGAGTTTCTGGCCTGTTTTCCTGTGATGAAGGTCATCTTTCTTTTTAAAATGTCCCCTTGGGAGTTCCCACTGTGACACAGTGGGCTAAGAATCTGGCTTTGCCACAGCTTTGGCATAGGTTGGAACTGCAGTTCAGATTTGATTCCTGACCTGGGAACTTACATATGCTACAGATTAGGCAAAAAAAAAAAAAAAAAAAAAAGTCTCCTTAAGTGCAGGCCCTAGATGGGGGCCAAACAGTCCATTCAGGTTTATCTAGGGTCCACTCTCCTGGTTCTGGTTTTCTTTTTTTTTTCAGGGCCACACCCATTGGCATATAGAGGTTCCCAAGCTAGGGGCAGAATCAGAGCTATAGCCACTGGCCTAAGCCACAGCCACAGCAACGCCAGATCAGAGCCACGTCTGCAACCCACACCACACAGCTCACGGCAACACCAGGTCCTTAACCCGCTGGGCAAGGCCAGAGATCGAACCTGTGTCCTCGTGAATACTAATCAGATTTGTTTCTGCTGAGCCACGTCAGGAATTCCCTGGTTCTGGTTTCTGTCCCAGGGAGCCATCTCTTCAGGATGATTATACAAGCACTGTGCTTCAGGAGACACTCTTAAATGGAATATCTTACTCATTGGCCTATAGCACCAACTGGTGAATTTAGCACCAGCCGGTGAATTTAGCACAAGAAAAGGAGATAATCACAAACAGAGGTGTGGGAGGAGGACATCTTTGTGTTTGTACCTGTTTTCTATGGTTCCAGCATTTACAAAACTTTGATGTTACTTAAAAATATGGCCATAACATTCATGTACAAATCAAAGCACAGCTAAATAAGCATCATTTTTTTGTTACTCTTGAAAGAAAAATAAGTTCTGTAGAACTGTGTGTTCATATTTATTTTTAATTGATGCTTTGTAATATTTCCTGTTTGATTTTAATCTGAACAAATAATGATACCATTTTTATTACTCAGTAAGCATGAATGTTAGTTGAAGCAGTTTTTAAAAAACAATAGTTTAAGTCCAAAAACATCTAGACTGATTCAGTTTTTACAGTTGAAGTAATGGTTTCTGAAAGCTGTCCTATTGCTTTCTTTTTCTTCTCTAGTACAATGGGACTTTTTTCTACTAATATTAATCAGAATAATTAGTTACCAAAGTAGTTAACCAAAAGAAAACAAAACAGGAGTTCCCCAGTTGTTCAGCAGATTAAGGATCCAGAGTCATCCCCGGTGTGATTCTGGTTACTGCCGTTGCACAGGTACTTGTGCATTGCTGTGGGTATGGCCAAAAAGGAACAAAACAAGACAAAACACAAAACAGTGTAACTGGCTTTTTCTTCTATGTGCATTTACATAGAGACTTACTAGGGATTGTTTATTTTTAATGGATAGTTTAAAAGAAATAGTATAGTGAAATCACCATGTTTGCCAGGAGTTATTTGTACTGTGGATCATGATGTTTGACACTACTGAAGAAATTTTTGAAAAGACTTAAGGAAATAATGTGAGTAGAAAGCCTCAACTGTAGTGAACTACTTGCCATTCTCCTAAGGAATCAAGATTGTTTTCCTTAACTTTGTTGTTGGTGCTCCTTTGTTGTTATCTGCCTTTCCAGTTACAGCTGTCCTAGTGGATGTGAAGGGTATACTGCTGGTATTTTTTTTTTTTTTCATATTTTTTTGTCTTTTTTAGGGCTGCACCTGTGGCATGTCGAGGTTCCCCAGGCTAGGGTTCTAATCGAAGCTGTTGCTGCCGGCCTACGCCACAGCCACAGCAACACCAGATCGGAACCGTGTCTGTGACCTACACCACAGCTCACGGCAACACTGGATCCTTAACCCACTGAGCGAGGCCAGGGGTCGAACCTGCAACCTCATGGTTCCTAGTCGTATTTGTTTCTGCTGTACCATGACAGGAACTCCACTGCTGGTATTTTAAGATATATTTCTAGAGGTGTTCTCTTGTGACTCAGCAGGTTTAAAGATCTGGCATTGTTGCTGCTGTGGTTCTGGTCACTGCTGTGGCTCTGGTTACTGCTGTGGTGTGGGTTTGATCCCTGCCTGGCCTGGGAACTTCCATATGCCACAAAAGAGAAAAAAAAGATGTATTTCTAGATATTTTAGTGTGCATTTGTATGATCTGTATGTATCATTAGTTTTATTTTAATTCTTATAAAACAAGTTCATAGTGTCTGTTCATTTATGCAGCCTATGTTTTTGAAACCTAACTATTATTGGCAGCTTTCCATATTCTGAAAATACATACATGTATACATACATATAGATATATAAACATTGATTTTCATTAGCTAAAGTATTTTTATCATTTTAACATATAATTTAATGCATAATAAATCTGATGAATGTATAATAAATGTATAATACATCTGATGAATTCTAGTTATGTCTTTGGCTTCATCTTTAATTTTTTTAGATAAGTAGATAGAGAGGCAGTAAAGTTAAGTAGTTAAAAGCATGGGATGGAGTCAGATGATCTGGGTTTTTTTTGTTTGTTTGTTTTGGTCATTTTAGGGCCACAGGTGAGGGGTCGAATCAGGGCTGTTGCTGCTGACCTACACCACAGCCACAGCAATGCAGAATCTGAGCCGAGTCTGCAACTATACAACAGCTCACGGCAATGCCAGATCCTTAACCCACTGACTGAGGCCAGGAATTGAACCCGCGTCTTCATGGATACTAGTTGCATTCAGACCAGATGAATGGAAACGTTGTGTTACTTCCACCCTGTCTCTTGAGCTGGGTGTATTGAGTCATCTGTGGGTCTTTTTTGTTGGAAGGAACAAGTGTACCTTTTTTTTTTCTCTTTTTTTTTATGGGCACATCTGCGGCGTATGGATGTTCTTGGGCTAGAGGTTGAATTGGAGTGGCAACCACAGCCACAGCAATGCCAGATCTGAGCTGCATTTGTGACCTATGCTTCATATTAATGCCGGATCCTTAACCCACTGAACAAGGCCAGGGGATTGAACTGGCATTCTCAGGGACTCTATGTCCGGTTCTTAACCCGCTGAGCCACAGCAGGAACTCCTCCCTTTTTCTACTAGGGTGACTGAGGGAAGATGCTGTAACTGTTGGGGCTGTCAGTATATATTTCCCCTCACCCCACGTTACCCGTGTGAACTGTGTAGAGAGAGTAGGTCTGAATACTGAAGGGAGGCAAAGATAGCCAAAAAATGAGGAGACAGAAACTTTGGAATCATGATTTAAACTTATGGTTCCAACCATTCTTGAAAGCCAAAAGAACATTTTTAAAAGTAGTTTTGAGGTGTATTGCTCAATTGTCTTCCAGAAAGATTGTATCAGTTTATATTTCCATGTCCTTCAGGGGAATTTTAATTAGAAAAAAGAAATTGGAGTTCCTGTCGTGGCTCAGTGGTTAATGAACCCGACTAACATCCATGAGGATGCAGGTTCGATCCCTGGCCTTGCTCAGTGGGTTAAGGATCCGGCGCTGCTGTGAGCTGTGGTGTAGGTCGCAGACATAGTTTGGATCCCGTGTTGCTGTGGCTATGGTGTAGACCGGCAGCTGCAGCTCTGATTCGCCCCCTAGTCTGGGAACCTCCATATGCCTCAGGTGCAGCCCTAAAAAGATAAAAGACAAAGAAAAAAAAAAAAGAAAAAAAGAAATCACTTAGCAAGTTATTGCTTAAGCAACAACAGAGGAAACTGCATAGTTTCATGAAGGTGAGAATGCGAAGGGACGGAATCAGGGAGGTCACACCTTGCACCTAATTCAAATAATGTCTCTGAAACATTGCAGATTGCTACTTGCTTTGGCATTTATTAGAATCTGAAAATATTTAAAACCAGGAATTTGAGTTCTGGAAATTCCAAGGTCTTCCCTTCTCAAGGTCTTCCTTTCCCTGATTTATCCAGACTGAAAGAGTTCCTTGAGAACTTGGTCCAGATAAATCCCGATATTCTATGAGTAAAGAAATCTTTGAAAATGGAAAAAAGCCCTTCATTGGACATACTCTTATTATATTAGCAGACTACTTTATCTAATGGGAATTTATTTACTGAATATTATTGAATGGACAGATTTGTAGAGCTTTCTTTTCAGTGATTTCCGTAATAGATTGAATTAGGAGAAGGAGTTTATATTTTCCTTGGAAGGGCCCATTTCCACCATTGAGACCATTCTGTGGATGACTTCTTTTCTCAGGAGTGATTGTAGCTCTTTATGTATACTTTATTAATTTATAAGGTCAATTAGTGATGTGATTTGAAGAGAATAGTTAACCTGTTTGGAAACTTGACGTCTTAAAGTTATTTTTTTCATTAAGCAAATAAGTATTTAATTTTTATAGTTTATATATAAGATTTGAAAACTTAAAATTGAAGATTCTTGTTTAAAGAAAATAACTAGTTTTGGGGCAAGTTTTTAAATGAAAAAAATATGTTTATAGGAGTTCCCGCTGTGGTGCAGTGGGTTAAGAAACCGACTGTAGTGGCTCAGGTCACTGCAGAGGTGCAGGTTTGATCCCTGCAGTGGGTTAAGGCTCTGGCGTTGTCGCAGCTGCAGCAAGAATTCAGTCTCTGGCCTAGGAACTTAAGGGTGCAGCCATAAAAAAATCTGTTTGTAGTTAATGACATCTGCTTGTATGTAAAAATATGTCCCTTTTTCCCCCAGCTTAAGCTAAGTCTAGTTATATTTAGAGAGAGAAATCAAGTGTCAGAACAAGCTTGAAAAATAATAATATGAAAATTAATTTGCAATGGAAAATAGTAGTTGAGACTGGAGTGAATTTTACAAATGCTTTATATAATTGTCCCACGCGGTCGTATGGAATTTGAAAAGAATGTTATTTGTTTTTCTTTTGAGACACATATTTTACCAAATAATTTTAGACTGAGTAAACTGAAATCCACACAGGATTAGATTAATAAAACTCATTTTTTTTTTTTTTAAGGATAGCTGTAAGGTATCAAGAAGATACTAGCAAGAATATGTAGGTAGGGACTAGGAGGTAGAGCTGCCTATAGAAAGAAAAAATCCACCTAAAATGTCTCATAGGAAGTGGAAATTTGATATATCAAGTAACATGTTCTTCTTCCAAACCCTTTCCTTTTGGTCATTTATCCAAGTGAGAAACTTGCCACAATTTTCCTTTCTTCCTCACTTTAACTTCAAAGTATTTTATTTTTCTTCTTAAAACTTTCTCACATTTCTCTTTTTAAAATTCATTCCCATAGTTAATGCCATCGTTCAGGCCCTTCTCAGTCCTTACTGTAAAGAATAGTCTTTTTGTTATGATAGAGATTTGACTGCCTGTAATAGAAACCTAACATAAACCAGTACAGAAATAAATGTGTTTCTCTCACTTAAAGATCTGGGTGTAAAGAATTTTGGGTTAGTGTGGCCATCTGGACTCAGTCTATTTGCAACTTTATAGTTTTAAAACATCTTAGCTCTATCACATTTATATTTCAAGTAGAAGGATGGAGGAAGTGGAGAAGAAGGGATAACTTCCTCCCTTTAAAGGCCCTCATCACTTCCTTTGGCTGAAACTTAGTTAGCTAAAGGGGATACTGGGAAGTGTGATCCATATCCTAGTTAAAATTGGGGTTTCTAGGAATTTCTATAGTGGCGTATGAGGTTAAGAACCTGATAGTTGTCTCTGTGAGGATGCAGGTTCGATCCCTGGCCTTGCTCAGTGGGTTAAGGATCTGGAGTTGCCTCAAGCTGAGACATAGGTTGCAGATGTGGCTTGGATCTGGTGTTGCTGTGTCTATGGTGTAGGCCTGCTACTGCAGCTCTCATTTAACCCCCAAGCCTGGAAACTTCCATATGCCACAGGTGTGGCTGCAAAAAGAAAGAATAAAATAAAATAAAATTGGAGCTTCTATTATCAACACCACCACCATAGCTATTAGGGGATAACTAACAGTATGCCGTAGGAACCTCCTTATTCCCCTTCTTTCAGTTGAATTCTTCTCCAGCTAGTTCCATGCTTCCACTAGAATAGTTTTTTTTTTTTTTTCAATAAAATGGTTTGTTGCTCTATGTTTAATCTTTTAATAGTTTGCAACTGACTTCAAATTCATGCACAGGATGCTTCAAGGTATCTAAAGAGTTTCAATGGCAGAGAAAATCTGCCTTACCTGTATCATGCAGTCATGGTGTCTTTCGTGACAGGGATATTCCTTCTCTACCATAGTAGGTGGTATCTCCTAGTCCTTTAAGCCTCAGTGCTTTGTCCTTGGCTGAGAGGTCTCCAGTTGTTCAAATAGTGTCCTTTCCTGCTCTGTACCTTTGTAGTGGTGATGTGTATGAGATAGTATAACTGGTGGGTTGGTCACAATTGAATTCTTAAATTCTTGAGTCAGACAACCAGAGTTTGAATTTCTGCTTAACCATCTGCTAGAGTGTGATTGTACACAAATCATGTAACTGTTGAGCTCACTTTATCCTCTGTAAACTTGGGATAATAATAATAGTAGTGCCTGCTTCATAAGGTTGTTAGGATTAAATGAGCATAGAAGGAGGATCTCTGCTTAGTAGAAAAAGCACAAAAAATGACACCTATTGTTTTAACCTATCTGTCTGTCTGTCTGTCTGTCTGTCTGTCTATCTATCTATCTATCTATCTATCTATCTATAGATATATATGTTCTTAGTATACATATATAATATATAGGCATGTTTCACATTTCAGCTGGGTATAATTTTTATTGAGTTCCCTGGATGTTTTCATATTAATTGGTAGGTGATACAGGAATTTTAACATATTCAAAATATGTATGATGACGGAGTTGCCGTCGTGGTGTAGCGGAAATGAATCTGACTAGGAACCATGAGGTTGAGGGTTCAACATCTGGCCTTGCTCAGTGGGTTAAGGATCTGGCTTTGCCATGAGCAGTGGTGTAGGTCACAGACATGGCTCGGATCTGGTGTTGCTGTGGCTGTGGCCTAGCCCGGCAGCTGTAGCTCTGATTTGACTCCCTAGCTTATTTAAAAGAGGATAGAAGATTCTTAAATTTTTTTTTTTTTTTTTTGCCATTTCTTGGGCAGCTCTTGCTGCACATGGAGGTTCCCAGGCTAGGGGTCTTATCGGAGCTGTAGCCACCGGCCTACGCCAGAGCCACAGCAACACAGGATCTGAGCCACGTCTGCGACCTACACCACAGCTCATGGCAACGCCGGATCCTTAACCCACTGAGCAAGGTTAGGGATCCAACCTGCCACCTCATGGTTCCTAGTCGGATTCATTAATCACTGTGCACGACAGGAACTCCAATCTTAAATGTTTTATTGTTGTCCTTTGACAAGTATGAAGAAAAGGTATCTATAACGTGACCAGAGAGTTTTAAGATCCTAAATGTAAATATTGTGTATAATTTTTGAAGTATGAAGGTAGTAAAACTTTAATTAAATGTTGTATTGAACAGTTGGAAGATGTTCATCAGTTTTTTTAAATTAATGAATTTTATTGATGTTCATCAGTTTTAAGGAATGTCATCAAAGTGATGTACGTAAATGTTTCTTCATCTTTACATGATGGTAGAATTATAGACTCCCTGTAACTCCCCAAGGATACCTTTATCCTCAATACAAATTTGAGACCTCTACTGCCATAGCTCTTCACAAAATATTTTGAGGAAGCACCAACCAATTCTTTTTGCACAAGTGACTTCAGTAATTGAATTCACTAGGCATAGTGTATTTCCTTAATAATCAAAGACAAAAAAAAAATTGACACTTGGTTAAACATTATAATGGTTTTATTTTAGTTTCCAGTTTGTATGTGTGTGTATTGTTATGCATACATATGTATGTATTGATTTTAGTTGACTGATAAGTTAGTTTTCTTTTGGAAATTATGGCTCATTAAATAATTTATACTTATGAAGAACGAATAGTCAATAGATCACTAGAGTCTTTTTTATTTCCACTATTAAGAAGCAGCCCCCCCCCCTCCCCAAGAGGCTTACACTCTGGTTTATAAATAGAAGAAATATGTGAGAAGATAACTAACATAAAATTGTCAAATGAGTGCTATTGACTAGTGTTGAGAGGCTGAGGGTGATAGGAAAGGGCTCATTGTAAATAATTTATTTTGAGTTGAATCTTGAAGTATTGGGTTAGTTTTTTCCCAAAATGTAAATTTATTAGTTTATGAAAAATTTCAAAGCTGCAGCAAAGCTGAAAGAAGTTTACACTGAACACATATGCCTACTACTTACACTGTACAGGTAACATTTTACTATACCTATTTTTATCACATTAACTCATCTGTTCATTTCTCTATCATCCATTTATCCATCTTCTTTTTTGGGGGGGGGGGGCCTGTGCCTGTGGCATATGGAAATTCCTGGGCCAGGAATTGAACCCATGTCACTGCAGTGACCCAAGCCACTGCAATGACAACACTGGATCCTTAACCTGCTGTGCCATAAGAGAACTCTGTATCCATCTTTTTTTGAGGTATATTTCAAAGTAAATCTTTGATGTCAGTGTGCTCCCTCCTAACTAGTTTGGCATGCATATCATGAGCTAGAATGCATTGTTTTTTTTACATTTTTTCTTTTAATGTAACATTTACATACAATGATATACACAAATCTTTTTTTTTTTTTCTGTCTTTTTGGTTTTTCTTGGGCTGCTCCCGCGGCATATGGAGATTCCCAGGCTAGGGGTCTTATCAGAGCTGTAGCCACCGGCCCACACCAGAGCCACAGCAACGCGGGATCCGAGCCGAGTCTGCAACCTATACCACAGCTCACAGCCACGCCAGATCCTTAACCCACTGAGCAAGGCCAGGGATCAAACCCGCCACCTCATGGTTCCTAGTCGGATTCGTTAACCACTGCGCCACGACGGGATATACACAAATCTTAAGGTTACATACATTCTTGGAAATTTTACACATTTCTATAACCCAATCCCTGTCAAGGTGTAGTATAACCCCATTATCCTAAAATGTTCTCTTATACCCATTCCCTGTCAATTCTTGCCCCCACCCTCCCAGACTTAATCATTGTCACCTTTGATTTTTTTTGGTAGACTAATTTTGCCTATTTTAGATCTTCCTGTAAATAGATTCATGTATTGTGCACTCTATAAATGTTTCACTCAGCATAATGTTTTTGATCTACATTGTTATGTATATCAGAAGTTCCTTTTTTTGGCTGAGTAATATTCTGTTGTGTGAATATAAAAATCTGTCCATTTGACTGATGGATACCTGGACTAGTTCCAGTTTTTGATTATAATGAACTGTTATGAATATTTCTCTTTTTGTTGAAAGTATCTTTTCATTTCTTTTGGGTAAATACTTAGCTGTTGAATTTCTGGGTCATAGGTGGGTATATGCTTAATTTTATAAGAAGCTTCAATATCTTTCCCCAAAGTGGTTGTACCATTTTATATCCCTACTGACAATGTATGAGAGTTGCATTTATTCTACAGTCTCGTCAAAATATGCTGTTTTCAGGAGTTCCTGTCGTGGCGTAGTGGTTAACAAATCCGACTAAGAACCATGAGGTAGCGGGTTCCATCCCTGCCCTTGCTCAGTGGGTTAACGATCCGGTGTTGCCGTGAGCTGTGGTGTAGGTTGCAGACGCGGCTCGGATCCCGCGTTGCTGTGGCTCTGGCGTAGGCCGGTGGCTACAGCTCCGATTAGACCCCTAGCCTGGTAACCTCCATATGCCGCTGGAGCGGCCCAAGAAAAGGCAAAAAGACAAAAAGACAAAAAACAAAACAAAACAAAAAAACCCAAAAAAAAAATGCTGTTTTCAGTCTTAAATTTTTGCTACTCTGGTGTGTGTGTATAGTAGTGTCTCATTGTGGTTTCACTTTCTTGATTTTTCTGATGATTGATGTTGTTGGTCATTTTTTTCCCTTATGCTTATTAGAGGATGTTCAAATCATTTGGCCTTGTCAAAATTGGATTATTATTCATTTTATTTTGCGTTGTTACTTTATATGTTATAGTGCTTAAGTATGAACTCCTTTCTTCTATACCAGATTGTACCTTTACTGAACAGAGATTCAGTAAAATTCAGTAAATTACCTGTGAAAGATAGTTAATTTTATTGAAGTAAAAATAATACAGACTTTTATTAGCACGTTATGGATGGTGGGGCAGGTTAATAAAAAAATTGTGGGTTTTAAAATTTTTGATATAATTTCTCAAGTTGATCTAACTAATTTCTTTGCTGTCCATCAGGAGAATCCAAAACTATTTGAATAGAGGAGGATGATATAGATAAGTAATTATTAAAATAACTATGAATTATTCATAGGAAGTAAATGACTATGAATATATGAAGTGAATCTAATATGATCCAGTCATTAGGAGGGTTAAAAATACAGTTAGTTAATGGTAATGATATCACTTGTCTTTGGATTTGAAAATTTTTGTTTCTAAAAGGCCTCGGTAGAAACCACTATGTGTTTGTTTCCTTTGCATGTCTTGTTATTATAATATGTCTGTATATCGATTCCAGATATAATAATCTTAGAATAGGAAATAATTTATTATTTTATAAAATAGTTTATTTTGTTATCCTTTAAAAATTGTTATGTTTTGGAATCTTTAAAAATGTTGATGCTTTAGATAAGGTGTATCTGGTATTGATGTAACATTTTTACCCTGTTATGGAAAAAAGCATTTCATTAAGATCAAAGATATTTGCAGAGTATTTGATATTTTTAATTGTGCAAAATGTACAAACAGTGAGAGATTTCCTAGAGTGAAGACATTGTAGTTAGTATACTAGTAAATTTAAAAAAACAAATATTTACCAAATTTTTATATCCAGAAAAGATTTTTTTTTTCTTTTTTCTTAGTTATGGTCTAAGGACAAAATTTTTGTGTTGGATGAGAGAAAAACGGGACATGTTTTTCTTTCATGTGGCTATGTACTCAGTAAAAACCAAAGGTTTCATTACTGAGGAAGAGAGAAGGATATACTGGAGGGCAAACTAGCAGCCAGGTTAACTCTAAGCCTAGAGAAGCACTGACTGAGAAAAATGATCTCTTTTATCATATTCTTTAGAGGAAATGGTTATAAAATATTTGGAATATAAATAAGGAAGAAAAAACAAACACATGGTAGCAAAAGTAGATAAGTTAATTTCACATCTGTGAAGATATATCATCCCTCAGACATTCCTTTTTCATAAACAAAATAGTAGAGTAACACTGAAAACCATTAGACTTTCCTAGTTAACTTGCATCAATATTTTAATGTTTACTTAGTTTGACCACATTATTTCCTCTCGTCTTTCAGATTTATTGCCATTTCTAACCATTCCTGAATTCTGTGAACAATGGCAAATTTTGCTAAGTCTCTTTTCTGGGCCAAAAATAACCAGTTTGACTAATTCAAATTATAGAAAGGAAACTCTGGCCACAAAATTAAGAGAATTGTTGAAGGTCATACTAATGGATGACAGAGCCATTAACCTAGGTCTCTTCACCCTATTACTGAGGCAGCTGTGTCAAAAAAAAAAAAAAAAAAAAAAGGAAAGAAAGAAGCACAACTGCTATTAGAGTCCCTGCACAAATGCCCCAAAGTTTCTGTTCCACCCTGCTAATCACTTATACCAACTAAGTGAATTATTGTGCATTAGTTAAGGGATGTGGGTATTAGTATTAGGCAAGTATTAAATTCTGATTGCCAGAACTATATCCACATTCATTTAAATTACTTCATATTGATTTAGTGCAAAAATAGGTGGAATAGTGTGGAAGCACAAGAAAATTCTCCACAGGCCTCATTGAAAATTTAAACACTGGTCAGAATAAAATAAAATAGGTATTCTAATAGAAACTCTAACTGGTTGTTGTCATAATTCAGTTTCCTGATTCTGCCTCTACTGTGACTGTAGTTACGCTTCACTCTTCACCATGACTGGCCTCTCTGCTACAGTGGTTTCTACTGTCCTGCAGCTTCTGCTTGCTGCCTTATTTGCAGTCTCATTCAGATTCCCTAAGGAAGAGGATCAGAGTGGGTCAGTTCATCATTTTGCAAGACAGAACTAATGGACAGTTCTTAGGTCAGGCTAATTTATAAGCTGCTGGCCTACGTATATATCCCTGGTCCAGTTAATTGTGGCAAAGTGGAGAGAACTGGTTGCAAAGCATAACAAGTGATGCAAGCCCTTAGAGCTGCCTTTTCCAGAAATGGGCTGTCTGTCTGTGGCTGTTGCTAACACTCAGAGCATTGTGTTTGTTTATATTTATTTGGTTTAAAAATCAAAACATCATTAGATAAATTCAAACTTAAAGATCTGGCCCACCCTATCCACAGCATAGTCTCTTACCATATCATTTGCACACACATACACTGTACACACACAGCAGATCTCAAACAATAACCTCACCTCATACCACCCCCTATAAATTCTACTCCTGGGTGTAGATAATTTAATAGACTCTCTCCTATCCATATCTTTTCTGGGAATTGAGATTCTCCTTTGAACCCATATTTATTCCATATTTACTCTAAAATGCAATCTAACACATGAATTATGCTAGATAAAACTTTTCAGATATAAGATAATTTCCTGTTATAGAAGGACCAGAAAGGTTAAGTTCTTAGCCCAAAATCACATTTAATATATTGCAGAGCTAAAATTCAAATCCTATCTGTGTAATACCAAACCTGTATCTTTAACAGCCATTCCCTACTGTCAGTGACTACCAAGTAGAATTACCAATAGTATTTGTTTGTTTTTAGCCACGCCCTCGGCATTTGGAAGATCTAACCCTCACCACAGTAGCAATCCAAGCTGCTGCAGTGACAGTGCTGGATCCTTAACTCGCTGCACCACAAGAGAACTCCCACTGGTAGTATTTTATAACAATAACCAATCCTATCCCCCTTAAAAAAAAAAAAAAAAAAAAAGAAAACCTCTGTCGTATTCCAATGCAGTGCTTCCTAAAATATGACTCAGTGAGATATCACACAGTGAGAGTTCTGTGGCCAAATAAGTGTGGGAAATTTTATATTAAACATGCATAATTAAAATATTATATTTAATGTTATATTAAAGAGCTCATGAAATTTGCATATTGCAGAAGATTTTCAGAATTTTTAATATACCAATTCACACTGTCAATCTTCAGGAACTAAATACCTTAGACAGTTTCCCACATATATTTAGCAGGGTTGCTACTCCTCACAGGCCATTGACCAAAACTGTTTTTTTTGTTTGTTTGTTTTTGTTGTTGTTGTTGTTGTTGTTGCTATTTCTTGGGCCGCTCCCGCGGCATATGGAGGTTCCCAGGCTAGGGGTTGAATCGGAGCTGTAGCCACCGGCCTACGCCAGAGCCACAGCAACGCGGGATCTGAGCCGCGTCTGCAACCTACACCACAGGTCACGGCAACGCCGGATCGTTAACCCACTGAGCAAGGCCAGGGATCGAACCCGCCACCTCATGGTTCCTAGTCGGATTCGTTAACCATTGTGCCACGACGGGAACTCCCCAAAACTGTTTTGTGGAAGGCACCTTAGAAAATTTTTATCTAGTGAAAATTTCCCATGACCATCTTTCTCTTTGATAGTTTCACCTAAACTAGGTCATTTAGTTACTAATAAATTTATGGTACCCTCATCTTACTTCTAGGTGAAATGTCATGGTCATGTTGAGGGTCAGTGGTTATGTTTTGGATCATGTGACTTTACCTCTCTTCAGAGATGACTACACATGATAGGAACCCAGAGGACAACCCATTCACTTATAAGGTCTGCCTCAAAAATGTGAGATGGGCCCATATAATTTATTCCCCCAATGGGAAACAACAAAGCAGAGGGGCAGGAGGAGCCACATAGCAGCAGTAGGATCTTAGTGAAAAATCACAAAGGAGTAGGAAACTACTGGGGAGCAAAGGAACTAGCCAACAGAAAAAAAAGGAGGGAGCAGAACACAAGGTATGGAGAGATAAGCAAGTCCAGGCTATGTGCCCCCATTTTGGGGCTTATTCTAACTTTGGTAAACCAAGCCCTTGGATTTCCGTGAGATCTTTGTTGTACCCTTATAATAACCTCGCTTTTGATTGAACTAGCTTGAGTAGCCCTCTTTTTCTGCAACCAATCTTATTTAAATTCAGATGAGGAAAGTTTGATAATTTTCACTGAAATGAAGCAATATAACTTAGATGTTAAAAGAGTGTAGATGGGAGTTCCCGTCGTGGCGCAGTGGTTAATGAATCCGACTAGGAACCATGAGGTGGCGGGTTCGATCCCTGCCCTTGCTCAGTGGGTTAAGGATCCGGTGTTGCCGTGAGCTGTGGTGTAGGTCGCAGACTCGGCTTGGATCTCGTGTTGCTGTGGCTGTGGTGTAGGCCGGTGGCCACAGCTCCGATTTGACCCCTAGCCTGGGAACCTCCATATGCCGCGGGAGCAGCCCAAGAAATGGCAAAAAAAAAAAAAAAAAGTGTAGATGGTAGAGTTGGAATGCTTGAGATCGAATACCAGGTCCTGTATCGTATGATGCAAAACTTTGGACAAGTTACCTTGTTCAGTTACCATTTATAAAATGGAAATAATAAGAGTATATCTATCAGACTGTAAGGATTAAATGAGATGTTTGTACAGTGCTTTGTACATGTAGAGAATACCAAATGTTAGCTCTTATTACTATTACTTTGCATGTACTTTTTTCTCTTTGAACACAAAAATCTTGTCCTTAGACTATAAGCCACACGGGAAGTCCATGTCCTTAGACTATAAGTAAGAAAGAAGAAAAAAGATCTTATTCCTAGATATAAAAATCAGGTAAATATATATGTATTTAAATGTACTAGTGCACTACCACAATGTCTTCATTCTAGGAAATTGCTCTCCCTTGGTACATTCATTTTAGGGACTCTCTCACCCTTGGTACGTTTTGCAGAATTAATAATATCAAATACTCTGAAAATGGCTTTGATTTTAATGAAATGATTTTTTCTACAATAGGTGAATGTTAATTAATTAGTAATTTATCCTGTAGCTAGTTGTGGTGATATGATTAAGTACTAACCAGTAAGTCACATGCAACTTCTGGGAGGTGTTTTTAAGAGGAAGGAAAACAGCCTTCATTATTACCTTTCTTACCTTCTGCTCATTATTACCTTTCTTACCTTCTGCTCATTAGAAGGTAGTTGTTTTGGTTGGAGCTTGAGTACATCTTGGACAAGGAAGTAAAAGCTATATATTGAAGACTGTAGGATGAAAAGATAATTATGGATCTCCCATACCAGCCTTGGATTATTTCATTTTTGTCGGGGAGAGAAAACTTCCATTTTGTTTAAGCTGTTCTTGCTTAAGGTATCTGTAGATACATAGTATGTGTACCTTTTCTTTGCCACACTAGTTTTTTGTTTGTTTTGCTGTGCCCATGGCATGTGGAAGTTCTGGACTAGGGACTCAAACATGTGCCACAGCAGCGACCCAAGTCACTGCATTGACAAGAATGGATCCTTAACCTCCTGTGCTGCAAGAGAAATCCTCTTTTCAAATTGATATCCTTATTCTCAATTGCTAAGTATTCCCACAGGTTAGTTTATTCTCTCTTTTATTTTTTCCTGATGTTAAGCCTTCACTCCTCTGCTAGGTGGAGAGGGAAGAGAGGGCATCTGGGCATCTCACTGCTTCTTACCTCGGCTTTTGTACAGTCTCACCCACCTTTCAGTTCTAGAATTATCTGATAGTGCCAGTCTTGCTTGGTACTGCCAGAGCTTGTTGAACATTCTGAAGTGTAAATCGGGTAGCTTCTTGTCATACCTCCCATGGTTTAGGTTAGGTTAGGGTTCTGAGGTAACTAATTCAACTAAGTTTATCCAACTTTAATTTCTAAACTTGTGTTTTATCCTCTCCTGTTTTTTCCTTTCACTCTGTAGTTGCATTGCTAATTATTGCAGCACCTCTCTTTCATCTTAAAACTTTGAAATGGGGGAAAAAAACCACCCAGCTTCTGTATGTAAAAACCCAGTATAGTAGTTTTATTTGCTTATGGACTGTAATACCCAGTTGAGTTTCTTTAAAATTATTTAAAAATTTCAGAATTTCCTGGATGTTAATTTATATAGAATAAGATGCAGAGAGCCTAAGTGTACCATTTGAGTTGTAACAAATACATACACCCTTGTAATGCCAACCTAAGTCAAGACCTTGATGCTTAACTTGAACAAGCTTCTGGCATGCTTATTTTGATGTTCGTGATTCTGTGATTAAGCTAGGATTTGATGAAGCATTAGTGATCCACTGTTCTGTTACATTTGGGACTCTTAGGTGCTTTTGAGATATCAACTCAGTTTTTTTAAAAAAGACTTCAATGAAACGAAAGAAAAACTAAACAACAACAAAAAGACTTAAATTTTAGAGTAGTGTCTTCATGGATACTGGTCAGGTTTGTTATTGCTGAGCCATGACGGGAACTCCTATTTTTTGAGTTTTAAGAGTTCTTTTTATATTTTGGATAACAGTCCCTTATCAGATACATTGTTTGCAAATATTTTTTCCTAGCTTGTGGCTTGTCTTCTCATTCCCTCAAGTCAACCACTTTTCAGAAGGGGAACTTGAAAAAGAAGGAAGCTTAACAAAAGTTCTGATATAGAGACTGGTTTATAATTTTATGGTTTAAGGTAGATCTCCAGATAAAAAATGTAACAAGTACCACTTACATGTTGAGAGCCACTTAAAATTTTTATTTATTTTGAGAAATACTTATCAGTTACATTAACCTGTGTGTTATTTTAAAAATAAATGCTTTAGTTACCCTCTATTGTCCACTTAATAAAATTCCTCAATTATCTTACCTCAACCTCTCTTCCAATTTTTATTTCTTATTGTTTCCCTTTATACGTTTATAATGCACCAGCCAAACTGAACCACCCTGTATTCCTCACAGAGCTCAGATTCAGGGCCTTGCTTGTGTGTCTCTTTTCTACCCAGAATTCTCCATCCTTTAGGGAGTTCCTGTTGTATCTCATTTGGTTAAGAACCCAACTAGTATCATGTGGATGTGGGTTTGGTCCCTCGCCTTGCTCAGTGGGTTGAGCATCTGGCGTTGCTGCAAGCTGCGGCCTAGGTTGCACATGTGGCTTGGATCTGGCATTGCTGTGGCTGTAAATACACAGCTGCAGCTCCAATCCCACCCCTGGCCTAGAAACTTCTATATGCTGCAGGTGCGGCCCTAAAAAGAAAACAAAACAAAAAAAAAGATGAGGAAATTCTCTGTCTTCTAATTCAAGTACTGCCTTTTCTATGAGGCCTTATGGAAGATAGTCACTAACTTAAGAATATAATACAAAATATAGAAAACTTACTGTAAAAATGTTTATTGCAGTTTTATTTATAGTAGCTAAATACTGGGAGGCAATAATCTTCAGCAACAATAGAATGATTATAATTGAAAATGATGTTGGAGCATATAGAATCATGGAAAGAAGCTTTTGGTAGAGTTGGGAAAAAAGTCAAAATCTAAAATCATACATGCAGCAAGTTCCTGTTGTGGTGCAGTGGAAATGAATCCGACTAGGAACCGTGAGGTTGGGGGTTTAATCCCTGGCCTCGCTTAGTGGGTTAAGGATCCGGCATTGCCATGAGCTGTGGTGTAGGTCGCAGATGTGGCTTGGATCTGGCATTGCTGTGGCTGTGGTTTAGGCCGGCAGCTGTAGCTCTGATTAGACCTCTAGCCTGGGAATCTCCATATGCTGCGGGTGCAGCCCTAAAAAGACAAAAAAAAAATGCAAAATATAATTACAGCTCTGAAGCAAAACACAAATGAAGTGTTTAATTGTGTTTTTCTTTCTCATTTTATAAATTTATAAATTTTATGTAATGTAAGTAAAATTAAATAATTATAAATTGCTGTGCTAAGTATTTGTGCATTTTATATTACTGTTTAAAAGTCTGAGCAAAGTGGTGTTAGGAAAACCCTAAAATGAAGCATGTAAAGTGTTGAATATTGAGTAACTGCAATGAAAGGGTTTATAATGTTTTATAGTTAACTGTAAAAGAGTTATTTATATACTTTCATTGACAAGGAGAACTGAGAGACATCTGAATTTCATGTTTGGATAGTGTGGAATGGTTAAATTTTAATTTTCTATTGTCTGGCTCTTTGAAGAAGACAAGGCATTCTAAAAAAGTCATGGGATATTGCCTATGAGAAGCACAAAAGATAAAATAATATGGAAGTACAGATGAATGCAGATATAGAAAGCACAGTCGTATAAACAAAGATGAATGTAAAAGACAGTAGCATATAAAAATAGAGTGAAGACCAAAGCTTGTAAGGAAGGTTGTGACAAATGCTTAAGTTCATAGAGCTTTAAAAATTGTTTTAGTAGCAGTAACAACAACAAAGAAAGAAAGAATAGTCCTGCTATTTGGAACTGAGGTGTTCAGAGAAAGCAAAGCTTTCCTATTTCTTTCTTTTTTTTTTTTTTGTCACTTTAGGGCCATACCGGTGGCATATGGAAGTTCCCAGGCTAGGGTCCAATTGGAGCTGTGCTACAGCCACAGCAAGGCTAGATCCGAGCTATGTCTGTGACCCCACTGAGAGAGGACGGGGATTGAACTGGCATCCTCATGGATATTATCAGGTTCGTTACTGCTGAGCCACAACAGGAACTCCCGAGCTTTTCTGTTTCTATTTGGCTTTGGTCTTCTCTTTCAAGATGAATTATCTTTAGACTAAGGAGGAGAAAAAGGCTATTTTTAAATAATTAGTTATCAGATATATCTCATGTAAGATTTCTGTGTAGATGAATTTTAAGAATAGACCAATATGGAGAGAAAAATGCTACCCATGTTTATGCCACTAGGATATAATTATTGATATTTTTTTGTTTACCCTTCCGGGATTTTTTTTTTTTTTTTAATGGCTATACTCTGGCATATGGAAGTTCCTGTGTCAGTAGTCAAATTGGAGTTGCAGCTGTGGCCTACACTGCAACCTGTGCCACAGCTTGTAGCAATGCTGGATCTTTAACCCACTGAACGAGACCAGATATCAAATTTGCATCCTCATGGACACTATGTTAGGTCCTTAACCCACTGAGCCACAATGAGAACTCCCCTTCTGGAATTCTTTTGTGCATAATGTATATATACAGTATATATTTAGAAAAAAGAGATGAAATTCAGGAGCTTTTTCTTTTTCTTAGAACTTGATTTTCTCAATCTATAAGAGACTAACATAGATTTTCTGTGTTAGTAAATATAGACTACAACATCTTTTTAAAAACTTTTAGGAGTTTCCGTCGTGGTGCAGAGGAAATGAATCTGACTAGGAACTATGAGGTTTCGGGTTCGATCCCTGGCTTTGCTTAGTGGGTTACAGATCCGGCTTTGCTGTGAGCTATGGTGTAGGTTGAAGATGTGGCTCGGATCTGGCATTGCTGTGGTTCCGGTGTAGGCTGGTGGCTACAGCTCCGATTAGACCCCTAGCCTGGGAAACTCCATATGCCGTGGGTGCGGCCCTAAAAAAAAAAAGAGGTCAAAAAGACCAAAAAACCCACAAAAAACAAAACAAAAGAACAAAAACTTTTAGTGAAATACACGTACTTCTGCATATGCCTACTGGTATGCATATACAGAAGTGTACAAACTACACAGTTCGGTAAATACTTCTTAGAATGAACACACTCATGCAACTACCATTCAGTTCAAGAATCAGACCATTGTCAGTACCTCAGAAGCCTTCATTATGCTCCATTCCAATCCTTGACCCTTCCTCTTCTCCAGAGATCCATTGTTCAGATTTATCATTGCATAGATTACTCGTGCAGTGTTTGCACTTGTATGAATGGAAGAATATAGTAAGAATTCTTTTATGTTTTTTTTCACTCAACATTATGCTCAAAGATTCATCAATATTATGTGTAGTTGTGGTTTTTTGTTGTGTAGTATTCCATTTTATGAAGAACCTGTAATGCATTTATCCATTCTACTGTTGGTAGGCTTTGAGTTGTTTGTAGTTTATTTTGTTTTACTGCTATATATTCACAGTGTCTAGTTTTGTGCTTGGGACATAGCAGTCAGTCAGTATTTGTTGAATTTAAGAGTGAAATGTCAGAGTTCCTATTGTGGCCCAGCAGGTTAAGAACCCAACGTAGTCTCCATGAGGATGAGGATTTGATCTGGCCTCGCTCAGTGGGTTAAGGATCCAGCATTGCTGCAAGCGGCAGCGTGGGTCATAGATGTGGCTTGGATCCAGTGTTGCTGTGGGATAGGCCTCAGCTGTAGCTCCAATTCAACACCTAGCATGGGAAATTCCATCTGCCACAGATGTGGCCATTTAAAAAAAAGAAAAGAAAAGAAATGTCTTATGTTTCTTTACAATTACTACAGAATTTTCTCTGTATTAATAAAGGCTAATAATAATGTAAATAGATAATGGTTCAAGGACTTTAGAACACTTTAACTTCATTTATTTCTACTGACTTGTGTGCTGCTGTGTGGTTTAATTCTATTTAAAATTTAAACACTCTAGGAAATTGTAGTTATTGTTTAAAAAGTCAGTATCTCATTTAGGTTTATTCACATATTTAATCTTACTTTTCCCCCCTTCCTACTTCTCTGAGGCTTTTGTCTGGTAAAATATTTCTTCTGCCTGAAGCACACTTTATTTGTAATAGCCCAAACTGGAAATAGCCCAAATGTCCATTAATAAATAATGAATATATAAACACTTTGATATGTAGCTATACAGTTAAATACTGCTCCCCAATAAAAAGGAGCAAAACTATTGATACATACAACCATATGAATGAATCTCAAAATAATTATGCTGAGTTTTCTTTGTGGAATTCTGTTTTTGTTTGAAAATGTGTTGACTTCACATTCATGCTTGAAAGATATTTTTAAAGGGAATGGAATCCTAAGTTGATAGTTGTTATCATTGAATGGTTTGAGGATCTGTCTGTCTGTCTGTCTGTCTGTCTTTCTTTCTTTCTTTCTTTCTTTCTTTCTTTCTTTCTTTCTTTCTTTCTTTCTTTCTTTCTTTCTTCTTCTTTTTTTGCCACATTTGCTGCATGCAGAAGTTTCTGGGCCAGGGGTCAAACCCATACCGCAATAGTGACCCAAGCCACTACAGTGACAACGTCAGATCTTTAACCTGCTGAGCCACATGGGAACTCCTCGAGGATGTGTTTCTATTGTGTAGTGGCTTCTATTGTTTTTTATTGAAGTTAGCTTAAAGTCTTATTTTTCTTTCCCTGAAGATAATATGATTTCCCCCCTTTACCTGCTTTAAGTATTCCCCTTCATTTGCTTTTGTCTTTGAACTCAGCATGATTTCCTTGTACTTATTTGCTTGAGTTTCATAGGGCTTCTTCCCTCTCTGTCATGATGTTTTAAAATCACTTTTAAAAACATTTAAGCCATTATCAATTTGAATATTCTTCTGTCTCATTGTCATTCTCCTTTTGGAACTCCAAATATGTTGACTTTCCTATGGTATCCTCTCTGTCTTTTGCTCCCCAATTTTGTTTTGATATATTCCATCCTTTGTCTCCTTGTGTTTTGTTTGGCATGTTTTCTTCTAACCTACATTCTGAGCTGCTATTAATCCCACCCATTGAATTCTTAATTTTGGTTAATTGTATGCTACAATTTTAGATTATTTGGTTATTTTATTAAAAATTAGTTCAAGTTCTTTGATGATTTATCACTCATTTCTTTGAACATATTAAACATGTTTTATAGGTTTATTGAGATATAAGGAATATAAAATTGTGCGTAGGAGTTCCTATTGTGGCTCAGTGGTTTAAAGACCCTATGTCTCTGTGAGGATGTGAGTTTGATCCCTGGCCTTGCTCAGTGGCTTAAGGATCTGGCATTGCTGCAAGCTGCACTGTGGGTCACAGATATGGTTTGGATCTGGTGTAGGCCACAGCTGCAGTTCCAATTTGACCCCTGGCCTGGGAAGTTCCATATGCCATAGGTGTAGCCATGAAAAGAAAAAAAATTGCATATTTAAAATGTACAGCATGATGAATTTCGATATGTTTATACTGGTGAAATTGTCATCATGATCAACATAATGAATATATCCATTACTCCCCAAAATTTCTTTATGTGCCTTGTAATCCTTGCTTCCTACTCTTTTATCCCTTACTACTCCCCATCCCTAAGTAACCACTGATCTGATTTCTGACACTATAGATTATTTGTATTTTTGGAAGTTTATTTGTTTCTTTTTTTTTTTGCTAAGTAGTATTCCGATATATGGATATTTGACAAATTGACAAAGTTGAGGTTTATTGATCCATTCATCCTTGAAACATTTGGGTTGTTTCTGGTTTTGGCTGTTACAAATAAGCTGTTTGGAATATTCTTTTTTTTTTGGGGGGGGGGCGGTTGTGCCTGCGGCATGCAGAAGTTTGCAGGCCAGGGATTGAACCTGTGCCACATCAGTGACAACACAGGACCCTTAACCCACTGAGCCACCAGGGAACTCCTTGCAGTCTGTTTCTAATGACTCTATTTTCTGGATCCTCGTAATAGAACCTTGTGGGGGGTTCTGTCGTTGCTTAAAAAAAATTTTATATGCCTGGTCATAGTTGACTGAATAGTGGGCATTGTAAATAGAAAAGTTATAGAAATAACTTGTTAAGATGAAGATTTATGTTTGCTTCTGGCAGGTGGCTAGGGGCTCTAGTGATTCTGAATCACCTTAATCCAGTTTTAAGTACTGAGATGATTTGAGGCTAGGCTGTAATCCCAGGGATATTCAGTTTATTTTAGGCTTCTGAGGGAGTAGCTCTTCAGGGCACAGACTCTAAGTACAGGATATTTAACAGCACTTCTTTTCTTGGTGGACTCTGGACTTCAGTTTTTGTTCTCCATCCCTATGTGCCTGTCAAAAGCTCTGCTTCTAAATCTTTGGCTGGATTTGCAGAATTGTGCTAGTGGAAAAGTGGTCCCAAATGCTGATCTGACCTATGGGTTTCCTTCTTCTCCTTCAGGATCTGTGCTCTGTTATTCTTTTTTATGTCTTACTTTAATACCTGTCTTCACTTTATTTTTATTTTTTTTTGTCTTTTTGCGTTTTTCTAGGGCCGCTCCTGCGGCATATAGAGGTTTTCAGGCTAGGGGTCTAATCGGAGCTGTAGCCACCAGGTTATGCCAGAGCCACAGCAGTGCGGGATTTGAGCTGTGTCTGCGACCTACACCACAGCTCATGGCAATGCCGGATCCTTAACCCACTGAGCAAGGGCAGGGATCGAACCCGCAACCTCATGGTTCCTAGTTGAATTCGTTAACCACTGCGCCACAATGGGAACTCCCCTGTCTTTACTTTAATCAGGTGATTTTAATGTGTTTGAGCTTCTTTAATTGTTTGCATTGGGAAAGTTGGTCTCAATTACTGACTGTGTTGGATCATGTAGATGTAGTAATAGTCCAGGTTTCCTGTCATGGATTGATAAAGTTCTAGGGCATTGTCAGTGATGGACCTGGGAGTGAACGCTGGTGGTCATTGAGGAATTGTGAACTAGAGAAATGATAGATAGTTGATATCAAAGTGTTTTCTAAATTTTTATAAAAGGGAAGAAGTTCATGTAACTATAGGCTGGTTATTAGTGTAGGTCAAGTTTCTCAAATGGCTTTTAAAACATGTTCCTTGTTCACATGAAAAAGGAAGTATTATTAGCATGTGTTCGTGAAAAACAATAAAATGTAAATTAGATGCCAACTGTTAAATACTCAAAAATGTTGGCAGTGAGCTAAGAACTTGATATTATTTCATTTAAGTCTTTATAGGTACTATAAGGTAGTCATTTGTAGTAGAGGTTACCAGTGTTCACTTACATCTGTTTTTCCTCCCTTGACACACAGAAATATACCTTTGTACCCTCTTTGTACGTAAGAACATATAACTAAGTTTCATCAGTATTGATGTGTCATATCTAGAATGAGGCCTTTAAGAGATACTGTACCATTTGTTGTTCTTCTTTACCACGCTGTGTCTACACTGATTTTCTTTTTGTCCAGCCTCTCCACCTGAAAACGTCCTTTCTGTTTTGAATGCTCACATCCTTTTCATCATAGGGATAAATGATGATCCCTTTGAGAAGATGGAATTTGAGTTATGATCTGAATATGAAGGAAAAGAATTTGAAGTTTGGCCTTTTGATTACAAAGAATTTTTATTCCCATCATTTGATAGGGTAGGTTAACACAAAATCTAACAGCTATATTTGCACATGGAAAATTTTCTTATTAAAATCAGGTAGCAAAATTCTCTTGACAAAGTTTAGGTTTGTGAAACATGACCTAGAGAAACAGAATTAGGCTAAGCACACTCCTTATGGCAGAAATTGAAGCCCCCCCCCCCCATTCACAATGGTAGAAGCTAACATTTAAAAAAAATTGATATGAGTATGAAATAAAAATTGTTATTATAGGATATACATATTGGGGAATTGCTCTAGCAGTTGAGCAAATGAACATTAAAAAAATGATTTAACTCTGCTGTACGGAAAATTAATCAAGCTAGGACATTGGCTTAGGAGTTGGCTCAGAAAAAAACCATATGCTTGGTGTCAGACTAAAACACTGGCAAGAATAAAAACAACTACCCCAGCCAACATCCCAAATAAAATGGTAACAGTCTTCAGCATATTCGTTTTTAATTTTTATACCAGTCTTTTCCCCCCTGAATATTCTTTCATTATTTTGATATTAAAAACAAACCCTTTAACCTGTAAAGAGTGTCGTTTGTTTTCATATTGTTCTAGAGCAATATTTTCTAAATCTCGTCTTGTGAATACTTGTGGAAGAATCCAAGGGAGTATATAAATGAGAGAAACAAATGTGTTGAGGTGCTAAAATTATAGTTTTATATTTGTATCTTTGAGGAGTAATATTGCTATATCAATATATTAAGTGATTGTGTCTCTTGGATCCTTTGGGAAGAAGATGCCTAGATGGAGATAGCTGTGCAAGAGATATATTGGAGAACATTGCCTGTGACAGATTAATGGAGGAGGATAGTGCCAGGAAAGTCTCCTTATTGTTATGAAGCTCTGACAAAGTCTCAGCCAACCCAATGCAGAGCTCTGAAACAAAGATGGATTTGTGAGAAGTCCCCATATTAGATAGAAATGGCTGGGTCCTAGTACCCCAACCATACAAGTCATTGCTGAGGGTGTGCCTGGGAAGACTGTAGTTTTGTCTAGAAAGCTATACCTGTAGGCTCTAATAGCTAATTACCTTCACTGCAGGTGTGTTTTAAGCTTAACTCCTTGGCTGCCATACTAATCATCACTTTAAAAGAGAATTATCATAGATTTTTTAAGGTAATTCTGAATTTTTGAGGTAAAATTTTTTTTGGTTAGGGGTTACATCAGGACGTTAAGGGAAAGTAAATTAAAAGGATATTTTTTAGTTTGAGATCCAGATTACTCGGAATAAGATCTTCTAATCAATGATCTGGCAGTAGAAAGTTTTATTACCATTTGATCCAGCAATCCCATTCCTGGGCATCTATTCAGAGAAAACCATGACTCAAAAAGATACGTGTACCCCAATTGCAGCACTATATACAATAGCCAAGACATGGAAACAACTTAAATGTCCATCGACAGAGGAGTGGATAAAGAAGAGGTGGTACATATACACAATGGAATATTACTCAGCCATTAAAAGGAATGAAATAACGGCATTTGCAGCAACATGGATGGATCTAGAAATTATCATGCTAAGTGAGGTCAGACAGTGAGACACCAACATCATATGCTGTCACTTACATGTGGAATCTAAAAAAAGGACACAATGAACTTCTTTGCAGAACAGATACTGACTCACAGACTTTGAAAAACTTACGGTTTCCAAATGAGACAGGTTGGGGGGTGGGGGGATGTGCTCGCTGGGGGTTCAGGATGGAAATGCTATAAAATTGGGTTGTGATGATTGTTGTACAACTATAAATGTAATAAAATTCATTGAGTAATTAAAAGATTTTCTAGGTATAGTATCATGTCTTCTACAAATAGTGATAGTTTGGATTCCTTTTATTTCTTTTTCTTCTCTGATTGCTGTGGCTAGGACTTCCAGAGCTGTGTTGAATAGTAGTGGTGAGTGTGGACATCCTTGTCTTGTTCCTGATCTCAGCGGGAATTCTTTCACCTTTTCACCATTGAGAACGATGTTGGCTCTGGGTTTGTCATATATGGCTTTTATTATGTTGAGGTAGGTTCCCTCTATGCCCACTTTCTGAAGGGTTTTTATCAGAAATGGGTGTTGGATTTTGTCAAAGGCTTTTTCTGCATCTGTTGAGAGGATCATATGGTTTTTATTCTTCAGTTTGTTAATGTGGTGTATCACACTGATGGATTTGTGGATATTGAAGAACCCTTGCATCCCTGGGATAAATCCTACTTGCTCATGATACAGAATCCTTTTAATGTATTGTTGGATTCAGTTTGCTAGTATTTTGTTGAGGATTTTTACATCTATGTTCATCAGTGAAATTGGCTTGTAATTTTCTTTTCTTTTCTTTTGCTTTTTAGGGATGCACCCATAGCACAGGGAGGTTCCCAGGCTAGGGGGTCCAATTGGAGCTGCAGCTGCCGGCCTACACCACAGCCACAGCAACATCAGATCCGAGCCACATCAGCTCATGGCAATGCTGGATCCTTAACCCACTGAATGAGGCCAGGGATTGAAACCTAACCTCATGGTTCCTAGTCAGATTCGTTTCTGATGCACCATGATGGAACTCCTTGGCCTGTAATTTTCTTTTTTAATGGTATCTTTGTCTGGTTTTGGTATCAGGGTGATGATGGTGACCTCATAGGATGAGTTTGGGAGTGTTCCTTCCTCTGCAATTTATTGGAATAGTTTCAGAAGGATAGGTGTTAGCTCTTCTTTAAATGTTTGATAAAATCCGTCTGTCCTCTACCATGCTCATTCGTTCTTCTGTCTCCTGTATTCTGCTGTTGGTTGCTTCTAATAAATTTTTTACTTCAGTTATTGTATTTTCCCATCTCTGCTTGCTTAAATTTTAAATCTTGTATTTCTTTGCTCAGTGTTTGCTGTAAATTATCAATCTTTACCTTCAGTTTATTTCCAATGTCTTGCTGCATCTTCAGCATCATCAGTCTAAAGTCTTTTTCCTGGAGGCTGATAATCTTCAGATCACTTAGCTGTTTTTCTGGGGTTTTTTCCTTTCTCCCTTATCTGAGTTATAGCTCTCTGCCATTTTTATAGGTTTTTGGTGTGGTCTCCTTTTTGCAGACAATAGAGTTGTAGTAGCCTCGCTTACTTCTGATGTCTGCCCCCCTTGTGGCTGAAGTTGTTAAGGGGGCTTGCTGTAGGCTTCCTGATGGGAGGGACTGATGTCTGCCCACTGGTAGGTGGGGCTGATTCCTATCTCTCTGGTGGGTGGGACTTTGTCTCTGGGTGAGATTAGAGGCAGCTGTGTGTCTGGGGGTTTTTTAGGCAGCCTGTTTACTGATGGGTGGGGCTGTGATCCCACCTAGATTATTGTTTGGCCTGTGGGTTCTCAGCGCTGATGAGTGGGGCCTGATTTTCCCCAAATGGCCACCTCTAGAGGAACACAGGCTGATGAATATTTCCAAGACTTTTGCCTCCAATGTCCTTCTCCCACAACGAGCTGCAGTCACCCCCTGTTTTCCTAGGAGATCCTCCGAGAACTGCAGTGAGGTCCAACCCACATTCCAGTGGAGCCTCTGCTTTGCCCTGGGACCCAGTGCACATGAAAGCCTATGTGCGCCTTTCAAGAATGGAGTCTCTGTTTCCCCCAGTCCCGTGGAGCTCCTGCTTACAAGCCCCACTGACTTTCAATGTCAGATGCTCCGGGGGCTCTTTCTCCCAATACCAGATCCCCAGGCATGGTGACTTGACATGTGGTTCAGAACTCCTTTTAGGTGAGTTTCTGTGATACAGTTACTTTCCAGTCTGTGGGTTGCCCAGCCAGCGGGTATGGGGTTGCTTATATCGCATCATCGCTCCTCCTACCATTTTGATGTGGCCTCCTCTTTGTCTTCTGGGGTAGGGTATCTTTTGGAAAGTTTCCAGTCCATTTGGTTGAAGGTTGTTCAGCATTTGATTGTAATTCTGTTGTCTTTGTGAGAGAAGGTGAGCTCCAATCCTCCTCCTATTCTGCTATCTTAATCCCATCTCTAAAGATAAGGACAGGAGTTCCCATTGTGGCTTAGTGGAAACAGATCTGACTAGCATCTGTGAAGACGCAGGTTCGATCCCTGGCCTTGCTCAGTGGGTTAAGGATCTGGTGTTGCCATGAGCTGTGGTGTAGGTCAAAGATGTGGCTCAGATTTAGAGTTGCTGTGGCTGTGGCTGTAGCTCCGATTCAACTCCTAGCCTGGGAACCTCCATATGCCACAGGTGTAGCCCTAAAAAAGACAAAAAAAAAAAAAGATAAGGAAAAATAACCCTTCCTGTACAATTGTAATGAAGATTAGAATATAATGCTTATCACATATATGAAAGAAATCTCAGAATAGCATAAAAATGGCGAGAATTGATAAAAATGACAAGGTTACTACTTTAAAAGGGAAAGGTAAAGAATTCAATTTATATGTCGACATGACATTTTCCAAGAGAAGACATGGTAAACAAAGTGAAATCAGTATTAAAAATAAAGTTTAGAAGTTCTCCTGTGGCTCAGTGGGTTAAGAACCTGACTAGTATCCATGAAGATGCAGGTTCAATCCCTGATCCCGATTAGTGGGTTAAGGATCCCGAGATGCCATGAACTACAGTGTAGGTGGCAGATGCAGTTTGGATCCTGAGTTGCTGTGGCACAGGCTGGCAGCTGCAGCTCTGATTTGATCCCTAGCCTGGGAACTACCATATGCCACAGGTGTGGCCCTAAAAAAAGGAAAAAAAATAATTTTAGAATATGGCCGGTTAGGAGTTCCCGTCGTGGCTCAGTGGTTAACGAATCCGACTAAGAACCATGAGGTTGCGGGTTCGAGCCCTGCCCTTGCTCAATGGGTTAAGGATCTGGAGTTGCCATGAGCTGTGGAGTAGGTTGCAGATGTGGCTTGGATCCTGAGTTGCTGTGGCTGTGGTGTAGGCTGGCGGCTACAGCTCCAATTCAACCCCTAGCCTGGGAACCTCCATAGGCCACAGGAGCGGCCCAAGAAATGGCAAAAAGACAAAAAAAAAAAAAAAAGAATATGGCCAGTTAGCGCATTTGATTGAAAATACTTGTTCAGAGAGTTCTCATTGTGGTGCAGTGGAAATGAAACCAACTAGTGTCCAAGAAGATGCAGGTTTGATCCCTGGCCTCGCTCACTGGGTCGGGGATCTGGCATTGTTGTGAGCTGTGGTGTAGATCGCAGACGCAGCTCAGATCCTGCGTTGCTGTGGCTGTGGCGCAGGCCAGCAGTTATAGCTCTGATTTGACCCCTAGCCCGCTAACTTCCATATGCCGTGGGTGTAGCCTTAAAAAAAAAAAAAAAAAAAAAAGGAAGAAAAAAGAAATACGGAGAGAAAAAAGAAAAAACTAGTTTAGGAGTTGCCATTGTGGCTCAGTGGTAACAAACCCGGCTAGTATCCATGAGGGTGCGGGTTTGATTCCTGGTCCCACTCAGTGGGTTAAGGATCTGGTGTTGCTATGAGCTGCAGTGTAGGTGGCAGATATGGCTCAGATCTGGCGTTGCTGTGACTGTGGCGTAGGCTGGCAGTTGCAGCTCCCATTCGATCCCTAACCTGGGAACTTCCATATGTCGCAGGTGGGACCCCAAAAAGCAAAACAAACATAGAAACAAAACTTCTGCAACATATTACCAGTTGACCTCTATAAGCTTTGCCAGTTTATACTTCTAGAAGCAAGGTGCATGAATTTTTTCCTCCCTTTACATCCCCTCATCAGCTCTGGGTATTGTCAGTTTAACTTTTCTACTCTGATAAATATTAAGTGGTATCATATTTTAATTTGCTACAAATGCTACAAATGTTTGAGTCTAGAATGACGAAATGTTTTTGGGAAGTAGTAGGAATAGCTTCCCTTGGGATAGTTATAAATAAACTGCACAGATTGTTATTTTAAGGACTAGTGTGACATTGTAGATTGCTTTTAATAGAATTAAAGAAACGAAAGAAAAAAAAAGTGTTCTCTCTTTTAAAAAAAAATGTCGTTTTTGTCTGGTTCTCCTCTAGAGATAATAGAGGAAGTATATACACAACATCTATTAGGAAAAAAATTTCTAAGAGCACAAATACAGCCTCTATGACTTGTCTTTAGGGACAGAGAGTACTTCTTGTCTAGGATTTAGATGTTTACTATTTTCTTTCTTTTTTTCTTTTTTCTTTTTACTTTTAAGGCTGCACCCTCGGCCTGTGGCGGTTCCCACGCTAGGGGTCGAATTGGAGCTACAGCTGCTGGCCTACACCACAGCCACAGCCACTGCAGATCTGAGCTGTCTCTGCGACCTTCACCACAGCTCATAGCAACGCTGGATCCTTAACCCGTTGAGCAAGGCCAGGGGTCGAACCCACAACCTTATGGTTCCTAGTCAGATTCGTTTCCGCTGCGCCACGACGGGAACTCTTGTTTTTTTTTTTTTTTTGCTTGAAAGATGTTTACTATTTTCTTAACATTCTTATGCTACTTAGACAACTACTTTCTTGATAGGAAATTGGATTTTCAAAATGCTACATCAATTTAGAAGATCTTTTTCATTTTTCTGGCATAATTTAATATTCCACTTAGGGTTTTTTGTTTTGTTGTTGTTTTGTTTTTTGGTTTTCTTTGGCATTGGTGTGCAGTAGCTTGATGTTGGATCTCAGTTGGATCGACCCTGGGCTGAAGTGGTGAAAGTGCTGAGTCCTAACCGCTAGACCACCAGGAAACTCCTAGATTTTTTCTTTATAGAAGAAAAAAGTTTTTATCTTTGTTAAATTGTTAAATATTATCAGTAGTATTCTCAAATTAGTGTATTTTAAGATATGCTCCTGATGTAGATTAGTTTGGAATATTGCCAATGGTTTTTTTTTTTAATTATATAGTTCTAAGTACTTTTCATCCTGATTCAAGTTACACATTCTCAGAGACAATAAAGTGGTGTTTTATATTCTCTTTGTTTTATTTTATTTTATTTTTTGCTTTTTAGGGCCACACCTATGGCATATGGAAGTTCCCAGGCTAAGGGGTCGAATCAGAGCCACAGCTGCCAGCCTACAGCACAGCCACAGCAATGCAGGATCTGAGCTGCACCTACGACCTACACCAAAGTTCTCGGCAGTGCTAGATCCTCATGCACTGAGGGAGGCCAGGAGTCAAACCCACTTCCTCATGGATACTAGTCGGGTTTGTAACCTCCTGAGCCACAACAGGAGCTCCCTTTCTCTTTTTTTTTAATAAAATTTTTGCATGAACATTAGTTGTCAAATCAGTCTGTTTACACCTTCCTGCCTCCAGAGTGGTAAACTAAGATGTCAAATAAGCTATTTAAAATGAAACAGTATTTGAGATGTGTGAGTACTTGAGCCGCTTTTGGTTTTCAGTTAATAAAAAAAAATACTGATCATCCTCAGTATTCTTGTTGTATTAGCTATCAGGCATCCTGGCAAACCATATAGATGTGGTCCCTGTTTTCATGAAACTATAGTCCTGTATAGGGTCTCAGACAATAAAAAGTGAAGTAAAGGAAAGCAAGACAAAAACACCATGATTATGTGACAAGTGTTATGACCAGAAAAAATAGTGAAACATTGGAGAATAATGGAGACACATATTTTTGACAAGGTGGCCAGGATAAGCACTCTAAAGAGGTGACCTATAAACTAGCACATGAAAGATTAGAAGGAGCTAGCTATATGAGTAGCTGAAAGTCTTAGTTCAGATTACTATAAAAAAGTACCATAGTGGGCCTGTCAGGAACAGAGACTCTAAAACCTTCCAAGCTGGAGTTCCCGTCGTGGCGCAGTGGTTAACGAATCCGACTAGGAACCATGAGGTTGCGGGTTCGGTCCCTGCCCTTGCTCAGTGGGTTAACGATCTGGCGCTGCCGTGAGCTGTGGTGTAGGTTGCAGACGCGGCTCGGATCCTGCGTTGCTGTGGCTGTGGCGTAGGCCGGTGGCTACAGCTCCGATTCGACCCCTAGCCTGGGAATCTCCATATGCCGCGGGAGCGGCCCAAGAAATAGCAACAACAACAACAGACAAAAAGACAAAAGACAAAAAAGGCAAAAAGCCAAAAAAAATAAAAAATAATAAAACCTTCCAAGCTATCTGTTCATTTGTCTTTTATCCTCAGCAACACAGGGTATCAGCCAGGCCTCCGAATGACAAAATAAAGCACCTATTTTATACCCCACCCCCCAAAAAGTATCATAAACTGGTTAGCTTATAAACAACTAAATTTTACTTCTCTGTTCTCGAGGCAGGAAGTCCTTGATTGGGATGCTAGTAGCATTGTTTGGGTTCTGTATGATGGCCCTAGAAGAGGGCCATGGATACTACCATCTTCTTGTATCCTCACATGGTGAAAAGAGGGTGAGAGGGCTCTCTGGGGTCCTCTTTTTAAGGACATTAATCCCTTTCTTGAGGACCTGCCCTCATGACCAAATTACCTCCCAAAGATCCTACCTCCTAATGCTATCACATTGAGGATTAGGATTTCAAAGTAGGAACTTTGGTGTTTGTGGGGACTCAGTTATTCAGTCCATTGCCCTGGGGAATATGCAGGATAGGGTAGGGGGAGTATGCCAGTTTGAGGGAACAGTCTGTACAAAAATCTTTAGGTATAAAAGAATTTGATATGTTCAAGGAATTGGAAGGAGGGCCTCTAATGTGTGAATTTGAGACTAGAATGGGATGAATGAGGCTGTGGAAATAGGGCCCAGATCACCCAGATCTTGTAAGCTTAGTGAGGAGTTTAGATTTTTATTCTAAGTGTAGTGGAGTCAGTGAAGGAGTGACATGATCCATGATTTGTGGCTGTTGTGAGATAATGGCAGGGCAAGGGGAAAAGAGTAATCCATGTAAGAAACAATGATGGTGTGAGTAGAGGCAATAAAGATCGAGAGAAGTGGATGGATTCAAGATATATTTAGGAGGTAGAAACCACAGGATATATTAAGTTGAACATAGAACCGGGAGGAAACATAGCTGATATCCATGTTTCTAGCTTGTTAGACTTTGTGGTCAGCGAAAGTATTCAACAGTGTATGCTTACTGTGTTAATTTTCATTTACATTCCTGGTTTCATTCCTCGTGAATAAAACTTTCAAATGTACAATTTGGAATAGGTATCTTAGTCTCTTTGGGCTGCTTTAACAAAAATACTGTAGACTGGTGGGCTTGTAAACAACTGTAATTTATTTCTCATAGTTCTGGAGGCTGGGAAGTCCAAGATCAGGGTGCTGGCAAATTGACTGTCTGGTGAGGGCCTGATTCCTGCTTCACAGACAGCCATCTTCCTGTGTGGCAGAAGAAGCAAGGGAGCTCTCTGGGGTCTATTTTATTAGGGCACTAATCCTATTCATGAGGCCTCCACCTCCATGACCTAATCACCTCTCAAAGCCTCACCTCCAAAGACCATCACATTGGGGGTTAGGATTTCAACATATGGATTTTGGGGGACATTCATTCTAAAGCAGGTGCTAATGAGACTTATAACTGGAATGTAGAGGACTACAGATAAAACATCCCTGAAAATACAGGATAAATTCATAATAAAAAATTTATACACAAGGTTAGTGAAACTTTTGTTGCCCAAAGGAAATTGTCTATCCTGGGTATTTGTTAAATATTTGTTGAATTAATGAATGCACTTCCAGACATTTATTTATTTATTTATTTATTTATTTATTTATTTATTTTTGTCTTTATTTATTTTTGTCTTTTGTCTTTTTAGGGCCGCACCCACGGCATATGGAGGTTCCCAGGCTAGGGGTCCGAATCAGAGCTACAGTCGCTGGCTACGCCACAACCACAGCAACTCGGGATCCAAGCTGCATCTGCGACCTACACCACAGCTCACGGCAACACTGTTTCCTTAACCCACTTAGCCAGGCCAGGGATTGAACCTGAGTCCTTATGGATACTAGTTGGTTCGATAACCACTGAACCACTATGGGAACTCCCAATTCTCTTTATTCTTTATGAAGAACTGAGTTTCCGTCTAGTTTCATTTTCCTTCAGCCTAAAGAAATTCTTTTAGCATTTTGTGTGCAGGTCTTCTGGCCCTGAGACTTCGTTTCTTTTTTCCCTAAATCCTTTTTTTCTCTCTATTCTTCAAATTCCATAATTTTATTGATCTATTTTCAAGTACAGTGAGTTTTTTCACTGTCATTTCCATTTTGCTCTTAATCCCATTCAGTGAAGTTTTTTTTTTCCTTCCCTTTTTAGGGCCACATGTGTGGCATATGGAAGTTCCCAGGCGAGGGGTTGAATCAGAGCTACAGCTTCCTGCCTATGCCATAGCCACAGCAATGCCACATTGGAGCTGCATTTGCAGGCTACACCAAGCTCTGAGCAATGCTGGATCCTTAAGCCACTGAGCAAGTCCAGGGGTTGAACCTGCATCTTCGTAGATGCTAGTTAGGTTCTCTGCTGAGCCATAATGGAAACTTTGTTCAGTGAATTTTTGATTTTAGATGGTGTATTTTTTAGTTGTAGGATATTTGTTGGTTATTTTTAAAATTTCTATTGCTCTGTTAAGGTTTCTTTTTGCTTGTTATGATTGTATTTTTCTCTGCATCATTGAACATAGTTGTAAATAATACTTGCTTGAAAATGTTTGTCTACTAAGTCTAACTCCTGAGCAGTCTTGGATTTAGTCTCAGTTGGTTATCTTTTCTTTTTGGTTCACCTTTTCCTGATTGTTTTGTCTGTCAAGAAACTTTGGATTGTATCGTGGACATTGTACAATATGAAGTTATGGAGATTCTGAATTTTGTTATCTTGCTTTAAAAATTGTTGATGCTTTTGTTTAGTAGGCAGTTAACATGATTAGACTCAAACTCTAAGCTCTGTCTCTTGGGTGGTGGTCTTAATTCAGTTATTTTATCCTTGGCTGAGCTTCTTATAGTTTAACTCCTTGCATGTATGGTTCAGAAGTCAGCCAGAAATTTGTGAAGAGTTTGTACCTAGATTTTTTTTTCCTTTTTCAGCTGCACCCTTGGCATATGCGTGTGTGTGTGTGTGTGTGTGTGTGTGTGTGTGTGTGTGTGTGTGTGTCTAGAAGTTCCCAGGCCAGGGATCAAATCTGAGCTGCATCTGCAACCCACCCTGCAGCTGTGGCAATGACAGATCCTTAGCCCACTGTACTGGGCTGGGGATTGAACTGACTTCACCACAGAGACGAATCAGATAGTTAACCCACTGTGCCATAGCGGGAACTTCTATACTTAGATTTTATATCTCTCCTTTTATGAATTTCTAGTACTTTTCAGTGGCTCTGGTGTCCCTGACAGCTGTCCTCTCTCTGGTTCTTTAAGGTAGTAAGGTTGTGAGGTTTATATGGGGGTTTTAGGAGCCTCTCTGGTGACAGGACCTGCCTTAGGAAAAAAGTCTAAGTGAGAAGTTTACCTATACTGCTCTCTTCCTAGTATTGACTCCCCTCTAATTTGCCTTCTTTTGGTCACTCTTCAGTGCCTTTAGGTAGTCTTTTTTTGTGTTTTGTTTTACAATTTATATTTGTTATCTGTGGGAGGGTTGATCGGGTAGGCACTTACTCAGCAATACCAGAAGCAGAATTCTCCCTTGTTCCTTTTTCTGTGGGGGAAATTCCCTTTATAATTATGTTCCCTATTGTAAATACCAGTTTTTAGATATCTCATGTGCTGATTAGTTAAGAAATTGTTGTTTTGAATACTGTATTTGTAAATTGCCTTAGTCAGACAAGTCCTGATCTCAAGAGATAACATTCTAGTGGGAAAGACAATCAGGTAAAGAGACAGTAGTAATATAAGTGAAAGGAGACATGATAGAGGGATAAAGAGAATACTATGAAGAGCATAGGGAAAAGGAACCTTTACATGGCTGGTAGGGAAAGGAGGAGATACAGGAGGACTTCCTGGAGGAAGTGATTTCTATGTTGTACCTATGAGAAATAGGCTATACCGAACAAGAGAATTAAGGGGCTCTCTAAGGAAGAGGAGAGAGAACATAAATATATGGGAGATGAATGACTCTTTAGAAGAATTGTAGGTACGTTTGGTGTAGCCAGAGTCATAGAGTGTGTATGAAGAATGTGTGAAAAAAGGAGGACAGAGAGATTGGGCCAGAGAAGATCATTAAGGGCCTTGTATGTCATGCCAAGGACTTTGGACTATTATTATTATTTTTTTTGGTCCTTTTTTTTTAGGGCCGCATCTGGCATATGAAAGTTCCCAGGCTAGGGCTGGCCTATGCCACAGCCACAGCAACGCCAGATCCGAGGTACGTCTGGGACCAGCACCATAGCTCATGGCAATGCAGTATACTTAACCCACTGAGTGGGGCCAGGGATCAAACCTGCATCCTCATGGATACTGGTTGGGTTTTGTTACCACTGAGCCACAATGGGAATTCCTGGACTTTAAATTATAGATAGTGGTAAGATACTGACATTTTAAGTGTGGGTGTGACATGACAAGTTCGTATTGTTAGAATGATTGTTTTATCTTTTTTTTTCCTAGAGCTGCACCCTCAGCATATGGAGGTTCCCAGGCTAGGGGTCTAATCAGAGCTGTAGCCACTGGCCTATGCCACAGCCACAGCAATGCCAGATCCAAGCTGTGACTGCGACCTACACCACAGCTCACAGCAACGCTGGATCCTTAACCCACTGATCAGGGCCAGGGATCGAACCTGCAACCTCATGGATCCTAGCTGGATTTGTTAACCACTGAGCCATGAAGTGAACTCCCTAGAATGATTGTTTTGTGTCAGTGAATGAAAGAGGAGAGAAGGGAGAGCGAATGATAGTAAGTAATTAAGGCAAGAAATTTTGAAAGCCTAAGTGAGTGGTGATAGAGAGGAGGGAATGAATTAACGTGCTAATTTAGGAGTAGAAGAGTGGGTCTTGATCACAGATTTGTTGTATGTATTGTGTTAATGAACACAGATTAGAAGTTATTAATGATTAGAAGTTATTCTTCTGGGAGTTTCCTTCATGGCTCAGTGGCTAAGGATCCCGACTAGGATCGATGAGGATGCAGGTTTGATCCCTGGCCTCCTTCAGTGGGTTAAAGATCTGGTGTTGCTGTGAGCTGTGGTGTAGGCCAGCAGTGTGGCTCCAATTTGACCTTTGACCTCTAGCCTAGGAACTTCCATATGCCATGGGTGTGGCGCTAAAAAAACAAAGAAGTTATTCTTCCTCTTAGAAGTTATTGTAAAACCGAGCAATATATCTCTAGAACTCAAGAGTTTTTTCCCCTCATAAATATCGGGAAGCAGTGGCACAATATTTGTCTCTGGTAGAGGCAGCCTGTCTCTGACTTGTAGCAGTGGGCATTTTCATGGTAATGATACTTTTGGAGTAATTAGTAGCAGAAACTATCCAAAGTTGTCAGTGGTCATTTCATTTGCTTTTTATTTCCCTGAGTATATAATCACAGATTTTACTATTCCCCCTCCCCCCATATTGTATGCACCAGTAACTGTTTTATTTTTAGTTTTTTTTTTCCCCCAAATGAAACACTTAAACTGAGGAATATAAAGTCTCCTTTACTGTGCCCACCCTCATTCCTGCTTCCTTACTCTTTTCAGCTTGTTTGTGGACACATAGAAGAATGAATATATTGAACAACTTTAGACAGCACCTATTGATTTTCAAATATGAAAGATGGAGAATTTAATGAAACTAATAACTAACTTCTCCCTCTACCTCTTAGTATTTGTTTGCTATGTTAATAATGTTAGTCTGGAGGATACTTTATTACTTTAAATGCTATTATTAAACTTATGTTTCTTGAATTATCAAATGTATAGTGTCTGCTGATGACTTACTATGAAAGTTAAAGAAATTAGTATGCTTTCTACGTATCTTTAGTTTCCATATTGTTTGTTGTGACTTTTTAGAATAATTATTTAGACATTAATTTATTTACAAATTTAAATATTTGCTTTTTCCTAAGATGAATTGTCTCTTTCTTATCCTTTAGCTTTTTGCTTTTTAATTGTTTTATAAGTTTTTATTCTGAGCTCATTATTCTTTTACATTCCTTAAGTTGTTTAAGTCTATTTGGACATTAGGTAATAAGAATTAGAGCAGTCTGAAATGGGAAAAGTACCATGTTCCATTAGAGGATGGAGGAAAGGAGGATGGGAGAAACATGCTTATAGTCTTTCAACAGCTGAAAAACTGTCACATTAAAGGAGGAGTAGACATATTCTTTGTAATTTTGGTGACATCAGTTCATGAGAATACTTGGAAAAGATTTTGACTCTGTAAAGAAAAACAAGGTTTTAAGATAATTTAGATATTTCTAATAGGGTGATGTAATCTTTCAGCCTCCCCCATTAACATCATTTTTCTCTTTCCTAGTTAGAATTTCTTAACTTTTCAGTTCATTTTTAGTCTAACCTACCCTCAGCTTTCTTATTCTGATTGTCTCAATCTAGTCATTCTAGCATTGAATGAGCCTCACAATTCATTTTTTTCCTCTTATGTTTTATAACTTCTAAGTTCTACTGGAGATTATATAACTATTTGATTTACCCCTCCACCTCCCTTAAATATTTAAAATAAGATATCATGGAAGTGTAGAAAAGGAGCACTTAATCTTGAGACACAAGGTGTCAGGAAATATTTCTAAAAGGAGATAACACTTAATCTTGTAAAATGTGTAAGAGATAAACTGGTGATGGGAGAGTTTCTGGTAGAAGAGACAATATTTTCAAAAGCAGATGAGTTTGAATGGTTCCGACTTGTTTGGGCTGCTATAAATGGGTTGTTGAAACTAGAGTCTCCATAGAGATATGGATGAGAGTTAGGTAAGGTTCAGATAGTTAGGAATTTGACCATTATTCTGAATGTGGTGATAAGTCAGTTAACTGGAATAACAACACTATACAAATGCTGGCAGCATAGAAAAAAAATGATTTGGAGTGGACAACTTGGATCACAGTAGTCCATGCAGAAAATGATGAGGACCTTAAACAAAACCATTGTAGTGGATGTGGGAGTACATGGTTGTTACCAACACAGGGGATTGTGCCTACCAGATAGCATGTAGCTTAGTCTGGAATCTAGTTTTCAGTAGTACAGACTCAGGAGACTGCATTATTGATAGGTTAAAACTCAGTATTTCTCTTGGAGAATACCACTTTTAAAAATGGCAATCCAATGTAACTTTCAGAATGAGAGCAGTTAGTGGTCTTCCTGAGCAGTGTATTCTTTCCTACAGGCCACTTTTGTTTCTAGACATGATTTAGATCCCACCCTTCATATACACTCTGGTATGGAACTGAAAGACATAGAGGTAGGGAGTGGGCTTGAATTTTGCTGGCACAGAATGTATGAGAGAGAGAATGGTTCTGAGCAGTTTGTGGGAACAGTTTCCTAATTTAGTGGGTTGATTTCTATTTCCTCAGCTTCCCTGTTTGCTGGCTTCTGGCAGTAATGCATTTCTATTTCTTCAGCTTCCCTGTTTGCTGGCTTCTGGCAGTAATGGTGACAGCTTTCCTGATTGTGGCTGAGGCAGAATGTTCTGTGGGTTAGGAGTTTCTGGAAACTCAGTCCTCTGGTCGGCCTTCTTTATTTTTTCCAGTGATTTTGTGAGCATCTGATTCTTTTATTAAACCGCTTTTTGCTTAAACTACCTAGAATGGATTTCTGATCCTAGACAAATACAGCAATTGGTACCAGATGCGTTACAGGCAACAGATCCTCAAGGAATATGGAAAGGTCCTTGGTAATCAGTCCATGGCACCTAGTGGTGAAAGTTACTTATTTTTACCTGCAGTCACCTGGAATGAAGGCTGTGTTGAAAGCAAAGCTTTGGTGGATTGAATAGTGAGGTGTTTTAGGAGACAAAAGAATAAAAAGGTTATAGGAAGATGGGCTATTTTTAACTCCACTTCAGAGTTTAAAGCAGTGGTTCTCAGCCCTGGGGTTTTGCCCTCCAAGGGCTATTTGGCAATGTTTGGAGACATTTTTGGCTGTCATAACTAGAAGATGAGGGTGCCGCTGGCATTTAGTGGGTAGAAACCAGGGATGTTGTTGTACAGGCCTGTCTCCTCCCTACCATGACAAGGAGTTATCTGGTGCAAAATGACAATAGTGTTGAGTTTGAGAAACTGTTTTAAAGAACATGGCAGGGTCAGAGTTTTAAAATCTTGGCTAAAGTTATGGTTAGAGAACTAAGCAGTTTTGTGATAGGCTTAAAAGAATCTTTTACATCTTATAACCCAGAGCTGTCTGAACCAAAATTGGATCAGAGTCTGATCCAGTAAGTTGTTGAACTACAATGTAGGTTCAATCCACAGCTTAATCAGATCTCTTAGGTGTAAGTTGGGACATTGCTTGGGAAAGAATGAGATTCCAGGAATTGAATGGTGACACTGGGAATGTTTGGATGGCTCCAGATATCCTTAACCTGTAATTTTTATTGAACCTCCCTTGCCAAGGGTGAGAGTGGTCCTGCCTTGCTTAAAGTTGCTACAATGACCTCATCTTGTAGAGCCATCTCGTTCTCACTGCCATGACCTATAGCTAGAGTCAGGTCCTAGCAAGGTCAAAGGGCCAATTTCAAAACCAGTGACACGTTTTATGCATCAAAAGAATTGCAAGAATTTTATTAATTTATATTAGCACAAATCTAGGAAATAGATACAAAACTGAGGCTTCTAGATGAAGAAAGAAGGCATCTGGTTTTAGTTTTGTCTGAATTTATTAATGTAGGTTCTCCCACAAGGGATTTCAGATTTGGTGATTGCTCAAGCAGCAAGAACTGGTTTTAATTGTCTGCTTGTTTTGTTGACTGAAACTTCAAGTCAGTGATGACCTACATTGAATGAAGTTGAGGTGCCAGAGTTGAGAAGTTAGGAATGTTGGGGGTGTGTGTGAATTTATTATGTGCAGCTGATTTTCTTACTCTCCAGTTATGTCCCCTGAAGATGGATGCCCTCTACTACCTTTAAGAAAATATCATGGTGAGGGGAATGCTGGGATCCGTAAAAAGTGCTGTGGTGGCTGTTTTCTGGCCTTGGTATGAGTATGAGAGATGCTGCTATAAAATGGGCTTCCTGAAGTCAGTGGGATCCTGGAAAAGCAGAGGAAAGTAATAAGTTAACCATCAGAGGAAAGTGGACAATGGTTATCACAGTAGGCAGATTAATCAGGGGGTTCCTAAGATTGACATGGAGGGTGAGGCAGCTCACTAAGGTCTTCCTCCATCTGGATACCTGAATGAAAAAGAAACAAATCAATAAGCCAACCAAAATATGTTTGGTCTGATTAACATAGAATTGATTTTAGGTCACCATGCTGGAATCACCTAGTCCTCATACCTCTATCACTTTACAAATACAGAACTCCTGGATGACAAAGAGGCAGGGTACCTTCCTTTGAGGCAGGACTTTGTGGTAATATTACAGGTAGGTGTGGTTAATTTTTTTCATAGCCTTCCCTAAAGAAAGGGACTTAGGGCCATACATGAGTGTAACTAGGTATCAGGGAAGGGAAAATACTCAAAACTTTCAGGGATTATTGGAACTTGAGCTAATGCTAATTCCTAGTGACTCAGGAGACTGTGTCTCACCAGGCAGAATGGGGTCTTATGGAAATCAGGTATGGAATGGAGCTTTGGCTGAAAACTATTTCAGAGGAGTTCCCGTCATGGCGTAGTGGTTAACGAATCCGACTAGGAACCATGAGGTTGCGGGTTCGGTCCCTGCCCTTGCTCAGTGGGTTAATGATCCAGCGTTGCCGTGAGCTGTGGTGTAGGTTGCAGATGCGGCTCGGATCCTGCGTTGCTGTGGCTCTGGCGTAGGCCGGTGGCTACAGCTCCGATTGGACCCCTGGCCTGGGAACCTCCATATGCCGCGGGAGCGGCCCAAGAAATGGCAAAAAGACAAAAAACAACAACAACAACAACAACAAAAAAAACTATCTCAGAGTGGGCCTAGTGAGTCAGTGAATTTATCCTGTGGTTATATCTTGTTTCCCTAAGAAACAATACTTGGAATAAATATGTTTGACGGTTGGGAGAATTCCCAAGTGGCTTCCATATCCGTGAATTAAGTTATTATGGTAGGAAGAGCCAGGTGTCGCTCTCTGGAGCTCTCTCTTTCTACCAAGATAATAAACCAAGAGCAGTCTCATGTCCTGAATTACAGAGATTAATATTGCATTAAAGACTCGAAAGGTTCAGGAGTAGAAAGGTTCGGAGTGCACTGAACTTGTTTTGTCTGTGTAGAAGATAGATCTTGGAGAATGATGATGTATTGTCATAACCTTCTTTGCCTACTCTGGTTGTATCTGGTGCTCCACATGTGATCTCTTCACTAGAAATAGACACTGGCACCTGGACACACACACACACACACACACACACACACACACACACACACATCATCAGAAATGGCCAGCAATGTAGTAGGTTAGTTAGTTTTTAAACTCTGTGCCATAATTTAGTCTATAGGGATTTTTGTTCATCTCAGCATCTCAAAGTACATCTCACATCTACACCTTAGTGAAGTTTCTGAGGTGACAGTATTTAAGGATATGTTGAAATGTCCCTTCTGAAATAGAAGATAAGCTACTGCATCTTATTTCCCTTGCTACCAAAAGGAATTACAATAACTGGTGGATCTTTTTGGGTTTGGGGTCAGGATATACTTCATTTAAGTATACTGTTTCATCCCCCTTACTGAGTAATCCATAAAGCTGCACCTAGATTGCTTTATAGAGCTTGAACCAGGCTGAGGTAGGAGAATCATGGTGAGGGCCCCTTGATTTTAGAGCTAAGCTATATCCTTTTTGGCAAGCAAATATTTTACTTTTTTTTTTTTTTCTTTTTGGGACCGTACCCACAGCATATGGAGGTTCCCAGGCTAGAGGTCTAATCAGAGCTACAGCTGCCGGCCTATGCCATAGCCACAGCAGTGCAGGAGTCTGAGCCGCATCTTCGACCTATACCACAGCTCATGGCAACACCAGATCTTAACCCACTGAGCGAGGCCAGGGATTGAACCCAAAACCTCCTAGTCAGATTGGTTTCTGCTGCACCACAGTGGGAACTCTGCAAATATTTTACTTTTGAAAGATGCTTTAGATCTATTATATCTAATAGAGAACAAATGCCCAAATACTGGATACCAGTGATATGAACTTCCTACACAGATAATGCCTAGTAAGCAGCAGTTCCATCATCAAATAGCCATTGGGCACAAAGCAGGTACTGAAAGCACATGTATGTTGCACAGGCAGAAAGCTCTTTCTCTATGGCTCTCTCTCTCACAACTTCACACCCATGGCTTCCTTCCTGGACCGTTCCTTATGTTCCTAGTTAACGTGGGGCTTTGTACAGTGTGTTGACATTTGTCAGACTGATGGTCAGACTCTGATAGAAATTGCCAGTTACCGTCTTATATCTAGTTTCCCCTCCTTTAGAAACAAAACTCGTGTGTGTGTGTGTGTGTATGTGTGTGTGTGTGTTTTGGCAGAACAATTGTCACTTAACTAAGACTCCACCTTTTGATTAGGCATGGTTGTGTGACTAGGCTTTGGCTAGTGATGTTTATGTGAAATTGTTCTTCCAGAGATTCTCCCTAATAATCTATGCCCTTCTCAATTTTTACTTGAAACATGGACATGTTGTTTGGAGCTCTACGCTAAACCATGAGAATGAGGGCCAAACCCTGTAGATAGTGGGTCAGTGAAACTGTAGAAACTGGATCCCCAAGACCATAGATCTGTCATTTGTCCTGGACTCCCACTTCTAGACTTCTTTTATATGAAATGAAACAAACTTCTCCCTTGTAAGCTGCTAATATTGTAGGTTTCCTGTCATATGCTTCTGAACTTGTGATGGAGACACTGAATACCCAGATAGATAAGGTACCACTCTCTAAGACAGCGAATGGAGGAGGAGAAGATACGGGTTTTGTAGAAATAATGGAATATCCCATTTTGGTCATGAATAATTTACCATTTGTGGAAGTGCCCAGTAGGGGTGTAGATGGCATTGGGAGCTTGTGAAATACTGTTTTATGGGGAGAAGAAGGCAATTTTGTTTTTAAAGAGTGAAACCTCAGGGAAAACAACTGGCCTTATAACTTGTTTACTTTTTGTAGGATAGGAAGTTTGATTTTGAGAAGAACTGAGAAGAAAACATAAGGCTTGGATTATCTGTGCTGGTGGTTCTGCTCCAAGGTGAACTTTGAGTTAGAGATATGGAGTTAGAGATGTGAAAGAAAGAGAAAAGGAAAACGTTGTAGGTAGAGGGCATATTTAAATTATATTTGGGAAGAAGAAATTGAGCATCTGTATTCCTTTAAAGCGCAAGGCACAGGTTTGGCAAAGGCCGGTTAGCTCGGTTGGTTAGAGTGTGGTACTAATAAAACACAAGGCACAGGTTGATATTCTTTCAAACTCAGAGATTTCCTGCCTTTTCCTTTATTGAGTTAGAGTTAGGAAACCCATAGATAGAGACGTGTTGAATGAGTTTTAATGAGAAGTTCAGGTGTATCATGCCTGGTTGCATTGTGCAACAAACAGGAATCTTTCTTGTTTGAGGAAGATGAACATGATGACCTTTGCTGTTGTTCAATCAATAACTTCTCTCCCTAGTTCAAAGGTGTTATATTTTAAAATTCCTATGCTAAAACTAAGTACCTATCACGTAATAATCTTATCTTCAGTTGGAGGGAAACGTAAAAAACATAGTGCAAGTGATACAGCAAGTCATAGTAGAGAATTGTGTTTTAAATGTGTAATTTTCGTTTTATTCTAAGAGGATTGATGCATTCTGGATGCTACCAATATATTGGTGTTTTTGAATGTTTTCTAGAAAGTTGCCTAAAATTTTTATGTGGTAATTTTTTTTCTGCTGTATTATCAACGGGGGCTAAATATTCTGTGGTATCATGGTAATACATTTCTATAATACTTTAAAAGGCATAGATATACTATTATGTAATTTCTTGCTGCTTCTTTTTTATTCCTCCTTTTCTCCTTTCCCTTCACCCGTGTTCTTTCTGTGCTTCTATTTCTACCCCTGTTTTGTTTGTAAGGTTGCTGATTTCTCAGTATTACATAATAGGCATGTTTTTGTGATACTCATTTTCGTCTAAGATAACTTTAACCAGTCTAGAAAGAGATCTTTTATTCTACATTATACAAAATAACGACATTTAGTCAGTAACGTGGAGTTCTTTGCCAGCAGACGAGTTATTGAGGCTTAGTTTAAATTCATACAGTTTAAATGAGTATGGTTTTCCTAGCAAGGTAATCTATCTGGAGATATTTGTCTACTCTTTAGGTTGACAACCATAGTTTTGTTCCCTCTAGTGGTAGATGTATGTATTTCACATTTTCTGATGTTCATCATGCATAGAATTTTAGAGCCAGAAGAGACCTAAGATCACTTTATAGGTAAGAGACTGAGATTCAGAGAAGTTAGAGGATTTGCTTAAGGTTACTAGTTAGAGATAGAGCTAAGACAAGCCTGAGATCTCTTGATTATCAGTATAGTGTTCTTTAAAACAAGGCTTAGTGGTGTATGCATATGTCTGTGAGGACTTGCTTAGATTAGTTTGAAGATATTCACTGTGTGCTGATATTTATATCTTGGATTATTTCTGTTTATTCATAGTTACTGTTGATGCGTTTAGTAGTCTATTGAGAAATAGAAGGACTCTTGAAAGAGTGACCAAGATAGGGAAATGGGAATCATATTTACCTTTGAGAAGACATAGTAGTTGTCTTTAAGTAGTTGAAGGGTTTACTTTTTGAAGAAGGTTGAGCTTATTTTTAGCTTGTTACATTGAGTATAGCAGATGTTAATTATTGACTCTATGGGCTTTCCCTGAGATGGTCTAGTTTCTTTCAATAGAATAGGAGGAACTGGAGCAAGTCAGGGCCCTAGAACTAGACTTACCTATAGTGTCACACCCAGATTAAGTTCTGTGTTGAAAGAGGAGATAATTCTGGTGGTTCCTATCCATCTGCCCTGCCACAGTACAGCAAAGGGTTACAAGTCAGGCAAGCAGTAAACTTAAAGATAGAGAAGTTTTAAGTGAACCAAAGTTGTTGGACTAAGGATAGAGGATGGAGAATATTGCCCTAGAAAGAGATTAGAGCCAGTTGACACCAGGACACCAGCCATTGGTTGAATACTGGAACAATGTGAGAACATTACCTGGTATGTAAGTTTATTTCTTTATGTGTAAAATGGAGATTAATAGTTTTATTTTATAGCTTGTTAGGATTAATTCCCTTATATATAGCATCTGCACAGTAAATATCATTTGATCTGATTTGAGAGTGATGACCTGAGCAAAAACAAAACTTTTGTCCTAGGGAGACTTGGATTCTGAAAAAATATTTCAATGTATGAAAGAGCTATCTAATAATCTGGGAAGTAATAATTTCATCTTTACTTAGAGGTGTTAAGGATGAGGATGAAAAACTGGGGATATTGTAGAAGGTATTTAAACATTGAATTGTGCTTTTTATTTAATCATCAAATATGATTTATTAAACTCATGAAGAGAATTATAATTTATTGTCTGTACTCTTATTTTTGTTCTGTCCATTGTTTTTCCTTTGCGATGCTCCAATATTGCTTCCTTTATCATTTCCTTTCTGTTTGAACAATTTCCTTTAGCCCATCTCTAAGGATAGGTCTTCTAGTGACAGTTTCTTTTAGCTTTTCTTCATCCGAGAATGTCTGAATTTCCCCTTCATTCCTGAAAGGTAGTTTTGCTGGAAATAGAATTCCTAGTTGAGAATTCTTCTCTCAGCACTTGAAAAATGTACTACAACTTCTTTTTGACCTTCATGGTTTCTGATGAGAAATTTGCTGTCATTTGAATTGATGTTATACTATAGGTAATACATTGTTTCTCTCTTGCTTCTTTCAAGATTTTTTAAAAGTTTTCAGAACTTTTGGTGTAAACTTCTTTGAATTTATCCCATTTGAGGATTTGAATTTTTTTTGTGCTTTGCTAAATTTGTGAATCTTTCAGCTGTTATTATCTTTCAGTCCCACTCCTTTTAATATTCCAGTGATAGGAATATTAGATATTTCGTTATGGTCTCATGGAGCCCCAAGGCTCTGTTCTTTATATTTTATCTTCCCTCATTTGTTTAGATGGTGTAAATTATATTGATCTGTCCCAAAGTTCACTACTTCTATCCTACTCTGACTCTCCATTGAACCCTTCTACTGAGTTTTAATTTTTGTTATTTTTTAGTTTTATATTTTAGTTTTATAATTTCCATTTAGTTTATAGCTTCTATTTCTTTGGTGATATTTTCTATTTTTTTCATTTGTTTCAAGAGAATTTGAGGCTTGGTAGTTAACAAACCTGGCTAGGATCCATGAGGATGTGGGTTCGATCCCTGGCCCCTCTCAGTGGGTTAAGGATCTGGCATTGCTGTGAGCTGTGGTGCAGGTCACAGATGCGGCTCAGACCTCACATTGCTGTTGCTGTGGCTGTGGCTGTGGCTGTGGCTGTGGCTGTGGCTGTGGTGTAGGCCAGCAGCTGTAGCTCTGATTCAGCCCCTATCCTGGGAACTTGAATATGCTGCAGGTGCGGCCCTCAAAAAAAAAAAAAAAAGCAGGAGAATTGGGATTGAATATTAATGAATTTTTATGACAGCTGCTTTATAATCCTTGTTATATGTTCCAACAACTGATTCAGTTTTTGTTGGCATCTTTTCTTTTTCAGGTTTTGTTTTTCCTGGTTCTTGGTATAATGGATGTTTTAAAAATCACATTCTGGGTGTTTTGGCTGCTGAGTTAGTTATTCTGTTTTGATTTAGCACATGGACTGTGATCTAATTTTGTGAACTGTTCCAGTGGCAGTCTAATTTTCAGGGCTTCACAATGTTATTTTGGTTTTCTTGGTTTATCTGGTTCTCCCACTGGTCCATGGTAGTCCTGTTTGAGGTGGCAGAAGAGGTTCCCTAGACTGGGCTATCTGATGTCTCTTAATGGGGACGGGCAGTCTCAAGCCCACTGGGCTTAAAATGTTGAGTTGTCTTTTTTTTTCCTTTAAGTATTTAAAGGTATGGCTCCATTATCTTCTTCTCACTTGCATTGTTTAGAATGAGAAGTCTGCTGTCATTCTTACCTTTGTTATTTTTCATAATGTATATCTTTTTTCTAGTTGTTGTAATGATCTTCTCTGTATATCATTTTAAAGTAATTTGAATATGGTGTGCCTTGTAGTTTTATACACACACACACACGTGTGTGTGTATATATACATATGTGCGTGTGTGTAAAAGTTCATCAAATTGGCCATTATTACTTCAGCTATAGTTTGATTTCTTCTCCACCCTACTCCTGTAACATGTGTATTAGGATGATAGAAGTTGTCTGACAGTTCTGTTCTGATACTCTGTTCATTTTCTTTCAGACTATTTCTCTCTCTGTTTCATTTTGGAGAGCTTCTGTGGTTATAACATCAAGTTCATTGATCTTTTTTCCTGTAGTATCTAATTCATTAATTCTATCCCATGTATTTTTCATGTTATATATTCTGGAAAATATGCAACAAAGTTATAACAACTTTGATTGTCCTTATCTACTAATTTCATCATCTTTGCCAATTTAGTCTGTTTCTGTTGATTGATTTTTTCCCCCCTTGTTATGGCTCATACTTTTCTGCCTTTTTTCATGCTTGATGGTTTTTTTTTTTTTTTTGGCTGTGCCCAGAAAGTTTCTGGGCCAGGGATTGAACTAATGCCGCAGCAGTGACAGTGCTGGATCCTAACCCACTAGGCCACCATGGAACTCCTTGCCTGATTTTTGTTGTTGTTGTTGTTATTTAATTTTTAAAATTATACTTGATTTATAATGTTTTGTCAATTTCTGCTATACAGCAAAGTGACCTAGTCATACATATATATGCATTCTTTTTCTCATATCTTCCATCATGTTCTATCCTAAGAGATTGGATATAGTTCCCTGTGCTATATAGTAGGACCTCATTGCGTGTCCATTTTAAATGTAATAGTTTCCATCTACCAACCCCATACTCCCAGTCCATCCTACTCCTCTCCTCCCCCTTGGCAACCACAAGTCAGTTCTACATGTCTTTGAGTTTGTTTCTGTTCTGTAGATAGGTTCATTTGTGCCACATTTTAGATTCCACATATAAGTGATATCACATGGTGTTTATCCTTCTCTTTCTGACTTCACTTAGTATGAGATTATCTAGTCACATCCATGTTGCTGCAAATGGCATTATTTTGTTCTTTTTCATGGCTGAGTAATATTCCATTGTGTATATACCATTTCTTCTTTTTTTCCTTTTTTTTTGGGGGGGGGTCTTTCTGGCTTTTTAGGGCCATGGTATATGGAGGTTCCCAGGCTAGGGGTCGAATCAGAACTGCAGCTGCCAACCTATGCCACAGCCACAGTCATGCAGGATCCAAACCGAATCTGTGACCTACACCACAGCTCACGGCAATGCTGGATTCTTAACACACTGAGCAAGGCTGGGGAGTGAGCCTGCATCATCATGGATACTAGTTGAGTTCACTACCATTGAGCCATGATGGGAATGCCTTAAAAGATACTTTTTAAAAATATTCCCTTTCTAATATTTCATTGTTAGTATACAAAAATGCAACCAATTTCTGAATGTTAATCTTGTATCTTGCTGCAACTTTATTGAATTCTTTTATTAGTCTGAGTAGTTTTTGTGTTAAGTCCTTAGTGTTTTCTATATATGGTTTCATGTCATCTGTATATGGTGTCAGTTTTACTTCTTTTCTTCCAATTTGAATAGATTTGATTTCTTTCTTTTGATTTTTTAAATATTTTTGGCCATGCCCAAGAAGTTCTTGTGCCATGGATCGAATCTTCACCACAGTGGTGACCCAAGCCACAGCAGTGACAATGCTGGATCCTTAACCCACTAGGCCGCCAGGGAACTCCTTGCTTGATGGTGTTTGACTTAGATGTTAGACATCATACGTATTACTCTGTTGAGGGCTGGATATTTTTATGTTTCTGTAAATATCTTGAACTTTGTCCTGGGATGTAATTAAATCACCTGGAAATAGCTTGTTGTTTTTGAGGCTTGTTTTTCAGTTTTGGTAGGTGGGCGTATGGAGCATTTAGTCTAGACTGATTTTTCTATGCTACTGAGGCAGTATTCTTCTAAATTCTCTACTTGAAGCCCTGGAAATTATAGCAGGGGTTTTGTTTGTTTGTTTTTCACTGTTGGCTGTTGGAAACACAAACAATTCTTGGCTTTATGTGAGCTCTGAAAATCATTCTCTGTTCTTTTCTCGTGGTTTATTCCCTGGCTGCACATGGTTTTCTCACATTTAAGTACTAATCAGTACTCAATTGAAGACTCAGGTAGAACCCTCTGCAGATCTCTGGACCTCTCTTTTCTTATGAATCTCTCTTTTCTTTTTGTTTTGTTTTGTTTTGCTTTTTAGGGCCGCACCCACAGCATGTGGAGGTTTCCAGGCTAGGGGTCTAATCAGAGCTGTAGCTGCCAGCCGACGCCACAGCCACAGCAATGCGGGATCCGAGCTGCATCTGTGACCTACATCACAGCTCACGGCAATGCTGGATCATTAACCCACTGAGCGAGGCCAGGGATTGAACCTGCAACCTCATGGTTACTAGTCAGATTCGTTTCCGCTGGGAACTCCTGAATATCTCTTCTCTTTAATACACTGTCCTTTGAACTCTAACCTCCTTAGCTTTCCTGGACCCTCAATTCTATTGCTTCAACTCAGGAAGCCTGTTTGACTTCACTTGGATTCCCTGTTCCTGTCTGTAGTCTGGAAACTCTCACTAGGAAGTAAATTGTGGCAATTGTTGGGCTCACTTAAATTGTTCACTTTGTGTTAGGGTTTACTGTCATCCACTGCTTGAGGTTAATGTCTGAAAATCTTTGTTTCATGTATTTTGTTTGCTTTTTTGTTGCAGGTTAGAGGGTAGATTTAGTTCTTATTACTTTCGTCTCAGGTGAGGTGGGAGTCCCTCAAGTAATGGTTTTGGGATATCTTATTCTGTAGCCAGTGGGAGAATCATTTAACGGTTTTAATCATGGGAGTTAGCATGATGAACTGTGACTTTGAAGGGCTTGTTTCCATACTACCAGTCACTTAAACATGAAGGAGTGAAGGGGAGCAGAGAGATGATGAGGCTGTTGCTATCATCTAGGTGAAAGATGATGAGAGTTTGATCTCTTGGAGTGATTGTGAATGATGCTGGGGAGTAGGGGCACATTTGGTAGATATTTGGAGATGTAGACTTGATAAGGCTTTTTTCTTTATTAAAACATTGATAGACAACTATATAGTTTTTACAACATTTCAGACTGCAAACAGCTTTTCATTCATTGCTATGAAAGGAGGCATTTTTATTTAGTAAGAAGATGCTATCTGAAGCCCTTTATCAAATTGCTAAATCATGTATTTAGTTTTAATTTCAATTTGTACTCTTTTCTCTTTTTCTAAATCTTGACATTTAATTTCTGAATCACTGGATTTATATGTTACTAATAAACTATGAGTTTAATAGAAAGTAAGTGTACATAGCTTTTGTTGACTTCTTCTTATTGTATACCTTGTCATCTGTGTATTCTGTTCAATTTTGAAATGCATTCTTCTTCACTTCTGTAAAAGCCCATAGGCTTTTTGCTAAATTTAACTCCAGAAAAAATAGTTTGTGTTTTCTAAATAAGCCTTTTGAATAATAGGAGATTATATTGGAAAATCAGAAAATCATATTACATTCCTACTTAAATTTTTGAATAACCACAAAAAGGTTGTTACACTTGAAAAAAACAGATTTCTTTGATTAAATGCTAAATGGATCAAATATGAAAGCCTTTTGTGGAATGATTTCCTGCGTGCTTTCTTTTCAGTACATGAGCAGTTTTTATTTTCCTCATCCTTTGAAAGTCGGTCTTTACTGGCACAATTAAATCACTTTGTTTTAGTGAGTTTTGATTTTTTGATTATTTTGGCATTATAGCATAAGTTGCTATATGCTTTCTGTTGCATAAGAGAATATTTAAAAATTATCATTTGCTAAAATGCATACTTTATTAATCAAGGATAGGCTGCAGGTTGAATATGACCATCATCTTAATTTTACATATGAACAGGTAAATTAAATTTCTGTTGAAGAGCTTCTATTCTGTTAAGAGGTGTAGATCAACTATATGTCCCTAAAAGGTCAGAAGTTCTGATTTTCTAGTGTTGTGCTTTTGTTTCACTTGTGTCCTCTGAGGGTGGTATTCTTAATGAAGAAGAGAAGAACAGGTACCAGGCACAGTGCTGAAGTTGCAAACAGATTGGGGATAGAATGGAATAGAGGGACTGGTGCCAATGTCAGAAATGTGCATGTAACATGTTTTGACCGAGACCTTTTCATTGTGGAAATTTTAATTCCAGTTGGGAAAATAAAACATTTTAATCAGACTTATGCCAATTTTGATGAAATTTTTTTGGAAAATATTTTCTGGAGGATCTCCTTGGGTGAATTTTAGTATAACACAAATAATTTCCCTTTTTCATTTTTGTTTTTATTTTACTGAAATAATTTTTAAGATTTTTGTCAACACCCATTAAACTGTTAAAATGGTCACATTTTATGATATGCATGCCCCACTTAAAAAAATTGAGTAATAGGAGTTTCCATTGTGGCTTAGCTGGTTAAGGACCTGACGAAGTCTCCATGAGGCTGTGGGTTTGATCCCTGGCCTCACTCAAGTGGGTTAAGGATCCTGCGTTGCCACAAGCTGCAGTGTAGGTCACAGATGTGGCTTTCATCCAGCATTGCTGTAGTTATGGTGTAGGCCAGCAGCTGCAGCTCTGATTCAACCCCTAGCACGGGAACTTCCATATGCCGCAGGTGTATCCTTAAAAAAAGGGGAAAAAAAAAACAAAAAACCAAAAACCTGAGTGATATAAATACAGTGAATGACAGACATAAGGTCTAAAACATGGGTGTACTAGGCTGATAACATATTTAACAGGTAATACTTGAGTCTGAAACACTCTGTACGGGTACAGGATAGCATCAAAACATGTTTTAAAAAGATTGACATGTTTCATTCAAAAGTCTTGTCAGAGATCTAGCTGTGGCACAACCAGGATCGGTGGTGTCTCTGCAATGCCAGGATGCAGGTTTGATTCACTGCCTGGTACAGTGGGTTAAAGGATCTGTCATTGCTGCAGCTGTGGCATAGGTTGAAGCAGTGGCTCAGATCTGATCCCTGCCCCCTGAAACTTCAGGGCCTTGGGGCAGCCAAAAAAAAAGGTCTTGTGGTTACCAAAAAGACTTAATATATAATACTTCAAGCTTTGTTAGTAGCACAGTTATTTAGAGCAACAGTTCTCTACATTGTATCACTTAGACTAGCTCAGTAATTTTAAGTACTGTATTCAGCTCTGAATACTGCCCAGGCAATCCAGCACACACTTATTTTGTTAAAATCATGATGGTCATCATCATCAACTTATATAGGGTGTGCTGTGTGTCTGCCAAGTGTTTGTTGAGACACTTTAGGTGTGTAATAACTCTTAATAAGGGCTCTTAAGAGGTAGATAACAATATTCCTATTTTGTATATGGGAAAAATTGAAGCATAAATAGTTATGCAATTTTTTGCAGAATCACATAGCAAGTAAATGGTGGAATAGGATTAGAATGCTGGTAGACTAGATGCCCACTCCAAATTCTTAACCTTGTAAAAAAAAAAAAATCACATTGGAATCCTTGGGACAAATTGAAAATATTTAAGTTGAAAAAGAAAGGATGAGGGGAGACATGGAGGAGGAAGCAGGGGTTAAGATTCTTGTTAGATATGTTCAAACACTTTGAAGGACTATTAGTTAGTAGAAATGGGACTAAACTTATCCTGTATCCAGGAAGGAGCACTGTGACCAGCAGGTAGATAGGTAGATATTATAACAAAATAGATTTTCTTTTTAGTTTTTCTTTCACGTCAACAAAATCAGATACCTACGAGTGTAATGATGTATTTGCTACCAGATTTTTTTTTTTTTTTTTTTAAATGACTGCGTCTGTGGCATATGGACGTTCCCCACCCAGGGATTGAATCCAAGCCACAGCTGCAACCTGTGCCACAGCTGTGGCAATGCAGAATCCTTTAACCCACTGCACCAGGCTGAGGATGGAACCTATGCCTCTGCAGTGACCTGAGCTGCTGCAGTTGGATTCCTAACCCATTGCATCACAGTGGGAACTCCTGTTACCAAATGTTTTAGTTTTCTAGGGCTGCTGTGGCAAAGTACTACAACTTGGGTACTTGAAACAATAGAAATTTATTCTGTCACAGTTCTAGAGGTTAGAAGACTAAAATCAGAGTGTTGGCAAGGTTGGTTCTTTCTGAGGGAGAGTCTGGTCCTTGCCTCTCTCCTAGCTTTTGGTGGTTGCTTGCAATCCTTGACATTCTTTGACTTGCAGCTCTAACACTCCAGTCTTTGCTTTTGTCTTCACATGGTGTTTTCCCTGCGTATCTGTCTGTTTCTCTCTTTTCTTTTCTTGGAAGGCACATGCCATTGGATCAGGGACTACCCAAATCCATTGAAACCTCATCTTAATTAATTATATCTTATAAGCCTGTATTTCCAAATGAGGTTTCATTTTGAGGTCCATGTAGACATGAATCTTTGGGGTACACTATTCAACCTAGTATACCTTATAACTAAATTTCCTATCTTCTGGGGCTTAGGAAGAGTTTAAAGTTATTAAAATTCATTCAAAGATATCTAACTTTTTAAAATTAAAAAAGGTAGGTATATATATATAGAGAGAAGAGAAACAGTTATTCTCCTTAAATTTTTTTATGAATGAGTTTATTTTATTTTAGATTCCACATATAAAATATTCTCCTTAAATTTTAACAGACGCACTTGTCTTCCCAGTTTGCACATATTACATTTAGTGCTTTTTCTAAAAAAGTAATATAGATTGTTGATAATACTGCACATCATAATTAAAGTTTCCTGTGTCAGTTTCTCAGAAAGATCTTCTATGATAATCATTAGAGATAGAATAGGCTGCCTTGAGGTATGTGCATTTCTATTCACAATATCTTCTAAACACAGACTAGAGGAACATGTTCAAATATAGAGAAAATTATTATAGGAGGGAAGTAGGTATACATTATAGATGAGTTATGCTGGGACTCTTTCTTCCTTCCATAGATTATGGGAGATTCCATTCTGACTACAGGCAAAATTTAAGGATATATTTCTCCCAGATTGTCTTAACTCTGGTAGCAGAAGTATGTACTCATGTAAATACCACTGCAATAAGAATGAAGAAAATTTTCATCACTCTAAAAAATTCCCTTGTGCCTCTTTCATTCAAGTTGATCCCTAATACCAATCCCTGGTCCTAGGCAACCACTGATCTGCTTTCTGTTACTGTATATTAGATTTGTCTTTTCTGCAATTTCATGTGCATGGAATCCTACAGTATGTACTCATCTGTGTTTTGCATCTTTTGATATGTATAATTGAGATTTATCCATGTTGCACATATCAGCAGTTTTTAATTTTTAGTGCTATATTATATTCCATTATATGGATATGCCACAATTTGTTTATCCATTTACCTATTAATGATCCTAAGTATTTCATAATTTTTGATGTATGGCATATGTTTTTTAAATTTTACGTTGTCCCCGGGCCAGGGATCAAACCTGTGCCATAGCAGTAACCAGAGCCACAGCAGTGGCGATACTGGATCCTTAACCTGCTGACCCACCAGGGAACTCTTAAGTTTTTTAAATTTTAATTTTTATTGCTAGTGTATAGAAATGAACTAGTATGTAGAAATACAATCATTTTTTTATTGACCCTTCGAAGTCTTGCTAAACTCATTTATTTTTTTCTAGTAGTTTTTTTTTTTTTTTGAAGGTTTCTTAGGGTTTTTTATATTGACCCTTCAAAGTCTTGCTAAACTCATTTATTATTTCTAGTAGCTTTTTTTTTTTTTTTGAAGATTTCTTAGGATTTTCTACTGGTTTTCTTCAAATAAAGGCAGTATTACTTCTTCCATTTCTATACGTTTCATATCTTTTTCTTATTTTATTGCAACTGTTAGCACTTCCAGTACAATGTTGAATAGAAGTCATGATAGTGGACATCCTTTTTCTGTATCTTAATGAAAAAGCATTTAGTTTGTATCCATAAATATGATGTTAGCCATAGGCTTTTTATTGTATTGAAAGTGTTTTATTTGTTATTTGTTGAGTGTTTTTTTAAAGTCATTAATGGGTATTGAATTTTGTGCAACACTTTTTCTTTTTTTTCTTTTAGGGCCACACCTGTGGGATATGGAAGTTCCCAGGCAAGGGGTCCAGTTGGAGCTGCAACTGCCAGCCTGCCATAGCCACAGCAATGCAGGATCCGAGCTGTGTCTGCCAACTACACCACAGCTCACAGCAAAGCTGGATCCCAGTGAGCAGGGCCAGGGATTGAACTCAAGTTCTCTTGGATACTAGTTGGTTTTGTTACCGCCGAGCCACATCAGGAACTTCTGTCAGATGCTTTTTCTGAATCTGTTGAAATAGTCTATATTCTTTTAAATTGTCCAATTTATTGATGGATTCTAATGACAGGACAACATTGTCTTAATTTCTCAAGCTTTAATTTTAAGTCTTTAAGTCAGGTAGCATAACATCCATTTCTTCTCAATTTTGATTCTATTCCCTGAAGTTTCTCCAGTCTGTGGGGCTAAACTGCTCCAGCACTTTTAGTCCTTGCTGCAGAAATGTCCTTGCTCTTCTATTTTGAGCTGCTGCTCTCTCATTAGCCATTTTGCTTTCTACTGAGTACTTGTTGCCTCTTTTGGGGTCCTCCTATTCTCAAACTGTTTTTGTTGTTTTGTTCTTAATCTTGCACAGATGCTGATACTTTGCAGGTTTTATAGCTTTTTATGGTTTTTCTCCAATTGGAGTATTTGGGGGATACCCTTTCACCTAGTTTTCTTTCTTTTTTTTTTGCTTTTTAGGGCCTCATCTGTGGCATATGAAATTTCCCAGGCTAGGGGTCTAATTGAAGTTACAGCTTCCGGCTTATGCCACAACTACAACAACTCGGGAGCTGAGCCGCATCTGTGACCTACACCATAGCTCACGGCAACGCCAGATCCCTGACCCACTGAGCAAAGCCAGGTATTGGACCTGCATCCTCATGGATACTAGTTGGATTTGTTTCCACTGCACCACAAAGGGAACTCCTCGCCCGTCTTTCCTATACATGCTGTCCATGAGTATTTGGTTGTGCCATCTTTTAAAAAATTGTGCTCAAAATACATAAAATTTATCATCTTAAATTTAAAGTATACAGTATAGCAGTGTTATATTATACTATATATGCACATTGTTTTGGCAACAGATCCCTAGAACTTTTTCAAAGTACAAATCCGAAACACTATACCCAGTGAACAAACTTTCCTTTCACTTCTTCCCCTGTCCCTGCCAACCACCATTCTGCTTTCTGTTTCTAGGAGTTTGGCTACTTTACATTCATTGTATAAGAGGAATCATGCAATATTTGGCCTAATTCACTTAGCATAATGTCCTCAAAGTTCATCCATGTTGTAGCATAGAACAGGATTTCCTCCTTTTTAAAGGCTAAATAATATTCCATGTATGTATGTACCACATTTTCTTTATCTATTCATCTCAAAGTTGCTTTCATCTCTTGGCTGTTGTGAATAATGCTGCAGTAGACATGGATGTGCAAATATCTCTTTGAGATTCTGTTTTCAATTCTCTTGAAATATATATTCAGAAGTGGGAGTGTTGGAATATATGGTAATTCTATTTTTAATTTTTTGAGAACCCTCCATGCTATTTTCTGGAGGCTACCATTTTATGTCCTAGACAGCAGTGTACAAAGAGTTCCAATTTTCTCTGCATTCTGGAATTTTGATAGTGGCCATTCTAACCTGTATGAAGTAATAGCTCCTTGTAGTTTTGATTTGCATTTCCTTAATGCTTAGTAACGTTGTGCATGATGATCATATGCTTGTTGGCTATTTGTAAATCTTCTTTGTAGAAATGTCTTATGTAAGCTTTTTACCTATTTTTTAATTGGATTTTTATTGTTGTTGAATTGTTGGAGCTCTTAATATATTCTCGATATTAACTCCTTATCAGATATTTTCTCCCCTTCTGCAGGTTGCATTTTTCTATGTTATTATTTCTTTTGCTGCACAGAAGTTTTTAGGTTTGATGTAGTCTCATTTGTCTATTTTTGCCTATGTTTTTGATATTGTATCCAAAAAATCATTGCCAAATCCAATGTCATGAAGTTTTCTCCCTTTGTTTTCTTCTAGGGCCTTTTCAGTTTCAGGTCTTAGGTTTAGGTCTCTAATCCATTTTGAGTTAATTTTTGAATGGTGTAAGATAAGGGTCCAACTTTATTCATTTGCTTGTGGATATTCAGTTTTCCCAGCACCATTTTTTGAAGATACTATTCTTTCCCCATTGTGTAATCTTGGCATTTTTCGTAAAGATCATTTGACTGTTTACACAAGGGTTTATATCTGGTATCTCAGTTGTGTTACATTGGCCTTTATGCCAGTTCAATTGTGCTATTTTGATGCTGTCCCTTTTTTATATGGGAATTCAGAAAGATTGATGAGCTGTGTTTCTGACACCTCTATCTCCATCTTCTCTCAGATTTTTTCTTTTTACAGGTATGAAAATTATGTCTTCTATTTTCAACCATGTAATTAATAAAAGTATTGAAAGAATAAAACAGTTATTAACTAAAGGCTTTCCTTTGGATTGCCATTGATTTCTTAGTAGGCTTTTGATACCTCACTTATATTGAGAAAATATTGACAGTTTGAGCTCCTTTAACTTATATTTTTCAAGTAAGTCTTATTTATTTATTTATTTATTTATTTATTTATTTATTTCGTCTTTTGTCCTTTTTTAGGGCCACACTCATGGCATATGGAAGTTCCCAGCAGGTTAAGAACCTGACTAATATCCATGAGGATATGGATTCCATCCCTGGCTTTGCTTGGTGGATTAAGGATTCAGTGTTGCTGCAAGCTGTGGTGCAGGTCACAAGCGCAGCTTGGATTCCATGGCTGTGGCTGTGGTATAGGCCAGCAGCTGCAGCTGCTATTCAACCACCACAGCCACAGCAATGCCAGATCCGAGCCACGTCTGCAACCTATACCATAGCTCACGGCAACGCCGGATCCTTAACCCACTGAGTGAGGCCAGGGATCAAACCCACAACGTCATGGTTCTTAGTTGGATTCGTTTCTGCTGTGCCACAATGGGAACTCCAAGTAAGTCTTATGTTGACCTACTTTTTTTGTCCCTAGCCTGTTTTGTGGTAGATACTGTGCTGCTAAGTGTGTAATCTTACTCTCAATGGCAGCTTTGTGTGATGGGAATTATATTAGCCATATTTCGAGGTTGAGAAAACAGAGATTTAGAGAGATTAAGTGAATTTTTAAAAGTGAATTTCTCAAGGCTATGAAAATAGTCTGCATTTGAACCTAATTCTGACTAACCTCCAAGCCTGGGTTCTTCCCACTGTACTAATCAGAGGTCAGATACACTATATCTGCCATGTTTCTTTAGCAGAGCTCTCCTTCCAAAAGACAAATTCATATCCATTCTGTTCTTGTCTTCCTCGGGAGAGATGAGGATCAATTAGGAACCAAAGGATGGGCAGTCTTTGATGAAAATGGGAGGGTATTTCAGATGATGTATTATTGTTCTACATTATCTGTTCATTTACTGACAAAATTACTTCAGAGGTCAGTGATAAAGGTTGCCATTTCATTTGTATAATATTCCTATTGAAAGGTTTCTGTTAGTACCCTTCATTTAAGGTTTTTTGGTTTTTTTTTTGGGCTTTTCACTATTTTTTCCAGCTATTTATTTGGATAAAATTGACAGAATTTAAGATATTTAAAGAATACATCATAGTGATTTGATATATATATATGCATAGTGAAAGGGTTCTCCCCATCTAGTTAATTAACACATCCATCACCTCAACATATTTATCTCTTCTTTAAAAGTGAGAACAAGTTCTATTCTGTTAGCAATTTCAGCTTTACAATACAGTATTATCAACTGTGTCATCATATTTTGCATTAGATCCTCAGACCTTATTCAGCTATCTTACAGCTGAAAATTGGACTTCTACCAATCTCTCATTATTTTCCCCCAGTATTGCCCTAAGTATACACCAGGGAAAGATAAATACCCTTCCGTATTAATAGAGCTAAAGACTTCTGCCTTTGCACGCAGATAATAATAAACTTACTCTGTTATTTAGTATATACATTCGAAATATGTTAGGCAGCCAGAAAGTCCATACTTTAATTTCCTTAATTGTTCATGAATATCTTTGCAGTATTAAATGTGGACTGAGTATAAAGTTTGCTAAGAGTGTAAATCATCTGACAAAGTTTCTATGAAAGGAAGTTATGTATGCCTCATGTACTTTTAGTCAACTTGAACTGCTTTTTAAAAATTGAAGTATAGTTGAGGGGGTTCCTGTCATGGCTCAGCAGGTTAAGAACCTGACTAAAATCTCTGGCCTTGCTTAGTGGGTTAAGGATCCAGTGTTGCTGCAAGCTGTGGTGCAGGTCACAAATGCAGCTGTGGCTGTGGTATAGGCCAGCAGCTGCAGCTGCTGTTCAACCTTTAGCTGGGGAACTTCCATAGGCTGCAGGTGTGGTCCTAAAGAGATTAAAAAAAATTTGAGGTATAGTTGATTTACAATATCATATTAGTTTCAGGTGTATAACACAGTGACTCAACATTTTTGCAGGTTATCCTCCATTTAAAGGCATCAAAAAACAATGGCTGTATTTCCCTGTGCTGTATAGTACATCCTGAAACCTATCCATTTTATACTTAGTAGTTCATACCTCTTGATCCTCTCCCCATCTTGCCTCATGGCAAAATAGAAGCGGATTCCCAGGTACAGACCTAGTGAGTTGCTTTTTAAACTATGAAAAAATATCTCCTTCTAAGATTTTTCTTTTGAATATGCTGTTACTTATTACTTTATTTGGCTTCTCAAGAACTTACGTTTCTCATCATTGGACTTTAATGATGCTGCTATTATGTCAAAATAGAAAGAAATATCTCTTCCAAAATTGGGATTTTTAAGTTTTTGATCCTTGATTTTATTACTCATGACCTGATTTCTTTTTTTTAAACACTTATTTTTATATATATATTTTCTAATGTACAGCATGGTGACCCAGTTACACTTACATCTGCACATTCTTCTTTTTCACATTATGTGTTCCATCATAAGCGACTAGACAGAGGTCCCAGTGCTACACAGCAGGATGCCATTGCTAATCCACCGAAGGCAACATTCTGCATCTATTTACCCCAAGCTCCCAGTCCCTAAATCAATAAAACAACAGAGATTCTTAAGGAAACAATAGAAAAGTTAGACTTAATCGACATTTTTGGGACATTACATCCAAAAAAATCAGAATATACCTTCTTCTCAAGTGCACATGGAACATTCTCAAGAATTGATCACATACTGAGGCACAAAGCTAACCTCAACAAAATTAAGAGTATAGAAATTATTTCAAGTATCTTCTCTGATCAAAATGTCATAAAACTAGAAATCAACCACATGACCTGATTTCTTAACAATCTTGTTTTCTTCCCCAATCTTTACTCATTGTTATACTGTGCCTACCTCTGTCCTTTCATTTGTATTCCAAACACCTCAATTCAAGCTTTAAATATCCTCAGTGCAAGTTTTATCCTTAGCACCTAACACAAGGCCACATTGTATTATTGTTGAATAAATGAATTACAGTAGCAGTCTACTTACCAGATTTTCTGGGGATTTGTCCTCTTACCATTCTGCCTGATTTTCAGACCACAAAAACTGGTAACTTGTACTAAAACTCATTATAATCATTGCTTTCTGTGGCAATTAATTCTGTTTTTTGATAATTCCCAAAAGTTTTTGATAGTTCTCAGAAGTTTCTTCCCTTTTACTCACTCAGAAATATCCCCTCTGAATTAAAGATATTGGCTCTAGTTTGCTCCGCTCTGTGTTCTTCCATATGATACCTCTTCACATATTTGGAGAAAGTTCTCGTACGTGCTACTTACTTTTTTAAAAAAGTTTTCTGACTACATCTTTTAATGTGATTTTTTTCCCCCGACCTTTTACCAGTTTGAAAGAGCTTGATTTGTCAGGGTCCCTCTTAAGTATGTTCTAATTTGGACTCTTTGTTGACAAGGAATATAGGGAGGAATATTATAAGAGTACTTGAGAAGTTTGATGACACACCCTACAGTCCTACCAGGGTTTACTGGGGATAGAACTTAGCCAGCTACACAGCCTTTCTCCTGTGTCGTTTCTGCTACTTTCTATGCGTGTACTGCTAACCTGTTTCTGCTGGCAGTTCTCTGCCAAGATTTCCACTGTTCTGTAACTGGCTTTTATACATGATCTCCTTTGGTTGCCTGAGCTTGCAAGTCTTGATACATCTTTTTAGCTGCTTTAGTCTCTTATTTCTTCTCTTCACAGTTTCCTGGCAGAGGAATCTGATTTGTCTAGGATACCTTTTATAGTCAGGTCACTCTGGTCATAAGTTGCTTACCAGTTCATAGATGCCCTTGCCTATTCATAGACTCAATAAGTATTTTACTGAGTGTCTAATATATAAGGGTAATTGTTCTAAATGCCTGGGATACATCAGTAAGCAAAAGCAAACCTAAATTACTGCTTTCATTCTGGTGAGGTGAGACACACAAGTAGTAGTATATGTAATAAATGAATGAATGATTTCATAATTTCTGTCTGGTTGGTGAGAGGAGAGGTAGGACCGTGTGCTTCTGAACGTGGCTGCTGCCTTTCATTGAACTGTGGGTGGTGCTGTTTTTGATAGAGAGGGGATGTGGGTGGCAAGTCTTGTGTAGAAAACCACTGATCTAGTTGTTCAGATAAACATATGGAAGATTTAGTGAGTTGTGTGTTAGAGTAGTATTTTCAAGGTTCAAAGTCTGTTAAACCAAGTAGTGTATATTTTGTACATTTGCACTTTAAGCATACACAATGCATTTAAATGATTAATTTTTGTCTGTTGGTGCAATCGACAAGTATCAAGCACCTGTTCTGTATAGAGCAGAGTGTTACATTTCTTCATTTAATTAACTCCTACTCAGTCTTCACTTCTACAGTCAAACTTCTTCCCCATATACTGGCAACTCCACACCTACAGCACACAGACTTAACAACCCCCAAGAATACTGTTTGACTCTCCTGGGGTCATCTGTACGGCTAGAACAGTCAACTTGCCAGGGGGATGATGAATGGTTGGGTCATCCCAGGTCACTTGTTAATCCTTATGGCTGGGCTGCGTGGTATGGCAGCCCTACCAGGGCCCAAGGGAAAGCTAATTACCTCACAAAAAAGAGGGAAAAGTGTGCCTGATCACGCCAGTATTTCCTCACTCTTCCTGAAATTTTTGGGGGCAGTTTGTCTAGCTTTTGCACTTTTTTCAAAGAAAGCTATTTCCAAATGTACTGGTATCATGCTGATGGTCTCCTTTATTAAATACGAACTCTATCTAGTCATCATGTTTCTTGATTTATGATGGAGTGGAAGAAAAGGGGCTGGAGAGGAAAACATGAAGGCCCTGACTAGTAACTGCCCTCTTTTTTTCCCCCTCAATTTAGCCACATGCAGTGCAGTGAACAAACAATTTTGTTTGCCTAGCACCTCTCCTTTTTAGGAAGTGGTTCCGTTTCTTTTGAGGAATTTTTCTCTCTCCCCCCCTAATCGCCATTATTAAATAGCCCCATTTAATAATAGTGAAAATAGGAGCTGCTTTCACAGCCACTCTGATTTACATGACCTCCTTCACTTCTGGACATTAGAATCAGTCCACAGGTGGACATTTGACTCTAGAACAATCTTCCCTCAGTGTGGCTTGCTCCTTAGTATAAAATGTTATTTTGTCAGCATTCTTTTTTTGTGGCTGCACTTATGGTATATGAAAATTCTCTGGGCCAGGTATCAAACCTGTGTCACAACTGTAACCAGAGCCACAGCGGTAACACTGCTGGGTCCTGAACCTGCTGAGCCAGGAGGGAACTCCTTGTCAGCATTCTTAAATACAACCAGTACTTCCTACAAGATTGGTTTTAGATAAATTATATAACCTTGGGAAATAAGTTTAAACAATCAGACTAAACTCTTAAAATCCAAGAAACAAGAATCAGACACAGTTTGTTTACTTTTGTATAATATTTTCTTAAGTTCCTTAAAGTTGTTAGCTGCATCAATTTATATATTTGATATTCAAAACCAAGTTATTGTGGATTTTTCCACATTTTACTTGTAGTGATATATCAATTTACCATTTTTATTTTTGCCTTTTTCTAACCTAATTTCCATTTTCAAGTAACATTATCATATAACAAAGTCTTATCACACATGAATCATATTTCTTTGTGCACTTATAAATGTTACATCCACATTTCAAACTAAATTTTCATGTTATTGAAAGACTGCATATCATTATGAAGTCAATAAATAATATATTGCTCCTGACAGACTTTTGGAAGTTGTGCTTCTGCTTAAGAGGAACTTTCCACTTATCAAAGTGGAGGTAACTAAAACAAATTTTAAAGTAGCAGTTATTGGTGAGGATGTAATGAAAATGACAGTCTCATTCTTATACACAGAATATAGAAAATTGTATCTTTCCGGTGGGCCCTTTGGCTTTGTGTGTCTTCAAAACTTTTATATTCTTTGATCCAGTATATCTAAGAATTTTTCTAGGCAAAAGTGAAATGAGGGGAAAGATTTATATAGAAAGATACCTTTCATAGTATTATTTATAATAGGGAAAAATAGTAAATGTACATTACAAAGGCCTGCTATAAAAGATTAATAATAAACCAATCTACAAAGCTAGGCTTAGTATTTTCTCAATTCTGATGAAAAAAATACATTGTGTGAAAAAAGCCTAGGATAAAATCCAAACATTAATAGCAATTGTCTTCAGGTGTGGGATTATGGGTGATTTCTTTATATTTTTATGTATTCAAAAAATTTCCTGCAATTATGAATATGATAACATTTAAAATTAATCTGATAAAATATTTCCTGAGCCTGCACCTGCAGTGCATGAGTTATGACTTTCAGAACTGAATAAACAATATAGGGACACCTGGTTAAATATGGTGAGATAAATAACATGCAATTATCTCCGTTTAAAAAGACAGAGGAGATGTAAGCTTAAAACAATTTCTGTCAATATTATCGAATCTATTAAAATAAACATTTAGCCAGTATGAACTAAGTGCCAAACATTCAGTATGCTAGATGCTTGTTACTGAAGGAACAAAAAGCTTGCTGTCATTTCGTCTGTGAAGTTTTCCATGGATTCTCTGCTACGTTGGGTTAGGTTCTCTTCTATCATTATACTTACCATGATATACTGAAATTATCGGTTCATTTTTCTGTTTCTTCTAATAGCTTATCAGTACCTTGAGGATAGGGCCATGTCTTTTTCATTGTGTATCTCCAGGACCTAGTACTTTTTTTTTTTTTTTTGTCTTTTTGCTATTTCCTTGGGCCGCTCCCTCGGCATATGGAGGTTCCTGGGCTAGGGGTTGAATTGGAGCTGTAGCCACCGGCCTACGCCAGAGCCACAGCAACGCGGGATCCGAGCCGCCTCTACAACCTACACCACAGCTCACGGCAACGCTGGATCGTTAACCCACTGAGCAAGGGCAGGGACCGAACCCGCAACGTCATGGTTCCCAGTCGGGTTCGTTAACCACTGCGCCACGACGGGAACTCCTTTTTTTTTTTAAATAGCAGTGACCAGAACCATAGCAGTGACAGCACTGCATCCTTAACTGGCTGCACCACCAGGGAATTCCCCTAGTAAATGCGCTGAATTAGCTTTGAAGTGGCGTAAGGAGTGGTGATGCTTGAGGTGGATTTTTGAAAACTGAGTGCTTGTGATAAATCATTTTCAGTTTAGTTTAGTCTTCATGAAATACTTCATTCCTCTATAATGATGGGAATATGAAGAGTTACTGACCAGCAGACGTTATTAATTTTAATTGAGAATGTTTTTATTTTGTCTTTTTCACATGTTGTCTCAGTTTTAGAACATGGTTATGAGTTGGTCAATAAAAATGAATTTAACTTTCCATTTATCTTTTAAAGGTAAGAATTTGGTCATAGTGATTGAAATCTGGTGAGGGCAAGGGGGAGTTATATTCATGGGGATGAGGATTGAGAGATGATAGTGGATGATTTTTTAAAAATCAAATCACATGTTAAGGTTTCTTTAAGTTTAATGTAGAAATAATCAGAATGCTCCTTTTACTTCACAGTGAGTTGGAACAATATGTAGAATATGCAAGCACATGAAGCTCTTTTAAAAGTATGGCAAAAAGCAATTTAGATCTAACATGTACTTTCCAGCCCCAAATTACTCACAGATTACATCCCCAGAATTCAATTTCAAGTTGTTCTGGTTTTTAGTGTCACAGGGTAATTTTATAACAATAATGATATAGACCAGTTGTTTTCAAGCGGGGGCATTTTTGCCCCCCTCAGAGCACGTTTGGCAATGACTTGGAGACATTTTTGGTTGTAACAACTTGGTGGTGGTGATGGGATGCCAATAACTTCTAGTGGGTTGAAGCTAAGGATGTTGCTGAATATCCTATAATGCACAGGATTGCTCTCCTCCCCCTGCCTCCAACACCCCCACCCCCAGCCACACACACACACACACACACACACACACAATGGAATTATCTGGCCCAAAATATCGTAGTGCTGTTGTTGAGAAACACTGCCTAGCCAGTGGTCAAGTTTCCAGGCCATTCTAAAAATCTTTATTTAACCCAGAACAGTGCTTATAACCCACAAATGAAGCTTAGTGCTTACAGGACCATTTCATTTGTCACTTAAAATTACTTTGTCTACATAGAAAAGTTCTTCTTAAATTTCAACTGGAGTTACTAAGAAGATTGCTTTCTTTATTGGGAACAAAGGGCACTTACTTCCATGTTGTGGAGATCCCATATTTCCATGCCTCTGTCTATTTTTCCTAGCTTTTCGTATATGTCACTCTTTGGACAAAGGATAGGGATTGCCTATCATTTCAGTATTATGTTTAGAAGGTAGTTTTATACCCTTTAAACTTGAAAATATTTAATCAGTATATTAACCTATTCAACAAGTATTCATTTAGAAATACGTATTTATATAATGAGAGAGTATTCAGATTTTTAAGTATTCTATAACTGAACTCACTTTGATTTTATTTAGGGTCAGGAGCAGGTCTGGGGAAAATAATCCAGAGATTTCCGCAGAAGGACTGGGATGATACACCTTTTCCACAGGGAATTGAATTGGTAAGTTGATACTATATTATTGTACTTTTATAATGATATTTTTCATGTTACATTTATAGTTATATTTGTGTTACAGTTCCTTTTAAATAATTTGGTGATTTAACTGTAATACATTATTAGAAATAATCTTCCCAATACAGTAACCTTTGTATATATTGATTCTGGAATGCCTGTTTTACTGTTCTTTTTCCATTTAAACTTCCCTTTAATATTAAAGATGAAAATAATGATTTTTATGTACCTGGAACTGAAAAATCCCTCTAATTCTTTAGTAAAATCTTAGCCTTGTAGTTTCAGGGATAGTGTATCACTAATCAAATATTTATTATTATTTTTTTCATGAAAATTTCTAGGTCATTGCTTTAGTGAAAAACTTCAAATAAAACCAAAGTTTGGTTTAATAGTGACCAATCATGGTTTTGAGTTTGTTCTTGAAATCAAAATCTGAATTCTTTCTTTCTAGTTACAAAATCTGAATTCTTTCTTTCTAGTTTCTTTCTTTCTAGTTTCTTGTGTGTTGCTTTGTAATAGTGCCATTTAACTGCTTTATTTTTTGTCAGCCATTTTAAAGGAATTTAATGGTTGAGCATAATTTACGATGACCAGGACATTCTATCTGGCGGTGGATCTATGGTGGTAAAATGAGAGACTGAAAAGATGCTCAGTAAAGTATTTTTCACTATGACTATAACGTTTGGAGAGTGTGTATAGTGTGTGTGTATGTATGTGTGTGTGTTCATTTACATTGTGTGTGTGTTTGCTTACACACACATATGAGCAGTGTTCTTTTTCTTTTTTTTTTAATTTTTTTTTTTTGTCTTTTACTAGGGCCGCACCCGTGGCACATGGGAGGTTCCCAGGCTAGGGGTCTAATCAGAGCTGTAGCCTCCAGCCTGCACCACAGCCACAGCAGTGCCAGATCCAAGCCGCGTCTGCGACCTACACCACAGCTCACAGCAATGCCAGATCCTTAACCCACTGAGCGAGGCCAGGGATCGAACCTGCAACTTCATGGTTCCTAGTCAGGTTTGTTAACCACTGAGCCACGACAGGAGCTCCTGAGCAGTGTTCTTTAAAGTATTTCTTGTTGAGAAAACATTTGCTGTGATATGACAGTGAAGAATAGACTGCTTATGTTGAAATCCCAGTTGTACATTATGACTTTTGTTTGACAAGTCATTTAACTTCTTGAGCAGCAGAGTCTTCGTCTGTAAAATGAGAATAATGACAATGCTGATATCATGCAAAGATAAAATGGGAAAATACAGATAAAATGCTTAGAACAGTGTTTGCCGTAAAGTAAGTGCTCAATAAATGAGGTTTCTTATTTATGTTATTATCTTGATACCACTGTTGGTGTTTGTTTAACATATTACAACACCCCCCACCCCAAGAAGAATTGTTCATTCTCTTGTTAGCATGGATCAGAAATATTTATTAGGCATAAAGCTGATGTTGATTTGAAAGTTATATATTTTCTTTTTTTTTTTTCCTTCTTTTTTAGGGCTGCACCTATCGCATATGGGAGTTCCCAGGCTAGGGGTCGAATTGGAGTTGCAGCTGCCGGCCTACACCACAGCCACAGCAATGCTAGATCTGAGCCGTGTCTGTGACCTACACCATAGCTCACAGCACTGCGGGATCTTTAACCTACTGAGTGAGGTCCCATATGCTAGCAGGTTACAAATCCGACAGGTGTCCATGAGGATGCAGGTTCAATCCCAGGCCTCCCTCAGTGGGTTAAGGATCTGGTGTTGCCATGAGCTGTGGTGTAGTTCGCAGATATGGCTCGGATCCTGTGTTGCTGTGGCTGTGGCATAGGTTGGCAGCTGTAGCTCGACTCAAACCCTAGCCTGGGAACTTCCATATGCCACAGGGGTGGCCCTAAAAAGCAAATAAATAAATAAATAAATAAATAAATAAAAATAAAAAAAGGAATATTTGATCCTGCTGGATTATGTTGGGATTTTCTTTTTTCTGTAATTGATGACAATTTTTTCTGTAATTGATGACAATTCTGTAATTGATGACAATTCTGATCCTCTCATGTCTTTTGTGCTTTGTCAGGTATAGAATAAATTTGTTTATCAAAGCCTGTTTTTAAAACAGAATAGAATCATTAACTCTTAAATTTTTGTTGTCTTATTAGATACTGCTTTGTGCTATACTTTGTTAGAAATGTGCAACTATTCTGCATATTAACAGCAATAACTTGAGTAACTGTGGTATACTGTGTCATCTAGAGCAACTCCTACAGCTTTAAGACCAGAGATAGGCTTATTAAAATTTTAGTCCAATTAAGGTGATCTAGCTCAGTCCCTAAGTGGTTTGTTGATTCCAGGGTGGTAGTGACCCTTTTCTGATGATATACGTGGGAAAAAACCTTACCCCTTCCAAGGTGGTGGTAGTGGGACAACCTTTTAGCATATGGCATTAATGTTAATATTAATAGTTGTATATGATTGATAAATTATGATGAACCCACAAATTAGATGATTGGAGGTAGTGTATCTAATTTAAAGGTAGGTAAATTGAGGATTAGGAAGTTTAAACAATTTCACTGTGGTCTAACAGCTAAGATGCAGCAGAGCTAGGATTCAAACCCAGGTCTTTTGACTCTTTGTATTAGCTAAGGTCTGAGACTGTTCTGAGAGTGGCACTTTAAGCTATGGTTATCATATGCATTTCATTGATTGATTGATTGATTGCTTTTTAGGACCACACATGCAGCATATGGATGTTCCCTGGCTAGGGGTTAAATCGAAGCTTGCAGCTGCTGGCCGGCGCCACAGCCACAGCAGCAAGAGATCCAAGCTGTGTCTGCGACCTGCACCACAGCTCACAGCAACACTGGATCCTTAACCCACAGAGTGAGGCCAGGGATTGAACCTGTATTCTCATGGATACTAGTCAGATTCATTACCGCTGACCCACAATGGAAACTCCAGCATTTGTATTTTTGTGTAAATCTGAAAACAGGATTCTATACTTTGGAAGAACTGAAGTTCAGAAATGCTAAAAGAATGTTGTGTTATTAGAAAACCAACTTTATTTATTTGTTTTATCTAGGGTAAACCTGGGTTCTGACTTAGTATTATATTGAAATTATTTTCTTTTGCCATCTCTCCTGCCCACACAACATATATTTGATGTATTTAAATTCTAAATGAAAAGTATGTTCAGCCTGAAGACTGACTTATGGGAAAGGATTTTAGACATTTATTCACTAATAAGTCAAATCCCAAACTTAATTTAGAGGATACTGAATTTAGTCTTTCTGCTTTTGTGTAAAGAAATTGCCTTCTCTTTCTTTTCTTCTATTGAGAAATGCTAAACTTTAATTTGAGTGGTTTTTAAAAATAAAAATATGAAAATAAGCTAAACCAAACATAATGACTGCTTTTCCAATTCTGGGATATTTTTATCTTTTTCTTGTGCCTTTTAGGCATACATGGAAACCACAGACAGTCATATAAATAAAGTTTCAGTTAATTTTAGTGACAATATTTCAAAGAAAATTTAAGAATTGTTTTGCAGAGGCATTCTATGGCTAACAATCTATTTCTGATCATGGGAAGAAATGTTTTTATTGGCTTGGTTTGGGGCATCAACAAAGTTGTATTGTTTAGGCACTAGCTCTTTTAAAAGATGCCCTGTTTCAGAAGTGAATTCTTTTTTTTCCACACCTACAGCATGTGGAAGTTCCTGGGCCAGAGACTTGAACCCGCACCACAGTTGTGGCAATGCTGGATCCTTAACCTGCTGGGCCATAAGGAAACTTCCAAAAGTGAATTTTTTTTATATCACAATTCAGAAAATGTGCCACAGTCTTCACTAGGGAATGCCTGCATTGAGGCATTCATAGGTCTTTCCGATTTTTTTTTTTAAGAAGGCTAAAAATGTGATAAAAAATGTTAATGGCTTGAGTAAAAGAGGATTAAACATTTAGTTAGAACGTATGAATTTGAAGTTCTTAAGATATTCAGTTATTTAAATTATAGACTAGTGATTTGACTACCTTCACTACGAATCCAGTTTTCTATAATTGTAAATATAGTTTGGGGAGACGAGGTAAAAAAAAATCTGTATTCAGTATTCTGCAGTTGTAACAGAGGAGAAGTAGCCTTAGTATAGAAAGCTGTTTGAGGGAAGAGAAGTCAATATAGGTATTGTAATGCTTTAATTCTTTAAGCTGTTTAAAATGCATTGGATTCTGAAAATGAGCTCACAGTTGTCTGTCTGACCTAGATGTAAATGTAAATACTGTTTGGTCAGGGAACAGAGTGTAGAGAGTATGGAAGAAAATTTTTCCCCCTTTGTGGAAGAATATGAGTGAAAGGAGGATGAGGAAGGTAGTGAACATATTGGATGACAAAATCAGAGTTCACAAAGATTTGCTGGAGTTATGGGCCCTTTATAGATAAGAGGATTAAATATAATAAATGAAAGTGTAGGTCCTACATATGAGTATAAAAAACTAGCTGTATAAGTAATTATTTAGAATAAAGATAGACAGGGTCCTTTCCTAGCCAGAGAGATTTGAAAAATACAAGGAGACAGCTAAAAATTAAAAAAATATAATTATAAAAGATACCAGTGAAGATACTATAGGTAGCATCTGAAGCTTCTGTTGAGGTAGGGTACTTGGTGATGAATTCACTTTTAAAGTTGATGTAAAGGACGTGCGGAAAAACTCTTGATCTTGCATAGATTTGAGGCTGAAAACAAGAATGTTGCTATGAAGTATGAAGATATGGCTTTTGAAACATACTAAGGACTACAAAAACAGACTTTTACAGTTATGTTCATGATAAAGAAAGTGGCCATAAATAGAGGTTAAGATAGAAAGTGGTAGTTTGAGCTCACATTTTTATTTCCTTTTTCCAAAGAAGCAGTTGTCTCTTTGAGTAATAAAACTGCATGGCAGATAGGAGCCTGATGGAATATAGAGGGTTCTCAACATCTCTGAGGTGGAAGACAGTCAATCTTGGTGTTTCTCTTCTCACATTCCTCAATGCTTACTCACGTGGTTTGTCATACTGTACTAGACTTCCAGTTACTCACAGTTCTGATAGGCTCAGTTATGCTGGAGAATCTTTCACCTACCCAGTCTGCATGGTCTGTTCTCAGAACCACCTCAGACAAGCTTTTCTTGTCATGCTGGGGTTCTGCTATACCTGGTAACTTGGACGCCATAGGGAACTTCCTGAAGAAGATGAAGAACTATAGTACACAAGCCTAACCTACTGCAAATTCATGTTGTTTGCAAACAGCTTTGCCCTCTTACTACATGAAATACTGCTGCTCATCTCTCATGTAATTGTCATATCGCTGCTGTGGGTTCTACACTTTTAAACTTTCAACTCCTTGTTCTCTTCTTCAGTTTCCATTGATCCCAAGTATTAGCTTAAAAAAAAAAAAATCTGTTCTTGACTTTATCCGTTTAGCTGATATCTTATTTCTTCATTATAAAATATTTCAAATGATTCCTCTTAATTTGTTGGCTCTTATGTCTATAAAAGTTTAGTGTGGCACCGTGGAAAGATATGGGATCTGAAACTTTAAAATCTTGAGCAAAGTTAATTTACGTTTCTGATAATATTGCTTTTCCTACAGGGCTATTATCAGCTAATTTGCCTATTAATATTTTAATAAGCTATAGTGTTATGATTTCATGCCATCCACTTTCATGTCTTACACCCATCTTACCCACATCTCAGAGGTCTGAAGTATAGTTTATATCCTCTCCATTCTGAAATCTCAGAGTTGAAGTTTATTAATATTTTCTGAATACTAAGGTAAATACTAGATGTTATAATAGATAAATCTTGAAGCCATAGTGTCTAGAACAAGACAAGCTTTTTTCTTCTTACTTGCTTGAAGTCTAATTAGTGGCAGTAGAGTGGGTGGGAGTGTGGTTTGCCAAATTCAGATTCTTGCTGAATTCAAAGTTCTTTTCCCTTATCTTTATTCTCCTTGACCACTTTACTTTTTGACACCACTAATTCAGTCTTCCTAGTAAAATAAAAAAATATATATATATTTAATCTCTGTCTCATTTCCTGGCACAAAATTTCTGAAGTCTTTGGAACTAACTATCTTTGCTTTGCTAATGAGATGGCTTATGGGTTTCAGGAAGCCTATTTAGCTTCATGAAGGGAGCTGGTGTTCCACGGGAATCAACCATGTGACTGGAGTGTTGGAAATTTCCGCCCCGTTGGGGAAAGGAGAGAGGCTGGAGATTGAGTTCACTCACCAGTGGCCAATGAGCTAATCAGTCATGTCTACCTAATGACACTCTCATAAAAACCCCCTACATGGCAGGGTATGGAGATCTTCCAAAGTGGTGGACACATTGATATGCTGGGAAGGTCGTGGGCTTGGAGGAGGCCTGGAAGCTCTGGGCCATGCCCACCTTCTGCACCTTGACTTATCACATCTCTTCTCTTTGGTTGTTTTTGAGTTATAGCCTTTACAGTAACTGGTAAATGTAGATAAAGTGTTTTCCTGAGCTTTGTGAACTTTTCTACGAATTATTGAACCTAAGGGGGCAGTCATGTGAACCCCTGAATTTGTAGTCTGCAGGCAGAAGTGTGGATAACTTGGACGGCCCTTTTGTAGCTGGCATCTGAAATCAGGGCAGTTTCATGGGGCTGAGCCCCGATCCCTTGATTGTGAGCTTTGCACTGTCTCTGGGAAGTTTGTGTCATAACTGAGTTGAATTGTTGGTATTGGGGAAAAAACCCCACACATTTGGTGTTTGAGAAAATTCAGCATTCTTCATTATGCTGATTTTCCTCTTAATCTTAGTTAATTCTCTTATTTTTTCCTTTTTTTTTTTATTTTGTTTTTGTGGCCCCTTACTACACACTTTCTGTAAGATTCAGTTTTCATTTGTGTGTGTGTTTTGTTTTCTCTGGGAAGTGATGAAGACTATTCTCTAAGTCTTTTGTACCTGAATCCTAGTCATGCCTTTGATCATCGTTTTCTGCAGATCCTATAATCTAAGTGTATTGCCTTCATGTCTTAAACAGAGCTAAGCTGTATTTTGGTATCTCTTTCTAATACCAGGCTTCTAATGTGGAGTGGGTTCTGGTAACAAATAGCCAGGAATGTTTAATCAAATGTAGTTCTTGCTTAATTTTACTTGTAGCAATTTGTCCTGTAGCTGAACTCACATTCAGATAAACATATATTATTCAAACTCGAATGCTTTTGACAGTGAAAGGTAGTGAAATAAGAAAACATGCATAAACTGGGACTATTCTGAACAGACTGATTTCTATGGTTACTTGTACATATGCATGTGTAAAATTTTTCATGGCAGAAAAATTGGAAGCTACCTAAATGTCCATAAATAGGTGACTGAGTGAATTAATAGTGCCACAGTCATTCCTCAGAATATAATGCAGCTGTTAAAAAGTATGAAATAGAAGATAAGCAAATGGCTAACAAGCATATGAACATGCTAACATCACTGATCATTAGGGAAATGCAAATCAGAAACACAGTGAGATATCGCTTCATACCTATTACAATGACTAATATAAAAAAAAAACCAACAGAAAATAACAAGCATTGACAAAGACACGGAGAAATTACAGTCCTATGCACTGTTGGTGGTGCAACTACCATGGAAAATGGTATGGTGGTTTCTCAAAAAAGTGAGAAAAGATTACTGTCTTGCAGTTACTGTCTAGCAATTTCACCTCTGCATATAAATGTAAACCCCAAAAAAACTGAAAGCAGGGACTCTAAAATAAGTTTTTGCACACAAGTCCATAGTGTCATTAATTCACCATAGCCAAAAGCAAACCAAGTATCCATTGACAGATAAATGGATAAAGAAACTGTGGTAAATACATACAGTGAAACGTTATTCAGCCTTAAAAATGAAGGACATGGCAACATATGCTACAGCATGGATGAACGTTGAGGACATTGTGCTAAGTGAAATAAGGCAGTCGCAAAATAAAGTACCTAGAGTAGTCAAATTCATAGTGATGGGAAGTTGAATGGTGGTTGCCATGGGTGGGAGTTGGGGATGGGGAAGGAAGAATAGGAAACTGTTTCATGGGTAGAGATTTTCAGTTTTGTAAGATGCAAAGTGTTCTGGAGATTGGTTGTAAAACAATGTGAAGTACTTAACACTAGTGAACTATATGTTTAAAAATGGTTAAGATGATAAATTTTATGTTATGCTTACTTTACTACTATTAAAAACTTTTTAGAAAAATATGAGCTAGAACTTTATTTAGTGGTGTGAATGAATCTCTGAGACACATTGTATAGCAAGTAGCCAAAACAATTTGGAGAAGAAAGAACAAAGTTGGAGGACTAGCACTACCTAGTTTCAGGACATACTATAGAGCTCAGTACTCAAGACCATGTGGTATTGGCTTAAAGACAGACATGTAGATCCATGCTTCGGTCTAGAAGCAAACCCACACATTCTGGTAAATAGATTTTTAATAAATAGAGGTGTCAGTGTAATTCAATTACAGAGAAGATAGGGTTTTCAACAGATGTTGCTGAAGTGATTGAATGTCCATTTGGAAAAATATTTAGTCTTGCCCCTGCTTCACATCATGTAGAAAAATCAGTTTGAGGTAGATCATGGACTAAATGTAAAACTATAGAATTTGTAAAACTTAAGGGAACATCTTTGCGGCCTTCAGTTAAGCAAAAACTTTAGATAAAACACCAAGAGCTTGCATGAAGTTTCTCTGAAGTACTTGAAAACCCTTGAAAAGTAGTATATCATCAAGTAAAAAGGTGGATAGTTGGATAGTAAAAATCCCATTTTGTTTCATAGATTTCATCTGGATCTGCAGAATCTCTGGATGCTTCTTGGGCTTTCTATTTTTTGCTATTTACCTTTAGTAAGGAGGAATAGACTGGAAGAAATGAGGGGACATAGGAGATTCCAGCAGGAATTCATCTGGGATCTCAGAGCAAAATTTTCTCAGATGTTTTCTATTCTGCTGAGCCAGATTTTCTTCATCAAGCCAGAATTTTGGGTATATTCAAATCTATGTGGCGACTTTTACAATAGAATTTATTTATCAAAGTTTTAATTGCTATAGGTGTTAGCCAACATTAGATATAAAAACATTATGTATGAAAGACTTTGTGATATGAAGGAAAGGATACTGGATTCTGGAATTTTATTTGTCTGTTATCAGTATATATTACCTATATATGGATGTATGATTTAATTATAAAAGACAGCAGTTATTTAGAGAAAGGACTAATTCTCTAGGTTGTACAGTCAATTTTCAGTGGTATATAAGGATGATATTTTGATACTGTTCATCTCCCTACACTCCAGTTCTTGTTCTGATCATCAAGTTCTTTGGGGATTTAGACTTCCTATTTACTGTATGAAATATGTTCACGTATTTTTCTTGAGTTTGTATTGTGCTTTGAGTATTCATGTGGAACTTTCACTGCCATTAATATGGTCATTTCCTTATAACTTAACAAACTTGTCAGTTTTGAAAAGTGAAGTATTTGGTGGCCTCTAGTGGTACTTATGCGTCTATAAAAAGTCACTAAAATAACCACTATACAAAATTTTAGGGGAAAGAAGTTACTAAGTTGACAGAACACAAACATGTATATTTACTGAAGAAAAAATTTTTAATCCTTGAGAACTAAAAGTTTATTTAAATTTTTTTTCACTGATTGGGACTTTACCAATTAGCAAGCAGTACTATGGAAACATTGATATGTAAATTTCTAAAATGCTACATCTTAAATTTAGTTGGTAAAGGCCACATTTAGCCATAAGCATAAATTTAATCTTCCATGTAGAAACCACATACTAAATTGTTACAAAAAATCTTCCTATTGTTTGAAATAACCATTTTAAGTAGAGGATTGTAGAAATGCATAGATCTTTAATAAAAGAATTGACTGTACAAGGGTATTTCTCTTTCACAGTCTTCCTTTTTACCTGTGAGTTACTGGTTATGCTGTAGGATTAAACTGTTACAGCACTAAAAGGCAGCTATTTATATTTACGGAAGAGGCAATATTTACATTAGGTAGGATAAGCATAATAATGTTTTAGGAAGACGAGATAAAAGTTACTCAAGGCTAGCTTGTTTCTCACTGAACTGAGCTCCTCTGTGAATCTAATAATCAGTGCCTTGGTCTCCATATTGATAGATAATCTTTAGGGTAGTCATCTTGGTAGTTGCCATGAATTCATGTGGTTAGTCTGCCTGATAATCACTGTCGCTGATTCCCGACCCATTTGTTCCTGTTCCTGGCTTCCATTGTGAATGTCAGACTCTGTGGGAGCAGCACAGTATTTGGGATCTTATAACTTGACCATACACACTCTTTCCTTTTCGGGAAGCGACTTTGTTGGTACACATCTGTAGAGAAATTGTTGAATTGTCCACAAGTTGTAATGTTAGCTTCTGATTGTAGCTGTCTCTTCGGGTACTTGGTGCTAACATCCCAGCTGGCTGGCTTCTTTGTTCATGCCCATCTGCAGACTAATCCTGGTCTGATCAGAAGGTTTTTCAGTTTGCATTTGGGGATCCTAAGGATGCCTCCTAGTTGCGTAGGCTGTCGTACCTGCTTGGCTGGCGCATGTGTTGGTTCCCATGTGCAAAGCAGTTACACTTTGACCAGCTTTTAATTTTCCTACATCAAAATGTCTTGTTTTTCTGCATGCTTAACGCTAATGTCAATAGTTGTATGGTATCCTTTTGTTTTAGCCATATCTGCTAGGGCCACCAGCATAGTCTGAACCTGGGTCATGTTCCCATGCTCAAAAAGATCATAAGCTCCAGGGAAAAAGAAAGTCTATTCAGCAAGCATTGTTGGGAAACCTGGACAGCTGCATGCAAAGCAATGAAACTAGAGCACACCCTCACACCATGCACAAAAATAAACTCAAAATGGCTGAAAGACTTAAATATACGACAGGACACCATCAAACTCCTAGAAGAAAACATAGGCAAAACACTCTCTGACATCAACCTCATGAATATTTTCTCAGGTCAGTCTCCCAAAGCAATCGAAATCAGAGCAAAAATAAACCCATGGGACCTCATCAAACTGAAAAGCTTTTGCACAGCAAAGGAAACCCAAAAGAAAACAAAAAGACAACTTACAGAATGGGAGAAAACAGTTTCAAATGATGCAACCGACAAGGGCTTAATCTCTAGAATATATAAACAACTTATACAACCCAGCAGCAAAAAAGCCAATCAATCAATGGAAAAATGGGCAAAAGACCTGAATAGACTGTTCTCCAAGGAAGATATACAGATGGCCAACAAACACATGAAAAAATGCTCAACATCGCTGATTATAAGAGAAATGCAAATCAAAACAACCATGAGATATCACCTCACACCAGTCAGAATGACCATCATTAATAAATCCACAAATCACACGTGCTGGAGGGGCTGTGGAGAAAAGGGAACCCTCCTGCACTGTTGGTGGGAATGTAAACTGGTACAGCCACTATGGAGAACAGTTTGGAGATACCTTAGAAATCTATACATAGAACTTCCATATGACCCCACAATCCCACTCTTGGGCATCTATCTGGACAAAACTCTCCTTAAAAGAGACACATGCACCCGCATGTTCATTGCAGCACTATTCACAATAGCCAAGACATGGAAACAACCCAAATGTCCATCGACAGATGATTGGATTCGGAAGAAGTGGTATATATACACAATGGAATACTACTCAGCCATAAAAAGAATGACATAATGCCATTTGCAGCAACATGGATGGAACTAGAGAATCTCATCCTGAGTGAAATGAGTCAGAAAGACAAAGACAAATACCATATGATATCACTTATAACTGGAATCTAATATCCAGCACAAATGAACATCTCCTCAGAAAAGAAAATCATGGACTTGGAGAAGAGACTTGTGGCTGCCTGATGGGAGGGAGAGGGAGTGGGAGGGATCGGGAGTTTGGGCTTATCAGACACAACTTAGAATAGATTTACAAGGAGATCCTGCTGAATAGCATTGAGAACTTTGTCTAGATACTCATGTTGCAACAGAAGAAAGGGTGGGGAAAGAATGTAATTGTAATGTATACATGTAAGGATAACCTGACCCCCTTGCTGTACAGTGGGAAAATAAAAAAAATTATAAAAAAAAATAATCTAGAGGTTAAAAAAAAAAAAAGATCATAGGCTTCAAATATGTCACGTGACTTCCTACCATAAGCCTGAATAGCTTTAGTAAAGTTGCTCATATTCTCCAGCTGAGGCCAGTTTGTTGTCCTTCTTCACCAAGCCGGGCTATAGCTTGTTTATTAGTTCGTGGAGGATTTTGCCATCCCAGCTGAAAGTTGGTGCCAGTGCTCTTGACTGTCACCTCTTATATCCAGTTGCAAAGATCTTCTTCTGCCTGATAATCACACTTGGAAGCAATCTTGTTTTGGATCTCAGCTGAGAGCCTGTAGGAAGGGCTGTTGTTGAAAGTGAGTCATGATGGTTTTGGTTGCGGGAAGATGCTAAGCTTGGATTCTGGGGCTTCCTTGCACTCACTTCCCTGCTCCCGATCACAAGGTGTGGGTCCCACCACAAGATGCTTGTTGCTTGCTCCTCTGGGCTGTTCAGGAGACATCCAGGTGGGGGAGGTGGATGGTGTCTCGGCTACTCAGTTGGACTAGGTCCTGCTGAGCAAAACAGAGCCTCCTGGTTAGCTCCAGAGTGCCACACAAACTCAAAAGTTTATTAATTAGTTGTACCAGCTTGCATTCCCACCAGCAGTGTAGGAGGGTTCCCTTTTCTCCACACCCCCTCCAGCATTTGTTATTTGTGGACTTATTAATGATGGCCATTCTGACTGGTGTGAGGTGATATCTTATGGTAGTTTTGATTTGCATTTCTCTAATATTCAGGGATGTTGAGCATTTTTTCATGTGCTTATGGGCCATCTGTATATCTTCCTTGGAGAAATGTCTACTCAAGTCTTTTGCCCATTTTTCACTTGGGAGCTTTGGGTTAATAGATGCAAACTATTGTCTTTGGAATGGATTAGCAATGAGATCCTGCTGTGTAGCACTGGGAACTATGTCTAGTCACTTTTGATGGAGCCTGGTAATGTGAGAAAAAAGAATGTATACATGTATGTGTAACTGGGTCACCATGCTGTACAGTAGAAAATTGACAGAACACTGTAAACCAGCTATAATGGAAAAAAATCATTAAAGTTTATGAATTAGTTGTAAATCTATCAGTGATGTGGCTGTGTCTATTATAGGAAATTTTTTTTCTTACGTTCAAGAAGAAAATAGACTTTCCTTACCTTCAAGAAATGCCTTGAAATTATATATATATAATATATATATAATTATATTTATATATGTGTGTATATATATATAATTATATATTATATTTATATATATGTGTGTGTATATATATATATGTGTGTGTATATATATATATATATATATATACGCCTTAATTGAAAGTTTTTCTATTTTGTATTTATGTCAGCAGTGGTTTAGTATTGCATTGCACTGAAATATATCTATGAAAGGGATAGTAGAATGATTTCTCACATCTCTTTAAATATAGTAAAAGCTAAAAGTAGAGTCAATATTTCATAAGATAATCATAAAGATAATCCTTAGTAAAGTTTATCTCTTTAAATAGCTAATTCCGGCTATCTTAAAGATACTTTAAGTTAGGCCAAGAATTATCCAGAATGTTAAATATAAGTTGGGAAAAAAATTGTATACATTCAAGATTTGGAAAACTAAAGAGAAAAGTGACAGTTTTAGGTAAGTTAATTTTATTTTCAGTTCTGAAATTCATCTTCATTCATACCAAAAATTAAATATTAAAATCTAGGTCATATAGCTACTTACTGTTGGCTGAGATGATAGTAAACACCCCTGGTCTTTTGATTCTCTGATAAAGCTTGCTTCCTTCCTTCCTTCCTTCCTTCCTTCCTTCCTTCCTTCCTTCCTATTCCTCTCTCTCTCTTTCTCTCTGTCTTTTTTTGCTTTTTAGGGCTGCACCTCCAGCATATGGAAGTTCCCAGGCTAGGGGTCAAATCAGAGCTACAGCTGCTGGCCTACACCACAGCTATAACAACTCAGGATCCAAGCTGCATCTACAACCTACACCACAGCTCATGGCAACGCCAGATCCTTAACCCACTGAGCAAGGCCAGGGAATTGAACCCAAGTCCTCATGGATATTAGTGGGATTTATTTCCGCTACTCTGCAACGGGAACTCTCTTTTAATTTTTTTTTATTATAATTGATAGTTGATTTATAATGTTGTGTTAATTTCTTCTGTACAGCAAAGTGACCCAGTTTTACTTTGTTTTATTTTTTCAATTCCACATGTAAGTGATAACATACAGTATTTGTCTTTGTCTGATTTATTTTGCTAAGTGTAATACCTCCAAGTCCATCAATGTTGCAGTGGCAATATTTCATTCTTTTTAATGGCTGAATAGTATTCCATGGTGTACACACACACACACACACACACACACACACACACAGACACACACACCCACACCACATCTTCCATATATCCATTCATCTGTCAATGGATGCACTTAGGTTGTGTTCCATATCTTGGCAATTGTAAATTGCTTATGAACATTGGGGTGTGTATACTTTTTGAATTAGTGTTTTTGTTTTATTTGGATATCAACCCAGGAGTGAAATTGCTGGCTCATATCTGGTGGTTTTTATTTTTATTTTTATTTTTTACAGCTGCACCCATGGCTTACAGAAGTTCCTGGGCCAGGGATTGAATCTGAGCTACAACTGGGACCTATACTGCAGCTGCAGGAATGCAGGATACTTTAATCTACTGAGTCAGGCCGAGGAATCAAACCCTTATCTCCACAGTGAGCCAAGCCACAGGAGTCAGATTCTTAACTCACTGTGTCATGGCGGGAACTTTTGGTGGTTTTTAAAATAAAGATTATGAAAGTACTAACTTCTGAGTGCTTATGAAAAACACAACTTTTTTATTTTTTTTTGTAGTTTGCTCATTTGCCCAGAGCTTTGTTTTAAAATTTGTAGCCGTTTTGAAAATTTGGCTATGATTTAATGGCAGTTGTTCAACAGTTACTAAGCACTTTAACCATAGTAAGTGACACATATGTCAGTCACTGAGATGGGTGTTGATAGTATGGCAGTGAACTAGATAGAATCTGTCTTCTTAGAATTAAATTTATAGTAATAAGAGACTGGTACTAAATATAATGAATAAGTAAATTATATAGTACATGAGAAGTGATAAGTACTATTAAAATATAATAAACCGTAGTTCCTGTCATGGCTCAGTGGTTAACAAACCCGAATAGCATCCATGAGGACGTGGGTTCGATCCCTGGCCTCGCTCAGTGGGTTATGGATCTGGCGTTGCCGTGAGCTGTGGTGTAGGTCGCAGATGCATCTAGATCCCATATTGCTGTGGTTCTGGCATAGGCCGTAGGCTAAGCTCCAATTCGTCCCATAGCCTGGGAACTTCCATATGCTGCTGGTGCAGCCCTAAAAGACAAATAAGAAACAAACCATTGGCAGAAACAGTGTAGCCCGTTAGTTTGTAAATAACCAAAGCAACCAGTTACCTATTGCTGCTTGGCAAATAGTCTAAGGAAAGCAAATAAGCTTGGTTAAATAGTTTTCTTTTTCCTTTTTTTTTTGCTTGTTTTGGGCCTTACCCATGGCATATGGAAGTTTCCAGGCTAGGGGTTGAATCAGAGCTGCAGCTGCTGGCCTATGCCATAGCCACAGCAATGCTGGACCCAAGACGTGTCTGCCACCTACACTGAAGCTCAAGGCAATTCCAGATCCTTAACCAACTGAGCAGGGCCCTGGATTGAACCTGCGTCCTCATGGTTACTAGTCAGATTACCGCAGAGCCACAATGGGAACTCCTTAAATAGCTTTCAGAATTTTGCATATTTTTAATATTACCAAGAAAATTGTAACTACTTACTTTTTATTAAAATTAAAAAAAAATTTATGGCCACACCCATGGAATATGGACCTTCCTAGGCCAGGGATTGAATCTGAGCCGTAGCTGTGACCTGTGCCTCGAGATGTGGCAATGCCAGATCCTTTAACCCACTGTGCTAGGCTGGGGATCAAACCCTCATCTCCACAATGACCTGAACTGCTGCAGTCAGATTCTTAACCCACTGTGCCACAGTGGAAACTCCTATAACTACATACTTTAACGTTACCAAATTATTGAAGAAAATGTCTTTAATGATGAAGTAGTGATAGATACTAGTTTCTTGGCTTAAAGTAGCTAAGAATTATTCATACAGGTGAGTTGTACGTGACTGTGGTTATAATTTTCTGTAATCAAATAGATTACACGTTTAGTGTGCAACCTATTTGTATATGATAAAATATTTAAAAAAATTTTGTATTCCATTCAAGGACAGCAGAAAGAGTAGAGAGATTCATCACACATTTGCAGTTTATCATTAAAGCGTGTTAAGTACAAGTACAAAAAATCTTATGTATTGCTAAGTTAATTCTGTAACTGGGCAATTGCTTAACTGATGCAGGGCTTTCCAATTTGAGGCTTCTAGAGAAAAGGTGATTCTGTGTACTTTTGGTACCAGGGATTTTTTTTCTCCTTAATCATTTATGTACGTAATACAGCATTTAAGGATTTATTCTTTTAATATAATCTATGAACTTGATCCTTCTTTTAGATTATCTAGTTTCAAAATATAGAAATATGTAAGTAAGGTTTTTTTTGTCCTTTAAGATCAGTAATGTTTAGTGATTCTCTTTCACCTTTTTTTCCTGCTTGACAAAGATTTATATAGAAAGACTTACTAGTAGGTTGTGATGTAGGTATTGGTAGACATTTCTCTAAAGGTTCTTCTTATAATAGTGTGACCCTCATTTAAAATCTTCACTGGGCTAATGATAAAAAATGTCGTGTAATCTTAGGGTTTGGAAAGGACCTTTAAGTTTTCCTGGTCAAATTCCAACTTCCTTTTTTGATGATTTAATCAGTTTGTATAAAGTACTCTTGCCAGGTGGTCATGTAGCTTCTTCCAATGACCCATCCCTAAGTATTTTCTTAGTGCCTGTTAGGTGATGGACAATGTGTTGGGTGTTGGGAATACAACAGTAAGTAAGACAGGTGGGGCCCATGCCCTTGTATTCAGTCTGGTAGCATTTTTATAGTGACAGTAAACTTGATTTTGTGTATATATATAGTCACCTTCATAGTTTTTATAGGGTCTTGTTCTACTCCACAGATTTATGAGAACATTAACCTGACCTATTCATGTTAACATTCCAATTGTTGCTATATTTGAAAATATTGTTTTTTCCTTCTCAAAAGCTTGTTTCTAAATTTGTGTTAAAATATATACATGTTCATATTTATTTTTTTCAAAAATTGGAAGTTCTAAAATGTTTAGATATGTCATTAAATTACAAATATAGGTCTTTTAACCTAAAAAATTGGATTTCCTAGAACATATGCTGGGCAGAATGTTGAATCTTACCACCTTATTTAATTATATTACACTAAGTATGATTTCCAACACTTACATAATCTAGTTGAAAGTGATTAAGACGGTAGGTCCTAAGTGTTATACTATGTACATGTACATTCAGGATCTTAATTCACTTGCCTCCTGCTTTTCAAAAAGAATTTCTAACTCAGGAAAATCTTTGGACATTATTTTTAGCTAGCTTTGCAACATTGTATTAGAGACCAGAGACTAGTACCAGCTATTGCTGGTAGACTCGTGAACTCTTGCTCCTGCTCTGGCAGTCATTTTTGGAGGTGTTAGCTGCAGTGCTCCAAGGTTGTGCAAACATTACAAGAACATTGGATAATAAATTAATCTACTGTGTATCACACTGTATACCTGTATGTATACATACAAGTTTTAAATACCAATACTGATGTATTTTATAGTCTCAAATCGCCTTAGACCTTTGGTTCAGGTAACTACTCCTTATATGTGGAGCTTAGAGCTCAGTAATTGACTAAAGTCATTCAGTGGTCAGTTACCAAGTTGTTAGATGAGACTTTTCTTCTAGATTTAAAACAGAAGTAAAATAGGAGTATCTAAAGTGTAGGTCAGAATTAGCTTTTATTTCTTTTTGTCTGTCAAGAGAAAGAACAGGATCTAGCAGTCCCTGCATCCTGGATTCAGGGTGCTGAGAAGTGAGGAATTCATAAGAAGGACCTTCAGAGTTGTCCCAGGGCTTTGGATGACTGAAAGGTTTGGAACAGATTAGAATTTATAAAGCCTGAGAGCAAATAAGCTTCAGTAGGGGAGTGTGAAACTTGCCAGGGATTGGATGCCCTATGCCACTTGTATTGAAGTATTGAGACCACTGACGTCAGCAGTCTTGATTTACCATGTATGCTGTGTAAATAATATCTTCAGTATTTCAAGAAGTGAAAACATTTGGAGAGTACTGTGATTTATCTGTTCTTAAGCTTCTTGGCCTCTATTTCTATTTGATTCTTTCTGTTTAGTAAAGTCCTTTTTTTTTTTTTTTGACCGACCTGTGGCATTTGGAGCTCCTGGGCCAGGGATCAGATCCAAGCTGCAATCTTAACCTAAGCCTCAGCTGGGGCAATGCTGGATCCTTAACCCACTGTGCCGGGCTGGGGATCAAACCCATTTCCCATCGCTCCCACAATGCCATGATCCTGTGTGCCACAGCAAGAGCTCCATAAAGTCCTTATTAAAGTCTCCAAACTATCTCATTGATAATTATTGGAACCAAAGTGAATTATAGGAAGCACTGTGCTTCCTTAAGGGTCGTATAAGTTATGATTATGGTAATTGACGTGAGAGCATCCTACCCACAAGCGTAATTTAGGGGTTAAAAGGTCTCTTGATCTAGCTCCCTTTCTCTCCTGCAGATTTTATTTCTGGTGCTAAGACCTTAAAGTCTGTTTTTCATTTGAATAGGGAATGTGATTGGTACATTTTTAGTTTACTCTAAAGTTTTGCTTATCCAGTGTTTGGCATATTTCTGAAAGGGAATATTAGTATATAGGCTAAAATCATGGGCTGAAGTTAGGGAGAACTTTTATGGGGACATGTAAAATATTTTATTATAATTATATCTCATAAAACTGATAGAAGAGACTTGCAGTTTATGTGGAAAAGATATTTTTGATGTTTTATTAATAAGATTGGCACAAACTATTGACTTCTTGAAGAGCTGATGTAGTTTTTGGCTACAGAATTGCAGGATGATAATAGTGGAAATGGAGTATGTATTTAATTGTCAGGGTTTGGTTGGATGACTAATTGAACATGAATGCACTGCAGGACCAAAAATTATCTCACAGATTCAAATATGGGTGACTAGGGGAGTTGGAGTACCTTGACAAGATACAGGGAAAGTAGAAATAATTTCAGTTGTATCCGTTTGGACTCTGCAGATGACTTTAAGGTATAATACCTTAAAAGACAATTTGTTAAAGTGATTAAGAACGTGGACTCTAGAATCTGGTTGCTTGAGTTTTAGTTCTGGCTTCTCCACTTAGTAACCCTGTGATCTTAAGTCTTAAAGAAAGACTTCATCAGTCTAATAAGAATAAAAATAGTATTTGATTTATCATTGTAAAGATCAAATGAACTAATACACATAACCATGCTTAGAATCATCCCTGTACATAGGAGTCATTATGTTGGCTGCTGTTATTGTTGTTATCATTATTAGGATATGTTTTGCAAAATAATTCTATGATTTGATATAACACTTAGTGATATGAAGAGGATTTCTTTCATTAGGAGCAATCTAGGAAATTTCACTCTTATTTCCTTTCCTGCTTTCAATACCCTCTCAAATTTGTAGAACCAAGGTGTGGAAGATTTATTGTGCAGTTTTAATTATTAAATCATGTTAATCTTATTGTGTATTTTAGGAAATAGTAGAAGAAAAAGGTCTTTGAAAGTTTATCGCTGTTGATTATCTTAAAATGCCATTTTGAAAATGTTTATTGCCTACTTTTGTCATCCTCATCTAGACACTGTGACTTAGCCTAATTAAAGTCAAAGCTGTCATGTCAGACTCATTTATGCTACTCCCCCTCACTCTATGATATTAGCTTTGTTCTTCCATGGATTTATGTGGTCCTCTGGTCTCTCCTACATAGGTCAGGTTTTTCTCACCTCAACTCTCATACACTAAGTGAATGTTTTCATGGAACCTATAGGAAGCAATTTGCTTTCTCAGAAAAACTAAACTAGCCTAAAAACTTGGAGCTTTTGTTGTGGTTCAGCAGGTTAAAACCCAGCTTAGTGTCTGTGAGGATGTGGGTTCAATCCCTGGCCTTCCTTAGTGGGTTAAGGATTGGCATTGCAGCAAGCTGTGATGTAGGTCATGGATAATGCTTGGATCTGGCGTTGCTATGGCTGTGGCATAAGCTGCAGCTGTGGATCCCATTTAACCCCTAGCCCAGGAACTTGCATGTGCCACAGGTATGGTCTTAAAAAAAAAAAATAAAACCTTATCTGGAAAAGCTATTTTCCACAAACTGCAGATGAAAAGGTCAGTCAGAGGAAAGCTGTCAGACTGGAGGAAGCCCCACACATAAACAGGGCTGTCCCTAGTTATTCTTGGATCTGTGAAAATCGTGTAGTAAATTTAATGAGCCTGTTTTAACTGCATGCCAGTTGGAATTTCAAGGGGCCCTAGCAATTTGGTGCCAACGATCACCAAAACTTGTGGTTGTTTAATTTATTTCAAAAAGAGTATATTTAAGTCTATGCCTAAAATATATTTTAGTCAGCTGAATTTACTATCCTTTCTTGAATGGAAGAGAATGCTATACCATTTCAGTTAATGTTCTGTCTAGCTCCAAGGAGGAGACTTGCTCAGATAGCTTTGAACACCGAATTCTTATTTCAAACAACTCTGCTTTGGGTATTCGACATTAGGTGTGTCTTATTTCATTCTTGGCTGTGCATGTTATTGTGAATTATACTCTTCCATTGCCCCAGAGGACAGAGGTTTCATTTAGTTCCATTAGTTGCCATCAGCATTCATTAGGCTTATATTCAGTTGCGTACAACAGAAAACCCAAACAGTAGTGGCTTAAATGAGGTGGGATTTTTTTTTTTTTTTTTCCCCTGTAACATGAAAAGTGTGGAGTTAGGTGATTTGGTGTTTTGAGCTGGATGTATTGCCATCCTCAATAAAATCTCCTAGTGAGGGAAAAAGAGAAAAATAGATATTGGGTGGACAGCTTATTGTCTGCTACATCCTTCTATATAGACAGTCCTTATAGAGGAGCCTTCAGCTAGTAAACCCTGGACTAATTATTTGTATCCAGGCAATTAAAGTTGGTTTATGTTGAAGTTTTTTGTTTTTCAAGTCATAAAGAACTGCTTTGGCTTGATTTTTGAAGAAGGCATAGGGTAGTGTAATTGGCAAGTGCCATGAGGCTTTATGCTCTGTTCATTAGGAATAGAGTTATTTAAAATGCTTGTGAAAAGAATGCATAACTGTGGCTATGTGTGTTTATGGTAGTTGGGATAGAGGAGCAACAATTGCTATCTTTGAGGGATTTCCTGTCGTGGGTGCAGCCCTAAAAAGACCCCCTCCCCCCAAAAAAATTGCTATCTTCTGGTAATCCAGCCTCATTGCTAATTCAGAATCTTTGATCTTTCCAAACATGGTATTGTATTTTGTTACGTATTCTATTAGAATTGTATTTTTTTTTTTTTTAATGGCTGTACCTGCAGAATGTGGAATTTCCTAAGCTGGGGTCCAAGCTGCCAGTCTATGCCAGTCTATGCCACACCCATAGCAACAGCGGGTCTGAGCCACACCTGTGACCTACACTGCAGCTCACGCAACACTGGAACCTTAACCCACTGAGCGAGGCCAGGATCGAACCCGCATGGATGTCGGGCTCTTACCCACTGATCCACAATGGGAACTCCTAGAATTGTGTGCTTTTTTTTGTTTGTTTGTTTGTTTTTTTACTTTAATGGCAGTTCACTGGTATTTATTTAGTAGCTTTGAATATTTAGCCAATATTTACCCTCTCCTCCTCTCCCTACCTCAAGTTTTCGCTCATCCTTGTATCCCCAGTACCAGGTATATATGAGGTACTAAATAAGTATTTGTTGAATAAATGATTGACTGAAGGAACAAGAATGGTAGCATTCTGTTTTACTCTGGGATCAGGAATTTGCTATTTTAGGAATTCACCTTTTCAACTTTTATACAGCTCTAGATAGACAACATAATAGAATAGAAATAATATGACTTTGGAATCATTTACACAATAAGCCTTTTTTGTTCCCCTACTATGTGTCAGGTACTCTGTTAGATGCTAGAGTAGAAAGACAAATAGGTATGTTCTCTTATCTCAAGGGAACCTATAAAAACTTGAATTATTGAACTTACTGTGTAAGTGCTATATGTGTATACCAGGTTCTAAAGCTGCATGCATAAAAGGCGTATTTAACCTAGGTTGGAACTGTGGGTTTCAAGTGAGCAGTGTTGCAGTATGAGAAGACTTTTCAGAGGAAAGACTACCCCTGTGGGTCAGAATTAGCCAGGTAAAGGTGAATGGGGATTATGTTCTAGGTAAAGAACACTGCATAGGTACAGATAAGAGGATGGGGTGGGGGGAGGGAGAGGTTGGTGGGATATGGGGAGTGGCAGAAGACATAAGGAAGCAACTAATGAAGGACTTAGACTTTATCCAGAATATCATTAAAGATATTTTCAAAACAACTGTTTTCTTTCTGATGAAAGGGGAAGCACATTTTTATCTTTTAGACATCTCAGAAAAACAGAAAGGTATGTGAAGAAGACTGTGATTACTTGTAATCTCTTCAACCAGAGATAACCAGTGTTAACATTTTGGTGTACATACTGCATAATTCCTCTGTTTCCCTCCCTTCTCATTTTCTTACCTTCTTTCCCCCTTTTCTTCTCTTTTCCTTCTCTGGCCAGATTTGGATGGCCCTTATGGCAAGGAATTGAAGGGCTCACTGAAAAAAGAGGTTAAGGCATGGACAGAGGTAAAGTTTTTTCTTGGAGTCATTTTCTTTTCTTTTCTTTTTTGCTTTTTTAGGGCTGCACCTGTGACATGTGGAAATTCCCAGGCTAGGGATGGAATTGGAGCTGCAGCTGCAGGCCCATGCCACAGCCACAGCAACGGCGGATCTGAGCTGCATCTGGGACGTACACCACAGCTCATGGCAACAGCCAGATCCTTAACCCCCTGAGTGAGGCCAGGGATCAAACCCACATCCTCATGGATAATAGTCAGCTTCTTAACCTGCTGAGCCACACTGGGATCTCCTGAAGTCACTTTCCGACATAAATATTTTAGAAAGAAACCTAGTTTTGGGGGTGGGGAGTTTGGATTTAGTTAATAATAGGTTTGTGTATTTTTTTTTTCACAAAGCACTGAGGATATGTCCATTTCTGTTTTAAGAACTTTCAAAAATTACATATTTAAATCTCATGATAAACTTACAAGATAAGTATTACTATTTCCATCTTATAGATGGGGAAGTTGAGGCACAAAGAGGGCAAGTAATGTGTTCAAGGTTTACATAGTTGTAACTGATAAAGCCTGGAATCCAGGCTCTGAATTTATATGGCATTCTGGGTCCAGCTTTCATGCTCATTACACCATGCTATCTCTCAGGTTGAGGCCAAAATGTACATGAAAACAGTCAAATAAATATATCCAGCAGGCATGTGGTTATGCATTTGAAACCCAGGGGACAACTGGGCTTGGGGATATAGATTTGGAAGTCATCACACAGAAGTATATTAAAGTCATGAGAAGTATTAACATTTCCAATATCTTTAGTCATATTCTGTGATGATACTGAATGTACCTGTTTCCTGATTTCTTTTCGCTGGGAAATCTCACTTTGGCATTATTCCTTCTTAAACTGCGCCTTATGTAACTAGATGTACTGCACACAAAATGACTATATTTTCCCATTTGGAGACAGATATTCTATTAATGCAACCAAAGCTGCATTATTTCTGTTTTTTTTTTTCCCCTTTCCTTTAAATAACTGTACTGCATCCCCAAACACACATGCTGGCCTTGTGGTTACCATGCCACACCTGCTCTTCTTTGGGTTTTGTTTACATGAAAGTTTACTAAATTAAATCTGCACCATGAGGTACTTATGATTTTTTTAAGAGCCAAAATGAGAACTTTATATATCTTTAATTTATTTGAAGTTTGTTACCGTATACTACCTAGCCATTTTACTTTTCTTTCTCATTCGGGGAAGAGTCAAAAAACAAAGGAATTTTCCAAAAAGAGTTCAAAATATACATAAACTTTGCCTAGTATTCCTGTTTTTGCCTGCTTTTAGACATCAGATATGTCACAGAATTGACTTATACAGCTTTAAGAGGACCCTGTATGAAAAAGGGAAAATCAGAATCAAGGATGTGCGAAGGTTATTGAAATCAGTTTTGTGTAATGAGTAGCACCTGATCAGATCAGATAAAAGAATTTTTTTTCCTTTAAAAAAATTTGTTGTTTATCTTTAGAAAAGGAATAAAGGGGTATGGTTGTAATGCTTGGTAGTTTGTAATTATATCGCAATAACCTGCTTTTGTTTGTAATAAAATTTAGACCTGTCATATATAAAAATACTTAGGTGAATATGAGGAGATACTATTTTTTTGTGAGAAGAAGGTTTTTTTTGTTTGTTTGTTTATGCCCCCCCCCTTTTTAGGGTTGTGCCTGTGGCATATGGAAGTTCCCTGGCTAGGGTTCAGATCAGAGTTGTAGCTAAAAGCATACACCTCAGCCACAGCAACACCAGATCTGAGCTGCATCTGTGAACTGTACCACAGCTCATGGCAATGCCGGATCCTTAACCCACTGAACGAGGCAAGGGATCAAACCCGCATCCTCATGGATACAGGTTGGGTTTATTTTCGCTAAGCCACAATGGGAACTTCTGAGAAGAAATTTTTTAACATTAGAAAAACGTGCTTTCTAATCACTTTATTTTTTCAACAAATGCTTTTTTAAATTAATGAATTTTATTACATTTATAGTTGTACAACAATCATCACAACCAAATTTTACAGCATTTCCATCCCAAACCCTCAGTGCAACCCCTCCCCCCCAACCTGTCTCATTTGGAAACCATAAGTTTTTCAAAGTCTGTGAGTCAGTATCTGTTCTGCGAAAAAGTTCATGTGTCCACTTTTAGATTCCACATTTGATGTTGGTGTCTCACTGTTTGACTGACCTCATTTAGCATTATAATTTCCAGGTCCATCCATGTTGCTGCAAATGTCATTATTTCTTTCCTTTTAATGGCTGAATAATATTCCATTGTGTATATGTACCACCTCTTCTTTATCTGTATCAATGGACATTTAGGTGGTTTCCATGTCTTGGCTATTGTATATAGTGTTGAAATGAACATTGGAGTCTGTGTGTCTTTTTGAGTCATGTTTTTCTCTGGATAGATGCCTAGGAGTGGGATTGCTGTATCAAATGGTAATTCTATTTTGAGTTTTCTGAGGAATCTCCATCCAGTTTTCCACAGTGGTTGCACCAATTTACAGTCCCACCACAGTGTAATAAGGTTCCTTTTTTTCAACACTCTCTCCAGCACTTATTGTTTGTAGATTTTTTTTTTGTCTTTTTGTCTTTTTTTTTTTTGTTGTTGTTGTTGCTATTTCTTGGGCCGCTCCCGCGGCATATGGATGTTCCCAGGCCAGGGGTTGAATCGGAGCTGTAGCCACCGGCCTACGCCAGAGCCACAGCAACGCGGGATCCGAGCCGCCTCTACAACCTACACCACAGCTCACGGCAACGCCGGATCGTTAACCCACTGAGCAAGGCCAGGGACCAAACCCGCAACCTCATGGTTCCTAGTCGGATTCGTTAACCACTGCGCCACGACGGGAACTCCTGTTTGTAGATTTTTTGATGATGACCAGTCTTTGGTACCTCATAGTGGTTTTAATTTGCATTTCTCTAATAATTAGTGATGTTAAACATCTTTTCATTTGTTTTTTGGCCATCTGTATGTCTTCTTTGGACGATTGTCTGTTTAGATCTTCTGCCCATTTTTTGATGGAGTTTGTTTTTTTGGTTTTGAGTGGTAGGAGGTGTTTATAAATTTTGGAGATTAATCCCTTGTCAGTCGTTTCATTTGCAAAGATTTTCTCCCAGTCTGTGGGTTGTCTTTTCATTTTGTTCAGGGTTTCCTTTGCTGTGCAGAAACTGTGTGTGTGTTAAATTTAATTAGGTCCCATTAGTTTATTTTTGTTTTTACTGTCATGACTCTAAGAGGTGGATCTGAGAAGATACTGCTGTCATTTATGTTGGAGAGTGTTCACCTTTGTTTTCCTCTAAGAGTTTTGTAGTGTCTGGTTTTATATCTAGGTCTTTAATCCATTTTGAGTTCATTTTTGTGTATGGAGTTAGGGAGGATTCTAATTTCCTTCTTTTATGTGTGGCTGTCCAGTTTTCCCAGCCCCACTTTTTGAACAGGCTGTCTTTTCTCCATTGTATATTCTTGCCTCCTTTGTCATGGATTAGTTGGCTGTAGGTGCATGGGCCTTCTGTCCTGTTCCACTGATTGTATTTCTGTCTTTGTGCCAGTAACATACAGTTTTGATGATTGTTGCTTTGTAGTATAGTCTGAGGTCCAGAAGCCCGATTCCTCCAGCTCCATTTTTCTTTTTCAGGATGGCTTTGGCTGTTCTGGGTCTTTAACATATTTTGTTCTAGTTCTGTGAAAAACATCCTTGGTACTTTGATAGAGATTGCATTGAATCTGTAGATTGCCTTGGGTAGTGCAGTCATTTTGATAATATTGATTCTTCCAATCCAAGAGCATAGTATGTCTTTCCATCTGTTGAGTCATCTTTGATTTCTTTCATCAGAGTCTTTATAGTTTTCACAGTACAGGTCTTTTGTCTCTTTAGGTAGGTTTACTCCTAGGTATTTTATTCTTTTGGATGCGATGGTAAATGGGGTAGTTTCCCTAATTTCTCTTTCTGATCTTTTGTTGTTAGTATATAGAAATGCAGTTGTTTTCCGTGTATTAATTTTGTATCCTGCAACTTTGCCAAATTCATGGCTGAGCTCTAGCAGTTTTCTGGTAGAGTCTTTAATTTAATTTAATTCAATTAATTAATTTATTTTTTATTACTCAATGAATTTATCACATTTATAGTTGTATAATCTTTAGGATTCTCTAAGTATATAGTATCATGTCATCTACAAATAGTGGTAGTTTTACTTCTTCCTTTCCAATTTGGATGGTTTTTACCTCTTTTCCTTCTCTGATTGCTGTGGCTAGGACTGCCAAAACTATGTTGAATAGTGGTGGTGAGAATGGACAGCCTTGTCTTGTTCCTGATCTCAGCGGGAATTCTTTCAGCTTTTCACCATTGAGAATGATGTTCGCTGTGGGTTTGTCATATATGGCCTTTATCGTGTTGAGGTAGATTCCCTCTATGCCCACTTTCTGAAGGGTTTTTTTAATCAGAAATGGGTGTTGGATTTTGTCAAAGGCTTTTTCTTCATCTATTGAGAGAATATAGTTTTTATTCTTCAGTTTGTTAATGTGGGGTATCACACTGATTGATTTGTGGATATCGAAGAACCCTTGCATCCCTGGGATAAATCCCACTTGATCATGGGATTTAATGTATTGTTGGATTCAGTTTGCTAGTATTTTGTTGAGGATTTTTGCATCTATGTTCATCAGTGAAATTGGCCTGTAGTTTTCTTTTTTTTTTTTGGTATCTTTGTCTGGTTTTCATATCAGTGTGATGGTGGCCTCATAGAATGAGTTTGGGAGTATCCCTTCCTCTGCAGTAGTTTCAGAGGGAGAGGTGTTAGCTCTTCTCTAAATGTTTGATAGAATTCTCCTGTGAAGCCATCTGGTCTTGGACTTTCGTTTGTTGGAAGTTTTTTAATCACAGTTTCAATTTCATTACTTGTGATTGGTCTGTTCATCTTTTCTTTCTATTTCATCTTGGTTTAGTCTTGGAAGATTGTACTTTTCTAATAATTTGTCCATTTCTTCTAGTTTTTCCATTTTATTGGTGTATAGTTGAATGTAGTAGTCTCCTATGATTCTTTGTATTTCTGTGATGTCTGTTGTTACTTCTCCATTTTCATTTCTACTTGGATTGATTTGAGTCCCCTCTCTTTTTTTCTTGATAAGTGTGGCTAAGGGTTTATCAGTTTTGTTGATTTTTTCAAAGAACCAGCTTTTCATTTCATTGATCTTTTCTATGGTTTTATTTGTTTCTATTTCATTGATTTTTGCTCTGATCCTATGATTTCTTTCCTTCTACTAACTTTAGGTCTTGTCTGTTCTTCTCTCTCGAGCTGCTTTAGATGTAAGTTTAGCTTATTTATTTGAGCTTTTTCTTGTTTCCCAAGGTGGGCCTGTATTTCTATAAACTTTCCTCTTAGAACGGCTTTTGCTGCATTCCATAGGTTTTGGAGTGTCGTATCTTTGGTGTCATTTGCTTCTAGGTATTTTTTAATTTCCTCTTTGATTTCTTCAGTGATCCATTGGTTGTTTAGTAGCATGTTGTTTGGTCTCCACGTGTTTGTGTTTTTTTTTTTTTGCAGTTTTTTTCTTATTGTTGATTTCCATTCATACAGCATGGTTGGAAAAGATGCTCGATATGATTTCAATTTTCTTAAACTTTCCGAGGCTTGATTTGTAGCCCAGGATGTGATCCATCTTAGACAATGTTCCATGTGCACTGGAGAAGAATGCGTATTCTGTTCCTTTTGGATGGAAAGTCCTAAAAACATCTATTAAGTCCATCTGGTCTAATGCTTCATTCAGGGCCTGTGTTTCCTTATTGATTTTCTGTCTGGATGATCTGTCCATTGCTGTAAGTGGGGTGTTAAAGCCCCCACTATTATTGTATTATTGTTGATTTCTCCTTTTCAGGTTGTTAGCAGTTGCCTTATATATTGTGGTGAACCTATGTTGGGTGCATATATATTTCCAATTGTTATATCTTCTTCTTGGATTGATCGTTTGATCATTATGTAATGTCCTTCCTTGTTCTTATAATGTTTTTTAAGTTCTGTTTTGTCTGATATGAGTATTGCTACTCCAGCTTTCTTTTGATTCCATTTGCATGGAATATTTTCTTCCATCCTCTCACTTTTAATTTGTCTGTTTCCCTAGCAGTGAAGTGGGTCTCTTGAAGCCAGCATATATATGGATCTTGTTTTTGTATCTGTTCAGCCAGTCTGTGTCTTTTGGTTGGGGCATTTAATCCATTAACATTTAAGGTAATTATTGATATGTATGTTCTTATTGCCATTTTATTGTTTTGGATTTGTTTTTGTTGCTCTTTTTTCTTCCCCTCTTCTCTTGTGGTTTGACGACTATCTTTAGTGATGTATGTGAGTTGATTTTTCTTATTTGTGTGTGTATCAATTGTAGATTTTTGGTTTGCAGTTGCCCTAAAGTTTTGATATAGGAGTCTATATATAGATACATAGATACATATACATATATATGTATATAGATACATATGTATGATTTTTTTTTAAGTTGTTGGTCTCTTAATTGCAAGTGTATCTCCCGTGTCCTGCATTAGCACCCTCCTGTTCTCACAATTTCTGATTTTGGTACTATAAGTGTGTGTAGATGATTTTTTATCTTTACTGTATATATGCCTTTACTGGTGAGACTTGTCATTTGTGGGATTTTTATTTCTGGTTGTTGCCTTTTCTTTTCTGCCTAGAGAAGTTCCTTTAGTGTTTGTTATAAAGCTGGCTTAGTGTTGCTGAATTCTCTTAGCTTTTGCTTATCTGTGAAGCTTTTGATTTGTCCTTCAAATTCGAGTGAGAGCCTTGCTGTGTAAAGTAATCTTGGTTGGAGGTTTTTTCCTTTCATCATGTTAAGTATATCATGGCACTCCCTTCTGGCCTGCAGAGTTTCTGCTGAAAAATCTGTTGATAACCCTCTTGGGCTTCCATTGTGTGTTATTTGTTTCTTTTCCATAACTGCTTTCAATATTTTTGTTTTTAATTATTGGTCAGTTTGATTAATATGCTTCTCAGAGTTCCTCCTTGTGTTTATTTTATATGGTACTCGTTGTGCTTCCTGGATTTGAGTGAGTTGTTCCTTTCCCATGTTAGGGAAGTTTTCGGCTATTATTTCTTCAAATATTTTTTCTGCCCCTTCTCTCTTCTTCTTCTGGCACCCCTATAATACGGATGTTGGTGTGTTTAACGTTGTCCCAGAGCTCCCTGAGACTCTCTTCATTTCTTTTCAATCTTTTTTCTCGTTTCTTTTCCACATCAGTGGTTTCCTTTAGTTTGTCTACCACCTCGCTTATTTGTTCTTCTGCCTTCTGTATGCTGCTGTTGGCTGCTTCTAATGAATTTTTTTATTTCAGTTATTGTATTTTGTATCTCTTCTTGCTTAAGTTGTATATCTTGTATTTCTTTGCTCAGTGTTTCCAATAAATTATCCATCTTTGCCTCCAGTTTATTTCCAGTGTCCTGCATCATCTTCAGCATCAACAGTTTAAGTCTTTTTCCTGGAGGCTGAGAATCTCCTGATCACTTAGCTGTTTTTCTGGGTTTTTTTCTTTAGACCTTATCTGAGTTATAGTTCTCTGTCTTTTCATTTTTATAGGTTTTTGGTGTGGTGACCTTTTTGCGACAATAGATTTGTAGACTCTTTTACTTCTAATGTCTGCCCCCCTTGTGGCTGAAGTTAAATTATTCTTTGACCCATGAATTATTTATTTATTTATTTATTTATGTCTTTTTGCTATTTCTTGGTGACCCATGAATTATTTAAAGCTGTGTTTCTTAATATTTTGGGGTTTTGTAGATAGCTCTTTTTTTATTTAAAGGTTTTAAATTTAATTCTACTATGATCAGAGAATACAGTTTTGTGTGATTCAAATCATTTTAATTTATCCAGTGCCTTTGACATGGCCCAGAACATGGTCAGTTTTGGCCTCTACTACTTACGTTTGATACTGTTATAATTTTTCTTCTGGGCAGTTGTAACATCCAATCATTGCTACTTCGTCACTGCTTACATTTCACTTTTGCCTGAATTATTATTCCTGAACACCAATCTGATTTGGTCATTCTTGCCTTTCTCCAAAAGTTCTGGTATATGCCACTGCAGAATGAAATTCTGGCAGTACAGAAGCTCTCTGGAACTTGGACTATACTATGGACATTTTTAAAGATGTTAAGTACGTATGGTGTGTATATGCATTGCTGAATACAGGTGAACCCTTGAAGGTTAGAGATAGTGTATATCAGAATATTAGATTTGGGAGTTCCCATCATGGTGCAGTGGAAGTGAATATGACTAGGAACCATGAGGTTGCATGTTGGATCCCTGGCCTTGCTCACTGGGTTAAGGATCCGGTGTTGCTATAATTTGTGGTGTGAGTTGGAGACGCAGCTTGGATCCCGTGTTGCTGTGGCTGTGGCATAGGCCAGCAGCTGTAGCTCTGATTCAACCTATAGCCTGGGAACCTCCATATGCCACAGGTGCAGCCCTAAAAAAAAGCAGAAGCAAATAAAAAGAATATTAGATTTGGAGATAAGACATAAATGTGTTCTCTTCTAAGGGAGATGCATGCCAACCTTTAGTACAGAAATTTGGGAGGAACCCTTTAGTTGTCAGGAATCTTTTGAGAAGTGCTGACTATTGTTCCTGTAATGATTTCACCCCAATTCCAGAGGTTTTAGTCATGTGTGATTGTGAATTTAATACATTAGGTGATTGCTCCACTCTGCCTTTATCCTTATTTGGTTATCTGTCCTCCCATTTCATGCCTGTTCCTGCATTTATTTAGCAATTTACCTTTTTATATAGCCTTGGAGGGAAAAATCCACTATACCACACCAAAAAATAAATGCCTCCATCACATACCTGGCGTATTTATGACTGTTTTCTTTGAAATGTTTGTTAAGTTTGAACTTAATGTGGTGCAAAATGTGGGACATTTGTTTTAAAGTAGAATTATCACAGATGATGAGTTGTTTTCAAAGTGAAGCATTTCCAGCTGAACTCCTTAAAAAATAGATTTTGTAGACTGGATAGTTTCATTCATTAAAACATATTCAGTTATTTAAACAAAGCAGGTCAGTCAACTTACAATAAAATTAAATGTTAATTTTTTTAATTTCCATTCCTCTTCCATCAGTAATGCTGTTCTCTAGAAATAGTTAATCTGTTCATCTTCATCTTCTCTATTGATATTTGTTCAATAAATAGAACAGTGTTTTGCCTCTGCACTGTTGAATTCCAGATCCACAGACTCCATGAGCATAATGAAATGGTGCCTAATTTAAGCTGCTACATTTTGAGATGTCTTTTTATGCACCAAGAGTAATAGGAAGTTAAGTGGAATATGACCATGCTAAAGAGAAAAGGCGTTTGTACTGCTTTAGCAAAAGTCCTGAGATAGGATGTTAAGTTGTTTGAAACTTAGTATTTATATTGGATTTGCAGGAATGTTAGGTAATAATGGAGAAGGGAAGGCTGCAGAAGTGGTAGAGACCAGTTGATTATGGCTCTTAATACTTCATTAATGGATTTGAACTTTTTTATGTGTGTATTGAGACCATAAGTAGTTTTTGTTTTTTTTTCTTTTTTCTTTTTTTTTTTATTGGAACACCCACGGCATGCGGAATTTCCCAGGCCAGGGATCAAACCCACACTATAGCAGTGACAACACTGGATCGTTAACCTGCTGAGCCACCGGAGAACTCCATATATAAGATTTTTTAAGTATAGAAGATTATATAAAAAGTGACCGTGGAACTTTTTCTCTTGCATCATCCCAACTTCCTGGAATGTCTCAAGTTGATTTATGCTTATATGTGTTTACTCAGCAAACATTTGTCATACATATTTTTTTCTGATGGGAGCATGGTTCTTAATAAAGTGTGAAGCGTTATGTTTTTGTTTTGTTCTGTTTTTGTTTTCACAATACTATATACAGTCAAAACGAGAGTCTAGAGAGAAAGCTATCCGTATGTTATTTATATCTCTAAATAGAGCATTAAAAATTACCATGGCTTTATGCATACATTACATAGTCATATTGAATATTCAGAGCATGAATAAGCTAGAAAAGACTTGAAAGTTGGAGTTCCCATTGTGGCTCAGTGGTTAACGAATCTGACTAGGAACCATAAGGTTGTGGGTTCAATCCCTGGTCTTGCTCAGTGGGTTAAGGATCTGGTGTTGCCATGAGCTGTGGTGTAGGTCACAGACGCAGCTCAGATCCCACATTGCTGTGGCTCTGGCATAGGCCGGTGGCTACAGCTCTGATTAGACCTCTAGTCTGGGAACCCCCATATGCCGAGGATGGGGCCCTAGAAAAGGCAAAAAGACCAAAAAAAAAAAAAAAGAGAAAAAAGAGAAAGACTTGAAAGTAAAAGTTCAGAAAATATTACTTGGTGAGGACACACATTTCTGTTCTGTGGATTCACGAAAACTTGTTTCTTGATATCTGTGAAAAAGCCATTTGGGAATTTGATGATCTGGAGATCAATTTAAGGAGAATAGACATTTTGACAATATTGATCTACCAAATTGTGAACCCAGACTTCTGTACATTATTTAGGTCTTCTGTAATTTCCTTTATCAGTGATTTGTAGTTATCTTGCAACGTTGTTCAAATCACTTATTTGTTTTATTAGTTTATGTTCATTTTTTGGAATGCTTTTATTTTACAATTCTTTTTTTCTTTTTGTCTTTTTAGGGCCACATCAGCGGCACATGGAAGTTCCCAGGCTAGGGGTTCAGTTGGAGCTGTAGCTGCTGGCCTATACCACAACCACAGCAACAAGGGATTCGAGCTGCATCTGCGACCTACACCACAGCTCATGGCAACGCTGGATCCTTAACCCACTGATCGAGACCAGAGATTGAACCTGTGTCTTCATGCATACTAGTCACATTAGTTTCCGCTGAGCCACAAAGGGAACTCCTATTATTCCTATTCTTAAAAAATATTCTTGGACTTTGCCATCATGATAGCATACTCGTGACTCTGCTATCTTGGTCAATATGACCTTTAAAAATTGTTTTTCACATAAATATTGTTTTGTACAGAAACTAAGAAAATCTAGGAAAATATGTTTTGTTTCTAAGTCTTTGTTTTTCTTTATCTTATATTTATTTATTACCTATCATTTTCTGTCAGATTTGGGTTCCAAAAGCCTTCTTCAGTTTTTCCTTAAAAAGCAGTTGCTATTTTAGTATCTGAAATATTTGTTGTCTGAAAAATATTTTTTAAGGAAACCATAAAGCTAGATATCAGTACAGAACAAATTTTATATTTTGAAAAATAACGTGTTTTCTTTGTTAATTGTTTTATTGCTTTTATAAAAGATTACTTTAGAACACAGGTAATAGCTAGTGTTATTTATTTCTGTGCATGTTGTTCTACATGGGATTATATCCCAGAGGGGTAGCAGATTTGTTGCTGTCATGTCTTTCTTTCTTTCTTTTTTTTTTTTTTTTTTTGCTTTTTAGGGCTGTACCTGTGGCATATGGAGGTTCCCAGGCTAGGGGTGGAATCAGAGCTGTAGCCGCTGGCGACAGCAACACCAGATCCGAGCCACATCTGTGACCTATACCACAGCTCACGGCAACGCTGGATCCTTAACCCACTGAGCAGGGCCAGGGATCAAACCTGCAACCTCATGGTTCCTAGTCAGATTCTTTTCCGCTGCACCTTGACCAGAACTCTGTGTCATGTCTTTCTTTGATCTCTCTTTACAGGCAGAAATTTGTATAATTGACTAAAGGCTGCAGTACCTCATTAATGGGACGGGTAAGAAAAGGGGCCCAGTACATCAATATTTTATAGAATAAACAAGGATTGAGTGGAGTTAATAACACTTTAAGGAGGGAAATACTGTAATAAGACTGTAGGCTTTGTAGCAGACAGAATATTTCATATCTGGATGCATATTAATGTCTACTTATGGTATCTACCCCTTTGAGTTCAACCTGAGTTTTCCAGAATGATTCTTTATAAGTGTTTGTGTCAGTTACACTTCCTGTCATTGCATTGCAAGTGGTACCTTTCTTTAGACCAATATTCTCTTTGGAGATGTATCAACTTGTAAACAGTTTAAAAATTATAGTCAATATAAATTCTGAATACAGATACTTCCTCAGACTTCTGGCTGGTGAAATCATTATATTGGTCGCTTAAAATTGGTCTACAAGTTTAATGTGCTTGGTAGTGGAAGCACTAAGAAATCAGTGACTTTATGGCATTATAGCGTGCCATTTATGACATTAACATATCAGAAGTCATTTTTGCTGTGCATGGTGACTTCACACCAGTTATACTGATAACTTTTTTTTAGAGAAATAACATAACAGGACCTTTGCAATTTGGGTAGGTAGAAGGAAAAATGGTTTGATCCAGTATAAACTAGTCTTAAAAAATAAGGTTGTTATTCTTAGAAGTTGTGTCTTTGACGTAGAAACTTGCTATATTAATCCTATTTTTAAAAATAGGTGTGAGAGTCACATCTTCACATTACAGGAGGACCTGATAACATAGTCCCTTGAAATATAGAAGAATTACAAATTACACTCCTAAGTCTCTAGGAGATAAGGAAATTAATTTATATTTAAGTGGCAGGGAGTTCTTGTTGTGGCTTTGTGGGTTAAGAACCTGACATAGTGTCTGTGAGGATGCGGGTTTGATCCCTGGCCTCACTCAGTGGGTTAAGGATCTGCTGTTGCCACAAGGTGCAGTGTAGGTCACAGATATGGCTCGGGTCCAGTGTTGCTGTTGCTGTAGCGTACACCTGATAAGAAATTAGGAGGTTTTGTGCAGTATTTTAGGTGATAGAATATGTTTATCCAAGGTTGTTGCTAAAAGAAATTTTTTTGTTTGTTTTTTTTTGTCTTTTTGCCTTTTCTAGTGCCGTTCCCTCGGCATATGAAGGTTCCCAGGCTAGGAGTCTAATCAGAGCTGTAGCTGCCGGCTTATGCCAGAGCCACAGCAACGCAGGATCCAAAGTGCACCTGCAACCTATACCACAGCTCACGGCAATGCCGGATCCTTAACCCACTGAGCAAGGTCAGGGATCGAACCCACAACCTCATGGTTCCTAGCCGGATTCATTAACCACTGCACCACGATGGGAACTCCTAAAAGAAATTGTTTACGGAGTTCCTGACTTGGCTCAGCGGAAACGAATCTGACTAGCATCCATGAGGATGAGGTTTGATCACTGGCCTTGCTCAGTGGGTTAAGGATCCAGTGTAGGTCACAGACATGGCTTGGATCTGGCATTGCTGTGGCTGTGGCTTAGGCTCGCAGCTACAGCTCCAATTCGACCCCTAAGCCTGGGAACTTCCATATGCCGTGCATGCAGCACTAAAAAGACAAAAAAAAAAAAAAAGTTTAAAATGTTCAGAAATGGTGCACTTCATGCCTGTGACACAGGTTACTTATCTGCTAATGATGATGACTTAAGTATGTGCTTCCTTCTCAGAATTTCAGAGAGAAATCTCAGGAATGAGAGAAATCTAGGTTGAAATCTTTGAGCAGTGATGTTTCTTTCTTAAGGAAAGGTGCAGAATGACAAGTCTTAAGGGCGTAAAGAGGATGGATAACTTCTGTTCTTATTAGTCTGAAGGTTATGTCAGATGTTTCAGGAAATGATATTTGAGCACCTTTAGGCTTAGGAACTTTATGGCATTTAAACGTTACATGAGTTATATCCAGGCAACAAATTTCCTCTGTCATCTCTGTCCTAACTTTTCCTCCCCTTCCCAGTTCTTCCAGCCTTACCTCAGCATTTGTTAAACAGTTGATTGTCACAGAGACAAATATTAACACCTTTATTTAAATTAAAAAACAAATTCAGGCCTTTTCTAGTAGAAGAGGATAAATCCAATTTAACTGATTTAAGTATTAGTGTTATCAAATGAATTACATGGGATCCATTTTTTGTAAATTGAACTAAATTTGTAGTTTGAAGATTTTGGTTAGAAGATATTTAGAGCTTGAGAGAATTTAAAAAATAATAAAATACATAATTTTCACCTATGCTTCCAGAAAGGTAGAATAGATGTACTTTACCTTATTTTCCCCACTAACTATAGCTAAAGTCCCTAGGCATTCTATTTTCTTTCTTTCTTTTTTTTTTAAATTTTTTATTTTAATGGCTACACCCATGGCATATAGAAGTTCCTGGGCCAGGGGTTGAATCTGTGCCACAGTTGCAGCCTATGCCACAGCTATAGCAATGCTGGATCCTTATTCCACTGTGCTAGGCCAGGGATCAAACCCTAGCTTCCACAGCGACCCAAGCCCCTGCAGTCAGATTCTTAACCCACTGCAACAAAGCAGGAACTTATAAAATAAGATGATTCTTAAAGATAAAGGTTGACTGATAAAGGAATTCTTAAAGATAAAGGAACTTGAGAAACATGGTTGTGAGATCTTGGGTTTTTTTGTTGATTTTTATATCCCAAGCTGGGTGTTGCAGAAATTGGCCACCCAGCAGTGTTAGTTGGCACAAATGGGAAAAAAAAAAAAGGGGGGGGGGGCAAGAAAAGTATGCCCTGTCTAGGAAAGGAAAAGTGCAGCCTAATACAAGAAACTTTTGGATAATAACCACTCTCCTCTATTTAAACACCACAGAAGAAAGAAACTGCAGCTGCACCTCTACTTCAGATTGTGGTAGTGTCAGAGAAGGCTGAGTGGGAAGTCAGCATTTTCATTGAAGACAAGACTTTCATTGATGAGTTGTGATGAATCGATCCCCTTCCATTCCCTGGGGTCATTAGAATCTGTATGGAGGGCCTTATCTTCAGCCTTCACCTGGCCGTATGGAGACACCTTTCTTCTACACAGGAGTGCTGTCAGGAGACCTATTGGAGAGTCAGGGCTTTTGCCATCACCCGCCACACCAGTGAGGCCACCACTCACGGTGTCAGTGAAGGCAGCATAGAGACCAGCAGTGAGGCAGCCCTGCCCTTTCCAATCAGAGTAGTATCAGTGGAGGCCTAGTAGAAAGCCTGAACTTCTGCCCCTGCTCAGCAGTAATAATAATCCTCTTCCATGTTAGTATCCGTGGAGACTGAGTGGGGAACTGGGCTTCCACCCTGAAGTGATTGTTTGTCAGTACTCTTCTCCCCATGCCAGAGCAATATCAGAAGATGCATATTGAATTAAGATTTGTTTAAGATCTGGAATTTTATACACAATATTTTAAATTTCTAGGCTTTAATTGGAAATTAATCATAATACCAAGAACCAGGAAAATCTTAACCTGAATGAGAAAAGACAGATAACAGATGCCAATACCAACATGATGCAGTTGTTAAAATTATCTGACAGTGATTTCAAAGCAGCCATCATAAAAATGCCCCAATGAACAATTGCAAACACATTTGAAACAATGAAAAATAGATTGTTTCAGCAAAGATCTAAGATATGAAGAAAAACTAAATGGACATTTTAGAACCAAAAAATACAATAACTGAAAATTTAAAGGAAGAAAAGCTCAATGGATAGTCTCAACAGCAGCAGAGAAAGGACAGAGAAAAGAATTCATGAACATGTTGATAGAGCAATGGAAATTACCTAGTCTCAATAACTAAGAGAGAATAGACCAAAACAAACAAACACATGAATAGAACTTTAGGTACCTCTAGGACTATATAAAAGATCTTGCATTCGTGTCATCAGTGCTGGAAGAAGAGAAAGACAGTTGGATTATGAAACTATTTGAAGAAATAATGGCAGGGGAGTTCCCGTCTTGGTGCAGCGGAAACGAATCCAACTAGGAACCATCAGGTTGCCGGTTCAATCCCTGGCCTTCTTCAGTGGATTAAGGATCCAGCATTGCCGTGAGCTGTGGTGTAGGTCGCAGACGTGGCTTGGATCTGGCGTTGCTGTGGCTCTGGTGTAGGCCAGCAGCTGTAGCTCCGATTAGACCCCTAGCCTGGGAATCTCCATATGCCGCAGATGCAGCCCTAAAAAGCAAAAAAAAAAAAAAAAAAAAAAAGAAATAATGGCAGGGAAAAAGTTTGGTGAGAGTTTATGCAGACTTATAGATTCAAGAAGCTGAGAGAATTTGAAAATGATTCTGCCAAAGCAGTCTATGCCCAGGCACATCATGGTCAAATTTCTGAAAAGTAAAGATAGTCTTAAAAGCAGCAAGAGAGAAATGATACTAAAGCTATAGGAGAAATTTTTTTGACAGCAGATTTCTCATCAGAAGCTATAGAGACCGCAGAAAGTGACAACATTTTTCAAGTGTTTCAAGAAAAGAACTACCTTCAGTCCAGAATTTTGTATCCTTCAGGAGTGAAGGAGAAATCAAGACCTGTGACTGTTGTCTGACATAAGGGGCGGTCCTAATTTGTGAGTTCAGCGCTAACCTCAGGTGGTTAGTATCATAAGTGAATTGTTAGACACTGGGTTTTTATTTTGGAGAATTAGTTGTTGTTTTGGAGAATCAGAATTTATCAATAGCAGACCTACCCTATATGAATGAAATTTTGTAATTTTCCTTTATAAAGGAAATTCTCTAAACAGAAAGAAACTGATAAAAGAGGGAAACCAGGAGTTCCTTTCATGGCTCAGCGGTTAATGAACCCTACTAGCATCCAAGAGGACACGAGATTGATCCCTGGCCTCACTTAGTGGATTAAGGATCTGGTGTTGCCATGAGCTGTGGCATAGGTCCCAGACACGGTTTGGACCTGGTGTCGCTGTGGCTGTGGTATCGACCGGTGGCTACAGCTGCAATTGGACCCCTAGCCTGGGAACCTCCATATACCATGGGTATAGCCCTAAAAGAGCAAAAAAAAAAAAAAAAAGGAAAACCGGAAGCATTAGGGAGGAAGAAAGAAGAGAAGGAGTCAAACTATGTAAATACAAGAAACTTTCCTTCTCTTCTTGACTTTTCTTAATTATGTTTGACAATTGAGTTGAGACATTCTTAGATGAAGAACTACTAAGAATTTGTGTGGTATTATACAAAAATATATCTGGTCTTTGTTTCTAGTTCCTGCACAGAACTCTTAAAAGCCTTGAATTTTCCTGAGTGACCAGGAGTGTCTTTTATTATTTATATTGAGTCCCTTTCTATCATACCTGAATATGTGCTACTTTGCATGAGGACTCTGGGTAGCCTCAGGAAGGGGCTGGTCCCCAGAAAGAGCAAGTGATTAGTGGATTGGTACTTTGAGCCCTAAACACCAGCCTCTAAAAAAGTGAAAGGAAGCTGGAAATTGAGCTCTGTGAAAACTATTGAAGAATGAGATTCAGAGAGCTTCCAGGTTGGTGAACATATCAGCTCATATCAATAGAAAAGCAATTGTGACAAAATCTTAATAATTGTTAGGTCTGGGTAGTAGCAATATGCATGTTCATTGGATTCTTCTCTTTTTTAATGTTTGAAATTTTTCATAATGAAATTTTTAAGCTTAATGAAAAAAAATATTGAAATGCCAGTGTAGGGTTTAGAAAACTCACATATTGGAGTTCCTTTCGTGGCTCAGTGGTTAACGAATCCAACTAGGGACCATGAGGTTGTGGGTTCGATCCCTGGCCTTGCTCAGTGGGTTAAGGATCCAGCATTGCCGTGAGCTGTGGTATAGGTCACAGACGAGGTTTGGATCCTGTGTTGCTGTGGCTCTGGCGTAGGCCGGTGGCTACAGCTCCGATTAGACCCCTAGCCTGGGAACCTCCATATGCTGCGGGAGTGGCCCTAGTAAAGGCAAAAAAAAAAAAAAGAGAGAGAAAAAAAGAAAGCGCACATACTAGCCTATAAATGAGAGTGAAAGCAAGAGATCCGTTAGTTTGTTAGCTAGTTAACTATTACAGTAGCTTTATTAAAAACAAGTACAGTGGTTTGAACCAAGTAATGGAAGTGATGTGGAAAGAAGTGGTTGGATGTGCAGTATATTTTACAAATCAAACCTTTGATTGTTAAAGGTTTCTAGGTGAATGAGGGTAAAGTAATCATCAAGAAAAATAAAAATAGGCTCAACTTTTAAAAAATTACCAAAGGATCATAATTTATTAGTTTCCTCATTGCTAAAGCATAGTACATGATTATATGTTTAATAATAATAAATGGCTGTTGATCGTTTTGAGGAGAAGAGAGAAATTGCATGCAGGTAACAACAAAACCGTTTTTCTCAAGGTTTCTTAGCACCAAGGAAATAATAGCAAAGGGGCAAGAAATAGTATTTTGTGGCAGTCATGACTCTTTGAGTCTGGGGTCATTATTTGGATGTTACTCACATTGGTCCAGGTGGAGAGAAACTCCTGTTTTGAGAGACTAATGTACCAGATAAGAAAACAAGTAGAAAAATAAACATTTACTCATATAAAAATGATTAGAAAATACAGTTTAGAAGAAAATACAGCTATTTCCCCTACCTGTTTTAAAGTGATGAAAGGTTTACAGCTCTGTAAATTCATTGCCTTTTATTTTGTTGAGCAAGTTTCCCCATGAATTGAGTTTATAAATTAACAAAACTGACAAAATATATTATTTCTCACTTTCAGCCCAAACAGTAGTTTTGTTTTTTGTTTTTTTTTAAAGGACATTGAAGTTCAGTATTTTACTTTTATCTAGTTCCCCAGTCATCAGAACTTTAACCGGTGTGTGATACACCACTGTAGATTAAAACTGTCATGTGTTCTTGGTATTAGAACATGTTGTAAGATAGGTGGGGACTAAGATAAATTGATATTCTCTAATGATCCTTGCGGAAAGATAACATTTTCTTTTAGTCTTCAGGAAGGCTGATCAATATTTTTGAAGGGAAGAAGGTTTATTGTTAATGATGAAAGCATCTGTGTAAACTCTTTGGACTTTCTAAAATATTTGTCATTTCATTAATTTATTCTGCATTTACCTGAATTCCAAATTTGTACAAAGATATAAAGAAGGAACCACAATTGAATGGGTAAAAGGGGCAGAGATGCAATATAGTCAAGACCCACACTCCCAGGTAGACAGCCTACAAATGGGAAGAAAATCAAAATCACAGAGGTTCTTCCCGAGGAGTGAGGGGTCTGGGCCCCAAATTGGGCTCCCTGCCCTGGGAAGATGAGCCCCCAAAATGCTGGGCTTGGAGGGACAGTGGGATTTGCATTTGTAAGACCTAGAGGGCTGTTGGAAACAGAGCTTACTCTTAAAGGGCACACACAAAATCTCAGATGCTTTAAGATCTAGCACAGAGGCAGTAATTTGAAATGAACCTGGGTCAGAGCTACATGCTGATCTTGGATAGCTTTACAGAGAGACAAGAGGCACCTGAGATTCTCTTTGGGGACGTAGACACTGGCAACAGTCATTTTTGGGAATTCAGTCTAGAAGAGGATGTGGTGCTGGTAACACCATTTTGGAATCATTCCCCTAGCTTAAAAGTGCTGGGAGCTTACCAGCCAGTTGGCACAACTCCTAGGACCACCATGCCAAGCAGCCTGATAAGGGTACCTGGACATACCTATCAGCTGGCCCGGGACCCCCCCTACCCACTAGTGGGCTGACATTAGCCTTAGGATCCTCCAGGAACTGACCCCACTCAACCCAGGTGAAAACCATCCTTGAGACCACTGGCACCCGGGATCCCAGCTGCCTTGGGATCTGGTCCTGCCCACCAGAAGTTTGGCCCCAGCCCCAGGCCCTGCAGCCAGCCATGCCAGGACTCAGTCCCACCCACCAGCAGTTGGAAGCCTCTGCATGAGATAGGGCTTGTAGCCAACTGAGCCAGAGCCAACCCTATCTACCAGTATGCCCACAGTAGTTGGTCTCAGGACAACGGAAGGGCCCACTCAGCCTCCATATGGGGTACCTCTAGATTATGTACCCCTGGTGACAAGAGGGGAATGTACTGCAGAGCCCCATCAGTTGCATCCTACATAATGTCTTTCATACATACATACAAGGGAAACTTCCATAAGACTGCTAGCTGACTTTTCAGGAGAATCTTTGTATACCAGAAGGGCATGGCACCATTTAAAGTGATGAGAGGGAAAAACCTACAATCAAGAATACCCTGCAGGGCTTTCAGTTAGATTTGCTGCAAAGAGCAAAAGTTTTATAGACAAGCAAAAGCTAAAAGAGTTCAGCATCACAGAATCAGCTCTCCAAGAAATGTTTCCAAGAATGACTTGTGTAAGTGAAAAAGAAAAAACGACAACTAGAAATACGAAAATAATGAAGTGGCAAATATATAGTAAACAAAGTAGATCAGTCACTTATAAAGCTAATAGGAATGTTAAAAGGCATAAGTAGTAAAATCATCTGTATCCACAATAAAGGATACATAAAACAAAAAGATATGAAATGTAATATTAAAAACATGAAATGTGGGAGAGGGAGTAAAAATGCAGGACTATTAGGGTTATTAGAATGTCTTTAAACTTAAGATATCATCAGCTTAATCTCTCTGTCACACACACACATTTGAACATCATGGTAATTACAAGTAAAAAAATCTGTAATAGATATACACACACAAAAGAGAAAGGAATTTAAACATAACACTAAAGATAGTCATCAAATCAGAAGGGTAGAGATCAAATGAAGAAAAGAGGGGCAGAAAAGAACTATAGAAACAACCTGAAAGAGTTAACAAAATAGCAGTAAGTACATACCTATCAGTAATTACTTTAAATATAAATGGAATAATTGCTCCAATCAAAAGACATAGAGTGGCCAAATAGATTAAAAACAAAACAACGAAGATCGATCTATCTATCTATCTATCTATCTATCTATCTATCTATCTATCTCTTGCCTACAAGATAACTCACTTTGCTTCTGAAGACATACACAGACTGAAAGTGAGGGGATGAAGAAAGATTTTATGGAAATGGAAACAACGAAATCAGGTGTAGCAATACTTATATCAGATACAGTAAACTTTATTTATTTATTTATTTATGTCTGTTTTTGCCTTTTTTAGGGCTGCTCCCACCACATATGGAGATTCGCAGGCTAGGGGTCTAATCAGCGCTGTAGCCACTGGCCTATGCCAGAGCCACAGCAACACGGGTTCTGAGCTGCATCTGTGACCTACACCACAGCTCACGGCAACGCCGGATCCTTAATCCACTGAGCGAGGCCAGAGATCAAACCCGCAACCTCATGGTTCCTAGTCGGATTTGTTAACCACTGCGCCATGATGGGAACTCTGCAGACACAATAGACTTTAAAACAGAGATTAACAAGAGTTGAGGGGCATTGTATAATGATAAAGGGATCAATCCAGCAAAGATGCAGCACTTGTAAATATATATGCACCTAACAAAGGAGCACTTATATACATAAAGCAAATCTTAACAGACATAAAGGGAGAAAGTAATACAATAATAGTAGGGGACCTTAATATATCACATCAATGGACAGATCAGACAAGCAGTAAGGAAAAACTGGCTTTAAATGACACAGTAGATCATATGAATTCAATCAATATATATATATAGAAAACATTCCATCCCAAATTAGCAAAATACACATTTTGAAATGCACATGGAACATTCTTCAGAATAGATCATACTCTAGGTCTTAATAAATTTAAAAAGATGAAAATCATATCAAGCATCTTTTCCAACAACAATATGAGATTAGAAATCACCTATAAGAAAAAAATTGCAAATAACACATGGAGGCTACTAGTATGTTACTAAATAACCAAAATGTGACTAAAGAAATCAAAGAGGGAATTAAATACCTGGAGGCAAATGAAAATGGAAACACAACCATACACAATCTATGAGAGCAGCAAACACAGTTCTAAGAGGGAAACTTACAGTGATAAAAGCCTACCTTAGGAAACAAAAGTCTCAAACAACCTAACCTTATGCCTAAAGGAACAAAAAAAGGGGAACAATACCCATGGTTAGTAGAAGAAAGATACAATAAAGGTCAGCAGAAATAAATGAAATAGAGACCAAAAAACAATAGAAATGATCAGTGAAACTGAAAGCTGGTTCTTTGAAAAGATATAAAATATATTGATAAACCTTTAGCCAGACTTATCATGAAAAAATAGAGAGGGCCCAAGTAAGTAAAATCAATAATGAAAAATGAGAAGTAACAACCAACAACACACAAAAATACAAAACATTAGAGATTACTGCAGACAATTATATGCCAATAAAATGGACAACCTAGAAGAAATGAATAAATTCCTAGAAACACACAATCTCCCAAGACTGAATCAGGAAGAAATACAGAATTTGAACAGACTGATTGCTAGTAATAAAAATGAGTCTATAATCAGTAACTGCCAGCAAACAAATATTCAGGACATCTTCACAGGTGAATTCTACCAAACAATTAAAGAAGAGTTAATGCTTATTTGTCTCAAGCTATTCCATAAATGTTGAAGAGGAAGGAATGCTTTTGAACTTATTCTGTGAGAGCAGCATCACCTTGATACTAAAACCAGGCAGAGATACCACAAAAAAAGAAAATTACAGGCAACTGTATCTGATGAATAGAGATGCAAAAATCCTCAACATAATATTAGCAAACTCAATTTATCAATACCTTAAAAAGATCATACACCATGATCAAGTAAGGTCTATCTTACAGACTTAAAAATGGTCCCACACCTGCATATCACAGTTTGATACTCTATATTAACGTATTGCAGAACAAAAATCATAGAGTCATCTCAGTTGATGCAGAAAAGACTTTTCACAAAATTCAGTATCAGTTCATGATAAAAAAGCTTAACAAAATTGGTATGGAGAGACTGTACCTCAACATAATAAAGACTATGTATGAGAAACCTGTAGGCAGCATCATACTCAACACTGAACAGCTTAATGTATTTCCTCTTACATCAAGAACCAGACAAAGATGCCCATTCTTACTGCTTTTATGCAACATAATATTGAATCATTGTTGCATAAATGCCACAGCATTCAGACCAAAAAGCATTCATGCCAAACAAACAAAAGAATTCAGGCATCCAAATTGGAAAGGAAAGAATAAAACTGTCACCATTTGCAGATAACATGATATTATATATAGATTAACCTAAAGATGCCACCGAAAAACTAAAACTATTTTATATCAGTAAAGTTGCAGGATATAAAGTAAATATAGGGAAATATTATGTTTTTGTACACTAACAATTATCAGAAAGAGAAATTAAGAAAGTAGTGCCATTTACAGTCACATCAAAAATAATGAGTTCCTGCTGTGGTGCAGAGAGTTAAAAATCTGACTACAGCAGCTTGGCTCATGTTTTTTTTTGATCCCTGGCCTGGCACAGTGGGTTAAAGGATCCAGGGTTGCTGCAGCCTTGGCTTGGATTCAGTCCTTGGCCCAGGAAATTCCATATGCTGTGAGTGCAGCCATAAAAAAAAAAAAAAAAAAAAAAAAAGTAAAATAAAACAACTCAGTATAAATCTAAGGAGGTAGAAGACCTGTACTTGGAAAACTTTAAGACATTGATGAAAGAAATAGAAAATGATACAAGAAGTGGAAAGATACTATTGTGCTTGTGGATTGGAAGAATTAATGTTGTTAAAATGACCATACTCTCAAAGGCAATTTCTAATGAAATCTCCATCAAAATACCAATGGGGTATTTCACAGAACTCAAATAATTCTAAAATTTGTATGAACATTCAGAAGACCTTGAATAGCTGAAACAGTCTTGAGAAAGAAGAATGGAGCTGGAGGTATCATGTTCCATGAATTCAAGCTACACCACAAAGGTACAGTAATAATAACAATTTAATACTGGCACAAAACCAGACATATAACTTCAATGGTACAGAATAGAGAGCCCAGAAATAAACCCAACTTACATGGTCAATTCATCTGTAACAAAGGAGGCAGGAATATACAAAGAGGAAAAGACATCTTCTTTAATAAATGATATTGGGATAACTGGACAGCTACATTGCAAAAGAATCAAAACCATATCAAAAATGAACTCAAAATGGATTAAAGACCTGAATGTAAGACCTGAAACCATAAAACTTCCAGAAGAAAACATATGCCATATGTATGCTCTTTGACTTTGGTCTTAACTGATATGTTTTTGGTTTTGTCTAAAGCAAGGGAAACAAAAGCAAAAATAAACAAATGGAACTACATGAAACTAAAAAGCTTTTGAAAGTATTAACAAAATGAAAAGGCTGCCTACTGAATGGGAGAAGATATTTGTAAATGATATTGCTGAAAAGGGGTTAATAGCTAAAATATACAAAAAACTCATGCAAACATAAAAAAAAACATTTAAAAATGAGCAGAGGATCTGAATATTTTCCCAAAATTCAGATGCTGAACCAACACATGAAAAGATGTTCAACACCAGTAATTATCAGGGCAGCGTAAATCAAAACCACAGTGAGATAACATCTCACACCTGTCAGAATGGCTATTATCAAAAAGACAATAAATAGCGATTGTTGGTGAGGATGTGGAGAAAGGGAACTCTTGTGAACAGTTTGGTGAGAGTGTAAATTTGTTCAGCCACTATGGAAAACAGTATGAAGATTCTTCGAAGAATAAAAAATAGGAATATCATATGATGTGGCAATACTACTTCTGGGTATTTTTCCAAAGAAAACATAAATACTAATTCAGAATGGTATATGCACCCCTGTGTTCATTGCAGCATCATTTACAATAGTCAAGCTATGGAAGCAACCTGTGTCCATCGATTGATGAATGAATAAGAAGATATGATTAATATGTATTCCTCATCTGTAGGAAAAATGAAATCTTGCCATTTGTGACCACATGGATGGACCTAGATGCTATTTTATTACATACATCAGATAAAAGCAAATGCTGTATGATTTCACTTATATGTGGAATATAAAAAACAAAACAAACATAAAAAATAGTGTCATAGATACAGAGAACAAACAGGTGGTTGCCAGTGGAGAGGGTGGTGGAGGGATGAGTAAAACAGGTGAGGGAGATTAAGAAGTACATACTTCTAGTTACAAAATAAATGAGTCATATGAGTTAAATTTACAGCATAGATATTATAGAAGGTAATTATATCTTTATATGGTGGCAGATGGTAACTATACTGATTGTGGTCATCATAATGTATAGGAATATCGAATCACTGTGTTGTGCACCAGAAAGTGGCATAGTATTATAGGTTAGTTATACTTCAAAAAACACACAAGGAGTTCCCTTTGTGGCTCAGCGGTTAACGAATCTGACTAGGATCCCTGAGGATGTGGCTTCACTCTCTGGCCTCGCTCAGTGGGTTAAGGATCTGGCGTTGCCATGAGCTGTGGTGTAGGTCGCAGACTCTGCTTGGATCTGGCATTGCTATGGCTGTGGTGTAGGTGGGCAGCTATAGTTCCGATTGACCCATAGCCTGGCAACCTCCATGAGCCATGGGTGCGGCCCTAAAAAGAAAAAGAAAAAACAAACAAACAAACAAAAAACCACACAAACTTGTAGAAAAAGAGATCAGATTTGTGGTTACCACAGGTGGGGGGTTAGGCGTGGAAGGGTGTAATTGGATGAAAGGGGTCAAAAGGTACATACTTCTAGTTATGAGATAAATAACTACTACGGATCTGATGTACAAGATGAATAATAAACACTGCTGAATGTTACATGTTTATATTGTTAAGTGAGTAAATCCTATGAGTTCTTATTACAAGGAAAACATTTTTGCCTTTTTCTTTTATTTTGTATCTGTATGGGTGCAGGATGTTCACTAAACTTTTTATGGTAATCATTTCACGATAGATTTAATTCAAATCATTATTCTTTATACCTTAAACTTATGTGTTATATGTAAATTGTATCTCAATAAACTGGAAACTGAAAATGTACTTAATGCCACTGAGTGATATTTTTAAATTACTTAATATATTACATTTTATATTTTTAAATTTTCCACCATGCAAATTGGAAAATATAAAATTTAACATAAAATTTAAATAACAAAAATTTAACATAATATAAAATTTAGTTTCTTAACCGTTTTTAAAAGTACTGTTCAGGAGTTCCCGTCGTGGCGCAGTGGTTAACGAATCCGACTAGGAACCATGAGGTTGCAGGTTCGGTCCCTGGCCTTGCTCAGTGGGTTAACGATCCGGCGTTGCCGTGAGCTGTGGTGTAGGTTGCAGATGTGGCTCGGATCCCATGTTGCTGTGGCTCTGGCGTAGGCCGGTGGCTACAGCTCCGATTGGATCCCTAGCCTGGGAACCTCCATATGCCGCGGGAGCGGCCCAAGAAATAGCAACAACAACAACAAAAAAGACAAAAAGACAAAAAAAAAAGTACTGTTCATTTCACAGGATATCCATCCCACAGCCCAAGCACATCCTGTGAAATCAGATTGTTATGATCATTATACAACTGCAGATGTGATAAATTCATTTGAGTAATAATAATAATAAAAAAAAAACTATCTCTTGTGAAAACAAAAAGTACTGTTCATTGACGTTAAGTATAATCACATTGTGGTGAAATAATCACCATTGTCCTCTCACAGAACCGTTTTTTTCTTTCCTTTCTTTCTTTTTTTTTTCTGTCTGTCTTTTTAGGGCTGCACCTGTGGCATAGGGAGGTTCCCAGGCTAGGGGTCCAATTGGAGCTGTAGCTACCGGAGAGAGCAATGCGGGATCTGAGCCGCATCTATGACCTACACCATAGCTCATGGCAACACCAGATCCTTAACTCACTGAGCTAGGCCTGGAACTGAACACATGTCCTCATGGATGCTAGTCAGGTTTGTTAACTGCTGAGCCATGATGGGAACTCCAACAGAACCCTTTTATTCATCCCATACTGAAACTCTTTAATAAGAACTCTCAATTTCCCTTTCCCCTCAGTCTCTGGTAACCTCTATTCTACTTTGTGAATTTGCCTAATTTAGGTACCTCATGTCTGTGGAATCATAAAATATTTGCTGTTTTATGTTTTGCTTATATTACTTAGCATACTCCCTTCAAGATTTACCCACGGTATATTTAGCAAGTATCAGAATTTAAGTTTTTTAAGGATAAATAATAATCCACTTTATGTATATACTTCATTTTGTTTAGCCTTTCATCCATCAGTGGATATTTGGATTGTTTTCACTTTTGGGGTAAATAATGCTGCATTGAGCATGTGCATACACATACCTCTAAGTTTTTGCTTTCACTTCTTTTGGAAATGTATCCAGAGATGAGATTGCTGGACCATGTGAAAATTTTGTGTTTAATTTTTTGAGATCTATTTATTGAATATGATATTTTATTTGAATCTGTTCAGTGTTGCTTACAAATATTCTGTCTCATTCTGCATGTTTTATGTATTATAGCTAGGTCAGATTACATGTCCCATTTTTGTCTAATCCTTTGTTGCTTTATTGTCTGCCTTGGTCAGGTTGCCCTCTAATTGCTTTTTAAAATTTTTATTTATTTTTAAAATTAATTTTTAATTGAAGCATAGTTGATTCACAATGTTGTGTTAGTTTATGGTTCACAACAAAGTGATTCATATATATATATTCTTTTTCATATTCTTTTCTATTATGGCTTATTATAGGATATTGAATAGAGTTCCCTGTGTTATATAGTATTACTTTGTTGTTTATTATAGTTTGCATCTACTAATTCCAAAGTCCCAAGCTTTCCCTCTCTCCAGTCCCCCTCCTCCTTGGCAACCACAAGTCTGTAATCTATGTCCATGACTCTGTTTCTGTTTTGTAAGTAAGTTCATTTCTGTCATATTTTAGATTCCACATATAAGTCCAATTACTTTTTGATCTGTCTGTATTCTTCCAAGATCTAAATACTGCTTCTTTGATAAATAATAGATTTAAAAGGTGGCGGTAAATTAGAAAACCAAAAATATAGTTGGTAACAAAACTCAAAGGATGTGCAGAATAGGCCGATCTCAAAAAAAAAATCTATGAAAAAAGAAAAAACAACAGTATGCTGCCTCAAAATTGACCAAAGCAGTATTTTCACATATTTAGAGGAATTAACAATAAAATGTAAAATATTTTGTGCATTTTAAACATAAATGTAAAAATATAAATATTTATATATTTTATATTAATATATATATTTATAAAAAATACAGTTTTGGATTTTGTTTGTTTGTTTCTGGTCTTTTTAGGCCCACACCTGCAGCATATGGAAGTTCCCAGGCTAGGGGTCGAATTGAAGCTGCAGCTTCAGCTTAACTCCACAGCCACAGCCAACACCAGATCTGAGCCGTTGTCTGTGACTTACACTGCAGCTCACGGCAACGCCAAGGGATTGAACCCGTGAGGCCAAGGATAGAACCTGCATCTTCATGGATGCTAATTGTTCGGGTTCATTACCACTGAGACACAATGGGAACTCCCTTAAACATACACAGTTTTTAAAGTCTGAGGCAAATTTTTAACAAAATATAAATTATCAGATGAAACTCAAGAAGAAGTAGAAAACCTGAACAGACTGGTAAAAATGAAGTGAAAAAAACTGGAATTACCCAAGTCATCAACATCGATATCACCAGTAATAAGCCATGTTGATAGGGTATACCCCTCGATAATGATGCAATGAGAAAGGCCTTTACATCTGTGACATTCATCCCCAAACCCATCACAGCAGTATAGACATGAGAACACATCTGACAAACCCAAATTGCAGGACATTCTTTAAAATATATGACCAGTACTTTTAAAAACTTTCAAGTTCAAAAAAGCAGGAAGAAAGAAAAGCAAATATTAACTGTCATGGATCATAAGAGACTAAAGAGTCATGAGACAAAATGCATTTTGGTATCTTGCAATAGAAAAAGGACATTAGTGGACAAATAAAAATGTGGAAAGAGTCTGTAGCTCAGTTAATAGTATTTTACTGATGATAATTTTTTAATTTGGACAAATGTACCATTGTTATATAAGATGTTAACATTGGAGGAAACTGATAACGAATATACAGGAAATCTATTGTATTTACAATTTTTTTTTGGTAAGTCTAAAATTATTCTAAGGTAAAAATTTATTTATTTTGTCTTTTTGGCATTTTTTGGGCTGCTCTTGAGGCATATGGAGGTTCCCAGGCTAGGGGTCGAATCGGAGCTGTAGCCACTGGCCTACGCCAGAGCCACAGCAACGCAGGATCTGAGCCGCGTCTGCAACCTGCACCACAGCTCATGGCAACGCCAGATCCTTAACCCACTGAGCAAGGGCAGGGATCGAACCCGCAACCTCATGGTTCCTAGTCGGATTCGTTAACCACTGCGCCACAACGTGAACTCCTCAGGTAAAAATTTTATTTAAATAATTAAGGGAGTTCCCGCTATGGGGCAGTGGGTTAATGATCCAGCTTGTCTCTGTAGCCTCTCTGATTTGATCCCCAGCTTGTTGCAGTGGGTTAAGAATCTGGCATTGCTGCCATTGTGGTGTAGGTCACATATGTGCCTTGGATTTGAAATTTGGTCTGGGAACTTCCATATGCCACTGGTGTGGCCAAAAAAGAAAAATAAGTTAAGAGGGGAGTTCCTGTTGTAGCTCAGCAGTAAGGAATCCAACTAGTATCCGTGAGGATGTGGGTTTAATCCCTGGCTTCACTCAGTGGGTTAAGTATCTGACGTTACCATGAGCTGTGGTGTAGGTTACAGATGCAGTTTGGATCCTGAGTTCCTGTGGCTGTGGAGGAGGCCTATACTTGCAGCTCTGCTTTGACTCCTAATCTGGGAAACTTCCACATGCCACATGTTTGGCCCTAAAATGCAAAACAAAAAAACCCAAAACCCCCCCCCCAAAAAAAAACAGAGTTATTGAAGATTTGTCATAAAAAAGGCAGCATGTTCTTATGGTTTTATTGGCTCACTGTCCTTCTAGTGTAGTTCATTAGCAAGCAATTCTTAAATTGTTAGAACAATTCCAGAATGTTGAAAATGCAGAAAGAGTATCAATGAATTATACAAAAGCAGTATCACTTTAAGTAGTAATACAGAAAACCTAATGAAGACAGCAAAAAAGAACAAATATAGCCTAAACAAAGTATTGGATTAATTGTGGGGTTTTATACAGCTATCCAGGTAGTAGGGATAGCCTTCAGTTTTTCCTACTGAGGAAGAAAGCAGAACAAACACTAATATTCTTCCCATAGTATCTGTCATAAATTAACTCTTAAGAGAAGAGTGAATATTTTTACTTAAATTATAAGTGTTTGTGAGCTGGGCCTCGTGTCTCACTTCTTGTTCCCATTTTTTTTCCCCTCAATAATCTTCCTTTCTGCTTTCTCTTTCAAAGCTGAGCACTCTTAGGCTCAGTTTTGTAGTGTCTTTTGATACTCTAATCCTGATGCATCCTTTGTGTTCAGTAGGGAAAATGGAGGGAGGTTTTCCTCCAGTTGAGTCAGTTGGTTGGAATGGTGAGACTAGGCAGGGACAGGTAAAGCCAAAGTAATGAGCTACTTATGTGGTGACCCATGAAAGAGTCAAAATTGGATAGCTGCTGGCAGAAAGTGTAGACAAGGTATGTATATGTGTGTGCTACAGCTGCAAAATTATGTACCTTGCAAGTTATGCACCTAAGATTGCATACTAATGTAATTTAATATTCGATGAGTAAAGATGCTCAATATGAGTATCAATGCTCATAATATACTGTAGTAAGTGATACTTGCAAGTAATATGCACTGTGTAGATAGAAGAGCCAACCTAAATGATTGCGTGTGTTCATACTTCCATGTTTCCATCTTCAACTCCAATGTAATTGCATTTGTCATAGGTTGGAAAATCATTTCATTAAATTTGGTAAAATAGTGCATAAACTGATAGTTTCTAGCTCCTCAATGAGAGTCAAAGAATTCTCCCATGGGGAAATCAAATGCCTTTTTTTTTTTTTTTTAAATGATTTTTCAGGGCTGTACATAAGGTATATGGAAGTTTCCAGGCTAGAGGTTGAATCGGAGCTGCCACTGCTGGCCTGTGCCACAGCCATAGCAACTCAGGATCCGAGCCTCGCCTGTGACCTACACCACAGCTCATGGCAACACCAGATACTTAACCCACTGAGAGAGGCCAGGTTTCTAACCTTCATCCTCATGGATACTAGTTGGGTTCATTACCACTGAGCCACAATGGGAACTCCCTCAAATGCCTTTTAATAAAGACTTTTTTGATATCTAGCTTTTCTCCCTGATTGCTTATTTGGCCTGTTTTTAGGGTACTGGTGTATTTTGCATAATTGGGGGTATTGAACAAGTGATGATGTTGGAAAATTCTCATGATTCAGATATGAAGCAGATTTTCAGCAGAGCTTCTGAGTTTAGCTCTAAACTCTAAAATATATAAGAGATAAACAGTTTATTCTGTAGGTGTCCAGGTAAATACTTGTTGGGTACCAAAGTACACTCTTATATCAGTGTTGATGGTTTTGCTTCTAAAATGGTCAACCTTAGGTGAAACAAATGACTAATTACACGTTAGTCATCTTGAAAATTGTCTTGGGAGGGTACTAGGCCTTAAGTACTTCTTACTTTTAGTTGTGGCTTAAAGCTTCTCTCCTTCTGACCAAGTGGAAAAAAACAAAAACAAAAAACTTTCCTTATCTAAAGAATGTTAAGGTTTTATATGTAAACATTTTGGGGAGAAGTCAGAAACATTCCCAAATTCATATTAAATCTTTTCTCAAGAACAGAATTGAATTAAAAGAGATAATACTCTATAGAAAATGGAGAGACTGGTGAGGTCCAAAGAAGGAAGCAGGCTGAGTGGAATGCAAGAAGCAAACCAGTTTTACTTGAAGGTTTAGACTATTACTAAGCATTTTTCAATCATTACCTCTCCGTGCTTGATTATTTTCTCTTCTGACTGGAGGTGATTCCTTGAATGTTGCCAACCATCACTAATAGGGGAATACAGATCAAAAGCATCATGAGATACTACCTCGTTCCCATTAGGACAACTATTTTCCAATAACCAGAAAATAATAAGTGTTTGCAAGGATGTGGAGAATTTGGAACTCTTGTGTTCTGTTGGTGGGGATGTAAAATGGTGCAGCTGCTGTGGAAAATAGTATGGCAATTCCTCAAAAAATTAAGAAGAGAATTACCATATGATCTAGCAATTCCACTTCTGGATATATATCCAAAAGAATTGAAAGCATAGTCTCAGGGAGGTATTTGTACACCTATGTTCATAGCAGCATTATTCATAATAGCTAAAAAGTGTGAGCTACTCAAAATGTCCACTGACTGATAAATGGATAGAGGAAATGTGGTATATACATACAATGGAACATTGGCCTTAAAAAAGAAGGAAATCCAATCACATAGTACAACATGGATGAGCCTTGAAGTTCTCCATATACTTGTACTTATCTGAAGTCTCTAAAGTAGTCAGATTTAGAAAGAATAGTATTTGCCAGGATCTGGAAATGGGATGGGGGGAAATGATAAGATGTTCAGTGGAATATTGAATTTCAGTCATGGATAAAGATGCCTACCAATGTGAATATAGTTAACACTGTTGAACTGTACTCTTGAAAATAGTTAAGATGGAGAGTTCCCATCATGGCTCAGCAGAAATGAACCCGACCAGTATCCATGAGGATGTGGGTTCAATCCCTGGCTCTGCTCAGTGAGTTAAGGATCTACTGTTGCCGTGAGCTGTGGTGTAGTTCACAGACACAGCTCAGATTCCCCGTGAGCTGTGGTGTAGTTCACAGACGCAGCTCAGATTCCCCTGTGGCTGTGGTGTAGACCAGGATCTGTGGCTCCAGTTTGATCCCTAGTTTGGGAACCTCCATATGCCACAGGTGCAGCCCTAAAAAGCCAAAAAAAGAAAAAAAAAAGTTAAGATGGTAAATTGTTTTGGTAATGTTATGTGGTTTTTACCACAATTAAAAATTTAAAGAAATAATTGATACTGAGGTCTGACTGCCAAGAGATTCTCATTTATATGGTTTGGGATGGTGTCCTGCCTGGAAAAAATTTAAGAGCCTCCTAGATGATTCCACAGCAATAGTCAGTTTTGGAAACCACTGAAACAAACAAACAAAACCTCATAAAACACATTAAAAAAAAAAAAAAAGGAATTGTAAGACAAGCTGCAAGGTAAATGACATAATGTGATTTTGTAAATATTTTTTCTCTTGGAAATTAAATATTCTGTGGTTCACATACTGTTAAATTCTAAATTACTGAACAGTCATTTATTAACTCAACCATAAGAGTGAAATTAGAGAACTTTTTAAATAGTAACTTGAAGAAATTTGTGAAAACAAAAGTATCAAATTATGTTTTTCACCAATGCCTACATGATAAGAAAATTTAAATCTACTTCTAACTGCAGTGGTATACATATAGTTAAAAAACATTTATTTAACCTAAACTTTTGCTTATTTGAAAGATTAGATGCTGTTCAACTAAATTATGCTTATTGTTGGCTTATACTTTCAAGGTTTTTATCTGTGCATATATCCATATCTCACTTTATGAATTTTTCCAAATAAAATTTGTCTTTAGTTTTTGTTGATACTAGTATTTACACATGAGAATCATAAATAGTGAATATATTTATGCAAAGGCAAGGAGTCTAGGGAGTACTGAGACAATTTTTCTTGTTACAGGGTTTTAGAAAATACAGAACAAATCAGAGATGAAGGTGGCATATTCTTCTGTGACATACATTAATAGTACCACTATCATTTTAGTTTTCTGAGTCTGGAATTTCTACCTTATATATATGAGAGTATGAAACTGTTTCTTTGGAAACAGTTTTTGCTGTGAGCATTGCAAAATATCTGCTGGCAGGATATTCACTTGGAATAGCAGTCTGTTCTTTTTTTAGTAGCCTTTTTCCTGCAGATGTGACTTTAACAGGGGAAGATGGTCTTTTGTTGTTGTTGTGGTTTTTTTGGTGCTTCCAGCAGGTAATCAGCAGTAGAAGTAAAGACAGTTGTCATTTGTTAAATGAACTCTAGTCAGTTTAGATATACAAAGAATGTCTACAGCTGTTTAAACGTGATTTCTTATGTTCTTATAAAATGGTTTGTTTCTGTGTAACTCCCTTTGTAAATCTTAGAAGTAAATTTTGAGTTCTTCAATCATATCGCCTCTGATTTTTGGTATGGGAGATAGCAAATACATTTAGTTTCTTTTGGAGATGAAAAATTAATGATAACATTTCCTATATCGAATATTTACATGACATTAGAAAAACAAGATGTATGGTACAAATATTATTTGTTATAGAATCTTAAAAATGCTTTGTAAATAGTTTCCTCTTACATATGTTATAATGTATGCTTTCTGATTACATTTTAAATTTGATACTAAGGCAGAATTAAGTTGCTTTAGGTTAAAATTTAGTATTTAAAATTTTATTTAAATTTTTAATTAAAGATTAGTATCTTACTGAACAGGAATTTGACCTAGACTTACCTACATATGTGTATATGCTTTTTAAGTCTTATCCTGACACTTGACTTTTTGCATTTTTTTCTTTGTTGTACTTCAGTCCCTGTCGTAATCTGGAATGCAAAAAGAACTTCCGGGAAGGACACAGTATTACTTAAAAAATGTACAAATAGGAATAGAGTCATCAGTCAGTGACTAAGGATAGCTGAATTCAATTTCGCTGATGTTTAAATTGTCTAATGTCCTGTCTTTCAGTGAGGCCAACATTTGGCATTCAATATCTTGGATTGTGGGTGAGGTGAAAGGAAAGGTGACATCTAATAATGAATCAAGGCAGGAACTGAGGGAGGCTTTGTTTGTTTCTTTAACTTGTTTTGTAATAAGAGTAGTTGTTTCATTGAATAACCAGGTTGTAGTGACATGAGGAATTGCACGTTGCTTGTGGGATGTAGAACAACATAGGAATGGCCAAAATTCTTTTCATTTATCATAAATTCCAGAAAGAGAACTTTTGACCAGAAGTATCACATTCCTTTTTTTTTTTAACTAAACACTATTCAGTCCTTAGGGAATACAGCATTCCAACTTTATTCGAAATCCCAAATGGAGTCATATTGCATGATTGTAACTGGAAAAAAAAATGTAAATAGTACCCAGGAGAGACCCTTAAGGCTGCCTTACCAAGGTTAAATACAACTTTGTGACTCTAAGCAAGTCCATAACTAATTCTCTCTCGCCTCCCCTCCCAGAAACCACACCTAATTTGTATTGAAACTTTAATTCAAAGTTCATAAACTTTCAGTCTAATTGGAAAAGAAAAACACCAGTGTGTTCACATGAAAGTAACAGAATTTATATAATGGCCCTGTTTGTGATTTTATTTTTTACATAAAGCTAAAAAGCAAAATAGGATCAGGGTTTTTGGTATATACCTTTTGTTTTGCTCTGTAACTCATGGGTCAATACTGCATTAAAGAAAAAGATCATTAAAATGATTTTTGTCCAGGTTGAACTATTTATATTTAGTTTTTTGATCTAGGCATTTCATCTGATTTCTCTGAGATTAGTTTCCTATCTTTTAAGTCCTCCTTTTCTTTCTAAGAGAATTTCTCTCCTCTAGTGGATAAGAGAAAGGCCGGGTAATGATTTTCACATTCCCAGGGCTCTTAAGATCTAAGTTAGGAGAAAGCAATAGTTAAATAAACAAATATTATCGATACTATACATAATAGTGTCTCTAGCTACAGCAGAAGCTGAAAATTAAGTAAGTTAAGACTAGAGGGTTGGAGGAGTTCCCACTGAAGCTCAGTGGTAATGAACCCGACTGGTATTCATGAGGACAATGGTTTGATCCCTGGCCTCACTCAGTGGGTTAATGATCTGGTGTTGCTGTGAGCTGTGGTGAAGGTTGCAGACATGGCTCAAATCCTTTGTTGCTGTGGATGTGGTGTAGGCTGGCAGGTGCAGCTCCTAATTGATGCCTAGCCCAGGAACTTCTATGTGCTGCAGGTGCAGCCCTAAAAAGACAAAGCAAATAAATAAATAAATGGACTAGAGGATTGGAGACAAGATGGCAGAGTAGAGGATCGAAAATAAGATGAGTAGAAGGACCTGAGCTCACCTCCTCTCATGAAAACACCCAAATCACAGCTAACTGCTCAACAACTATTGACAAAAAAAGACTTGAACCTATTGAAAAGGTATTTTACACCCAAAGACAAAGGAGATGCCGCAAGATGGTAAGAGGGGCACTTTCATGATATAATCAAATCCTGTACCCACAGGTGGGTACTCACAAACTGGAAAATACTTATATTGCAGAGGTTAGAGCCCTATGTCAGGCTCCCTAGCCTGAGGGTCTGACATTGGGAGGAGGAGCCCCAGAGCATTTGGCTTTCAAGGCCACTGGAGCTTGAATGCAGGAGCTCCGTAGGACTGGAGGAAATAGTAAATGGACTTAATGCTCTAACCATAAGACATAGGCTGGCTGAATGGATACAAAAGCAAGACCCATATATAGGGTGTCTACAAGAGACCACTTCAGATCTAGGGACACGTAAGACTAAAGTGAGGGGATAGAAAAGAGTATTCCATGTAAATGCAAATCAAAAGAAAGCTGGAGTAACAATAATTGTTTCAGACAAAATAGACTTTAAAATAAAGAATGTTACATGAGATAAAGAAGGATACTGCGTAATGATCAAGGGATCAATCCAAGAAGATATAACAATTGTACATATATATATATGCATCCAACATAGGAGCACCACAATATATAAGGCTAACAGCCATAAAAGGAGAAATTGACAGTAACACAGGAATGGTGGGGGACTTTAACACCCCACTTCCATCAATGGACAGATCATCCAGATAGAAAATCAGTAAGGAACACAGGCCTTAAATTAGACCAGATTTATTGATACTTATAGAACATTCCATTTGAAAGCAGCAGAATGCACATTCTTTCTTCTCAAGTGCACATGGAACCTCCTTTAGGATAGAGCACATGCTGTGGAACAAAGAAAGCCTTGGTAAATTTAAGAAAATTAAAATTTTATGAAGCATCTTTTCTGGCCACAATTCCAAGATCAGAAACCAACTACAAGGAAAATGGTGTAAAAAACCCAAACACTTGGAGGCTGAATAACATGCTACTAAACAACCAGTGGATCACTGAAGAAATCAAATAGGAAATTAAAAAGAGAGAAATGAAAACAAAAACACAACAATCCAAAACCTGTGGGACACAGCAAAAGCAGTTCTAAAAGGCAAGTTTGTAGTAAGATAATCTTACCTTAGGAAACAAGAAAAATCTCAAATAAGAGTTCCCATTGTGGATCAGTGGGTTATGAACTTAACCCATCCATGAGGATGCAGGTTTGATCCCTGGCCTCACTCAGTGGGTTAAGGATCCAGCATTGCCTTGAGCTGTGGTGTAGGTCACAGACATGGCTCAGATCCCACATTGCTGTGGCTGTGGTGTAGGTCGCCAGCTGCAGCTCCAATTTGACCCCTAGCTAGGGAACTTACATTGCAGGTATGCAAGGATTTTCCAGTATCCACAAATCATTGTAATATACAACATTTACAAATTGAAGAATATAAACCATGAGAACATCTCAATAGATGCAGAAAAAGCTTTTGACAAAATTCAACACCCACTTTTGATAAAAACTTCCCAGAAATTGAGTGTAGAGGGAACCTACCTCAACATAATAAAGGTTATAAATGACAAACCCATAGTTAACGTCATGCTAAGTGACAAAAAGCTGAAAGCATTTCCTCTAAGATCAGGAACAAGACAAGGATGTCCACTCTTACCTCTTTTATTAAACAGTTTTGGAAGTTCTAGCCACAGTAATCAGAGAAGAAAAAGAAATGAAAGGAATCCAATTTGGAAAATAAGAAGTTACACTATCACTGTTTTCAAGTGACATGATACTGTATATACAAAATCCTAAAGACATTATCAGAAAACTGTTAAGAGCTCATCATTGAATTTATTAAAGTTGCAGGATATAAAATTAATATCCTGTGTTAAGTGCATTTCTATATACAAACAATGAAAGATTAGAAAGAAAAATTAGGGAAACAATCCCATTTACCATTGCATTAAAAAAAAAAATACCCAGGAATAAACCTGCTAAATGAGGCAGAAGACCTATACTTTGAAAACTCTAAGACACTGTTGAAGGAAATTGATGACACACACACATGGAAAGATGTTCCTGGATTGGAAGATTAAATATAATGAAAATGACTGTACTATCCAAAGCAATTTGCAGATTCAGTTCAATCCCTATCAGAATACCAGTGGCATTTTTCACAGAACTAGAACACAAACTTTTAGTTTATATGGAAACACAAAGGACCCCAATAGCCAAAGCAATCCTGAGAAATGAAAATGGAGCCAGAGGAATCAAGCTCCCTGACTTTAGACTATGCTACAAAGCTACAGTTATCAAAACAGCATAGTGTACTGGCACAAAAAGAGAAATACAGATCAACAGAACAGGATAGAAAGCCCAGAAATAAACCCACATGCATATGGTCAATCTACAACAAAGGAGGCAAGAATAAACAAAGGAAAAAGTCTTTCCAATAAGCAGTCCTGGGAAAACTAGATAGCTACATGTAAAAGAATGAAATTAGAACATTCTCTAACACAAAAACAAACTCAAAATGGACTAAAGACCTAAATGCAATGTTTTATGGAAAACATAGAAAACACTTTGACATAAATTGCAGCAGTATCTTTTTTGATCCACCTCCTAGAGAAATGAAAATAAAAATAAACCAATGGGATCTAATTAAACTTAAAAGTTTTTGCACAGCAAAGGAAATATTAAAATATCAAAATATTAAAATATCAACAAGACAACCCACAGAATGGGAGAAAACACTTGAAGAGGAAGCAATGGACAAGGGCCTAACATCTAAAATTATGCATACTGCTCATGCTGGTCAATATCACAAAAAACAAACAACCCAATCAAAAAATGGTCAGAGGACATAAATACATATTTCTCCAAAGAAGACACAGAGATGGCCATAAAGCAGATGAAAAAATGCTCAACATTGCTCATCATGGGATAAGTGCAAATCAAAACTACAAGGTTTTACCTCAGACAGGTCAGAATGGCAATTACCCAAATGTCTAAAACTAATAAATGCTAGAAAGTATGTGGAGAAAAGGGATTCCTCCTACACTGTTGGTGGGAATGTAAATTCATACAATCACTCTGGAGGATGTTATGGAGGGTCCTAAAAAAACTAAAAGTAGAAATGATTCTACATTCCCACTCCTGGGCGTTTATGCAGAGAAAATCTTAATTTTAAAAGATACATCCAAGTTCCCATCGTGACTTAGTGGTTAATGAATCCGGCTAGGAACCATGAGGTTGTGGGTTCGATCCCCGGCCTTGCGCAGTGGGTTAAGGATCCAGTGTTGCCCGTGAGCTGTGGTGTAGGTCACAGATGTGGCTCAGATCCTGTGTGGCTGAGGCTGTGGCATAGGCCAGCAGCTACAGCTCTGATTAGACCCCAAGCCTGGGAACCTCCATATGCCACGGGAGTGGCCCTAGAAAAGGCAAAAAGACCAAAAAAAAAAAAAAAAGATACATCCAACCCAGTGTCCATTGCAGCACTATTTATAATAGCTGAGACATAGAAGTAACCTAAATGTCCAACAGAGGATGAGATAAAGAAGATGTGGTACATATATACAATGGAATACTACTCAGCCATAAAAAAGAATGAAATGATGTCATTTGCAATAATACAGACAGACCTAGAAATTACCATACTAAGTAAAGCTGGACAAAGATAAATATCATATGATATCATATATGGAATCTAAAACAAAAGAAATGCTTCAAAGGAACTTATCTACAAAGCAGAAATAGACTCACGAAGTTAGAAAACAAATTTGTGGTTATCAGAGGGGAGAATAGATAATTACAAGGACCTACAGTATGGCACAGGGAACTCTACTCAATATTCTGTTGCCACCTATATGGGAAAATAATCTGAAAAAGAATGGATGTATGTATATGTATAACTCAATGACTTTGCTTTATGCCTGAAACTAATAAATATTGTTAAGCATACTCCAATATAAAATAAAAATTAAATTAAATTGAAGAAAGAAAAAAAAGACTTCATTTGCATTGGAGAATAGGATTTTATTCATTAGGAAGAATATTGGAGAATAGGATTTTGTTCATTAGGAAGAAAATGTTGGGGGGAAGTGATCAGGTCAAGGCAGAATTATAGGAAAGATGGGGGATTCCTTTAAGAGAATGATTTGACTGAAACAGAGCCTTAGGGAGGTAAGAGTGGGAAAAAATGGATACTAAGATCACATAAACTGGGAGTTCCAGTTGTGGCTCAGCGGGTTTTGAACCCAACTAGTATCCATGAGGATCCGGGCCTGATGCCTAGCCTCACTCAGTGGGTTAAGGATCCGGCATTGCCATGAGCTGTGGTATAGGTCACAGATGTGGCTTGGATCTGACATTGCTGTGGTATAGGCCAGCTGCTGCAGCTCCAATTCAGTCCTTAGCCCGGGAAGTTCCATATGCTGTAGGTGTTGCCCTAAGAAGCAATTAATAATAATAATAAATTCATATAAATTTATGAAGGCAGATAATGGATACTTTCACAATTGTATGAAGTGTGTATTTGAATTAGGAGACAATAAAAAGGCATTATAGATTTTTGAACACAGGAATAACGTGATAAAATATATTTTAGAAAATTAATCTATCAGTGCTTCATTAGAATGTTTGGAAGAGAGTATCGGAGTTTTCCCTGATGCATAAATTCTATCCTGGCATTGGAATTCAGCAGTCAGTTCTTAAAGGTTTCACATTTTCTCACTGTAATTATCTTACCTGGTATGTGACAGTCAACTTCTTTTTATATATCCTTTCTTTTTTAGAGCAGCATCACAGTATAATCTTAAAAAAAATTAGTAGACACCTAGTGATTCAATTTGAATTAAAACTCAGTCTCATATAGTGCTACAAATGCAGATTCCTCAGACGAATAGATAGATATTTTATTTATATAGTTGCGTTTATAGTGATGTCATAACTTACTTTTCCGAGTTATCACCAGCAGGTTTCTTTTGATGTTAATTGGGAGAGCCATCCTGATTGTAGAAATACTGAAGTGTGAAAGAATTTGAATTGAGATGACATGTCTAGTAGGTTTGGAGTCTCAGTACTTTATACTAATAACTGAAGCAATAAAATAGGCTGGGAATATTGTCAGATTTAATATCCAGAATTTGCGGGGCAGAAAAAGCATATTTAGTGGACATCAGTAACAGAAAATCACATGTATACTGCTGATGAATAGTAAGTGAGCATGTAGTGTATTTCTGTGTATAGTGTATTTCAGTTGCACATGAGGCACCTGTTTTGTATCTCAGATCTTTGTCTCAAATGAGGGTAATGAATCTTTGCTCTGTCTTCTTTCCAGCATTGTTGTGAGGAACAAAGAAAAGATGCTGTATTTTAAATTTACTTGAAGGATTATGTGAATTTTTAAACTGTCAATTTTTAACCTGTCATGCAAATGTATTTATTACCATTATTATCATCATTTATTCTAAAAATTCACAGCAGTATATTGCAGTTCTTTACTAAAAAGATGATTTACATGGAGAACAGACTTGTGGTTGCAAAAGGGGAGGGGGAGGGAGTGTGATGGACTGGGAATTTAGGATTAATAGACGCAAACTATTGCCTTTGGAATAGGTAAGCAATGAGATCCTGCTATAGCCCTTGGAACTATATCTAGTCACTTATGATGGAGCATGATAATGTGAGAAAAAAGAATGTTTATATGTACATGTGACTGGGTCACCTTGCTATACAGTAGAAAATTGACAGAACACTGTAAACCAACTCTAATGGAAAAAAATGAAAATCATTAAAAATAAAAAACATGATTTATAGAATAGATTAGAACTGCCAGTACTTGGGATAGAATATACATTTCTGGTATTAATTGAGTGTATTATTATTTCGGAGAAAAACATCTAAAAGAGTGTTAGATTTATTTGCTCACAGCAGCCGGGAATATCTGTAACATTTGTGAAGTCATCCATATCAAAATTAAAATAATAATATAAAATAGTGAAAAAGGTATGTCTGTGTAAGTAGTTCATATACACTGTGCAGATGAACTTCTTTTTCATCTCCCTGGTCAGGGTCCTTTGAAATTCTTTGGGTCCTGGCAAAAGCAAATGAACAAATGTATTTCTCCTTTAGGTGTGTTTTTATAGCTCAGGGCACACAAAGACCCCTTAGAATAAAGCAACGTCTGCTAAAGGTTGTAGACATTGTGTAAACCATAGGAGGAAACAAACTTCCATGCAGACAATGAATAGACACAATAAGCAGGAGAATAAATACAAGAGCTGGAGATAATAGGAAAACCTTAAAGAGACTATAAAACAGGTTTGCTTGAGACTCATAGATATAGAAAACAATCTAGTGATTACCAGAGGGGAGAGGAGAGGAAGGAGGGGCAAATTAGGGTATGGGATTAAGAGCCATAACCTACTATGTATAAATATATGTAAGCAACAAGATTATATTGTATAGCTCAGGGTATTATACTCACCCAGAGAACAGCAGCCTGAAGTCTGATGATTTTCCTTAATTTAGGAAAACTTGACTGCCTTTATCTTCCTTTCATTTTCTCAGTTCTGTGTTTCTGAAACTTCCATTAGACATATGCTGGGCCCTTTAACTCTTTCTTCTGTGTTCTTAACATATTTATATTTTTTTCCTCTTCACATATATCTGTGCTGTTTTCTGGGTGGTTCTCAAATCCCATTTACATTCCCAGCAACAGTGTAGGAGGATTCCATTTTCTCTACACTCTCTTTAGCGCTTATTGTTTGTACACTTTTTGTTGATGGCCATTCTGACTTGTTTGAGATGATACCTCCTTGTAGTTTTGATTTGCATTTGTCTCATGATTAGCGATGTTGAGCATCTTTTCATTTGCCATTTCTGTGTCTTCTTTGGAGAGAGATGTCTATTTAGGTCCTGATTGGGTTTTTTTTTTTTTTTTTTTATATTGACCTGTATGAGCTGTTTGTATATTTATGAATTTAAATAAAGGAAAAGCCAGATGTGTTTTAGAAATCAAGAGTTGAATCTTATTATGTATGGAATGTGACATTTTAGTTTATAGCTAGTGTCATTCGTATTTTATTCCTTGAAATGAGCGATTTTACACCTTTCTGTGATTCAGAGTAACTTTTATGTTGTTTAAATTTAAATATAAAGTTTAAATAAAAAAATCACTGGTTTCTGTTTAAACAAATAGGAGTTTTTGTGCTTGATACTTTTAATAGTGAAAAAAATCTGTTTTCTTAAGAGCACTTACATTAAATTTTTGTTTTTTATTTGTGTTTAAAATCCAAGCACAATCACTTAACTTCCAAAGAGGAATTCTTAGTGAAGCTAAGAGTTGTTGGCAGGAACACCAAAATTGTGCATTAAATAAATATGTGTGGGTGTAAAATGATCCATTTCTGGTACTTTAGAGTATTAGAAAAGAAACACTCTTTCTCTGATTTAAGTTATAACACAGTTTTATTGATGCTCAAAGCATATGTTCTTGTCTACTACTTCACCCTTATTTCTGGTTCATGTAGGAAATCATCCCCATCCCTTAGATTAAAAAAATTATTTATGTAATATTTACTACGTCTAAAAGTTTCTTTTTTTGGTTTAGAATTTAAATTCTTAGAATACTCATACAGTGTTTCTATGAAATCATCTAAAATTACATTATTATTAAAATTAAAATGGAGAGTTCTTGTTGTGGCTCAGCAGGTTAAGAATCCAGCATAGTGTCCATGAGGATTGAGTTCAGTCCCTGGCGTCACTCAGTGGGTTAAGGATCTGGTGTTCACACAGGCTGAGGTGTAGGTTGCAGATATGGCTCAGATCTGGTGTTGCTGTGACCGTGGTGTAAGCCTGCAGCTGTAGCCCTTAGCCTGGGAACTTCCACATGCTGCACGTGCAGCCATAAAAAGAAAAAAAAATGAGTTGTTAACTTTAAAACACTCATTTTAGGAAAAATATAATTTTAACATTTTATTAAGTCATTGAAAACATGACAGAAATTGTCCGTTTAGTGTGCTTGCGTGTGTTTCTATTTTTGTAATGTGCATTGATGCTTGAGTAGCTGCTTTGTTTTAGTGCATTAGCCAATTTTCATACGAAATAGCTATTGAGGGAGTTCCCGTCATGGCACAGCGGAAACGAATCTGACTAGGAACCATGAGGTTGTGGGTTTGATCCCTGGCCTCGCTCAGTGGGTTAAGGATCCGGTGTTTCCATGAGCTGTGGTGTAGGTTCCAGATGCAGCTTGGATCTGGCGTTGCTGTGGCTGTGGTGTAGGCTGTGATTGGACCGCTAGCCTGGGAACTTGCATATGCCAAGGCCCTAAAAAGAAAAAAAAAAAAAAGGGAAAAAGAAATAACTATTGAAGTTACAACCACTTACAAGTGTCATAACTAAGTCATAGCTAATTAGCATGTGTGTAATCCTTTTCCTGGATAAAATTAAGCATTTAATCAAGATTACCCATTTTCCTGATTAAACTATTTTTTAAAAAATTTCATTAGGGGAGTTCCTGTTGTGGGGCAGTGGAAACCAATCCAACTAGGAACCATGAGGTTGTGGGTTCAATCCCTGGCCTCGCTCAATGGGTTAACAATCCGGTATTGCTGTGAGTTATGGTGTAGGTCACAGACGCGGCTTGGATCTGAGATTGCTGTGGCTTTGGTGTAAGCCAGCAGCTACAGCTCTGATTAGACCCCTGGCCTGGGAATCTCCATGTGCTGTGGGAGTGCGCGCCCCCCCCCCCCAGCAAAAAAAATTCCTTAGGAACTATTAATTATTTAAAGGTTCTCTGGTGGAGAACCAAGAAAGTGTATGTACTCGTGGCATCATTTTTGTTTGTTTCTAGTTGAAATCTTAATTTGATAGAGGTTGGTTTTTATGATAATAAGTTTCTTGATATTTGAACTTGTTTCATTTTTATTATGAAATGATTTAAAACCTTGAGACCATGCAGTTAGATTCAAGTGTATCACTAATTTTATTAAATTTTGCTGTGATTCATTTATTTCTGTGTAGAAGTTTATCTCAGATGCTGAAGTCATGACATTTTAATAAAATTGTGGGTGTATTTTTCTAATTTCCAATAATATCCAACTTTTAATAATATCAAAACAAAGTTGTTTAAAACAATTTATGTTATAATATTGTGGCTACTGAACACAGAAAAATTGTGGATAATAAGTGTTATCATCCTGAGTTTCCAGTTACTCTAATGTTCATTGATAATATAAGAACTTTATATATAGTTTGGTTAATTTAATAATAATTCAATAAATGACTGCTTTAGAGTTGTAGAAAACTCAAGATTTGTAGGATTTCCTTTTTGCTTTCTCTGTTTTTAGTGTAATTTTAAGTGGTCTCAAATAAAGGCAGCGAAGAAATGTTTTATTTTTCAAACATAAAATACATCTGGAAGAATAAATTCACATCTGGTTCATGGATTTCCTCCATGGAGACCATCCAAATTCAGTGTCAAGATTAGAGTTTGTACTCATGGGTTTACAGAATCTTGTGCGGAATTTGAAATATTTTGTTTGGAAGTAGTTGGGGATACAATTGATTCAAATGTTTGTGTTAAGTTCTAATTTTAGGTCTATTTCTCCCTCATTAAAAATAAAAATGTTTTGTGCTTCATAGTATAATTAAGGTACTTGTAAACACTATGTTTAAGAAGATATTTCATGTAAACCAGTCTCAAGCATTTTATGTTAAGGTTTTTGAAAGAGAACAAACTTTTAAACTTACCAGGTTGTGACATTGGTTATTCTTATCATTAGTAGAAATGTACTTCTTGTGCATAGTATTATATAGTCCCAATTATATTGCCACACTTCATCAACTCCATTTAGAAGCAACAATAGTCACTTTTTAAATTGTTGTATTCTAAACTCTGCCCAAATTGGCTGTGTATGTATGTTTAGAATATAATGGTGTATGTGCTTAGTTCCTCCAGTCAGTCTCACAATGGCTAACGAATGTATTTGTGTCTGAATGGAGTCCCTAGAGTAGCATAAAGTAGAAGCATTTATGGGCTGAATCCAAGAAGCATGTGAACTAAAAATAATATTGTCAAACTTTTATGAATTATTTGTCTTATGCATTAAGACTGCCAAACCAAGCTGCTAGTCATGTGAATTAACCGTGATATAGTAGAACAGATGGGTGTTGCTCATTAAAAAGGATGTTTGCTTTTTTTTCAAGGATTACTTTTTTATCCTTTAACATGTGATTTTTTTTTCACGTAGTAACAATAATATTTATTTGGTAAATCTGTAGCCGTTTGTTTTGCTATGTTTTTTTAAATTTTGAATTTTCTGTGGAATAGAAAAATGCATTTTGCATATGTGTCTAATTTAGTAGTTTCTGAACAATATGGCAAGAATTTTTGTCTTTCAGGAGATTTTCCAGTGCATCACCAAATTGTAGGCATTATAAGAGTCTAGGAAGGGGCCAATCCTTGAGAATTGCTTCTTTTCTCTTTTACTCCCTCTTTTAACCTTTCCTCCCATTTATCCATTGGCACATAACATTTTGTTCTTGGCAAATGAGAATGAAGATGGAAACATTAATTTTTGGGGTCATATATATACTAGTGTTACTGTTAGAAAATCTGAGTTTCTTGTACTGATATGGGCTGTCACTTTAAAAATTACCTACTATGGAATTCACCTTGTGGTTCAGTGGATTAAGAACCCGACATAGTGTCCATGAGAATGCAGGTTTGATCCCTGGCCTCACTCAGTGGGTTAAGAATCTGGTGTTGCTGCAAGTTGCAGCCTTGGTCACAGACATGGCTCATCATATTCAGCTTTGCTGTGGCATAGGCCAGTAGCTGCAGCTCCGATTCAACCCCTAGCCTGGGAACGTCCATATGCTGCAGGCGCAGCCCTAAAAAGACTTAAAAAAAAAATTACCTTTTATCGTTTGCTTTTGCACTTTTTTTTTTCTTCATCTTTTTATCTTTTTAGGTTGCACCTGCGGCATATGGAGGTTCCCAGGCTAGGGCTCTCATCAGAGCTGTAGCCACCGGCCTATGCCAGAGCCACAGCAACATGGAATCCAAGCAGCGTCTGCAGCCTACACCACAGCTCACCTCAGCGCCAAACCTGCGTTGTAGTGGATGCTAATTGGGTTCATTAACTACTGAGACACTATGGGAGCTCCTGCAGCCTTTTTTATGTTCTATGTTTCCTCCTTATTTTTGTTCCATAGTTGCATTGTTACACGAATACCACCTATGTTTACCACAGGGAACTGTGAATGAATGCTTCGTTGGTATATTGACTTCTCATGTATTACTAATTTAGTGCTATATTAACTTTTTTTTCTGTCTATGTGTGTAAATTTAGTCTTTAAGAGTATTTCTTGAGGGTCCATGTAGCAAGCAGTGTTCAGAGTACTCATTTTAAGCCGTCTGATTTACCTTTCTTCATTTGCAGGTAGTGAAACTCCTCCCTTTGCCTCTGTCATTCATAATTTACAGCTCGGTTTGTTCTGCTGTTCTTCCTCAATTCCATATCCTTTTAACCCTTTTCTTTTTATCTTTGAATATGTGATCCCTTACTTTGTTCAGTACTGTTTGATGGTTGTGATATGAGACTCAAATGTGAGAAATGAAGGTGTTCTCATTGCAGATGTTATACTGTAATAGCTTTTAACATGTGTATGTATTCATGAAGCCACTACCGTAAGAAAGATATTGGACATATCCATTATCTCAAGTTTTTTTTCATGCTTCTTTGTAATACTTTTTTCTCATCACTCCCCATCCCCAGACATCCACTGATTTACTTTCTGTCACTGTACATGCCTAGTGGGTTGAATGCTGGGCCTCCCAAAGATATGTCCACTTGGAACCTGTGAATGTGACCTTATTTGGAAGATGTAATTAAGTCAAGGACCTGGAAATAAGCACATCCTAGATTAAGAACAGTGACAAGTGTTCTTATGAGAGAAAGCAAGCACAAGAGAGGAGAAGATGATGTAATAGAGTTAGGAACTGAGTGATTCACCTACAAGCCAAGGACTGTCAAGTATTACTGGCAGCCACTAGAAGCTAGGCAAGAGGAATAGAACAGGTTCTTCCTCAGAGCCGACAGAAGGAACCAACTCTACCAACACCTTGATTTTGGACTTCTGGCCTTCAGAACTGTGACAGAATAAATTTCTGTTGTTTCAAGCCAAAATTTGTGGTAATTTGTCACAGCAGCCCAGTGAAGTGACTAGAAGATGTTTTCATTTCCTAGAGTTTTATGTAAGTGAAGTCATAGAGTTAGGTATTCTTTTTTATCTGGATTCTTTCACTCAACATACTTATTTTGAGATCCATATTTCTTGCATGTAATAATAATTCGCTTTTTAAAGAAACTGCCAACGTGTTTTTAGAAAATATTGTACCATTTTACATTCCCTCAAGTAGTATATGAGAATTCCAGTGCCACCACATCTTCACCAGTTCTCGGTAGTGCCATTCTTTTAAACTTGGCCTTTGTACTGTGTGTCGTGACATCTCATTATGGTTTTAATTTTCATTTCCCTAATGACTCGTACTGTTGAGCAATTTTTCATGTGTTCATTTTCCATCTATATATCTTATTTGATGAAATGTGTGTTCAGATCTTTCACCCACTCTTGAAATTGGGGTTTTTGTTTTCTTATTATTTAATTATTCAACTATTTAATTATTTTAAGAATCTATCTGGATACCAGTCCTTCACCAGGTATGTGATTTGTAAATATTTTTCTCTCAATCTGTCGTCTTTTCATTCCTTTTAAAGTATCTTTCAAAGAGCAGAAATATTTAATTTTAATGAAATCCAGTTTTATTAATTTTTTTTGGTCTTTTTGTCTTTCTAGGACTGCACCCACAGCATGTGGAGGTTCCCAGGCTAGGGGTCCAATTGGAGCTGTAGCCGCCAGCCTACACCAGCACCATAGCAATGCAGGAGCCGAGCTGCGTCTATGACCCACACCATAGCTCACAGCAACGCCGCGAGCGAGGCCAGGGATTGAACCTGTGTCCTCATGGATACTAGTTGTGTTCCTTAACTGCTGAGCCATGATGAGAACTCCCTAATTTTTTTTTTTTTTTTTTGTCTTTTTGCCATTTCTTGGGCCGCTCCTGTGGCATATGGAGGTTCCCAGGCTAGGGGTCGAATCAGAGCTGTAGCCACTGGCCTACACCAGAGCCACAGCAACTCGGGATCCGAGCCGCGTCTGAAACCTACATCACAGCTCATGGCAATGCCGGATCCTTAACCCACTGAGCAAGGGCAGGGATCGAACCCACCACCTCATGGTTCCTAGTCAGATTCGCTAACCACTGAGCCACGATGGGAACTCCCAAGAACTCCCTAATTTAATCTGTGTATGTGTGGTGTATCTCAGAGATGGTTGTCTTCTGGTGTTTTCCTTAACTTTTTAATTTCAGTGGGTTTATTAAGGTATAATTTACATATGTTAAAAACTACACGTTTTAAAAACTACACATATTTGAAAAGCCTTGAAACCACCATAATGAAGTTAATGAACATATTCATCACCCACAATAATTTCCTATTGCCCCTTTGTAACCCTCCCTCCCACTCTTCTCCATCTATGTCCCTCTTCCAGACAATCATTTATCTGCTTTCTGTCACTGTGGATTAAACTGCAGTTCCTAGAGTTTTATTTAAATTGGAATCCTATACTATGTACTCTTTTTTTGTCTGGCGTATTTCAGTATAATTATTTTGAGATTCATCCATATTTTATCATATATCAGTAGTCCATTCCTATTTTTGTCCTTTTGAGTAATATAACTTTGTATAGATATACTGCAGTTGTTTATCTATTTACTTGCTAGTGGATCTTTGTGTTGTTTCCAGTTTTTGGCTTACTTAGAAATAAGTTGCTAGAAACAATTATGTATTGTTTGGACATAATGTTTTCTTTTTTCTTGGATAATAATCCAGTATTGGATTGGTTGGATCAGATGATAGGTGTAAGTTTAACTTTCAAAAGGAATGTCTAAGCCTTTTTCCCAAAGTGGTTTTACCATTTTTTACATTTTCATCATCAGTGTACGTGGATGCTAGTTCCTTCGCTTTCTCATCAACAGTTAGTATGGTTGGCCTTTTAAATTTTAGCCACCCATAAAGGTATGTCATTGTATCTCATGATTTTAATATGAATTTCCTTAATGACTAATGAAGTTAAACATATTTTCATGTTGTTATTTGCCACCTGAGTATCTTCTTTGGTGAAGTGTCTATTGAAATCTTTCACAGTTTTCTAATTGGGTTGTTTTCCTCTTTTAGAGTTTTGGGTTATCTTTTATATTCTGAATGTAAGTCTTTTATCAGATACATGCTTTGCATTTTTTTTTCCTAAGGCTGTGCCTTGTATCTTCATTTTCATAGCATTAAGTGTATTTTCAAGAGTAGAATTTTAACAGTATCCCATTTAATGTATTTTTTTTCTTGTATGGATTGTGATTACTTTTTGTTATATCAAAGGAATCGTTGCCTAATCCAGAATAGTCACTAAGATTTTTCTCTCACGTTTTCTTATAAGAATTTTAATTTTTAGGTGTTTTCTGAGCCCGATGACCTGTTTTCAGCTGATTTTTGCCTATGGAAATTCCTTTTTTTTCCCCAGGATATTTTTTGAAAGGACTATCCTTGTTCCAGTGAATTTGTCTTGTAATTTTGTCAGAAATCAGCTGTTGATGTGTGGATCTGTGTTTGCACTCTCTATTCTTTCCATGATACATTTGTCTCTCTTGATGCCAGTACTACCACTATTTTGAATACTGTATCTTTATAATTGGTCTTGAAATCTGGACCTTGCTCTTTTATTTTTAGGGTTGTTCTGACTAATCTATCCTTTTGCATTTCTATGTAGATTTATTAGCAGTTTAGTGATTCTTCATGAAGGAACTGAAAGGTGGAGATATAAATAACTTGTATAACATGCTTCTGTCATCATGTTTCAGTGCCTCAGTACCAGGAGGCCAAAAGTTGCTGAATTCCAGAAAAATGGGCTACTTATTTCCTAAGGTTGTTTTGAAATTTCCCATATTTGTGCCTTTAGTTATGCCATTTCATCACCCTCTCTCCTAAGATTAACTTTCCTAGGCCAAACTCAAATTCTGCTGCCTGTATCAATCCTGTAACAGTGTTCTCTTTTTTTCTTTTGAACTCCTACAGCATTTACTTATTTCCAGTCACTCACAGAGTCTTTCAGTCAATAGAGGAAGAGGAAATACTTACCAGCTTATTATGAGGCCAAAATTATCCTGATCGTAATACCAGGCCAAGGCATTTCAGGAAAAGAAAACAGGCTACTGTCCCTAGTGAAGATAGGTAAAAATATTTTTAACAAAATACTGACAATTAGTAATATATAACATATATCATGTACTATAATGAAGTGGGCTTTATCCTAGGAACACTGTTTAACCTTCAATAGAAGAAGACAGCAAAAGATGTATTATCAGAGATGACTTCTGAAATGATGGCGTAAGATGCTTTTGTAAACCCTCTTACCTGGAAAACTGATGTAACTGATCAAATTTAAAACAAAGCAGCAAACGGAAAAACTCCAACCAACATGTTCATTTTCTATAAGTGGTCCTATGGCATATAACAAATGAAGAAACCTTTATTCAAGAAAATCTACTAAATCTTAGTGAGAGCAACAAGAGTCTGGCATTTGAGTCATGATCTGCTCCCTTCTTCCCCAACAGTCAGCAATAGAAACCTTACTCTCAGCAGGTTCCTGCATGTAGTCAGGGCTCCTTCCATCATCCCATGCTCTCCACTCAAGTCTAGGACTATGGTTTTCCCCAGAAAGGGCAGGGGCTGATAGCATTTCTTATTTTCGCCTAGCTCCATGTTGCAGAAGCTCTGTTCCAAGCAAGAACAGGTAGGAGGTCTGGGACTCTCTTGCTGCCCCTGGCCCTCCTCATAAGAGGCAGCAGACTGATAATACTGTGGCCTTAATAGCCCTCAACCCAGCTTGCTAGTAGAGTGGAGGTTTCACATTGAGAGGTACAAGATGAAAAGACTAGAAGTGACTATACCTAACCAGCACCGTGTTCTTTTTTTTTTTTTTGCCTCCCAGCTGCACCATGGTATATGGAAGTTTCCAGGCCAGGAATTGAATCTGAGCCGCAGCTGCAACCTGTGCCACAGCTGAGGCAACACCAGATCCTTAACCCACTGCACTGGGCTAGTGATCAAACCTGTGCTGAAGAGATAACACTGGATTCTTATCCTGCTTTGCCACAGCAGGAACTCTACCAGCAGGGGTGTCACTCTGAGGAATGTCCACAGTTTTTAGCTCCAGAAAAGTGGTACCAAGTTTTTGCCTAGGGGAAGAGGCATTCTATAAGAACAGAGAGCTCTAAAATTCTCCCAAAGGGAACTGGCTTTTTTTTGGAGTAGAGTACGGGAAAGTTCAAGCCTAAGGGTGTGCTTACAAGCAATGGGGATTTTGGTGGTAGCCTATTTAGAGAAGGTTGATAGCTCCATGAACACAAGAAGATAAATTGTGATTATCTGATGTTTAGCAGATAAAACCAGGGAAAGAGATTGTTGAAAACAGCCCTCTTCGTTTTAGAACAGACCTTACATACTGGCTTCAAAGACTACCTTCTGCAAAGAAGACAGGATTGGATAAAACTGTAGAGAAACTTATGCCCAACCTATCGTTGGAAACAGTTGAACAGTAAGCATGAAGTTAGGGGAGGCTAACGGCTAGGTGTGATACCAACAGAAGCTGACAACAGAAAAATCGGGGGAAGAGACAAGGAGCATTCCCAAAAACTGTCATCCTAAGTAATTGTTCATGCCCTAGGCTGTGCCCTCTGAGAAGCAGCATCAGAGGCTGTATACTGTGATGGAAATAGACTTCACTAAAATAGTCCAGCCAGGTCATTGAAGAAATAAACAAGCAAACCATAACAGTAATTCCTGTATGGATGGGAGATCAGTATCCATAGTTAAGTGTGTTATCTAAAATGTACAGTTTTGTACCAAAAATTGTGAGACAAGCAAAGAAACAGGAATGTATGACCCATATACAGGAAAACAAGCAGGGATTAGAAACTGCCTTTGAAGGTGCCTAAATGACACTTAGCTGATAGATATTTCAAAGCAGCTATTATAAATATGTTGAAAGAACTACAGAAAAATCATGCTTTACAAAGTAAAATAAGGTAAGATAATTATCTCATCAAGTAGAAAACATCAGTAAGAGATATATTAGGGAAATTATAAAATACTGCTCAGAGAAATTTTTAAGGTCTTAATTAAATGAAGGTTTACATCATGTTCATGCATTTGAAGACTTATTTTTTTTTTAAAACTGAAGTGTGGTTGATTTATAATATTTTTTAAAGTGTTCAGAAAACTCATTCAGTTATACGCATGTATATATTTTCAGATTCTTTTTGATTATAGGTTATTAAAAGGTATTGAATATAGTTCCCTGTGCTATATATATAGTAAATCCTTATTGTTTATTTTATATATAGTAGTATATGTCTGTTAATCCCATACCCCTAATTTATCCCTCCCCTCCTTTCCCCTTTGATGATCTTAGGTTTGTTTTCTATGTCTGTGAGGCTGTTTCTGTTTTGTAAATAAATTCATTTGTATTTTTTTTTTAGATTCCACATATAAATGTTATAATATTTGTCTTTCTCTTTCTGACTTACTTCACTCGGTATGATAATACCTGGATCCATCCTTGTTGCTGCATTATGGCAACATTTCCTTTTTTTTTTTTTTTTTTTATGGCTGAGTAACATTCTGTTACCCCATATCTTCTTTATCCATTCATTTGTTGATGGACACTTAGTTGCTTCCATGGAAAACTCGGTAATTTTAAGATGAGCATTCTCCCTAAATGGATCTGAAGATTCAACCCAGTCTCATTTAAATATTTAAAATCTGACCAGTCTTTAGTTGTTTAAGAACAAAAAAAAGCTAAAAGCTAATTCTGAAATTTACAGTAGACCCTAGATTAGCTAAACCTGTTTGTAAAAAAGGAATAAAGTTGGAAACTTATCTTACCTGGTTTCTAGTGTTTTTTGTTTTGTTTTGTTTTGTTTTTGGTCTTTTTAGGGCTGCACCCATGGCACATGGAGGTTCCCAGGCTAGGGTTCCAACTGGAGCTGTTGTCGCTGGCCTGCAGCACATCACAGCAGTGCTGGATCCAAGCCGTGTCTGTGACCTGCATCACAGCTCTCGGCAATGCCGGATTCTTAACCCACTGAGTGAGGCCAGAGATTGAACCTGCGTCCTCATGGATCCTAGTCAGGTTTGTTTCTTCTGAGTCATGATGAAACACCTGGTTTCTGGTCCTAATAAAAAGATATAGTTACAGTAATCAAGAAATGTGATACTGGCACAAAGATAGAGACCTATCAATGGACTAGAAAAAAGAGAATTAAGTAATACATCTCCATGGAGTTCCCATCGTGATTCAGTGGAAACAAATCTGACTAGCACCCATGAGGACTCAGGTTCAGTCCCTGGCTTCACTCAGTGGGTTAAGATCCGGCGTTGCTGTCACCTGTGGTGTACATCACAGGTATGCCTCAGATCTGGCATTGCTGTGGCTGTAGCATATGCTGGCAGCTACAGCTTTGATTTGATCCCTAGCCTGGAAACCTCCATATGCCATAGGTATGGGCCTTAGAAAATGTAGTATGTGTACCTCAAAGGGGTACATTTTATTTATGGAAATTATATCTCATTAAAACTGATGTTTAAAAAATTTGGGATATACCTAAAGTGGTACTTAGAGAAAAATTTTTGCCTTTAAAAGGTTGTGTATACTAAGATGAAAAATATGAAATTAATGATTTGTTTCCATCTTTAGTTATAAAATGATCACATTAAATCCGAGGCGGCATATAGAAGGAAGTAAACAATAAAGATAAGATTAGAAATCAATAAAATAGGAAAACATCAAAGATAAGAGAGAAATAGTTTTCCAAATTTTGTGGGGAGGGAAATCTCGAAACTTGAAGATGTCATTGTCAATTCTAATAAAATCCACAATTACGTAGACAAAAGTTATTGATAATAGCAACAAAAGAGCTAATATCACCACATATTCTACTAATATTCAGAAGAAAATAAAGAAATGTATGACCATCTTTATGCCCATAAAGTTGAGAATTTAGATGTAAGGGACAAATTTCTTGAAAAAAAATAGAACTTACTAAAACCTAAATTGAAAGAGAAATCTGATCAGCTCACTATCTAGTATAGAAATTGAATTAATTATCAAAACCCTTTCTACAGGGAAATCTTCAGGTCCAGATGGTTCAGTCATGAATTCTTTCATACATGTAGGAAGAAATAATACTAATTTTACTCAAACTCAGAAAATAGAGGAGACAGAGGAGGGAACAATTCCCAAATTATTCTTTGGAGGTCGCCGTAACCCTCACACCTAAATAAATAAGGAAGTTAAAAGAAAATTGTGGACTGCTATCCCTCATGAATGCATATGTGCAAATCCTTGCCCAAATATTTGTACATCAAATCTCTAGCAATATTTAAAAAGTATAATATATCACGATTCATCATAATCAAGTGGAGATTTACCCTTGAATGCAAAGTTTATTTAATATTTGGAAACCAGTCACTGTAATTTATCATATAAACTCCAATAAAAGACAAAGTGACCCTGTATATGGTTGTTTCAATAGAAGCAGTAAAAACATGTAAAAGAATTGAACACTCATTCATAATGAGAAAATTTCCCCTTTTACAAGTACTGTAAGTATACTTCTCTAATTTGATATAGGTCATCTTCAAAAAACTTAGAGCTAACATCCTATTTTATGGAATAATATTGAAACAATTTCCCATTAACGTTGGGGATTTAACAAAGATGTCTACTCTGAACATCGCTTTGTTTTTCCATAGGGTGAAACAAAGGAATGGCGTAACTATTGGAAAAGGAGAAGTAAAACCATCTTTATTTGCAAATAAAGATGTATTTAGAAAATTATGATCTACAAAGCAATTACTAGAACTAAGTGAATTTTTACCAAGGTCTCAGTATACAAAGCTAGTATAATAAAGATAAATTCTCTTTCTGTACTTTAGTGGCCTTAAGTAGAAAAGGCATTAAATAAATTCCAACTTTTAACAGTTTCTAAACAGATGAAATACTTTGGATTAATTTAAGAAAACACACACAAGACCTCTATTTGAAAACTCCAAAACATTGTTTTGATTAATTTAAGAAGATAAAGCAATAGATAAATGATGTTCATGGATTGGATTTCATAGCATTTCAACATTCTTCTTGTTTTAATCTATTGTTTCAGTATAGCTCCAAACACAATAATCCCCGTGGAATTTTTGGGTAAAAGTTAGCAAGATGGTTGTAAAATTTATATAGAAATTCAAAGGACTTAGAACAACTGAAAAGTGTTGAAAGAGAAAAAGCTGAAGGATTCTATTCTGTAATTTCAAGAACTTATAAAGTTGTAGAAATCAGGACAATGTTGTATTAACATAATATGTGTGTATGTATATACATATATATATACATATACATGTGTGTGTATACACACACACACACACACACACACACACACACACAAATATATATATATATAAAATAAATCAATGGAACAGAATAGAGAATCCAGAAAAAGTCCCACACTTGAAAAACCAGTTGATTTTTGCCCAAGGAGACAAAGCAGTTCAGCTAGTGAAAGGAATACCCTTTAGCTAGTGAGGCTAGAATGCCAAAGACACCAATCAGTTATGAAGGATTTTAGACCTAAATTAAAAAGTTAGAATTATAGAGCTTTTAATAAGAGGCTTAGAAGAGTATTTTTGCTACCTTGGGTAGGATACTCAGTACAGGGCAAACAATAATCATAAAAGAGAAAACTGTTAAATTAGACTTCTTCAAAGTTTCTCACCAACAGCCACAGTTAAGAAAATGAACATTTATTTTGGTGCATAGTGTGAGGGTGTGTTCTAGTTTCATTGATTTGCATGCAGCTGTCCAGGTTTCCCAGCAATGCTTGCTGCAAAGACTGTCTTTTCCCCGTTTTATATTCTTGCCTCCTTTGTCAAAGATTAATTGACCAAAGGGGTCTGGATTTATTTCTGGGTTCTCTATTCTGTTCCATGGGTCTGTCTGTCTGTTTTGGTACCAGTACCATACTGTCTTAATGACTGTGGCTTTGTAATATTGCCTGAAGTCTGGGAGAGAGATGCCTCCTGCTTGGTTTTTGTTCTTCAGAATTGCTTTGGCAATTCTGGTTTTTTTGTGGTTCCATATGAATTTTTGGATTGTTCATTCTAGTTCTGTGAAACATGTCATGGGTAATTTGATAGGGATTGCATTGACGTATATTGCTTTGGGTAGTATGGCCATTTTTACAAAATAAACACAAAATGTCTGAAAGATTTAAATGTAAGACAAGACACCATCAAACTCCTGGAAGAGAAGAGAGGCAAAACATTCTCTGACATCAACCTTACAGATGTTTTCTCAGGTCAGTGTCCCCAAGCAACAGAAATAAAAGCCAAAATAAACCAATGGGACCTAATCAAACTGACAAGCTTTTGCACAGCAAAGGAAACCAAAAAGAAAACAAAAAGACAACTTGTAGAATGGGAGAAATAGTTTCAAGTGATGCAATTGACAAGGGTCTAATCTCTAAAATATACAAACAACTTATACAACTCAACAGCAAAAAAGCCAACCACCGAATGGAAAAATGGGTAAAAGACCTGAATAGACATTTCTCCAAGGAAGATATATAGATGGCTAATAAGCACTTGAAACAATGCTCAACATCACTGATTATTAGAGAAATGCAAATCAAAACTACCATGATATACCACCTCACACCAGTCAGAATGGCCATCATTAATAAGTCCACAAGTCACAAATATTTAGGGGGTGTGGAGAAAATGGAACCCTCCTGCACTGCTGGTGGGAATGTAAACTGGTACAACCACTATGGAGAACAGTATGGAGGTACTTTAGAAATCTATACATAGAACTACCATATGACCCAGCAATCCCACTCTTGGGCACATATCCGGACAGAACTCTCCTTAAAAAAAGACACATGCACCGGCATGTTCATTGCAGCACTATTCACAATAGCCAAGACATGGAAACAACCCAAATGTCCACAGATAAATGATTGAATTAGGAAGATGTGGTATATATACACAATGGAATACTACTCAACCACAAAAAAGAACAAAATAATGCCATTTGCAGCAACATGGATGGAACTAGAGACTCTCATCCTGAGTGAAGTAAGTCAGAAAGAGAAAGACAAATACCATATGATATCACATATCTGGAATCTAATATACAGCACAAATGAACCTTTCCACAGAAAAGAAACTCATGAAACTGGAGGATAGACTTGGGGAGGGAGTGGGGTAGACTGGGAGCTTGGGGTAAATAGATGCAGAATGTTGCCTTCGAAATGGATCAGTAATGGGATCCTGCTGTGTAGCACTGGGAATTCTGTCTAGTCACTTATGATGTAACATGTAATGTCAGAAAAAAGAATGTATACATGTATGTATAACTGGGTCACCATGCTGTACAGTAGAAAAAATATATATATAAATAAATGATAAAAATAGAGCAAAATACATAAAAACATATTGACTCACTATGCTGTTCACCTGAAACTAATATATAATTTTAGAAAAAGGTATAGTGAAATTATTTTAAATAAAATGAATGGCAAGTGACAGATTAGGCTGAATACTTATAAAACATATATGGCAAAGGATGTGTATATAAAATATCTAAAGAATATTCTACAACTCTATTATAAAAAGAATGTTTCTAGTGTGACTAGGTTTTGAAAGGACAACAGATTCCATCTTGGTGTGCTTTCTCACCTTATCTCTCTCTTGAATAACTGGCTTTAGGGGAGGCCAGTTGCTGTATCTTGAGGACTCTCAGTCAGCCTGTGGAGAGGTCCACGTGGGGAGTAACTGAGGCCTAGCTCCAGCTGAGAATGAGCTTGGAAGCAGATCTGCAACCCAGGCCTGATAGATTGACTGCATTTTCAGGGCAGATTGTGAGCCAGACCCACCAACAACTAAGCTACTAGAGCCTGACCCAAAGAAACTGAGATAATAAGTGTTTGTTGTTTTTAGCTACAATTTGGGGGTAAAAACATGATCCTTAACATGTAGTGCTTAAAGATAGAGTGTCAAAATATGAGGGAAAAACTAATAGAGCTACAAGGAGAAATAGATGAATCACCTATTTTAGTTGGAAACTTTAAACCCCTATATTGGAAATGTTTATTTAGATCCATTAGGCAGAAATCAGTAAAGACATAGTTGAGGTCAGTATCATTAGTAAAATAGATTATTATTGTTATTTTTGGCTGCCCCTGCAGTAATGGCAGTTCCCAGGACAGGGACTGAGTCAGAGCTGCAGCTGCAACCTACACCACAGCTGTGGCAATTCCAGATCCTAAACCTACTGTTCCACAGCGGGAACGCCAATAAACTAGATTATAAAGGACACCTATAGACTACTTCATCCAGCAGCAACAGAGTACACATTCTTCTCAAGCTCACCAATTGGAATATTTACCAAGATAGATTGCATTTTTGGCTGTAAGGGACACCGTAACAAATTTAAAAGACTGGAAATCATATAGTGTCTATTTTCAGACCACAATGGAATTAAATGAGAAATCAGTAATAGTTGGAAAATCCCAATATACTTGTGAATGAAACAGTGCATTCCTAAATAACACATGGGTCAAAGAAGAAATCTCAAGAGAAACTTAAAAATGTTTTGAACCATTTCAAGTAGCTTAAGGGCTGTAGGTTGAAATAACATTTCTTTGTTCGGATATGTGCTTCTCATCCTAGCAAGTACTTTTTTTTTCTTCTTTCAGACTGTATATAGCTCCCTTATAAAATATTACATGTTAGCATTTATTAGTGCTTATAAGTATTTGGGATAATTTTTTTCAGTTTAGAAAAAATATTTAAAATTAGTTTTCAAATTGTTACACAATTATAATTTAGTAAGAATAGAAATTGCATGTTCATTATTTATTGGCTTTAAAAATAACGCTAGAAGAGTATTTAGCTTATGTTTATTACATGTAGTTGTATGTGAGAATCAGATTCTAAATTTACACATAAAACAAAAATCTTGGGAAATTTTATAAATCTGTAAAGTACAGAGGTAATATAAAACTGAATTTTCAGAATGTTCTTCCTATTGTCATTGTTCTTCATTATAATTAAAATTTCTCCCTATCATCATCAGAAAAAAAAAAAAAGACAACAAACCTCAAGGAATTCACGTTGTGGCTCAGCAGTAACGAATCCGACTAGTATCTATGAGGATGTGGGTTCAATTCCTGGCCTTGGTCAGTGGGTTAAGGATCCAGTGTTGCCGTGAGCTGTAATGTAGGTAGCAGACGCAGCTGGGATCTGGTGTTGCTGTGGCTGTGGCGTAGGCTGGCAGCTGCAGCTCTGATTTAACCCCTAGCATGGGAACTTCCATGTGCCGCTAGGGTGGCCCTGAAAAGCAAAAAACAATAAAAACAACAGCAACAAAAAACCCAAGCTAATCTTACATATAAAGCAGCTGGTTCTTTCAGTGTTAGAAGAAACTGATTCATTTTTCTTCCAGCTCAGCACTGGATGGAGTTGTTAAGGATATTTTGAGTTCATGGTAATTGAAAATTATAAATTGCAGCTTAAACATTTGAATCACACACAGTACAAAAATCCCCCCCATCCCAGGACTTCCTGAATTGAAGTTAAATATGTGAAAAAGAGGTTTTTGTTTCTCATCTTATGTTTATTCTAGGGTATAATCTCACAGAGTGGAATATTAGATAGGTTTGCCCACAGTACATTGATGATAAGTTCTCTCTCTCTCTTTCTTTTCACTCTCTTGCTCACCTCCCCTCCAATCCTGTAAGCTAAGCTTATTTAGTTTAATTCCTGAATTTAAAAAATGTGGAGAACAAAATAATGCCATTTGCAGCAATATGGATGGAACTAAAGACTCTCATCCTAAGTGAAGTAAGTCACAAAGAGAAAGACAAATACCCTATGATATCACTTATATCTGGAATCTAATATACAGCACAAATGAACCTTTCCACAGAAAAGAAAATCATGGACATGGAGACTGGTAGTTGCCAAAGGGGAGGGGGAGGGAGTGGGATGGATTGGGAATTTGGGGTTGATAGATGCAAACTATTGCCTTTGGAGTAGATAAGCAATGAGATCCTGCTGTATAGCACTGGGAATTATATCTAGTTACTTATGATGGAGCATGATAATGTGAGAAAAAAGAATGTATATATGTATGTATAACTGGGTCAGCATGCTGTACAGCAGAATATTGACAGAACACTGTAAACCAGCTATAATGGAAAAAATAAAAATCATTATAAGGAAAAAAACCATTTAGATATGCCATTCCCTTATACTAACCTTTAATGGTTGTTCTTTGCTTCTAATTCATGTCCTTTCATTTCTATCACAGAAATTATGGCTTCAGTACAGGTTGCAATTAGCATTAAATAGGAGAATTAGTTTTCTGGTTCTGAAACGTTAGATCTGTTTCTATAAAAGATATCTGTGATAGATAATATGAGTTACATGATTACGTGGTAGCACTGGCAGTGACTTATGATACCTCTTTCTCATGTTTGTATAAGAAAGTTAAGTCCTATTTTAGAGTAGGCCAGAGTTTTCACATATAACTTCATACTTGAGTTAATCACAGCTGTATGTAGGTTGCAAAAAATGTCAGCTTAGGCCCTGTACTCACAGATCTCTACTTTTTAGAATAAGATATTTTAAAACTAAATAGAGCCATAAAAATTATCTACTTTCTAGGAAAAAATAAAACCACTTGGTGTTATTATTCTAATGAAAAAAAGTAGGATATTAGTTATGCTCTGGGTTACTAAAGTAAGTATTTTTCTAGGGCTTTCGACACTTACTATTCTCTTAGGATTTATTATTTTAATTTCTGTTCCTTAAAATTACTGACTTCGCTTTTACTCTGCTTTTGTGTGTGATTTGAAAACTTATTTTTAAAAATATTTTCTTTGAATTATGTTTGAGTTAATTTTTCCTCTAGGGTTGAATTTTATTATATTTGGTAATTTTAAAATTTTAATTCTAAATTCTTTATAAATTAGTTTTATAATACAAATAAACTAACCTTTTGCTTGAGTATGCCAAATTGGGCTAATATCCTCTGGATCTCTTCCAAATAAGAGAAACATAGAAGCAAAAACTCCCTAGAAATTTATCATGAACTGAAACTTCATCATAACCAACAGTTTCATGCTTCATTAAAATATATCTCCTTCTGCAGCAAAAAACCAAAAATATGCACTGGGTCATCTAGAAAATGTTGAATGCCTTCCATGTCCGTAGGGCTAACACTTTTTGAAAGGAGAAAAAAGGTGATATATAGGTTCTCCTCTCTTGCTCATTCTCAGAGTTGTATTTTAATTGAAAACCTTAAATAGTATTTTTTTGTATTTATTATGTATACTTGGTGTTATTCCTGAGTACTTAACTTATTTGGAAACATTCATTTTAGTTCATTGAGTCTTTATGGAGCACTTTCTTTAGGTGTAGAATTATACTAAACAATATAGATAACTTTCAGTTAATACACAACTGTTGGGGTGACAAGCCTACTTGTAAGAAATTGAATACAGAATATGACATATTGTATAGTCAGTGATGGATAGAGGTTAGAATAGTTTTGGTAAACTTTATATGGAGGAGGGTAGAGAGGTAGAGAAATGACACATCTTGAAAACTATGGACAAGTTTATAGGGAAGTTTGTGTTATTTTTGATCTGGAGATTTCTTCCTTGGCTCCTTTAGAATCTATTGTTTGTGCCACTCATTTGGAACCAAGTGGTTAGTTTGTATTGTGTTTGCCTTTTAACATTTACCTACCTAGTTCCAAACTTAATTGTATCCCCCCAAAGTGAGGATAGTATTACACTTCATTACTTAATTTATAGCATAATATCTTGTATATAGTAGTTATATAATCTCTTAAAGTTATATTGATGAGTTTCCAATAATTATTTCTCAAATACTATTTTCTTTTGTGAGAAGTGCCATAACATAAAAGTCATGTTTCTTCGTAGAAGCTACCTTTCCCCCTAATTTCCACTCCAGGGCTGAAAATTCAAGAAGTGGGAGGAAAAGGATATGTATCTGTATCTGTTTTAGTATAGCTGCAAACACTTGGAACTTAGGAAAAGAAAAAACATCTTTGGATTCTTTAATTATATGGGTTCTGATGGTTTTATATGTTCATTTTTCATAGTAAATTTATATCTACTAAGTAGACATAGTCCTTCCTACTTGGGACAGTGTTTGATTGAGACCTGTCATTTCTTCATTCACTAAGTTTATTTATCTCATTGTGGTAAAATATATATAACAAAATTTACCAGTTTAACCATTTTTAATGTAAAGTTCAATGGCATTAAATATATTCACATGTTGTGTAGCTGTCACTAATAAATATCTCTAGAACTTTTTTTTTATCATCTCTTACAGAAACTCATTGAAAAATTAACTTCTCATTCTACCCACCTCTCCCTGCCTCTGGTAATCATTATACTATTTTCTGTCTCTGTGAATTTGACTCTCTGGATATTTCTGTAAGTGGAATTATACAATGTATGTCCTTTTGTATCTGAATATTTCACTTAGCATATTCAGGGTTCATTCATGTTATAGTGTGTATCACATTTAAATTCCTTTTTAAGGCTGAAGAATAATTCCATTATTTTTATATACTACATTTTGTTCGTTTTTCTATTGGATATTTTTTTGTTGTTGAGTTATATGGGTTGTTTGTATATTTTGAAGATTAAGCCCTTGTGGGTCGCATTATTTGCAATATTTTCTTCCATTCAATAGGTTGTCTTTTCATTTTTTTTTTTATGGCTTCCTTTGCTTTGCAAAAGCTTGTAAGTTTGATTAGGTCCCATTTGTTTATTTTTGTTTTTATTTCTATTGCTTTGGGAGACTGACCTAAGGAAACATTTATACATTTTATGTTAGAGATTGTTTTACCTATATTCTCTTTTATGGTATCGTGTCTTACGTTTAAATGAAGGAGAAAAATCATTTGACCATCAATAGATGCAGAAAACACATTTGATAATATTCAGTAACCATTTATGATAAAAACCCTTGACACAGATGGTGTAGAGGGAATGTACCTCATTATAGTAAAAGCCATTATGATAAGCTTACAACTAATATCAGCAGTGAAAAGGTGAAAGTTTTTCCTCTAAAAGTCAGGAACAAGACAAGCATGCCCACTCTTGCCACTTTTATTCAACGTAGTATTGGAAGTCATAGCCAGAGCAAGAAAAAGGACATAAAAACCTCCAAATTGGAAAGGAAGAAATGGAACTGTCACTATTTGAAGGTGACATGATATTATATATATATATAACCCAAAAAACTGTTAAAACTATTAAAACAAATTCAGTAAAGTTGTAGGATACAAAATCAATACACAAAAATCTGTTGTATTTCTATACACTATAGCAAATTATCTGAAAGAGAAATTAGGAAAACTTTATACTCATTTCAAAAAGAATAAAGAATATACTCAAATTAGGAAAAATTTATACTCATATCAAAAAGAATAAAATACCTAAGAATAAAAGTAGCCAAGGAGATGAAAGTCCTATATTTGGAAACAAGGCATTAATGAAAGGAATCAAAGACAAGAGTAAATGGAAGGATATTCCATGCTCATGGATTAGAAGAATCAATATTGTTAAAATGTCCATACTACCCAAACCAATTCACAGATTCAATGCAGTTGTATCAAAATTCCATGTCATTTGTCACAGAAATAAAACAAATAATGATGAAATTTATATGGAATCACGAAAGACTTTGAATAGCCAAAGCAACCTTGAGAAAGAAGAACAAAGCTGGATACATTATGCCCCCTAATTTCAAACTGTGTTGCAGAGGTATAGTCATTAAAACAGTATGCTCTTGGCATAAACACAGATTCATAGATTAATGGAATAGAATATAGAGAAATAAACCCACACATGTAGAGTCAGTTAATTATGACAAAGGAGCCAAGATTGTACAATGGCGAAAGTACAGTTTCTTCAGTAAATGGTATTAGGAAAACTGGACAGCCACTTGTAAAGAATGAAACTGTACACATATACAAATATTAACTCAATATGGATGAAAGTCCTGAGACTGTAAAATTCCTGGAGGAAAACCTAGATGGTCAGCTCCTTGACACAAATCTTAGTGATGATTTTTTGAAACTGACACTAAAAGCAAAAGCAACAAAAACAAATATAAATAAGGGGGGGACTACATCAAACCAGAAAGCTTCTTCATAGCAAAGAAAACCATCAACAAATTGAAGAGGCAGCCTACTGAATGGGAGAGAATATTTACAAATCATGTGCTTGCTAATGGGTTAATATCCAAAATACATAAAGAACTCCAACAAATCAACAGCAAACTTTTAAGTTTTGAGTCAATACTCTTTTCTATGTTGGGAAGTTTTCTTCTATTCCTAGTTTGATGAGAGTTGTAAATCATAAGTGGATGTCATATTTTTGTCAGGTATTTTCTCTATTGTACGATATTTTTCTTCATTCTCCTTTTTCTTCCTTTTAAATGTGACAGTCCAGTGTTTTATTTATTCATTTATAAATTTTTGTTGAAGTACAGTTGATTTACAATGTTGTATTAGTTTCTGGTGTACAGCAAAGTGATAAATACTTATGTTCTTTTCCACTATGGTTTTTTACAGGAAGTTGAATATAGTTCCCTGTGTTACATAGTAGGATCTTGTTGTTTATCTTTTTTTATGTATATTAATTTGTATTTGCTAATCCCAAATTCCTAATTTATCCCTTCCCTATACCCCTTCCCTTTGGTAACCATAAACTGGTTTTCTTTGTCTGTGAGTCTGTTTCTTTTTTTGTAAAAAAGTTCGTTTGAATTATATTTTAGATTCCATGTATAAGTGATATCATATGGCATTTGTCTTTCTCTTTCTGATGTAATTCACTTAATATCAAAATTTCTAGGTTCATTGATGTGACTGCAAATGGCATTATTTCATTCTTATTTATGGCTGAGTAATACTCCGTGTGTGTGTGTGTGTGTGTGTGTGTGTGTGTGTGTCCCCTGTCTTCTTATCCATTCCTTTCTTGATGGCTGTTTAGTTTGCTTCCATGTCTTGGCTATAACGCTGCTTTGAAAATTGAAGTGCATTTTTTTTTCTTCTGCTTTTTAGGGCTGCAGCCACAGCATATGGAAGTTCCCAGGCTAGTGGTTGAATCAGAGCTATAGCTGCCAGCCTACACCACAGCTACAGCAACGTGGGATCTGAGCCACAATGGCAACCTACACCACAGCTCCCTGCAACTTCAGAGCCTTAACCTACTGAGCGAGGCCAAGGATCAGACCTGCATCCTCTTGGATACTAATCAGATTTGTTTCCACTGCGCCACAACAGGAACTCCCTGAAGTTCATTTATATTTTCAAATTTGAGATTTCTCTACATATATGCCCAAGAATGGGTTCATTCTCTTGATTTGAGGAATTACACTGATCACTTTTCAAATATTGAATTAGTGCTTAATTTTCAGGAAAATTATACTTAGTTGGATGTAGCATTCTTTTTATATATTGCTGGGTACAGTTTGCTAATATTTTGTTTGGAATTTTTCATTTATATTTGTAAAATCACTACTCTATTACCTGTGAGCCACTATCTTAAAAACTTTTACTTTATATTTTTTTCTCTCCATTAAAAAATTTGATTTTGGCAGGAGATTAACTCTAGTCCCTCTAGATACTAAGTTATTCATCTTGGTCCATCATTTGCTTTTCACCTGTTTTATTGTCCTTTCTAAATGGTGAACTCTTGAAGGGAAGATAGCTTTTGTACCCCTTATATTATGTGGTATAGGGCCTTGTATATATTATGTATTTATTGTGCTTATTATGAATTTGGCTTATTGCTGGGGTTTACTTGAACTGAATGGAAGAGAAAGAGAAAGCAGAAGAGTAAAGCCACCATCTGGTTGCATTTCCTGCTTCTCAAATGAATTCTTCTTGGAACCTGGTAATAGAATTTCTGTGCTCTACTTCCATCTGACAACTCTCTCTCACAGCTGGGTTACTGGAACTACCTCCTCAGCTTATACCATACATCATCCAACCCAACTGGTACATTTAGCCTTAGCTTTTACTAGAATGCATAATTGGATATATTTGTAAGATGTTGAGAGGGAAAAAAATATATGGGGAAATTACAGATTGGAAACAATCTCAAAAAATTTATCTTGATTTGCTGACTCCACATTATCCAGTTTCATTATTAATCTGAAGATTTAGTTTTCTTTTATTATCAGAATTTTTTAACAATTATTATTTCTTCATCATGTCTTTTAGTCCTTTTTTCTTAAACTCACATTATATGAATATCAGAGCCTTTCAATCTGCCTTATATGTCTTTTAGCTGTGGTTTCAATTAAATTTTTTTTCTGATTCTCTATGCTGAGAATTCTGTTGTCTTCATTTTACCTAGAGAAGAGTTTATTTTATCTATTGACTTAAAAAATTTCAGTGAGTAACTGTATTTTTTTGTTTTCAAATTTTCTAATTAGGTTCTCTTCGTACCTAGATTTCTCTCCCTGCTTTTGTTTTCATTATTTTTTGTTTATTTTCGGTTGAAATTTTAATTTATCTCCTTGAACATTCTGAATGAACTGAGTTTTAAAGTTTTTATTTCTCTAAAATTATTTTCATACTGAGTAAATTCTTTGATTATTGATTTTCCTAGCTGTAATCTTTAGCACTGGATTTCTCGTATGATTTTGCGTATTGGTTTACTGCTCATTTTGAATGGGAGTTATTTTTCTGCTGTTCTTTTTCTCTCTTCTTCCTCCCTCTCTGCTTATACCTGCCAGTCTCTAGATACTAAGTTAATTTTCTCTTTGACCCTCTTTGTTCCCACTCTAGAACCAAGTCTTATTCCAGAATTTCAGTGATTCTATTACAAGTTAAGTTGGAGGTAAGACAGAATAATTCAGTACTTTGATTCATTTTCTGGTACTAGGTTGGTAGGTTGTCAGCCCACCTCCCCCTACCCCAACCTCAGGCAGAAATTTTTCAGAAAGCCCTAGGTGAAGGTTGACTACTGTGTATATATGTGTGTGTGTACGTGCACGCATGTACACGCTCGCTAACTGGTGCCTGTGCATTTACTCGCCTTCTTTCTTTCTTTCTTTTTTTTTTTTTGCCTTTTAGGGCTGCACCAGTGGCATATGGAGGTTCCCAGGCTAGGGGTCCAATTGGAGCTACCGCTGCTGGCCTACACTGCAGCCTCAGCAATGCCAGATCTGAGCTGTGTCTGAGACCTACACCACAGCTCACAGAACGCTGGATCCTTAACCCACTGAGTGAAGCCAGGGATCGAACCCTGAACTTCTTGGTTCCTAGTCAGATTTGTTTCCACTGTGCCACGACAGGAACTCCTGTTTTTTTCGTTTGTTTGTTTTTTGTTTTCTCGCTTCCTTTCTTGAACCAGCTCTTTGCTTAAGAGAGGCAAGGGCTAGTATGATGCTGATCTCTGTTATTCCTATTTAAGACCTATAATCAGCAGGTCTTTAGCCAAATTTATGGGTTTTTTTTTTTTTTTTTGGTCTGTTTGCCATTTCTTGGGCCGCTCCCGCGGCATATGGAGGTTCCCAGGCTAGGGGTTGAATCGGAGCTGTAGTCGCCAGCCTACGCCAGAGCCACAGCAACGCAGGATCCGAGCCTCGTCTGCAACCTACACCACAGCTCATGGCAACGCAAGATCATTAACCCACTGAGCAAGGACAGGGACCGAACCCGCAACCTCATGGTTCCTAGTCAGATTCGTTAACCACTGCGCCACGACGGGAACTCCTTATGTTGTTTTTTAAACCATTTCTGTTTTATTACTGGTTATTGGAGTTGTTTATCTTGTTTGTGCACTTGGATATGTCTTTTTTGTTATCTTTTCTATATTTTATATGTCCTGGCCCTGGTTTCGTTATATAGTCAGTGACTGAAGGTTCACTATTACCTCTTCCTGATTTTAAATCACATTTCCTAGGCTAGTAGTTTTCAGAATAAGTATACAATGTTTAACTTTTCTTAATTCTCAGTAAACAAAGAAAGGCAAAAGAAACTCAGAATTATAAATTAAATCTTGTTCTTTTATTGTGCCTTTGCAATTGATAATACATAAGTGGTTTCTTTATAGAGTATTGCTAATGTATGATTGCTTAGTTTCGTTCTAAATTTTTTTTTCCTTTCCTTTCCTTTCCGTTCTTTTCCTTTCCTTTCCTTTCCTTTCCTTTCCTTTCCTTTCCTTTCCTTTCCTTTCCTTTCCTTTCCTTTCCTTTCCTTTCCTTTCCTTTCCTTTCCTTTCCTTTCCTTTCCTTTCCTTTCCTTTCCTTTCCTTCCTTTCTGTCTTTTTAAGTCCACACCCATGGCATATGGAGGCGGAGGTTCCCAGGCTAGGGGTCTAATTGGAGCTGTTGCTGCTGGCCTATGCCACAGCTCACGGCAACGCCGGATCCTTAACGCACTGAGCGAGGCCAGGGATCAAGTCCACAACCTCATGGCTCCTAGTTGGATTCATTTCCGCTGCGCCACAACGGGAACTCCTCATTCTAAATTTTCTGAATTATTTTTCCATGAGTTTATGCTACCCAAGTCTTCTAAACACTGTTGTACAAAGGGACATTTTTAGCCCTATGAGGTCTTGAAGCCTAGCTGGTTGAATCTGGGCACATTGTTTAACGTTTTTGTATTTCAATTTCCTCCTTTATAAAACAGGTATAATATCTGATTTTACTATCTTGTTGGGGTAGTTATAAACATTGTGAAAAATAGTAGAGTCACATTTAATAAAGTTTTACTTAGCACCCAGTTGGAGAGAGAGACAGTGCTAGGTTCTAGGGAAATAATTGAATAAAACACAGCCCTGTTATTATTAATCATACAGTGGGATATACAGTCAGTTTTATAATCAGTTGTAATACAATGTAGTTTGGATAAATGCTCGAAGCAAATATTAAATAATGAATTAAGAGAACCCTAATAAAGGAGCAGTTTAGACTTGAGGAAATGAGCAAAACACTTCACTGAAGTGCTGATTCTTTGATGTTAAGCCCTGGTGCTTTGAAAATGCCAAGGTGCTATTGTAAACATGAGACATGCTATTATTTTATTTTATGTTCTGAGCATTTTCCCATGAGCTAATCTGATTGGAGACTACTCAGCTATTTCTTCTTTACCTTTTTTGTTTGCTGTGTAGGTCTGACCTTGCTGATAAATCTTTATTTTTTTTGGTTCTGATGCTTGGATCTGGGTACGTGTTTGTGATATGTCACTCAGTGTTTATCTCTTCTGTGAATGACTCATTTAGTTTTTGCATTTTCAAGGTAAAAGCTTTTTCTTTGTATATCTCATTTTTCGATAATGTAATAATCAAAAGGAAGATTTTCCGCTCCAGGCTGCTTTTCAGAGATTGTTACCTCTGACGTTCCAAAGAGACATTCATTTTGCTATTATCCAGATACATTCAGACTGAGCTTTTGCAGTAGAACATTTTGTTCTATTTGCTGTATTTTTTTTTCCAAGGGACAAAGATAAACAACTTAAACAGATAACCATCTCTGGTTGCTGTATCTAACAATAATATTTAGCAGCCAGTGAATATTCTGCAAGTGTCTTTCTCAGAAAGACTGCATTAAGTAAACTAGTAGTAAATATTCTGGGTGACTGATAGATGATAGAATTTAAAGCCAGCCAACTGCCCATATGAGGCTAAAACATTGTTTTTCGGTTTTGGTAAATAATACTCATCTTGTTTGGACAGGTCTCATCAAAAACAGTGTTAGCATTTCAGACCAAACATATTTTTATAAAACTCACGAGAGTGAAAACCAACAAATTTTGAAATGCCTGAATCATTTCATTAGTTTCTTTAGATGTATATTTTTATTTATTTCCAAATCACAAGTTATACTGTATCCTGTATTTTGAAAAATGTTATTTTTGTGCAGTATTCCAGTCAGTACCATTTATAGTAAAATGTGTTGTTTTGCATTGAAATCTCAGCCATGGATTGGTTTAATACTTGGAAACATATGGTCATTCGATCCTTGGCTGCCAAAGAATTTCATTACAGGTGTTCTGTGAGGTTTATGTGCTTAATATTTGGCATATCTATATCAGGTATCACTGTGATTTGAAGTGTCATTCCTTTGCAAATTTGTAATACCAATCTAAGGGATGTAGCCATTTTTTGCACACTTGCCTGAGTCTCTACGACATATACAAATATATATTACAGGTTCAGATGTTTTCTTGTATTACTTTATATTCAAGTAACAATGCATCATTGGAATTACCAGAAACACTCAAACATAAACTTCCAGAGAGCAGGGACTTCTATCATCTTATTCTGTTTTCATGCTTGACACATAATAGTTGTTCAGCAAACTAATTGAATTAATTGTCATCATTGCTTCCATGGCTTACCGAAATATTGACACATGGGCCCTGGATCCTATCCTTCAGTAATGCCATCTGTCTGGTCTCTATTGTCCCAACTTTTATGTCTCAAATGAGAGGTTTCTTCTGTTCCATTCATCAAGTGCTTACTAGAACCCTTAGTAGTACTAGCGATGACAGAGGTGATGAAGGTGATATTGATTGCTAGTATATCTGTGTGCCAGCTATGTGACAGGCCAGAAGTTTTATAATAGTGTTTATTAGCCTTTTGCTATGTCCCAGGTACTATGCTAAGCCACCTGACATGCATTATATCATTTAATCTCATCAGCAAAATATAAGATATTTTTTGTTCAAGAAAAAACTTGAGGTTGAGAGAAATTAGGAAACTTAACCAAAAATCATAACCTATAGTAAGGCCAGAATCAGGACTCATTTTTCTGTCTGGTGCCAAACGTTCAGCCTTCTTTACAAATATGTTTTTCAGTATATCTGATAAATTGCCATCTAGCTTCTTGTTTAATGTGTCCAGTAAGGGGTTCTAATTCTTTAGGAGATATTAATTCCGTTTGACAGCTGTAATTATTAAAAGATTTTTCATAATGTTAAGAAAACACTGATATATTTTTCTATAACTTTTAAACTGTTATGTCTTAGTAGTCTTCCAGAGATGTCCAGGATATAATGAATACATCCTTATTAACACTGGATATATTTAGCAAACTGTACTTAATGTATAGTATAGACATTTGCTGAGCCATAAACACGAAATTTGTTTTAGATAGGTTTAAAATTGTATGTGTCAAATGAACTTGCCTATAAAACTCACAGACATAAAGAACAGACTTGTGGTTGCCAAGGGGGAATGGGGGTGAGGGAGGGATGGATTGGGAGTTTGGGATTAGCAGAAGCCAACTGTTATGTACAGAATAGGTAAGCAACAAGGTCCTACTGTATTTATTGTCACACAAGGAACTATATTTATTGTCCTGTGGTAAACCATATGGAAAAATATGAGAAAGTTTCTCTATATAAATTACTTTGCTGTACAGCAGAGATTAACACAACATTGTAGTCAACTATGCTTGAGTAAAATAAACTTAAAAAATTGGGAGTTCCCTTCATGGCTCAGGGGTTACAAACCCGACTAGGATCCATGAAGATGCGGGTCCTACCCTTGACCCCACTCAGTGGGTTAAGGATCTGGCATTGCCATGAGGTGTGGTATAGGTCACAGGCGCGGCTCAGATCTAGCATTGCTTGGCTGTGGTGTGGGCCAGCAGCTGTAGCTCTGATTTGACCTCTAACCTGGGAACTTCCATATGCTGCCAGGTACGGCCCTGGAAAAAACCAAAAAACTAACTTAAAAGACAAAACTGTATGTACGTGATTTAAAAATAAGTCTCTAGAGAGCTTAATGGACATGTTTAAAGATTTCTATATCCTTTAACTAGTCTGTATCTGTATCCATTTCTAGTAAACAGAGAAACGCAATGGAATTCAGAGCAAATGTTTTTTAATCAGCATAAATGAAATCACATAAGATGCTGGTTAAAAGTGGGTGAAGGGATTGCAGTGTGAGGAATGTATACCTATTATAAACTTAAAGAGATAGTAAGATCTACACAATTATATCACGTGTGAGATTATTGTAAAATTTTGAGAACATTTTGTTTCTAATATTTGTTTTTCTATTTTATCTTCTTTTCTTAGTCTAACTAGTTTGTTTTGTTTTTAATCCCTCTCTGGATTGTTGATGACATGGTTAGCTGTGTTTTGTTTAGCTGATCATTTCCTATAAGACAGACCTTTCTAAGAAGAATATTGGTTTAGACATCATTTCAACATTTATGTTTTTGATATTTACTACGTGTCATATAGGGTGCTAATGCATTGGGCAAGGCAGAATATAGGTGGAGTTCTCACCTCAGTTTTCTTTTCATTATGTGTGTAGATAAATGAAAATATCAAAATAGAAAACCATGAGCTTTCATGTAGTCATCATCCATCTGCAACAGTCATTAACTTTAGGTCATTCTTTTTCTTACATATAAGCCCTATCCACTCACCAGCCTCACACCCTCTCAGTTGGATTGTTTTGAAACAAACCACAGATATTAATTGGGCCATATGAAACTGTCTATATCCATCCATTTTTTACCTACAAAAATGCTAATTCCATATGGCTCAACTTAATATCATTTCATTCATAAATATTTCAGTATGTATTTCTAAAAGATAAAACTCTTTTGTCTTTTTTTGTTTGTTAGCACAACTGTAATGTCATTATCCTGTCTAAAAAAATAGCAGCAATTTCTTAATATCACCAAATACCAAGTCTTCGTATTTCCTTACTTGTGTATATGTTTTTGCATCTTGATCTTTCACTATCTTTTAGATGCTTGGATCAACATCTAAACTAGGTCCACATATTGGTTTTAATTTATATGTTTTTTTAAATCTTTCTTAATTGATAGTTTTCTTTGTTCCCTGATTTTCCCTGCAAGTTATTTGTTGAAGAAACTGGTGTTTCTTAATTTCAGTTTAATAAGGAATTTAATAATTTTAATAATTTAAAAATTTAAACTAATTTTAATAATTTTACTTCAGTTTCATAAGGAATATAGGAAACACATAAGTATAACTCAGAATATATAAAAGCTACTTAATTTTTTTTATCAAGGTGTAGTTGATTTACAATGTTATAGTAGTTTTAGGTGTACAACATAGTGATTGACTATTTTTATAGGGTATATTTCATTTAAAGTAATTATAAAACATTGGCTATCTTCCCTGTCCTGTGAAATATATATGTATAGCTTATTTATTTTATAAATAGTTTCTCTCTCTTAATCCCATACCTCTATTTACCACCCCCCTTCCCACTGGTAACCACAAGTTCTCTACATTTGTGAGTCTTATTTCTGTTTTGTTATACTCATTCATTTTAGTTTTTATTTTAATTTATTTTTGGAAGGGGAGTGGAGGAACACACCTGTGGCATATGGAAGTTCCCAGGCTAGGGGTCGAATTGGAGCTACAGCTGCTGGTCCATGCCACAGCCACAGCAATGCAGGATCGAAGCCATACCTGCAGTCTACATCACAGCTCCCAACGCCAGGTCCTTAACTCACTGAGTGGAGCCAAGGATCAAACACGCATCCTCATGGATACTAATAGGGTTCATTTCCGCTGAGCCACAACAGGAAGTCCTTGTTTTAGTTTTTAGATTCCACATATAAATAACATACACTAATTTATCTTTCTGTCTCACCTGTTTCACCAAACATAACAGTGTTGATAGGAATGTGAATTAGTGTAGCCGCTATGGAGAACAGTATGGAGGTTCCTCAAAAAACTAAAAATAGAACTACCATATGATTGAGCAATTCCACTCATGGGTGTGTATCCAAAGGAGATGAAAACATTGCTTTAAAAAGATGCATGCACCCCAGGGTTCATTGCAGCATTATTTATAATAGCCAAGATATGGAAGCAATTAAGTGTCCATCAAGAGATGAATGGATAGAGAAGATGTGTATTTTCATATCTTGTATAACAAACCTGCTCAGACTCTAAAAACCTAAGTATCATTCTGGATACTCCTCTTGCCCTCACATACCATATCCATCCCATTAATTGCACCTTCAAAATGATCTATTAATTTTTTCCATCCCCAACACTTTGAGCACAGTCCTAAGTGCCATTATCTCTTTCCTGGATAATTGTAGTAGCCTTGAAAAGGTAATATTTATATTCATGATGAAAATTTTTAAAAAGATTAAAAAGGGAAATGTCCTCTGTATGACCCTCCAGAGGCAGTTTCTTGGGTTTTATTTCGGAGATAATCCCATTAATATCCAACCATACGTGGTTACCCATCTGGAGAAAATGCTGTTGTTGCCCTGCCCTTTCTTCCTCAATACCTTACCTATCATGAGCACCTTCCATTTCTATGCATGTTTTCCTGGTGTCGGACTGCCAGCACATACGATTTTTAACTTGGAAGGGCTTCTTTTTTCTCTCTCTCTCTCTTTTTTTTTTCCTAGTGTACAGCATGGTGGCCCAATTACACATACATGTATACATTCTTTTTTCTCACATTATCATGTTCCATCGTAAGTGACTAGACATAGTTCCCAGTGCTACACAGCAGGACCTCATTGCTAATCCATTCTGAAGGCAATAGTCTGCATCTATTACACCCAAGCTCCGAGTCCACCCCACTCCCTTCCCCTCCCCCTTGGCAACCACAAGTCTATTCTCCAAGTCCCTGGTTTTCTTTTCTGTAGAAAGATTCCTTCGTGCTGTATGTTAGATTCCAGAGATAAGTGATATCATATGGTAATTGTCTTTCTCTTTCTGACTTACTTCACTCAGGATGAGAGTCTCTAGTTCTATCCATGTTGCTGCAAATGGCATTATTTTGTTCTTTTTAATGGCTGAGTAGTATTCCATTGTGTACATATACCACATCTTCCTAATCCAATCATCTGTCTGTGGACATTTGGCTATTGTGAATAGTGCTGCAATGAACATGCAGGAAAGTTTTGTCCGGATATAAGCCGAAGGGTGGGATTGCTGGGTCATATGGTAGTTCTGTGCATAGTTTTCTAAGGTACCTCCATCTGTGTGTCTTCCTTGGAGAAATGTCTATTCAGGTCTTTTGCCCATTTTCCCACTGGGTTGTTGGCTTTTTTGCTGTTGAGTTGTATAAGTTGTTTGTATATTTTAGAGATTAGGCCCTTGTCAGTTGCATCATTTGAAACTATTTCTCCCATTATGTAAGTTGTCTTTTTGTTTTCTTTTTGGTTTCCTTTGCTGTGCAAAAGCTTGTCAGTTTGATTAGGTCCCATTGGTTTATTTTGGCTTTTATTTCTGTTGCTTGGGGACACTGACCTGAGAAAACATCTGTAAGGTTGATGTCAGAGAATGTTTTGCCTCTCTTCTCTTCCAGGAGTTTGATGGTGTCTTGTCTTATATTTAAGTCTTTCAGCCATTTTGAGTTTATTTCGTGCATGGTGTTAAGGGGGTTTCATTGATTTATGTGCAGCTGTCCAGGTTTCCCAACAGTGCTTGCTGAAAAGACTGTATTTTTCCCATTTTATGTTCTTGCCTCCTTTGTCAAAGATTAATTGTCCATAGGTGTCAGGGTTTATTTCTGGGTTCTCTATTCTGTTCCATGTGTCTGTTTGTCTGTTTTGGTACCAGTACCACACTGCCTTGATGACTGTGGCTTTGTAATATTGCCTGAAGTCTAGGAGGTAGATTCCTCCTGCTTGGTTTTTGTCCTTCAGAATTGCTTTGGCAATTCTGGGTCTTTTGTGGTTCCATATGAATTTTTGGATTGTTTGTTGTAGTTCTGTGAAACATTTCGTGGGTAATTTGATAGGGATTGCATTGACTCTGTATATTGCTTTGGGTAGGATGGCCATTTTTACAATATTAATTTTCCAACCCAGGAGCATGGAATGTCTTTCCACTTCTTTACATCTTCTTTAATTTCCTTGATTAATGTTTCATAGTTCTTAGCACATAAATCTTTCACCTCCTTCATCAGGTGTATACGTAGGTATTTGATGTTTGGGGTGCAGTTTTAAAAGGTGTTGTATTTTTGTATTCCTTTTCTAATATTTCATTGTCAGTATACAGAAGTGTGACTGATTTCTGTATGTTAATCTTATATCCTGCTACTTTGCTGAATTTGTTGATCAGTTCAAGTAGTTTTGGGGTTGAGTCCTTAGGGTTTTCTATATATAGTATCATGTCATCTGCATACAGTGACAGTTTTATCTCTCCTCTTCCTATTTGGATGCCTTTTATTTCTTTTGTTTGTGTGATTGCTGTGGCTAGGACTTCCAGTACTTTGTTGAATAACAGTGGTGAGAGTGGACATCCTTTTCTCCATTGAGTATTATATTTGCTGTGGGTTTGTCATAAATGGCTTTTATTATGTTAAGAGTTTTGGTCATGAATGGATGTTGGACTTTGTCAAATGCTTTTTCTGCATGGATGCCTTTTATTTATTTATTTATTATTATTATTTTTTTATTTTCCCACTGTACAGCAAGGGGATCAAGTTATCCTTACATGTATACATTACAATTACATTTTTTTCCCCACCCTTTGTTCTGTTGCAACATGAGTATCTAGACAAAGTTCTCAATGCTACTCAGCAGGATCTCCTTGTAAATCTATTCTAAGTTTTTTATTTATTTTTTGTTTGTCTGATTGCTGCGGCTAGGACTTCCAATACTATATTGAATAACAGTGGTGAGAGTGGGCATCCTTGTCTTGTTCCAGACTTTACTGGGAAGGCTTTCAGCTTTTCTCCATTGAGTATTATACTTGCTGCGGGTTTGCCATAAATAGCTTTGATTATGTTAGGTATGTTCCCTCTATAGCCACTTTTGTAAGAGTTTTTATCATGAATGGATATTGGACTTTGTCAAATGCTTTTTCTGCATCTATTTTGACTTTTCTTTTGTTAATGTGGTGTATGACATTGATTGACTGGTTTGCATATGTTGAACCATCCTTGTGAACCTGGGATGAATCCCACCTGGTCGTGGTGTATGATCTTTTTGATGTGTTTTTGAATTTGGTTGGCTAAAATTTTGCTGAGAATTTTTGTGTTTGTATTCATCAAAGATATTGGCCTATAGTTTTCTTTTTTGGTGGTATTGTTGTCTGGTTTTGGAATTAACGTGATGGTGGCATCAGAGAATGTCTTTGGGAGTGTTCCTGCTTCTTCAACCTTTTGAAAAAGCTTAAGGAAGATGGGTATTAGTTCCTCTTTGTATGTTTGGTAGAATTTGCCTGTGAAGCCATCGGGTCCTGGACTTTTATGTGTAGGGGGTGTTTTTACGTTATATTCAATTTCATTTCTAGTGATTGGTCTGTTCAGTTGATCTATTTCTTCTTGATTCAGTTTTGGCAGGCTGTAAGTCTCTAGAAAGTTGTCCATTTCTTCTAGGTTGGCAAATTTGTTGGCATACAATTGTTCATAGTATTCTCTCATGGTTTTTTGTATTTCTAAAGTATCCATTGTGATTTCTCCTTTTTCATTTCTTATTTTGTTTATTGTGGTTTTTTCTCACGTCTTCTTGGTGAGTCTAGCCAGACTCTTGTCAATTTTGTTTACCTTTTCAAAGAACCAGCTCTTGGTTTTTTTGATTTTGCCTATTGTTTTTTGAATCTCTATTTTATTTATTTCCTCTTTCATCTTCATGATTTCCTTCCTTCTTCTGACTTAAGGTTTTTCTTGTTCTTCTCTTTCTAATTCATTTAGGTGGTGGGTTATGTTGTCAATTTGAGATTTTTCTTCCCTTTTGAGGAAGGCCTGTATTGCTATGAATTTCCCTCTGAGCACTGCTTTTGCTGGCATCCCATAGATTTTGAGTGGTTGTGTTTTCATTATCATTTGTCTTAAGCTATTTTTTAATTTCCTTTTTTTTTTGTCTTTTTGTCTTTTCCTAGGGCCGCTTCCTGTGGCATATGGAGGTTCCCAGGTTAGGGGTTGAATCGGAACTGTAGCCACTGGCCTATGCCAGAGCCACAGCAATGCAGCATCCGGGCCGTTTCTGCAACCTACACCAGAGCTCACGGCAATGCCAGATCCTCAACCCACTGAGCAAGGCTAGGGATCGAACCCGCAACCTAATGGTTCCTAGTCGGATTTGTTAACCACTGCGTCACGACAGGAACTCCCTTTTAATTTCCTTCTTGATTTCCTCATCGACCCATTGGTTTTTTAGTAGCATGTTGTTTAGTTTCCATGTAGTCAGTTTTTTCTCATTTCTTTTCTTGTAGTTTATTTCTAGTTTCATGCCATCGTGGTCAGAGAAGGTACTTGAAATAATTTCTACACTCTTAAATTTGTTGAGGTTGGCCTTGTGACCCAATATGTGATGAGTTCTTGAGAATGTTCCATGTGCTCTTTTTTTTTTTTTTTTTTTGTCTTTTTGCTATTTCTTTGGGCCGCTCCCTCGGCATATGGAGGTTCCCACGCTAGGGGTTGAATTGGAGCTGTAGCCACTGGCCTATGCCAGAGCCACAGCAACACGGGATCCGAGCCGCGCCTGCAACCTACACCACAGCTCACAGCAACTCCGGATCCTTAACCCACTGAGCAAGGGCAGGGACTGAACCCACAACCTCATGGTTCCTAGTCGAATTCGTTAACCACTGCGCCATGACGGAAACTCCCCATGTGTTCTTGAGAAGAATGTGTATACTGATTTTTTTGGGTGTAATGTCCTGAAAATGTCGATTAAATCTAACTTTTCTATTGTTTGCTTTAGGATTTCTGTTGCCTTATTGATTTTCTGTCTAGAGGATCTGTCCATTGATATCAGTGGGGGTGTTACAGTCTCCTACTATGATTCTATTTTCATCAATTTCTCCTTTTATGTCTGTTAGTATTTGTTGTAGATATCTGGGTGCTCCTATATTAGGGGTATATATATCAACAATTGTAATATCCTCTTCTTACATGGATCCTTTAACCATTAAATGGTGTCCCTCTTTGTCTTTCTTTATGGCGTTCATTTTAAAGTCTACTTTGTCTGATAGGAGGATTGCAGCTCCTTTCCTGTTTTGTCCATTGGTATTAAATATCTTTTCCCATCCCCTCACTTTCAATCTTTGTGTCCTTTGCCCTAAGGTGAGTCTCTTGTAGGCAGCAGATTGAAGGTTTTTGCTTTTTTATCCAATCTGACACTCTGGAGCATTCAGGCCATTGACATTTAAGATGATTATTGATAGATGTTTATTGCCACTTTAAACCTTGTTTTCCAGTTGATCTGTGTTTCTCTTTTCTTTTTTGGTTAGATGGTTTCCAGTTATTTTATGCTTGAGGACTTTTCGTTTCAGTTTTTGTGAATGTAATGTTTGGTTTTGATTTGTGGTTGCCCTGTTTTTTAAGTATGTTAGCCCCTTCTTATATCTGATTGCTTTAGCCTGATAGTCATATAGGCTCAAACACATCATTGAAATAAAAAAAGAATCTATATTTTCTTACCTCCCTTGCACAAATTGTATGATTTTGATGTCTTTTTTTTTTTTTTGACATCTTCATGTTTAGATCTGTATGCTGACTTATTTAAGTGACTCT